>NC_133408.1:87580000-88205000 GCF_049350105.2 Macaca mulatta
GTTAGGCATAAGTACTGAGCTGAGTAAAGGAGTAATCAGTTATAACCAGAATAAACTGGAATTAATTTTTCAAAGGTTTACTAGACCACTGACTTTTAAAATTGGATTTGGAAGAAAGGGCAGGAATGACTGAAGTGTGAGAAGGAGGAAGCAAGAAGGGCGTAGGTTAAAATGGTGGCTGTGGACATGGAAAAGAATGTGGACATGGAATGGGTGGGCCCGGCAGCCTGGCCACATTCTGATAATGCAATAAAATCAACAAACCAATGCAGAAGTCTGGTTGCCAGATGCCCTTCCCATTGCATATCTTCTAGGTGTAACTTGCTGAGGTCTACAGAGTCAACAATTAGGGCCAAGAAAAAGTCATCCTGTAGGCTCAAATTCTATCTTATGACCTTTAAATATTTTTTTCAATTCATTTCTTTAAAATACCATTTCCTTTGGCAAAGTAGTTTTTTTCCAATGGGAAGCTTGTTGGTAAGTTTTTTGGTCCTCATTTTAACCTTGTTAGAACAATTGGACAGAATTGCAAATGTTGATTAACATTTTGCACATGTATTTATCCTCTTTTTCATGTCCTCAAGTCCCTCTCGGAAGCTCCATATTGTAGAGAAGATCCTATGACTTCTAGATCTGCAGGTTTTCAGTGGGGTAGGGTACGTTACTGTTATGTTCTGATCAAGGGATCAGCCAGGTTTGGCTGAGGCTGCACAGCTGTGACCCAGTCAGCAAGCCCTGACCTCAGACCCCTCTCATGCTCAACACTTTAGCTTTAATCCACCTCAGTTCTTCTCCAGAGCAGACATCTGAAGAGTGTGTACATCAAAGAGTTAGGAAGGTGTGCCAAGGAAGGTATGAATTCTCTCACTTGATATTTCTTAACTTTGTAAACACTCTACTTCCCTACAGATCTGGGTTACCAGATACCCAAAAGAGGTACAGTCAATTCCTCATTTAAAGTTTCTTTCTCCTTTAAACTTCACTGTTCAAAACTGTCCATCTATTTTCTCTATACTTATTCCATTCTCTGTGTATCCACAGTATGAAAGAAATAAGAATGGCAGAACTCAAAATACGGATCTTAGAAATTATGTCCTCAGAGCCCCTGACTCATCAGAATAAACCGTAGCCCAGAGGGGGATGTGGCCTGGTCAGTGTCACTTAGACAACTTATAGTTCTTTAATTATATTAAGAACTAAGATCTTCCCTGTAATTTGACTTATGTCCCTAATGTAACTGCAAATTTAAAGAACAATTAATGAGGACCCTTCTTTAGATAGAATGTTGTGCTTCCTCCACGTTAGAAACATACTCATTGCAAGAAGCCAAAATAAGAATTTCACGAGAAGTCAGAACAAGAATTTTTCATCAAAAAACCACTATGGTAAGTTTTATCTGTGGATCAATTATACTGCAATCAGCCCACCTCTATCCTCCCTTAAACTTATATAATGTTAAAAAAAAAAAAAAGATAAATAGGACGGTCAGGCACCTGCTCTCCCACCTCAAGGATTAGCTTCCTCTAGAATAGTGTTTCTCCGCAGCAGCATTACTGACATTTTAGGTTGAGTTTTTGCTGTGGGGCTGTGCTGTGCATTGCTGAATGTTTATCAGTACCCACTATCCCCAGCTTCTACACCCTGGATGCCAGTAGCAATCCTTCTTCCCCCACACCCTCCTCCATGCTGCCCCCAGTTATGAGAACCAAAAATGTCTCCAGACATTACCAAATTTCCCATGAGGGAAAAAATTGCCACCCTCCTCCCAGAGAACCACTGGTCTAGAACGTGGAGGTTATTTTGGGAGGTCCTTGCAGAAGTTTCTCATTAATATTTGTGTTCCATACCCTTTACTACCTACTCTACCTTTACTGCTGTAATTTCTATCCTGAGCTCCCCCAAAGAGGTTAACATACAGCAAACAACACTGCCCTTTCAAAATGCCTCCTCCAGACAAGGGTTGACAAAGAGTGGAGATCACTGAAAGATGTGAAAACCAGAGGGTAAGGCTCACTGGCGGAGGTGGGGTTTTGGGGGACTATAAAGATGACCTGACTGCAGAAAGCACTCAGGAAGTTAAACTCCTCTCTGAATTTACAATTAATTATGTATTGCTATATAACAAACTATCTAAAATGTAATGGATTAAAACAATGTCAATGTATGTGGGTCAGAAATCTGGTCAAGGTTCAGATGGGCAGGTTCTTCTGCTCCATGTGGCACTGGCTGGGGTCATTCATTCAGGTGTATTCCCTTGGTTGCTGAGATAAGCTGGATATCCAAGAGAGCTTCAGTCACATGTCTGGTATACTGGTGCTCCTCCAAATGGCCCCCCTCTCTCTCCACATAGTCAGCTTGGGCCTCTTCAGAGGATGATTTTCGCACATCTAGCATGCTGGTTGATTTCCAAGATCAAAAAAGGAAGATGCCATACCTCTTAAAGACTTAGCTTAGAAATGGCATGTGGTTTTAAAAATATGTGAAAGATACATATAGAAACAAATATCAATGTGTGGCTGGGTGTGTGTGTATGCATGTATTTCCTCCCTCATTTGTAAAGAGGACTTAGTCATAATGATATTCCAGTAACAATTAGCATGTCTAGTATTCAGACCTTGCTTTCCAAATACCATTTTCTAGTAAAAGGAACAAGCATTTTTTGGAGAACTGATTAATTCCAGGGCTACTGTAGGAAAAATACAACATGATCCTGAACATCTTGTATTGACAGAAAGTAAGAAAGTGTTCATAAAAAGGTAGGAGTGTGTTGAAAGGACATTCAATTCATGCTGAAGAAGCTCCCAGTGGCCAGATCTGTGACAATTTAAGCAATAAAATAATGAGTACAGTAAACGATAACCCACAAAATAAAATAAATGTCAACTGGTCCATATTGATATAAATAAATAATTGAATAAATAAACAAATGGAGAATGGGCAACTCTTACAATAGAATTACAGTTAATAAATCTAAAAACAGGAAAAATAGAAGTAGAATACCAAATAATTGTTTAAGGCAAGAATCACGGACAGATGCTAAAATTAGTGGGCGAAACTATAATGAAAAACAGAATATTTGCATATTTTCTATGGTATCCTAGAAAAAGCCTCCTCAAAAGATAACGCATTCTATCTAATCCCTGAAATCTATAAATGTTATATTACATGGGAAAGACTTTATGGATGTGATTAAGTGAAAGATCTTGAGATGGAGGGGTTATTCTGGATTGTGTGGGTGGGCCCTGAATACAGCCACAAATTTCCTTACAAGAGACAGGCAGAAGGAGATTTGATGGCACACAGAAGATCATGTAAAGGAGGAGGAAGAAAGCAGAGTGAAAGAGAGACGATGTTACACCACTGCCTGTGAAGATGAAGAAATGGCCATGGGCCAAGGAATGAAAGGAATGCAGCTTGAGATGCTAGACTATGTGAGGAAGGGAATTCATTTCTAGAGCCTCCACAGAGAGCACAGCCCTGTAACACTCTTCTTTCAGTTCAATGATAGTGATCAGAATGAAATCCAAAGACTTCTGGCCTCCAGAATTTTAAGAGAATTAAGTTCTATTGTTTTACATGACCACGAGTGTGGTAATTTGTTACAGTGGCCAAAGTGAACTAATAGAGTCTCAAAATATTTACCCGTAATATGCTTACTAATTACAGAACAAACAACCAAACAAACAAACAAACAAAAACAAACCCAGGACTTTTAAAGGGAACTTGTAAGATGCCGCCTTAACTAAAGGACCAAAGTTAAAAAGACCAGTAATACAATATCTTAACACCATGTACCTCCTGTTACGATATACTGCAAAGATCCAAAATCACCTCTGAAATTTCTTGCCAAAAATGCATAATCATGATCTAATAATGAAGCATTTCACACAAAACCAAATTAATGGACATTCTACAAAATAACTGCACAATACGCTGAAGGTAATTAAACAAAGAAAGATTGCAGACTGACCCAGATTGGAGAAGACTAAGAAAAAATGACAACTAAAAGTGATGTGGAATCCTGTAATTGATCCTGGATGAGAAAAAAAATGACATTCGTGGGTATATTCATTTACTATCACTGCATAGCAAATTACTCCTAGCTTAGAGGCTTAAAACAACAGTCGTTTATAAGCTTTCAGTTCCGTAGGTCAGAATTCCAGCATGGTGTATCACTACTCAGGGTATCACAAGACTGAAATCAAGATGGCATGACTGAGTTCTTGTCTGAAGCTCTGGAAATGGATCCACTTCCAAACTCATTCAGGTTGTTGGCAGAATTCAGCTCCTTGTGGTTGTAGGACTGAGGTCTCTGTTTTCTTGCTGGCTGTCCGTTGGGTCTTCTCTCACTTCCTAGAGGCCACCTGCATTCCTTGCCATGTAACTACTTCCAGCCATGGGGGTTTTCCACATGTCAAATCCTCTTTGTGCTTCAAATCTGAGGCCTAATGAGTTTGACCTCTAGACCCAGGTTTAAAAGACTCACGTGATTAGCTCAGTCCCACCTGGAGAGTCTCTCTATATTAAGATCAACTGATTTTGGACCTTCATTATATCTACAGATTCCTTCCCTAGCAGCACTTACTTAGTGTTTGATTGGATAACTGAGAGACAGTGTGTGTGGCTGGGAATCTTGGGGACCATCTTAGAATTCTGCCTACCCAAGTGAGACAACTGGTAAAATTTGAATAATGTTTATAAATTAGCTAATAGGATTATATCAATGTTAATTTTCCAACTTACATAATGATACATTGGTTATATAAAACGTTAACATTAGCAGAAACTGGATGAATGTACATGGGAATTCTATGTACTATTTTTGGCATTTTTTGTAAATCTAAAATTACTTAAAGTAAGAAGTTTTTTAAAAAGCAAGTCATGGCCAGGCTCAGTGGCTCACACCTGTAATCCCAGCACTTTGAGTGGCTGAGGTGAAAGAATCACTTGAGGACAGGAGTTTGAGACTGGCCTGGCCAACATAGTGAGACCCCCAACTCTACAAAAAAATTAAAAATTAGCTGTGCATGGTGGTGCATGCCTGTAGTCTCAACTACTCAGCAAGCTGAGGTGGGAGTTCGCTTGAGCCCAGGAGTTTGAGACTACAATGCACTATTATTGTGCCACTGCACTCCAGCCTGGACGACGGACCAAGGGCTCACCTCTTAAACAAAAACAAAGCAAGTCACAAGGCTATCTCGGTGTCATGGAATACTATGCAGCCATAAAAAGGAATGAGATCATGTCCTTTGCAGGGACATGGATGAAGCTGGAAGCCATCATCCTCAGCAAACTAACACAGGAACAGAAAACCAAACACCACATGTTTGTGAGAGCTGAACAATAAGAACTCACTCATAAGTGAGAGCTGAACAATAAGAACACATGGACACAGGGAGGGGAACATCACACACCAGGGCCTATTAGGGGGTGAGGGGTGAGGGGAGGTAACTTAGAGGACAGGTTGCTAGGTGCAGCAAACCAACATGGCACGTGTATACCTATGTAACAAACCTGCACGTTCTGCACATGTATCCCTTTTGTTTTGTTTGTTTTATTTTTTTAGAAGAAATAAAGAAAAAAGACTAGCTCAGTGTCAAAGGGAGGAGAAATAAAGTGCATTTCTTGCAAGAAAGAGGCACATGCACATATAGGGAGGAACAGATGGTGACTATCCTTGAAGGCTATTACAGACACTATGCGTAATAAAATAAAAATATGACCAGTTTCTGTCTCATAGAACTTATAATCTGGTGGGTGAGAGGATGTCTATTCAGCAGATATTTGTGATGTATCTTCTATAGAGTAGGCGCCATGATAACAACTGGAGATGCAATAGTGACCATGATACCCACAATTATATTATAGTTTAATAGAAGAGAACCACCAGTAACCAGATAATGATAGCTCAGTGTGTGACAGCTATTTTGGTCAGATAAGCATAGGGGACTAAGACAGCAAAAAACATGCAGCGAGCACTTCTAATTGTGCCAATTAGAAAGAGCTTCATTCATAGCTTAATAAACAAACATGAAGATGTACTTCTTTCTTGCTTCTGCTCCAATATTTGAAAATGTTCCAACAAACCAAAACTAAAAGAAGTTATCTGTTCAATTCACTGCTGTGTCTTCTCATTTTGTGGGACTATATTTTTTTGTTTAATTTGCTCATAGAGTAGGTTTTTATATAAATGCATGTTTTCCTACTAATACAATTTTTAAAACTCCTACTGGAGTTACATATACAATTCTAGATTTTATTTGTCCAAGAATCTGAAATTTAATTGGAAATAGGTTTCACTCATGTTCTAACAGTTTTCAGAATTTTTGGTAAGCCATCATTTATAAGCTTATAAGAGATGCTCTCTCTCTCTTTCTCTCTCTTGCTTTCTCCTTATATATAGGGAGAGCATATATATGTGTGTATATATATATATATGCTCCAATATTTGAAAATGTTTTATAAGCTTATAAGAAATGTTCTTGTAAGCTTATGATATATATATATCATGTATTATATATGCAGAGAGATATAGAGACATATATATGGGAGCATGTGATATAGAGACATAAATATATATATGGGGAGAGTTCTTATTTTATATATATTAATCTTATTTTATATATATTAATCTTATTTTATATATATAAAGAGTTCTTATTTTACATGGATGCGTCTTGTAAATGTACTTCCACTTTGTTCAGGAAATTAAAGGTAATAACTCTGACAACTGTCAGAGTCCTCTGTCTCCCCCCATCTGGGCCTATTCTAGATCTGAGAGCTTTTTTTGGCCGAGCTAATAAACCTTCCCCCAGAAATGCACCCACACAGAGACCCACCAAGCTACTCATTTCACCTCATGTCACCCAGGTTGTATGAGAGGAGTTGCATAAAACATTGAGTTTGGATCGTTGTCACCTCTCCGTGGTTTGTCAGTGAGTTCAGCTAATGATTCACTTAGCAAGTCTTCAGCACCACCTCTGGCCTGCATGCTGGGCTTACATCCTTGCCCTGGAGTTTTCCCAGACTCCAGAAAGTAAAGCTAGAGAATGATACAAAACATTTGGGACTCAGCATATGGGAAACGTGGGCTTGGAGGTGGGAGCCCAAGTCACTGGCTACTTCGGCTCTGTCGTGTTTCTGAGAACGGGGGCTTCAGTCTTCTGTAGCCTCAGACCTCTCCCGTCGCACTTGTGGAGTTACTGCATTTCTGTCCTTCCCTGCGGCCGGTGTCAAAGCCATTGCAAGCATGTTCAGCTGTATGAAGAGGCAGTCCTAGATAGGAAAAGAGAGTTCATTTTTCTACCTCTAGAGATAGTGTTTCTTTAACTGGCCTCCCAAAATGGAAGCTATAATTTTCCTGACCCTTTCCAAGGAAAGAACACAACAGTGTTCATCAGGAGTACATTTCAAAGCTTCTATCAGGAACAGCTGGAAGTTTTTTGTAAAATCTAAAAACATAAATCCAGGACCGTCAGGGTGAATGTGTGTTACGCATGTTGCCACATCCCATACCAAGAGATGCTATGGAGATCCAAATTCTTGTGGGTTCACAAAGAGGTAAGAGGGGTGGAAAGAAAGGTATTTTCCTGTGGTACTTTGACATTAATTTCTTTTCTTTCAATATCCCAGTTGCGTCTTCTGAAGCTGAGTCTCCTGTTTTATGGTGAGCACTCATGCAAAGTTCTAGGCGAGAGGAAGGGGTGTGGGTGATGGGATGCGAAGCAGGAAAACACTGTTCCCCCAATCTATGTGGTCAGGAGCCAAAGAAACTAACTGGAGTTGAATGGACTGTCACATGGTTAGTCTGCAAAGAAAGAGAAAGGGAGGAGGCACAGGGAGGGATGTAGTGAAGTGTTTTCAGCCTGTTGGGAGAAGAAAGCAAAGGGAACATGAGAATGGAATCACCCTATTTAACAAGGTAGAGGTGAGGGCACCGTCCTTCTGGAGGCCATTGGACTAAAATGGCCAGGGACAAACTATTCATCACCACCTGAGGCTGAGTAAATTTTCCTTCGCTAAGAGTAAGAGGCAAAGTCCAAGACCCAGCCTGACGCTGGAGCGGAACAGTCCCCCATCACGCCATCATGCTCTCCCTGCTCCTGCCCTAATGGAACTTCCTCTGCAACCACGACAGCAAGACCCACACTGTTCGGCTCCAGCATCTGGGGTCGGAACACAGTGCCTGGGCCTGGAAGGAAGAGTCTAGACTCTGCTCTGCATTCTATTTTATTTACTTTAGGTTTTCTCCCTTAGAACTGGGTGCATGCGACATAGAGCCAGAGAGCCTGAAAACTCTGCCACAGCCCAGAGTAGCATTTGGAGCACCCTTTCATTTCTTTCCCTGCATTTCAAGGGACAAGAAGTGGCAGCTAGTTATTAAAGAGCCACCCCACCCAGAGATTAATTCAAGACTGCTTGTGGGGGTGAAGTCATGGTGAGAATTACCACTAGTTATCTTCCTAATGGCTGAGAAAGGTCATTAGGAAGGTCGGACACAGGTTTTGGTATCCACGGTTGTATAACATGGATCTATAACTCTGTGCGTGTGTCAGTGTGTGGAGAGAGAAAGAGAGAGAGAGAGAGAGAAAGAGAGAGAGAAAGGATGAGGAGATGAAGAAAGGAGAGAAGAAAGAGGAAGAGGAGGGATTGGAAGATAAAAGGATGGGAGGAAAACGATTTTTACTCCAGAGAAGGAGAGAGAGGGGAAGAGGTTCAAAGGATGAAAAAAAAGACAAGTAAGAATGGGAGTAATCAGGACAAAGAGAGAAAGAGGCGAAAATGGAAGAGCGGGGAGGCAGCAATTGTTTATGTTGCAAAGGACTTTCTTTTCCTGTACTTTTAACCCTAAGGTCTTAATGAATGAGAAAAAAGAGCTGCTTCTCATGAAAACTCAAGGTGAGTAAATTCTGTTATCTGGGTAGTGTTCGAGCTCTTTCTAGTGCCTGCCCCTCCCTCTCAGCACCTACGTGTCAGGGTGAGTTCCTCCTGCCTGTGGCTTCCAGAGTCTTCCAAGGAAATGTGTCCTTGGATCTGCTGCTCCTGGGTGTGCTCTCTCTTTCCCTTTCCCCCAATCAAATTTGCCTATTCCAGTTCCCATTCCTCCAAATCTCTCTTTTTGTGCTTGTTTTCCTGAGTGTGTGGAATAAATGTATTAGTGCAAAGTATTTGCATTCATTTGCCTATAATACTTTAATCTCCTAAAGTGACACCGGAAGACGTATTTTTAACTGGGTGTTGGGGGAAACATATCAGGTGGAGTTGCTTCTGCTCCACTAATCCCACCACGGAAGCCTGTCCTACATATTGCCAATCTTGTTTAAAAGTTCAAGGCCATTTTGGGCACAGTGGCTCATGTCTGTAATCCCAGCACTTCGGGAGGCCGAGGTAGGCAGATCAATTGAGGTCAGGAGTTTGAGACCAGCCTGGCCAACATGGCAAAACTCCGTGTCTACTAAAAACACAAAAATAGCCAGGCAGTGGTGGTGCATGCCTGTTGTCCCAGCTACTTGGGAGGTTGAGAAATAAGAATTGCTTGAACCTGGGAGGCAGAGGTTGCAGTAAGCTGATATTGCACCACTGCACTCCAGTCTGGAAAACAGAACCCAGGCAACTGAGATGTTACAAAAACATTCAGGGCCATTCATGCTCAGAAAATGGCATGGTGTGTCTGTATGGAGAAACTATTTAAGCATCTTATGAAAGCAGTAATTCATGAAACATTTAACCCTAGTATTGCTATACTGGGATAGTAAGAAGAAATTCAATTATACCCTTATGCCTAAGAAAACTTTTAGACGGCAATATAAAAAACCTCTGTGATGGGTTTTTTATTTTCCCTAGCTGCTGTTTGAAATGGAAATATACACCTTTGAGGCATCTCTTCATCTTCCTTATCAAACACATGCACCAGTACTGGTACCACTAGATGAAGAAGGGAGAGGAGTGAGATTGACATCCTAACCTCCTAAAGATCACTCATACTATAATCAAGTCAAGCAACTGCTTCTTTCAGGCCCATTTATACCTCAAGAATTCCATCAATTAGAAGGCTCACTACATCAGGGAGTCTCCCATGAACAGAGGCAAATGCAAGGAGACTATCATAATCTTGGGGAACGAGTTTGAAAATGAATAGCCCAGGGTTAGGGTATGGAGGGCAAGAATGTGCATTTTTCCCACTCATCTCCTTTGCCAATTGAGAGCCAATGGTGAGCAGTTATGAGAAGAGGCTGAAGATCTGCACAGTCTGTCCAGCCTGGATCTGGCCTTCATTCTCAGATTCTTTAGTTCCATTATCTGGAGTATGAATCATATGCACGAATGCAGCATTTGTGGGACCTACAAGTTTCATATCTATAAAGCCTTTAAAATACAACATGCCAATCCCATAGCACAAAAGAGTCAGTGGTGAAATAGCAAACTCAGGTGAAATATGAGAAGGTGCAGCCTTCCCAAGGGCAGGAGTTGTGAAGTCTTCATACCAAAGCCCTGCCTTGTGGTGCTATCCAGCCTAATGTCCTGGTATGAACTAGCCTGTATAAAACCATCTTTGTTTTGAGATGGAGTCTCGCTCTGTCACCCAGGCTAGAGTGCAGTGGCGCTATCTCGGCTCACTGCAACCTCCGCCTCCCAGGTTCAAGTGATTCTTCTGCCTCAGATACCCAACTAGTTGGGATTACAGGCGCCCGCCACCACGCCCGGCTAATTTTTGTATTTTTAGTAGAGACGGGGTTTCACCATGTTGGCCAGGCTGGTCTCAAATTGCTGACTTCAAGTGATCCAGGTGCCTCAGCCTCCCAAAGTGCTGGGATTACACGCATGAGCCACTGTGCCCGGCCCCCTCTTTGTTTCCTTAAATCATGACTGTACTTCTAACCCCTAGGAGATGGATCAAACACATGCTCACACCAAGTAATTAGGTAGTCACACAAAGTTGATCAATGTTCATTTCTCTTCTGCTAGAGAAGCATTCAGCATATCAGACTGCTGCCTGGAAAATATCATGCTTGATTAATCAGAAAATCATGGCAGTAAAAAGTTTCAGGAAAAAAAAAAACACACACACACACACACAAGAAAAAGCAGCTCATTTGCTTATGGACACACTTCCAATTCTGTAACGAGTAGCCCATGGAGTTTCAGAAAATTTTCTAAGCCAACCTTAGACCCAAACCTGCCAGAAGGCAGGCCTTGACACAAACTGAACTTGAGCATATGGTATATTAGTAGTGTGCTCTGTTTCAGGAATGTGTAAGATAATAGGCCCCGATAATTAAAACAGCACATTTGTTTATAAGCATAACTTGATCTGGGGCATATTGTTAGAAATTTTAGCAAGCATGATGTTTCTTTCAGGACTAATTATTCATCTGAACTTGAAATACGTTCCATATTATTTATTTCACTAAATCAGTAGAGCACAGTGAATGCTTTCTGTTGGTTGACCAGTAGGTTCAAAGTTCTGGCTCATTTTGACTTGTGTAGGTGGAGTCCTAGATACTTACATACATGATTTCACTAGCAATGGTCTTTTTGTTTTAATTGTGACTGTGTCATGTCTGAAGACTGCACTCTACATGGATTTGAAAATTTTAGGGGAATTTTGAAAATTTTAGAGGAATTTTCTGTCCCCTATACATGATCAATATCATCCTACATATGTTTGCCCAGATATTTAGGATCTGCTCAGTAACTGAGTAAATTAACATTTCAAGATATCTACCCAGATCAGCAGAAGAAATGGTTGGGCCTGTATTTCAAGATATGTGGTTTTGCCAATTCTCTGCCATCTAATCTTTTACCATTTTTCATATTAAATGTACAAGCATAAAGAAATGTTTCAATACCTGGCCTGAAGTAAATGTCTCTGACTATGCATTTGTGAATCAGCCAAGTGGGGAAAAGTACTGCATAAGGCATCCAATTACCCTTGTATGATGTGATTCTAACCAGTAGAATAACAGCAGGAGTTCTTCAGAATAAGATGTCCACAAAAAGCAAAGCAGAGAAGACAATAACTGTTTCAAAAATTAGTAAACATTCTTTGGAAAAGTGTCATGAGACCTTGTGAGAAGACAAGCTTCCTATTTGTTTGGAATCCTTCATTCTAGAAACATCTTAGGCCTTACAGCATAGATTAATGACTCAAATCATTTTAATAAAGAAGAAGAGGAAAAGAAAATGAGTTTTAAGTCACAGTTTGAAGGATGAACATCTGTAATTTAGCTTTCAATTACCATTTGGTATATAATAACATTACTTTAAAATAGATGTGCCTAACAGCCAGGAGTTGAGGTCATCTCAGAATAGTGATCGTGGGCTCATCTGATTCCCCAGACTACACCTGGGCCTAGCAGTCTTGAGCGACAATTTATCCTGCAACATACATCCTAGTCATTTCTCACCTACTGGACACAGGTGTTTTTTATACTTTATAATCATTGAAATACTCAATGCTAAGGCATGATCTAGTCTTCAACAGCGGATGCTCAGATTACAAAGCAATGTCTTCCTGTCATTCTTTTATTTGTCATTATGTATAAATTATTTAATACCTGGATAGTCATTTAAGAATCTGTTTAATTCATTTAAAAACCCTGTTGCATTTTCACTTGGCTCAAAATAAGGTACCAAGTGCAGAACCACTTCTCACCTACCTGTGCAGACAGATACCTACATCTCTAAATGCATTGGGGAAAATCGAGTTTCTGCCACATAGCATCAAATCACCAGAGAAATACAACATAAAGTAAATATTTACCCCCGCAGGGGAGAACGGAGCTCAGTTTTATAATGGACATCAGCAAAGTCCATGGTTTAAATTACAGACTAACAAAGGGTTCAAGAGCTCAGAATTAAGTTATTCTGTTTAAAATCAATCACAGAGACTGTCATTCTGCTTATTGCTTTGACTCCCTAACGCAAAGTTAAATGCAGATTTTATGTACAAGTAGAAAGTATCAAAAGATCTGTTCTTTTTCAGGCCTGTATGGACTGGGCGGGGGTGAGGGCATGGCGGGTAAGGAGCAAATGTTTAGGACATTAATGTAATTAGAATGAGGAGTGCATTTTTCCAGGAAAAAATTTAAATCTTTATTTTTACAAATCCCACAAATCCATAATTAAATCATCATCTGAAAAAAAATAGTAGGGAACAAAACGTGGGGTACATTTAAAAGGCACTAGATTCATTAATACCAGAGCCATTCTGGAGACGCCATGCCGGAAATCGGGAGTTGCTCTAAATCTTCTTTTTAGTGGTATCAGAACAGGGGAGAAGGGTCCAAGCAAAGTGTTGCCTTTGCCAGGGTATTCGGATTGAGGTTATGAGGAAGAACCCTTTTCCTTTGTCAGTGGGTTTCATGTTGGGCCACCACTCCAGTGCTGAGCAGCTCCCCGATTGCCCCGTCATCGTATCTCAGGACCTCCTTCAGGATGTGCATCGTGTGCTGCCCGAGCAGGGGAGGCGGCCTGGCCTCTGACATCTTGAACTTACTGTATCTCACAGCTGGGCCTGCCAAAGGAGAAGGAAAGCAGGAAGCCTGTTAATGACTAACCCGAGGAAATTAATTACCTAAGCAGCCTGGGGTGTTTTCCATGAATGCCAAAAATATCAATGAGTACCAGTTACACCCTTGCAGACGCACCATCGTTTTGGAAATAAACGTGTTTTCACTTGTGGCTTTTCTTGACTCAGGTTCATCCAAATGTGCAGTGTTCATCTGACTCGCTCATCGCCATGCAGTGGGGCTGCATGGATGAAGCTAACATGTGCCGGGCCTCTTTTGGAAGCTGGTGTTCCCGTCATGAAGACTCAGAGGTAAGGCACTCAACTGAGTGAACTCTGGGTAGGAAAGAACAGTGACCACAGAAACATAGTGTCTCTCTGAAGCTGGAAATTTGATCCCAGGTGAAAGCATCCCAGAAGTTGACTACTCAATGTCTACTGTATGGGTCCATGGTTTAGTTCAACTGACTGCAGATCACTGAAACCTCAGCTAGACCCTGGTTCAAGGCTTTTGGTGGTAGAAGAGGTTGTATGTGCAGGCTTCACTGTCAGAGAGACTTAGGCTTTGCTCTCAGCTCTTATGCTCTCTAGCAGAGCCATCTTGGATGAATGACTGAAATTCACACGGTAAACTGTTTACCATACAGACTTGAGGTCAGGATTTAATTGAGATAATAGACAGAAAGCACTACGTAAGCATTCCCTCACCCATGCTAATGCACAAAACTTGTTGGTTACTATGATTACAAAAGCTGCTACAACATCTCTCTTGAAGCTTATAGTGTGAGGAGAAAAGGGGTGCTGGGCACTAAGTTCCTCTAAAAAGAGTTGAGCAATGCTTTTAAGAACTGTTGGAAATAGATTTTACTATCTCCATTCTTCCCATGAGGACACAAAAGTCCCTAAAACCTAAAGTTTTGCTCAAGGCCACATAGCTAATCGTAGGGCCTGGATGAAAATCTGTGTCCACTGAAACTGTCTTACATTAAAGGCCATGAACTTTCCATAACATCAGCGGCCACTTCTGACTTCTCACTCTTCCATGGAGAAACTGGACACTGGGGAACATGTTGTTGAAACTAATTTTACCTTTGTTATCACATTCAGTAAGTGGTATTTATGTTGGCTGTCCTTTATGTCTCATTTGATTAGGCTTCAGGAGAACAAATGAGATGGTAGTCACAAGAAGACTTGATAAAACAGGATATTCCTATCTCAATTTTTTTTTTCTGGCTTTCTCTTGATTTGAGGAGCCCATAGAAAGAACAAATAAAACCAAAGCATGAGTGAGTAAAAGAATGTCCATCAGTAAGGCAGCAAATGAGCTTTGAGCTCTTTGGAGAATTCCATTAATAAAAGTACCTTTGCACATGCCACTGTTGATAGAGATGGAGGACTTGGGTTTCCTAACACCGTCAAGCTGTGCCTTTGTGTAACACATCCGATCCACTACAGAGGGACAACTTTCAACTGATGCCTAAAGTTTTTCCTTCTCTGAAGCTTAGTGACATTCGTTGTTTTCTTCTCACATTTTCTTTTCAATGCCTCAGTGCATGACTACCTTTTCAAGGGTTTGTCCCTTTTCAGTAAGAGAGAAATCAACTATAGCACACACTTGGAGGCAGGGTCCACAGCTCTCCCAAGAATGCCAATAATGTGATGGTTTAGGGATCTGACCCTTACTCATTGCTCTCTCCAACTCTGTTCCACTTTGATAGTAATTAAAAACAGTTTTAATCTAAAACCCGTCTATCAAAAGAAGAACTCCACTGAGGCAATATATGCCTCCTGAAGTCAATGTCATGTGACTTTACCCCACTTGAATTTCCTGAAGCAAGACTCCAGAATGGAAAATAGTCATTTGAATATACCAAGAATCTGGGTTGGAATACAGCTCCTGCAGCTACTGCTGCAGTAGTAGTAGCAAGTCAGTCAGTAGCAGTAACAGTGATCATAGTCCAGCTACCATTTCTTTTCTTTTCTTTTTCTTTTTCTTTTTTTTTTTTTTGAGATGGAGTTTCGCTCTCGTTGCCCAGGCTGGAGTGCAATGGCATGATCTTGGCTCACCGCAACCTCCACCTTCCAGGTTCAGGCAATTCTCCTGCCTCAGCCTACCCAGTAGCTGGGATTACAGGCATGTGCCACCCACCCAGCTAATTTTGTATTTTTAGTAGAGTTGGAGGTTTCTCCATGTTGATCAGGCTGGCCCAGCTACCATTTCTTAAGAACTTGTGATGTGTCAACCATTGCACCAAAGGCTTTATGTATTAATACATTATTGCATACAGTTCTCACAACAGTCCTGTCTGGTAGGTAGACTGTCAGTCATCTTTATTTCCAGATCAGGACATTAAAGGGAATGGAGGTTTAAATGTTAAAGTTAGAATTAAGGTTAGGAAATTAAAATAACTTGCCCAAATTCACACAGCTAGAAAATGATAGAGTTAGATTCCAATTTCATGTCTGTTGGGTTCAATAACTTGGATTAAAAAATAATAATAATTTATTGAGGTAAAACTTACATAACATAAAATTAACCATTTTAAAGTGAACAAGCAGCTTCTCCTCATTCCTCCCAAATCCAGGCAACCATTAATCTACTTTCTGTCCCTATGGATTTATCTATTCTGGCTCACTCCTTATAAGTAGGATCATATATAATTTGTGACTTTTTGTGTCTGGCTTCTTTCACTTAGCATAATATTTTTGAGATTCATCCATATTATGCATATCAGTACTAAAAACCTAGACTTTTAACCTCCACACAGTGATCAAATGAGGGAATTCTTCAGGTCCAGCCAAACTAAAGGGCAGTTCAACTTGTGTTACTCCCACTGTATGCCATAGTTTTCTGGTAGCTTCCAGATCTACAGTGAAGAGTATGCTACCAGTTTAGAACGAAGAGTATTTAACCTTTTACATCAAACATCTTCAAGAATTTAGGTTGGTAAAATGGTATTACTTGGCAACTTTTTCACACTTGCTAGGATAAACACATAGACTACAACAGGACAAAGTGATGTCAAGATCTCAGAGAAAGCTAAATTCCCATGAGTCATTTGAAATCTGTTCTTGCAACCCTGTGCAATAATAATAATAGCAGAGACATCCCTCTCTGAATAAGGTTTGCATGAAGAAAACAAAGGGCTCACAAAACACATTTGTTTCAAAAAGTAGAAAATATTTGACATAATTATTTATATCTAAGGTTCAAAGAAAATGACTGATCTGATCTTTCATCTAAAAAGTTATGAGCAAGGTAAGTCACATGCTCTTAAATTTTTTGGCAAACTAATATCTATGTTTTCATCTGTTTTTAAATACGTACAAGCTGTGTGAACTTCAGAACTCTTAAGGTCTCAGAGCCTCAGTCTACACATTTCCAAAACAAAGTCAGCAATACCTACTGAAGGTTGGTTTGGGCACTGAGTAATATTATATAGATATCATTCAATATCAGTAATAGTCTAAGAAATGTATGTAAAAATAACAAGGTAAATTTTTGCTTATAAAATTAGCAAATAATGTGGGAATTTTTGTTTGATTTTAAGAGGTTGGTGGCTGATAGGAGTGTAAATTGGTGCAATCCTTCTGGAGGAAAAATTTGTCAACTAAATATCAAGACTTTTAAGTGTCTGCATACTTGGATGGAGAAATCCCATTTAAAAAATTTTTTCCTATTGACATAATTAGGAATGTTCACAATTTTCATAGGCAAAGATCCATATAGATTTTTTAATCTGCTACTCTTAAGAGCTCTCGACTTCCTACATGGCATTGTAACCTACAGCCCATAAAAATTCTTTGCATGGGATCCCTAACTTTGGTTTAACTTGAATTTTCTGTCTGCTCATTGCTTCCAAAGGTTACCTCTGTTAGGACTAGGTGTTCAGCTTCTCATTATTTCATGTACTGCCCTGCAGACCTATCTTCAACCTCTCTTTTCCAGATAAAAATGTTAAATAGTTATAATGTGGAAAAATATTAGAAAGATTTATCCAAAAGTTGGGCACTGGTTAAATAAATTATAGGGAAATTGTACAGTAATTTCAAGTTATAATTTAACTTTTGTCTTTGAGTACATATATTGCCTTCACACTCTCTTGAAACCCCACTGAAATAAAAGTATAAAAATTAAACAAAAAAACTTCATCTGAATGAAAAGAATGGAAGGGAGCATCACTAATGAATGGGATATTTCCAATGAATTTACAGGCCACATGGATGAGATCATGTTGATGGATAAAAGAGATAGAGGAAGCTGAAGCCTAAAATATTCTAGAAGGAGAATAAGAGCAAGTGGATACCAGTTGATCTGTTTTGCCTCCCAAGAGCCTTTGATCTTAAAGTCAGTGATTATGAGAGACACAGAACAGGGACTAGAAATAGGACTAAGAAGAAGGATTGAATGTCTCAATAGAGAACAAGTAGTCCAGTTTGGATCTGCAATAACATTTAAACAAGCTTTGTAAAAGTAGAGTACAAGCAGCTAGCATTTAGCCAGCATCAACCTCTTCTTTTAAAAAGAAGCTCAAGAAACCTATAAAGGGAAAGTTAAAAATTTTTAATATGGATTTTTGTGCCCCCATGCAAAGCCCTCCATACTTGTACATTTGAGGGGCCCATAGCCTGTCTATGGCTCTGAATCCATGTCGTAAAGACTGTCAGTGAAATGACCTTGACCCACACTTCCAAGCATTCTCATTTGGAGTAGATCCAGTAAAAGTGGAAAACATCCTCAACAACAGAGAAAAATCAATGCCAGACATCCAGATCTTTTTTCTATAAAAGATTGATCAACCAGAGATCACTAGAAATATTAGAACCAAATAAAAGATTTTAAAAGTGGAAACAATGAAGATAACTCAGAACAGAGCAAGAACAGAATGCTATGCAAAGAAAAAAAAATACACACAATTGAAACAATACTTAGCACTTAGATTTTCCAATATTATTGTCAAAATTAGGAATTTAGAAAATAAAGTGAAAGATGCTCCCAAGGATATAGGGACAAAAATACAGCTTGTCTAAAAAATGTGAGAAAGAAGCTAAGAGTTCTCATAAAACAGACAAGAACCCCAGGAAAAAAGAGGCAAAAAGAGTAGAAGAGGATAAATTTTTCTTTTTTTTCCGAGGAGAAATTTTTCAATAAAGAATATGAGGAATAGAGAAGAGAGCATTTTTGCAGATTAAAAGAGTCAACTGAGAATACGACAGTATAGATGAAGAAAAGATTTACCTCTTTACATCATGTAAAATTTCAGAATATCAGCGTTAAAAATATCTGAGAAACTTTCTGGAAGTGGAGGAGGGGGGAACAATTCAAGATCTAAACAGTGGGACGGGAGGGTGGAAACTAGTTTTTTTTTTTTTTTAAGAATAAAATTAGACTGCACCAAACTCCTCGCTAGTGTCTACTAAAAACTACAAGTAGAGCTTGTTTTCAACTTTTTGTTTTTTTTGAAGACACAGAGTCTCGTGCTGTCTGCCAGGCTGGAGCGCAACGGCACTATCATAGCTCACTGCGGCCTCGAGCTCCTGGGCTCACGGGATCTTCCCACTTTAGCTTCAGATGTAGGTAGGACTTCAGGAGGGTACCACCACAGCAGGCTAATTAAAAAAAAATTCAGAGATAGGGACTGGCTATGCTGCTCAGGCTGGTCTCAAACTCCTGGCCTCATCCTCCTCCCTCAGCCTCCCAAGTAGCTAAGATACAGGAACATCCATGTCCACCTTTCAACTTTCTTAAGGGAAATATTATTAAACCTAGAATGGTTAGAATGGTATGGCCAGTCAAATGATTAATCAAATATGAAGATATTTGCAAACTCTCAAAGAGTAAGTAAGTGCACTGAAATAAATTTCTTGAGTATGATTCCAGTAAAATATAGAAGCCAATGGAAAAGAAAGAAAGAAAGAAAGAAAGAAAGAAAGAAAGAAGAAAGAAAGAAAGAAAGAAAGAAAGAAAGAAAGAAAGAAAGAAAGAAAGAAGGAAAGAAAGAAAGAAAGAAAATTTTGATACTCAATGAGGACCTACCAAGGAGCATAAGGAAAGAATGTCCCAGGATGACAGCTCAGACCAGAAGAGCCAATAAAAGCAGAGATGGAGAAGGAGGACAGAGGCCTTCAAAAGGGATATCTAAGAAGGCAAAAAAGAGCCTTAATTGTATAACTGCTAAAACTGAAAAGTTGGAAAAATATAATAATGAGAAAAAGTTACATCATGCAAGAAAAAATAATAGATACTCTACAAAAAAATGTGCATGGAAAAATCAAGATCCAAATATGAAGCAAATCCAAAATATGGCAAGATTTTAAGTAACTGATGGAATATATGCAAAGAAAATTCATTTGAGCTTAATGCCAAGAACATTCATTTAAGTAGCACATATAACCTTGTGCATTCTCTTCAGCAGCTCTTAGCATTAAATTGTCCATTTAGATGCCTGTATCCCCTATGGGGGCAGGAACAATGTCAATTGTGTTTGCTAATGGGCCTTCAATGCTTTTGATGGTCCCTAAAAAATGGAAAATATCAATGGCAAGCATTCCTTCTTAGATATTCACTATGACTGTGGACTATGCCTTTTTGTTTCGTTATTTCATTGCACTTTTCGATTTATATTAGGTAGAGACTATTATATCTCTCATTTTACAGATCAGAAAACTGAGGCTCTTTGAAGGGTTAATTAATTTGTCTAAGGTTATCCAGCTAAGTGATAGAACCAGTATAAGAGCTTATATCGGGCTGGTGGTGGCTCACGCCTGAAATCCCAGCACTTTGGGAGGCCAAGGAAGGCGGATTGCCTGAGCTCAGGAGTTCGAGACCAGCCTGGGCAACACGGTGAAACCCCGTCTCTACTAAAATACAAAAAATTAGCCGGGTGTGGCAGAGTGCACTGGTAGTTCCAGCTACTCGGGAGGCTGAGGCAGGAGAATTTCTTGAGCCTGGGAGGCGGAGGTTGCAGTGAGCCAAGATTGCACCACTGCACTCCAGTCTGGGTGACAGAGCGAGACTCTGTCTCAAAAACAAAAATAACTTCTATCTGTTAGACATCATGGCTCATGCTCTGTCAATCAATACAGATTTTTTGAACAAATAATTGCTAACAATAAAAGAAAGTTTAATAAACACTGTGATATTACTACACATAGTAATACATATCATATTAATTAATGTATGCATCTACTAATTTATTCTACATATAATTTTGGAGTATCTATTCTGGTGCCAAGATCTGGGCTGTATTATCTAGATATATATTAGCAAACAAAACACACCTGGACCCTACTCTTCTGGAATTTACTTTCTGATGGGGGAGGCAGACTATGAACAAACAAAAGCAAATACATTGCTAAAATCTGCTAAAAATTATAAAATTATTAAAAACCAAGTTGAAAATGGAACAATATTGCAACCACAGTGGGGAGGGGCTGAAGTGGGAGAAAGAGTATTTCTAAATGGGATGTGCAGAGGCGGCCAAGCTGATTAGGTGATCCTTAGGCTGAGTCGGAAGCTGAGCTATTAATACGAACAGTGGAGGAAAGAAGATTCCAGAAAGCATAAAAAAGTCTGATGTTCAAGGGACTGAAAAAAAAAAATGATCCACTGTGGCTAGCATGTAATTTAACAGAAGAGAGGTACTAGATGAACTTGCAGGGAGTGGCAGGGGATGGTATGCACAGGGTAGAGACTACAGCAGTGACAGTGGATCTTATTCTAGGTTCAGTGGGAAGCTGCTGGAGCTTTAAGCAAAGCAGTGGCAGGACTTACAATAAGGAATACTTTTGTGCTAGGCAGAGAATGTCATGAGTTTGGAGGCTGTTGTAGGTAGATGATGGCAGCCTCAACTGGAAAGGTACATTAGAGTTTGAGAAAAGTGGATGTGTTTGAGAGGTATCCTGGTGATAGAATGAAAGGACACACTGATTAATACATGGGCCAATGTAGTTCAGGAGAAAAAGAAAAGGATCAAAGAAGAATCCTGAGTTTCTGGGTTCACTTACCAGATAGGGAAGATTGAATGGATTGCATGGACAAGTTTGGCACAAGCCAAGGATTATTTTTTTGGACATGCCAAGTTTGAGATGCCTATGAGATATCCAAGGAGAGATGTCATTGGGTCTTTAGCTATGCAAGTCTGAAATTAAAGGAAGAGTTTTGGCCAGCATATATAAAATTAGAAGTTATTTAGCATCTAAATGTCCTCATTCCAAAATGACATATTTCCACAGCAATTGTATTTATTCCAACATCTCTGATGCTGAGGTTTTAAAAACAAGTTGTTTATGCACCCTTTTCTCTACTGTTTAAGGTCTTTGCTAAAACCTGTTGCATCAAAAATATTTTATGTCCACAGGAGGCAAATAAAATAAATAAGTGATTAACCTCTAAAGCTCATAATTTTGGAGATAAGTGCATTTCTTTAAAAGAAAGTCCATATTCTTGTCCTTCAACAGACAAATCTCTACGGACTTCAGGGTATAAATTAAGGTACTTTTACTTTTACTTTAACCATGCTTACAGGTTATGCCTACCTCTAAGCAAGCGTTGTGTGTGAACTGCCTGTGGTCCTCTAAGGGATGGTTCTAGAGGGATCTAAGACAATGACAAAGGCTTTTTGCTTCAACTGCTTCATATGCCCATACCTGTGAGGCTGAACTGATCAACTTCATAGAAGCCAGAATTACCGAGCTGGCAGTAGACAAAATGCAGAGGTAGGTGTGGAAGGATCCTGTCACAGTTTCTAAATTATATGTGATAACATCTAAAACTACTATTTAATGAATGCTTACTGCATACCTCACCTGACGTGAGGTGCTATGTGTTTGTTATCTAATTTGATCCTTACAACATTAAACATTTTTTTTCATTTACAAATGCATTTTATGCCTAAATCACAAAGGAGGAACATGGAGCTCAGAGGGGTTAAGAAATATGTACAAGAGCACACGACAGATGCAAATACAGATCTGTTGACTTCATAGCTGTTGTTTTTGAGAAGTGATTCAGCAAGGTGGTTAAGACTGTGGGTTCTAGAGCTGGAGTGTCTAGGTTCACATCCTGGCTCTGCCATGTACTGACTCCATCTCCTTGGGAAATTTACTTACTGAACCTGTACCTCAGTATCTTTACACATAAAATGGGCATGACACTGATATAAAGTTTCATATCAAGCTGTGAGAATGAAAAACTTTGATTCTTATGAATCCCTGAGAACAGAACCAGGCACAGTAAATACTCAATATATGTTATCCTTTCTTCTCTGCTACAGTGATGACCTTAGCAAATTAGAGCTTTGATCACTTACTCTCATAGAGCTTTGATCACCTGCTAATTTCAGACCTAGACTTCCCAGAACATTAGCAAGTTAGCTGCATTTTAGATTTGTGAGAGAAGACTAAAAATAAAAGTTTTAACTTGTAGAAATCTTTAACAGTCAGGGACAAGGTTTTTTAAAGTGAAGGGAAAAGGGAGGAAGGAATCAACCATTTCTCAAGCACGTGTTACATAAAAAGCACTTTTCAAAGATTTATTTTGCTTATTCCTCATTACAACCCTTTGGAACAGGTATGCTTCCCCTTCCTACAGAGAATAAAAAAGAGGCACAGGAGGTTGGATGATTACCCAAGCCACACTTTTGTAAGTACATACTTAGTGTCTCTAACAGCATGAGGACGTATACCAGAAATTCATTTTACACCCTTTTACCTTTTAACTAGTTAAGTGTAAGGAACTATGAAAACATGGGACTTCTTTCACTCATTTAACAAGCACTTACTACAGACACTATTATATGTGCTTCACTCATTTATTTTGCTCAGTCCTTATGATAACCCCAGAAGGCACTATTATCATCCCCACTTTACAAATGGGGGAGACTGAGAGACAGAAGGGAAGTCACTTGCTCAGCGTCACAGAGCTGGTGAGGAGCAGGGCTATGATTTACACTCAGATATTCCTGTGCCAGAATCCCAGCTCTTTGCCACTGGACCACACTGCTTTCTGGTGAAAGAAAGAGAGCAAAGGAAGGAGAGAATGATCTCAGCTTGAAACTGAACTCAGGGGTCTGGAAGTAGAACATGCCAAGAGCCACTTGAGGCCTCATCTTCTGACCAGTATGTCCTCTCCATCTTTCTAGATCAGAGTCCACCAGATTCTTTGTGCAATAAATACTTGTTATTACTTCATGTTTTCAAATGAATTTGTCATATGCCACCTATCCCCTTGCAGGAAGTCCTGGACTCACAGCACTGTCGATACATGCCAATTTCCCATGCCTCTGAATCAGGGGATGCTCTGCAATGCCTCCCTCTCCACCCGTCCTGAAAGGAATGAAGCCTTCACTGTGCCCTCTGTGGAAAGTTACCTGAGTCAAAGCACAAGGAGGGCCTAGTGCCTGGTGCCCCCTGAGAACCCCTCAGGCTAGCTCTGTGGTGTTTTCCATCTGTGGTTTGAGGCCCCTCCGTAACACGGCCCCAGTTGTTTTGTCTCACCTCCTTTTAGAAACCACCCATGATTATTTTAGGGTGAAAGGGAAATCTACCCAATCTATGCAAACACCCCAAGCTACTCTAACGATACACAGGTTCAAGCTACATTTCTATAAGCCAAACCAACTTAATAATGTAAACAGTTGCAGGAAACAGAGGTAGCCAAAAACATGTGGGAAACCATAATGAATATTCAAGTAATGGGAACATAATATCACATCATCATGAGGGAAGAGACCTAAACAGTCCCTTTTTCCAGAACTCCATGCACCTTCCATCCTAATGATGCATTTCTACAGCAATGAAACAAACTATTGCTCAACCTCACAGCTAACTGGCAACTGATCAGCACTAAGGGTTAAATTAATTAACATAGCTGGCCAATCTGATCACACTGGAAATAAGAATGAATAAAATTTAATAAATGGAAAAATACCCTAAATGTGTGGATTTTTTTAATTTGATTTTTTTTTTCTTAATTTCTGACGTGGGTATCATCAACTTCTTAAAGTATCAAGAATACTTAAAAGTGAACATCTGTTTTATAATATATGAAATGTTTGTTATAACAAACGTTTTTTCTTTGGACTTCTTTGGCTCATTGCTAAGATACATGCTGTAGATACCATTTAATCTTCAAGGCTTAGTAGTGTAGTAAGAAGCCAAACTTCATTTTGTTGAAAATAATGATAGCTCCAGTACTAAGTTATTGCACAATTTCCCCTCCAGTGCTTGAACTCATCATCATAACAATAACAATATTTTTATATGGCACCTCTCAGCCATAGCATCCAATGCACCAAATGGAGTCATACACTTAGAACACATTAAACCCATTAGATGTGAGATAAAAACCGAAAAAGCTATTTAACTAGCATGGAATGGTGGGATAAGGCCATAGAGAATAAATATGACTTTGGATATTTTTAACAGAAGAACTCAATCCGTGGCACTGCTTACGGGACCAGGCATCCCAGAAACTCAAGGCATCTTGTGGTATGTACCACCAACGTAGATAGGTCTCTAGACTCACTCAGAGTTCAAAAACGCCATAGATCACTACTGCTTGAATCAATTGTTGGCTCATTGTTTTTTAACTCAATAAGGAGGGCCTCAAGTGCCAGTATCTATAGGTTGTCTATTTTTAACCACATCAATGACCCTTTGATAGTCATCAGTGTTATCCACCAAATTTCCAGTTTCTGCTGACAACTGAAATCAGGCACTGAGGAAAAAGTCTCAATCATGGAGGTTTATTAAGCCAGCTTTAGGGTACATCCAGGAAAACCACGAGCCATAGACACATCTGTAGCTGTTTTCCCAAGAGCTTTCAGACTGTCCAGTATATATACATGTCCTTAAAGGGGAGAGAAAACATGTAGGAAGAGGGCCAGGTACAAGGTAAAGTGGATGGTTACATTCCTGTGAGACCTTAGTTAGTGCCAGGTAAATCTACATTTTACATGTAATAAGGTGAATGTTTGAAGAGAAAAAGAAGTAACGGAAGTATAAATTATGCAAGTGTCTCTGGGTAGGTGGAAATAATTGGTCTCCTCTTATCTTTGTTCTGCACCTGGAAAGATAAGCTTCCAATCTACACCATCACTGTGGAATCCAACAGACTTTAAATTTAGGAGCTAGACTTAGATTGCAGACCTAAAGTTATAATTGGCACACCCTTGCTTCTGGGAGGCCAGCAAAAGATTTACCCATGATTGATCTGTGGGAGCAGTCCTTCATAGATGCTCAAGGCCTTTCACCTTGTAGGAATCTGGCTGATGTATAATGCCAGTAACAGCTTCATTTGGAAAAGGGCATTGCATGACTCAGCCTCCAGTCTTAACTTTCCCTTTTGCAAAGAAGTTTGGGGGTCCTGAGATTTTTTTACTTTCCTTTACACTAGTTTCCAGGAATATGACAGTATTACACACCCTGGTCCCTTTGGGGTTGGGTAAAACTGTGTGAGCCCAGTGAATTGTGAATGAAAGAATTGTGGTTATCAGCTTAAGGAGATTTTGGGGTGAGACGATGGGGTTTTCTAAATATACAATCATGTCATCTGCAAACGGATAATTTGACTTCCTCTTTTCCTAATTGAATACCCTTTATTTCTTTATCCTGCCTGATTGCCCTGGCCAGAACTTCCAACACTATGTTGAATAGGAGTGGTGAGAGAGGGCATCCCTGTCTTGTGCCAGTTTTCAAAGGGAATGCTTCCAGTTTTTGCCCATTCAGTATGATATTGGCTGTGGGTTTGTCATAAATAGCTCTTATTATTTTCAGATACGTCTCATCAATATCTAATTTATTGAGAGTTTTTAGCATGAAGGCCTGTATTTTATTGAGGATATTTGCATCAATGTTCATCAGGGATATTGGTCTGAAATTCTCTTTTTCTGTTGTGTCTCTGCCAGGCTTTGGTATCAGGATGATGCTGGCCTCATAAAATAAGGTCGGGAGGATTCCCTCTTTTTCTATTGAATGGAATAGTTTCAGAAGGAATGGTACCAGCTCCTCCTTGAAACTCTGGTAGAATTCGGCTGTGAATCCGTCTGGTCCTGGACTTTTTTTGGTTGGTAGGCTATTAATTACTGCCTCAATTTCAGAGCTGGTTATTGGTCTATTCAGGGATTCAACTTCTTCCTGGTTTAGTCTTAGGAGGGTGTATGTGTCCAGGAATTTATCCATTTCTTGTAGGTTTTCTAGTTTATTTGCGTAGAGGTGTTTATAGTATTCTCTGATGGTAGTTTGCATTTCTGTGGGATTGGTGGTGATATCTCCTTTATCATTTTTTATTGTGTCTATTTGATTCTTCTCTCTTTTCTTCTTTATTAGTCTTGCTAGTGGTCTATCAATTTTGTTGATTTTTTTCAAAAAACCAACTCCTGGATTCATTGATTTTTTTGAAGGGTTTTTTGTGTCTCTATCTCCTTCAGTTCTGCTCTGATCTTAGTTGCCTTCTGCTAGCTTTGAATGTGTTTGCTCTTGCTTCTCTAATTCTTTTAATTGTGATGTTAGGGTGTCAATTTTAGATCTTTCCTGCTTTCTCTTGTGGACATTTAGTGCCATAAATTTCCCTCTACACATTGCTTTAAATGTGTCCCAGAGATTCTGGTATGTTGTGTCTTTGCCCTCATTGGTTTCAAAGAACATCTTTATTTCTGCCTTCATTTCGTTATGAACGCAGTAGTCATTCAGGGGCAGGTTGTTCAGTTTCCGTAAGGTTGAGCGGTTTTGAGTGAGTTTCTTAATCCTGAGTTTGATTGCACTGTGGTCTGAGAGACAATTTGTTATAATTTCTGTTCTTTTATATTTGCTGAGGAGTGCTTTACTTCCAACTATGTGGTCAATTTTGGAATAAGTGCGATGTGGTGCTGAGAAGAATGTATGTTCTGTTGATTTGGGGTGGAGAGTTCTGTAGATGTCTATTAGGTCTGCTTGGTACAGAGCTGAGTTCAATTCCTGGATATCCTTGTCAAAGTTCTGTCTCGTTGATCTGTCTAATGTTGATAGTGGGGTGTTAAAGTCTCCCATTATTATTGTATGGGAGTCTAAGTCTCTTTGTAGATCTCCAAGGACTTGCTTTATGAAACTGGGTGCTCCTGTATTGGGTGCATATATATTCAGGATAGTTAGCTCTTCTTGTTGAATTGATCCCTTTACCATAATGTAATGGCCTTCTTTGTCTCTTTTGATCTTTGTTGGTTTAAAGTCTGTTTTATCAGAGACTAGGATGGCAACTCTTGCCTTTTTTTGTTTTCCATTTGCCTGGTAGATCTTCCTCCATCCCTTTATTTTGAGCCTATGTGTGTCTCTGCACGTGAAATGGGTCTCCTGAATACAGCACACTGATGGGTCTCGACTCGTTATTCAATTTGCCAGTCTGTGTCTTTTAATTGGGGCATTTAGCCCATTTACATTTAAGGTTAATATTGTTATGTGTGAATTTGATCCTGTCATTATGATGTTAGCTGGTTATTTTGCTCATTAGTTGATGCAGTTTCTTCCTAGCATCAGTGAACTTTACAATTTGGCATGTTTTTGCAGTTGCTGGTACCGGTTGTTCCTTTCCATGCTTCGTGCTTCCTTCAGGAGCTCTTGTAGGGCAGGCCTAGTGGTGACAAAATCTCTCAGCATTTGCTTGTCTGTAAAGGATTTTATTTCTCCTTTACTTATGAAACTTAGTTTGGCTGGATATGAAATTCTGGGTTGAAAATACTTTTCTTTAAGAATGTTTAATATTGGCCCCTACTCTCTTCTGGCTTATAGAGTTTCTGCTGAGAGATCTGCTGTTAGTCTGATGGGCTTCCCTTTGTGGGTACCCTGACATTTCTCTCTGGCTGCCCTTAACATTTTTTCCATCATTTCAACTTTGGTGAATCTGACAGTTATGGGTCTTGGAGTTGCTCTTCTTGAGGAGTATCTTTGTGGAGTTCTCTGTATTTCCTGAATTTGAATGTTGGCCTGCCTTGCTAGGTTGGGGAAGTTCTCCTGGATAATATCCTGCAGAGTGTTTTACAACTCGGTTCCATTCTCCCAGTCACTTTCAGGTACACCAATCAGATGTAGATTTGGTCTTTTCACATTGTCCCATATTTCTTGGAGGCTTTGTTTACTTAAGCTGATAAGCAACTTCAGCAAAGTCTCAGGATACAAAATCAATGTGCAAAAATCACAAGCATTCTTATACACCAATAAAAGACAAACAGAGAGCCAAATCATGAATGAATTCCCATTCATAACTGCTTCAAAGAGAATAAAATACCTAGGAATCCAACTTACAAGGGATGTGAAGGACCTCTTCAAGGAGAACTACAAACCATTGCTCAGCAAAATAAAAGAGGACACAAACAAATGGAAGAACATACCATGCTCATGGATAGGAAGAATCAATATCATGAAATGGCCATACTGCCCAAGGAAACTTATAGATTCAATGCCATCCCCATGAAGCTACCAATGACTTTCTTCACAGAATTGGAAAAAACTACTTCAAAGTTCATATGGAACCAAAAAAGAGACTGTATTGCCAAGACAATCTTAAACCAAAAGAACAAAGCTGGAGGCATCATGCTACCAGACTTCAAACTATACTATAAGGCTACAGTAACCAAAACAGCATGATACTGGTACCAAAACAGAGATATAGACCAATGGAACAGAACAGAGCCCTCAGAAATAATACCATACATCTACAGCCATCTGATCTTTGACAAACCTGACAAAAACAAGAAATGGGGAAAGGATTCCCTATTTAATAAACGGTGCTGGAAAAATTGGCTAGCCATATGTAGAAAGCTGAAACTGGATCCCTTCCTTACACCTTATACAAAAATTAATTTAAGATGGATTAAAGACTTAAATGTTAGACCTAAAACATAATAACCCTAGAAGAAAACCTAGGAAATACCATTCAGGACATAGGCATGGGCAAGGACTTCATGTCTAAAATACCAAAAGCAATGGCAACGAAAGTCAAAATGGACAAATGAGATCTAATTAAACTAAAGAGCTTCTTCACAGCAAAAGAAACTACCATCAGAGTGAACAGGTAACCTACAGAATGGGAGAAAATTTTTGCAATCGACTCATCTGACAAAGGGCTCATATCCAGAATCTACAAAGAACTCAAACAAATTTACAAGAAAAAAACAACCCCATCAAAAAGTGGGCGAAGGATATGAACAGACATTTCTCAAAAGAAGACATTTATGTAGCCAACAGATATATGAAAAAATGCTCATCATCAGAGAAATACAGATTAAAACCACAATGAGATACCATCTCACACCAGTTAGAATGGCGATCATTAAAAAGTCAGGAAACAACAGGTGCTGGAGAGGTTGTGGAGAAATAGGAACACTTTCACACTGTTGGTGGGACTGTAAACTAGTTCAACTATTGTGGAAGACAGTGGTGATTCCTCAAGGATCTAGAACTAGAAATACCATTTGACCCAGTCATCCCATTACTGGGTATATATTCAAAGGATTATAAATCATGCTGCTATAAAGACACATGCACATTTATGTCTATTGCAGCACTATTCACAATAGCAAAGACTTGGAACCAACCCAAATGTGCATCAATGACAGACTGGATTAAGAAAATGTGGCACATATACACCATGGAATACCATGCAGCCATAGAAAAGGATGAGTTCATGTCCTTTGTCGGGACATGGATGAAGCTGAAAACCATCATTCTCAGCAAAGTATCGCAAGAACAGAAAACCAAACACTGCATGTTCTCACTCATAGGTGGGAAATGAACAATGAGAACACCTGGACACAGGAAGGGGAACATCACACACCCAGGCCTGTTGTGGGTGGGGAGGGGGGAGGGGGGAGGGATAGCATTAGGAGATATGCCTAATGTAAATGACGAGTTAATGGGTGCAGCACACCAACATGGCACATGTATGCATATGTAACAAACCTGCACGTTGTGCACATGTACCCTACAACTTAAAATTAAAAAAAAAAAAAAAGTGGGCCAGATGCGGTGGCTCATGTCTGTCATCCTAGCACTTTGGGAGGCTGAGGTGGGCAGATCATGAGTTCGGGAGTTTGAGACAAGCCTGGCCAATGTAGTTAAACCCTTCTCTACCAAAAAACCAAAAATTAGCCAGGCATGGTGATGCACGCCTATAATGCTAGCTACTCAGGAGGCTGAGGCAGGAGAATCGCTTGAACCCGGAAGGTGGAGGTTGGAGTGAGCTGAGATCACACCACTGCACTCCAACATGGGTGACAAAGTGAGACTCCTTCTTAAAAAAACAACACAAAGCAAACAAACAAACAAAAACAAACAAAGAAAAGAAATGTATATGTCATCTCCAGGACAGAACCCTCAATTGCTGATTTAAGACACTGTCATTCTCCCTGTCTCTGGCAGTGTGTGAGAATGGTGACTGCTTCACCAGCCTGGGTACCTGTCAGCCCATGATGGACAGGTAATGTGAGCAAGAAATACATTTGTGTTGTTTTAAGACACTGTTATTTGGGAATTGTTTGTTACCTTACCACAAATTAGCCTATTAAGATTGATCACATGCCTCAGTTTCAGTGTAGAGACCCACTTGCCTGGACTAGAGGAGAAACTCATTAATCTAGTTCCTCAGCACTCCTTTAAAAAGCATTCACTCCAGACGTTCCAAATACTTTGAAATGGCTCATTATGCGTGTAGCCAATTTTGGCCAGTGGAATGATGATACTATTATTTATTGAGTACTTACATGTGTTAAGCACTTGGTGGTATGCTTTCTATATATTACCTTCTTTGATACACTAAATGAATTTAAAAGGTAGGATCATTATGATACCTAGGATCATTTTCTCAATGAAGAAAGTGGGGTTAAGTAACTGTATCAAAATTACACAGCTTGTCAACTGAAGAATTTCATTAGAACTTAGGCTGGTTAAATACAAAGTGCGTGCTCGTTAACACTGGGATGTACTTCCTCCCTGCATAATATGGAAGAAAATCTGCTCTCATATCAGTGGCTGGATAAATACAATTCTTTAGCAGATGGTGTTATAAAGCAGTACTGTGTTATAAATACTTATATATTTCATGATTGCTAATCCATTAAGGCATTTATCTTTCATTTGAAAAAGTAACAGGGCAACCTGTATTTGATTTATCTATCTTGTTCCAACCCACTGAAATGTCATAGTAGATTATCCATTTCCTACTGGAAAAATATATGGCCCATAAGGAAATACTATTCATATTCATTAGTAAACATGCTGTCTCCCCTCAAAGTGTGCTACCCAAACCTTCCTCTGAGGTCTCTGAAAAATGTGGGACTGGAAGAAGCTCTCGCCTGAATGTTTTTTTTTTTTTTTTCCCCAACACTACTGTTTGCTTCTTATTATTTTAGACACTCGTGAACACTCAAAAGGGTGAAGAAACACCTTGCCGACAATGTGCTCTTTGCCAAAATAATCAATTGTTCCACTTCTTTGCCTTCTAGAATTCAAATATTCAATACAAGCTCTTTGGGCGCATTCCCAAGACTTTGGTTAGATTTCACCATGGAAAACAAAATTGGTTCAGCTGAAGTCTATAGCCAGAACATTTTAAGCTTCATAGTCCTTCAAAGTAGTGACCTTCTCCTCACCTCCTCTGCCTCTGTGCTCCATTAAGGAAAATACCGGAAGTTTCCAGTCAGAGAAGCCAGATCACATTTTGATTCAATTTTAAAAGGAGGAACTAAATAGAGCTAGAGTAGGTGGTTATTTATGGCTCTTACCCCAAATGAGCTTTGAAAAGTTTTTCTGTAAACCTGATGATACTAGTCTTTTGTAATTAAATAATTTTTTTCTGAATGTCTTAGTCACTATAGTAAAAGAATTAGTCTTATATCAACCATCTTCTATTCTTTCCCCAGAGTCCTTAAGATCACACAAATCACGGTTATATTTCAAGCAAAGAGAGAATCAAGAAAATTAGGACCCCAAAACTGCTGCTAACAAAAAGGGAATGTGTTAATTATTTGTCAAAGAATTGATCTTAGTTTTCCCCTTTCACCTTGCCTGTGCAGTCCAGATGGAAATGTTTTAGGAGAAAGTCCTTTCTCTCTCTATGCCCCTATTTGAGTTTTGGCATGACCATCCTCTTAATAACAGCACTCTAATCCCTGGCCTTACTTACACCTTGCTAGCCCCACAGTCCTATCTCTGAAAATGTCTTTCACATACACCCACACTTCTGATCTTTTCTGTTATCCTCTTGGTTCAAAGTACTGTGCAATATGAGGACAACTTGTTCAGTCTTTTTTCACTGCTGTTTCCTCCAGCCAAACTGCACTTACTCTCCTCTGGACCTGAGGCTGTGTGGGTCTATGTGCCAAAATGGAATGCATCTCAGTTTGGCAATCCTCAAGTCTACAATATTCTCAAAGCTCAATTTAGGCTAACTTAATGTTGAACCTTCCCCTTTTCCCATAGTCCAAAGAAACATCTCTCTTCTTTGACTCCCTATAACATTTGATCTGCTTCTCCTCAATGTTGTACCTCACTTTCTAATTGCATTATCTCTTGCGATCTTTGCTGACAACAAAATTAATGTTTTGTTCATTGTGTATCCTCCACAGCATCTACCATATGAGTATTCCATCAGTAACTGCTGAAAATGTTAGACAAAAAAAAAAAAAAAACACCAAAAACCAAAACCCACTAGATTCCTAGATTAGAAAACAAGACCACTAGAAATATGTGAAATATAGAACTAAAGGGAGGTCAAGGCATACAGATCAGTATTATTTTGCACTACATTTCTAAGCGAAGTCATCTTGACTCTCTTCTCTTTCTCTTACATGCCATATCCAATCCATCAGCAAATTCTATTGATTCTATCTTCTAAACACATACAAAATCCAACCACTTTTGGCAACCAGCCTAATGGTAGTTACCATCATCTCTTGCTGGATTTCTGTGAGAGCCTCCTACTGATACTGACAGGAGGCAGGGAAATACTGGGTAGAAGAGGGTGGTCCCTGGTGAGGACCCCACCCTCAAGCCTGGACCTGCAGCCAAAAATGAGAACTTTAACATCCCTGTTTTTCCACCCGAATGTTGCCTTTTCCAAAACCATCCTGGCCCACCCTGCCCCCCACCCTGTATCCATAAAAACCCCAAGCTCCACTGTCAGGAGAGCAGAGTGGAGAGGCAGAGATGAGGAGAAGAGAAGCAGAAGCCACATGTCAGGGAAAAGTAGGCTGACTTCAGAGGGGTGGCTTGATGGTGGGACTTCCAAGAAGAGTTTGGTCATTCAGGAGAAAATCATCTTCCCACTCTATCCCCTTCCAGCTCCCCGTCCCACTGAGGGCCACTTCCACCTCTCAATAAAATCCTCTGCATACACCAGCCTTCAATTCATGTGGGTAACCTGATTCTTCCTGGACACTGGACAAAAACTTGGATACCAAGAGGGCAGGGTGTAAAAGGTTGTCACCCTGACCCTCCACTGAGCTGGTTTACACTTAGCCATCTGCAGATGGAAAATGCTAAAAGAGCACTGATTGTATTACATGCCTTCTGGGGCTCTGGGAGTTGCAGACACCCCTTCCCAGACAGCAGAGTTAAAAGAGCATTGTAACATGCTTGGATGCTGCCGCGGGTCCTGTACAAAGTCTGTTCCCACCAGAGAGGAGCAACTGGCTTGTTCCAGTGTTCATTTGCCCTGGCTTCTGTACCCACTCACTTGAGTACTCCCCTTCGGGTGATGGGTTTAGAGCTGCGGGCTGAGCCACCCCTTCACAAGTGTTGCAAAGAGGTCAAGGGAAATATCACTACCAGCTCTGCCTGCCTGCAGGCTTTCCTTCGGTGTATTCTCAACAAAGCAGCTGGAGTCACCCTTTAAAAACAAGTCCAGTCATGTCATTCCTCTGCTCAAAACACTGTGAAGCTTTCCCTTGCTCTTCACAATAGGCTATGGGGTTCTACATAATCCACTCCCCTTCCCACCAAGCCATCCTGTGCCTTCCTCTCTTGTGGTGCTCCCTTTGGCTCAGTCTGCCCTAGCCACACTGGCCTCCTTGTTGTTCACCAGGCATGTTCCTCCTTGGGACCTTTCCTCCAGCCATTCTTCTCTGCTGGGAACATTCTTCCTCCTAAAATCTACTCACATCATTCTCTCAAGTCCTTCACATTTCTGCTCAGTGAGGTCTACACTGACTCACGTCAACTTTTTTTTTTTTTTTTTTTTTTGAGAGAGTCTCTCTCTGTCACCAGGCTGGAGTGCAGTTGCATGATCTCAGCTCATTGCAACCTCTGAATCCCTAGTTCAAGCGATTCTCCTGCTTCAGCCTTCCGAGTAGCTGGGATTACACATGCGCCACCATGCCCAGCTAATTTTTGTATTTTTAGTAGAGACGGGGTTTCACCATGTTGGCCAGGATGGTCTCCATCTCCCGACCTCGTGATCTGCCCGCCTTGGCCTCCCAAAGAGCTGAGATTACAGGTGTGAGCCACTACGCCCAGCTTCACTTTCACTTTTTTTCATCCTGCCACCCTGACTGCTACTTCCCATCACCCCTTAGCCCAGTTTACCTCCTTTCTTCCGGAGTACTTTTCATGTACACCTACCATTCTTTATCTGTCTTTCACTGCTAGAATGTACATTTTATAATGGTAGAGATATTTGTATTTCCTCAAGAGAGAGTGAACGAGGGACTGATTGAGTTCACCCAAGCTTTGAATTCAGTCTTCGGGTTTCTAAAACAAGGAAACTCAAAGTGCTCACAACCTCAAAAAACAAACTCTGTCAAACAGATCTAAAAGCAAGGTGAGGTATTTTCACTGAACATGAACCAAAACAGTCTCATGTAGACAAGAAAATGTTAAACGCAATGTGTCTATTCTCACTGCACCTGACTTACAGAATTGTGCAACTTGCATGTATGTTACCCACAAGAAAGAGGCCTTGCAATATTCCAAAAATGAAACATTCCAACAGCTGTGCGAAATCTTTGAGTATAAAGATCCACTTTATAAGTTGGATAAAAACAGGTGTTCAAGAACAATTTTAAGTTCTGTGAGGGCAGGAATCTTATCTGTTTTCTTTGCATTGTATGCCCAGAGTCTAGTAAATTAACATGCTCAATAAATATTTGTTAAATGAACAAATGAATGAAGGGAAAGAGTCTCTACATTTTCAGAAATGAACAAGAATGCAAAAGGTAATTTTACTTCTCACTTAAAGGTTTTATCATCTGGGTGTTGGTGTGATACCACATTTACCTTAATTTAATTTGTTTAGATGTTAAGCTTTTATTATGACAATAATAGGTAAGACTCCATGAACCATGTAAAATGGGTCAGGAAAACACCGTCAAACTTTTAAAAATGCTTATTATTTCTTCCTGGAAGAACATAAGTTTTTTTTTTCAATTTTTTTGAATGACTATCTGTTTTTCTACTTGGAAAACATAAGTCTTGTTTCTTATTTCTATGAGACTGCAATTTTTACAATTGTACAATAACCTTATTTTGTTTCCCATGTTTCTTTGGTAGTGGATGTTGCAAATTTCATATAATAAGAACAATAATGATATGTGTCTGTTGTGGTACACAAACATTTTCCTATTTACTGTTTCTTCCCCTTCTCCATATTCTCCTTATTAACTATTTAGATTGATGCTTACAAAATGCCCTACCAATGCTCCTAATATTAATTCTGTGGTTATTCTTTCCCAGTATCTTTTGAATTATTTAAAAGTATTTAACACACAAAGTGAAAAGGGCTAATTAGTACTGAAAATCTGAAATGTTTTTATTTTCACAGTTTCATTGTGAATCTGAGTATGGTCATTTATTTTTTATGTACTAATTAAATACACAAGTAATATTCTCTCTCCCCAAAGGGCCATCTGCACAGTTTCCAAGAAATAAAATTGGTTCTCTACTCACACTAAGGGTAGAGATGGCCATTGTCTATGAAATGTTTAGGATATCCTCAGCCCATGCTGAATGGGAAGACATTTCTTTCCACATCGAAGCTTCATTAATTTTGCCCAATTCACAATCCAGCATAGGTAATGAAAAATATGAAACATATTATTTCTTATAAATAAATGAAATTATGTCAGAGATGTCTTACAAACCCATAAGAAAACTTACTCTAGTAAAATACACAAGTGAATTATAACTAGTAAATCAATTCTTTGTCTACAACGGGTACTTGTTCTGTGTTTGAGCATGCTTATTTTTAGGAGTATCTGAAACATTTCCTGTGTAATCATAATTAAACCAACAATTTGTTTAGGAATTTCTTTAACAAGATAGCACAAAGATAAACATCAATTTAGTTGTCATCATCTATAATACATGATCATATATCCAAAATTAATGAGAACCAAATTTGAAATATAAATACTCTTAGGTCTCTAAGTCTAAAGGTCTGTAAAACAGGAAGACTCAGTCTCAGATAATGATTTGTAGATTATTGTCTGTAAAAAGTTATTGATTAATGAATAAAAGAATAATTTGTCATCTGTGTTAATACATTTTATTGTCTGTGTCAGCAAAATTTTATTTTGTTTATTAGGAAAAATAAATAAGTAAAAAGGAAGTACTCTAATGAGAAGGTTCCCACATGATATTCTGAATTCCATAAAAGAAAAAAAAAAAGTCTAAGTATTATAACAATGATGAGTTCTAAATTTAAGAGTCCTCCTTGGATTACACTGGTTTAAAAGTTTTTGTACTTTGAAATTATAAAATAGTTTATGTGAGGAAAGTGACTATTTTCATATACTATAAAAGGATTAGGTAGTTGGCAGTCTCTAAAAATAGTTGTTGTAACATTAAAAAAACACCCAAATACATGTCTATGTTTTAAAGATAACCACAATTTTGTTTCCTATGAAACAGAACATTCAATAAACATTCAAGGGACTATTCTACAGTAAGTTTGACTGCCCATCACAGTGGTGTGCCAGTGAATGTGCAATAATGCCCACCGAGTGTGCTACAGAAAATGCTGGAAGCCTCTTGGGCAAAACTTAGAAGAGGAGAGCACCCCAAATCTCTGTTTTCAAAAAGAAAAAAAACAGATTTGCTCATTTTCTGCTTCCTTTATGGGTGAGAGCCAGCTTATCAAAGAAAAAAACAGATGACTCAATGCCTTAGGTATTTGTCAAAGTGTGAATAATGGGCTTTCCACCTCAGTTTTCTAGCTTGCCAAGTCAAAAATGCATATTGCTGAGCCTGGCCTTACACATACTAAATCAGAATCTTGGTGAGTAGGGCTCATTATCTAAATTTGAGCCACTTTGTGAACTCTGTGGGAGTCATCCTGCACTCCTCAGAAAGTCTCATTATGTGAATAATAATCCTTTCATACCCTCTTGGTATGTGTTTATAATCCTAAGTCTCAACATCCAAATGAAGTTTTGGGTGAAGGTCAGTCCTGCAGGGTGACCACCACAAAATAATAGAATATGTTCTCAGACAAGAAATAAATAACAGCAAGACAACAGGATAACCTCCAAACACTTGGAAATTAAACAACATACTTCTAAACGATGCATAGGTCGAGAAAGACTCAAAAAAAAAAAAAAAAAAAAAGAAAAGAAAAGAAAAACAATTAACTAAATGAAAATGAAAAGATAACATGTCAAAATTTGTAGGACACAGTTAAAGTAGTGCTGTGAGGAAAATTTATAGCACTAAATGCTTATATCAGAGGAGACAAAACGTCTCAAATCAATCATCTAAGTTTCTACCTCAAGAAACTAGGGAAAAATAAATAAATAAATAAATAAATAAATAAATAAATAAATAAATCCAAGCAAGTAAAAGGAAGGTATTGATAAATGTATGATCAAACATCAATAAATTGAAAAGAGGAGAATAGAATCAATGAAGCAAAAGTTGGTTCTTAAAAAAAAGTTAATAATATTGATAAACTCCTGCTAAGTCTGACAAAATAAAAATAGAGAAAACACAAATTACAAATATCAAGAATGAAACAAGGGACATCACTCCAGATCTTGTAGTCATTAAAAGTTTACTCTTAAAATTTTAACTCAGAAAATGGACATATTACTCAGTAACCACTGACTGGCAAAAGTCAAAAAATATTAAAATAGGTAAGTTGAACAGTTCTATAATCATTAATGATATTGAATTCATATTTTAAAATTGTCTAAAAAAGAAATTTCTAGGTTCCTATGGTTTCACTGTAGAATTATACCAAACATTTAAAAAAGAATTTACACAATCACTTCCAGAATATAGAAGAGGGAGGAATACTTCCCAATTCATTTTATGATCTCAAAACCAATAAAAATTAGCTGGGCATGGTGGTACATGCTTACAGTGTCGGCTACCTGGGAGGTTGAGGTGGGAAGACTGCTTGAACCCACGAGTTTGAAGCTGCAGTGAGCTATGATTGTGCCAACGCACTCCAGCCTGAGCAACAGAGCAAGATCCTGTCTCTAAAACATAAAAATATGGTCTCAAAACTAGACAGACAGTAAAAGAAAACTAGGGGTCAGCGTATCTCATAAACTTATGTCTAAAAATCTCAATATGGCAAATAAAATCCAGTAATGTATAAAAAAGAGGTATGCACCAAGAACAAGTAGAATTTATTCCAGTAATGCCAAGTTGGTTTAATATTTGAAAAATCAATCAATGCAATTCACCATAGGAACAGGCTAAAGGAGAAAAATCATATGATCATATCAAGATGCGGAAAATGTATTAGACGTAATAAACACCTACTTGTTAAAAAAAAAACAAACACAAAAACAAAAACAAAACTCTCACCAAAGGAAGAATAGAGGGCACTTCTTCAACTTCATAAAAAACTAAAAAGCATTTACAAAATCCAGTAGCTACCTTCATACTTAATGATAAAAGACTATATACTTTCCTTTAAGATTAGAAACAAGGCAAGGATGTCCCCTTTCACTGCTCTTATTCAACAAAGTACTGTAAGTTCTAGCCCAGTAATAAGGCAACAAAAAGAAATAAAGAACATATAGGTTGGAAAGGAAGAAATAAAATTGTCCCTCTTTGCAGACGACATGGTTGTCTATGTAGGAAATCTTGAGTAATCTATAAAACAAACAAACAAACAAACAAAACCCTAGATGTAATGAAGGCCTTAGGATACAAGATAAAGACACAAAAAGCAATCACATTTCTATGTAGTAATAAGGAAAACGTGGAAACTGAAATCAAAAACACGATACTATTTCCAATTACTCCAAATAAAATGAAACAGGTATAACATTAACAAAGTTTTTACTGAATAAGCATGCTGAATGTTACAAAATGCTGATGAAAGAAATCATAGAAGACCTAAGTAAATGGAGAGACATACTGTGTTCATAAATTGGAAAATGCAACATATTAAAGATGTCAATTTTCCTCAAATTGATACACATGTTGGACGTAATTTCTATCAAAATCCCTGAAAGAATTGTTGTTTTCTCCTGTAAACACAGATAAGCCTATTTTAAATTTTATCTGAAAAGACACAGGATCTGTAATAGCTAAAATAATTTTGAAAAAAAGGATAAAGTAGGAAGATTCACTCTATTGTATTTTAGCTATTATTATACAGTTACAATAATCAAGACCATGTGGTACCAGTGGAGGGACAGAAATCTCAGTCAATGGAACAGAAATAGAGAGTCCGGAAATAGACTCACAAAACATACCCAGTTGATGTTTAGCAGAGGTGCAAAAGCAATTAAATAGAGAAAAGATAGCTTTTTCAGCAAATGGTGTGAGAGCAACTGACCATCCATAGGCAACCTGACCTCAACCTAACTTTTATACCCCATAAAAAATTAAGTCAAAATAGGCTGGCGTGGTGGCTCACGCTTGTAATCCCAGCACTTTGGGAGGCCAAGGCGGGTGGATCTCCTGAGGTCAGGAGTTTGGGACCAGCCTGGGCAACATGGTGAAACCCTATCTCTACTAAAGATACAAAAATTAGTTGGGCATGGTGGTGGGTGACTGTAATTTCAGCTTCTCAGGAGGCTGAAGCATGAAAATCACTTGAACTCAGGAGGCAGAGGTTGCAGTGAGCCGAGATTGCGCCATTGCACTCTAGCCTGGGTGAAAGGGCAAAAACTCTGTCTCAAATAATAATAATAATAATGATAATAATAATAAAATAACTTAAAATGGATCACAGAATTAAATGTGTAAAATGCTTAGAATAAAAACATAGGAGAAAAATCGTTATCTAAGTGAAGAATTCTTAGACTTGATACCAAAAGCAAAATCTAAAATGAAAATTGATAAACTGAACCTCATCAAAATGTAAAATATTTGTTCTGTGAAAGATCATGTTAAGCAAATGAAGAGACAAGTCATAAATTTGAAGAAAATATTTGCAGACCACATAGCTAACAAAGAACTAGTACCTAGAATTTATATATTTAAAAAAACTAACAAAACTCAAGTAAAAATTTTAAAAATCCAGTTTGAAAATGAGCAAAAGACATGAACAGACATTTCACTGAGATAAAATGGTGGTAGGTAAATGCGTATGTAAAGACGTTCAACATTAGCCATTCAGGAATTATAATAAAAGTCACAATTAGCTATTGAAACGCATCTACAGAATGACTAAAATAAGGAATAGGGATAGCACCATATGCTGATGATGATGCAGAGAAATTGGATCACTCATACATTGCTGTTGGGGATATAAAATTTTTCTCATCGCTCTGGAAAACAGTATGACAGTTCCTTTCAAAACTATACATGCATTGACTATATGATACAGCAATTGTACGCCTAAACATTTATCCCCAATAAATAAAAACTTGTATTTACTCAGAAATCTGCTCATGAATGTTCATAGCAGATTTATATGTAACAACAAACTCTGGAAACAAATATCTTTCAGTAGGTGAACAGTTAAACAAAGGTACTGTATTCTATACCATAGAATACTATTCAGCAATGAAAGGAATGAACTATTGACACAAGCAACAACTTGGATGTATCTCAGGAAATTCTGCTAAGTGAAAAAAAGCCAAAATAAAAAAGTTACATACAGTATGAATCCATTTATATAACATCCTTGAAATAAGAAAATTATAGAGATGAAGAACAATTAGTGGTTGACAGGAATTATAGAAGGAGGGAGAGAGGGAAGTGGTGGTCCCTCTAAAAGGGCAGAATGAGGGATCCTTGTGATGGAATTGTTCTATACATTGATCATGGGTATACTCACAAGTATCTACATGTGTGATAAAATTCCACAGTACTAAACACACACGCTCACCACACAATGAGTCACATAAAACTGGTAAAATCTGCATATGGTCAGTCAACTGTATCAGTGTCAATTTCCTGGCTGATATTGTATTATAGTTATGCAAGGTGTTACCACTGAAGCAAATCAAGTGAACAGATAATTTCTTACAACTCCATGTAAATCTACAATTATCTCAAAATAAAAAGGTTTTAAAAGCTATGAAAAGACAACAACAACAAAAGCAAAACCTTACATCTGATTAATGCTTTTCATTTTGTATTAAAAATCATTTTGTATCTAACATCCCATTTCAAGAAAATGAAAAATATGCCTGAGCACAGGGCTCACATCTGTAATCCCAGAGTTTTGGGAAGCTGAGGTGAGAGGATTGTTTGAGCTCAGGAGTTTGAGACCAGACTGGATAACACAGTGAGACCTCATCTCTACTAAAAAAAAAAAAAATAAAAAATAAAAAATTAGTAGGCATGGTGACATAGGCCTGTAGTCCCAGCTACTCAGGAGGCTGAGATGGGAGGATTGCTTGAGCTTGGGAAATCAGGGCTGCAGTGAGCCAGGATCACTCCACTGCACTCCAGTCTGGGTGACAGAGTGAGACCCTGTCTCACCAAAAAAATAAATAAATAAATAAATAAGAAAAAAGAAAAAGAAAATGGAAGATACTAATGATTTCCTCCAAATGGAAAGTACTAAATATTTTCCTGACCAATTGGATGGATCTGGCAATTGGGGGATAGAAAAGTTAAGTGATTTACCTGAACCAGAGGACTTAATAATAGGTTCATGAAGCTTAACATTAAACCAAGACTAAACTTTACTTCCAATCCAGAAATATGTTTATGCTTTTAAAAGTTATGAAACCAAGTAAGAATATACAATAAAGCCATCAAATATGTTCTTCCAAATTGTTTGTAAGCCTTGGGAGATTGCCTACTGTGTCATACAAATCAGGTTTTATGTAGATCCTTTACAGAAAACACTGTTTCTGGAGATTTGGTAATAGAATGGAATGTTGGTATTGCCAGAAGGAGAGCACTAGCAGAACTTAATTTCTGTAGTCAATATTTCATCATGTAAGAAATAGGGGAAAGTGCTTGTAGCAGCCATCATTTGATAAGAAGAAATTTGAAGAACTTGGGCATACAATTTAGGATATACCTAGAAGGCATCTAAAACAAACAAAAAACAGTCCACATCTAGTTATTTGGAAATTAGATTTTAATTCTGCCGTTCTTATGCTTTTAAGTTTTCGGGTGAATCTGGAAGAGACAAAAGACCAAATTCCAAGCTGTCTGCAAGGTGAAATGGAAGAGGAAGGCAGTATCTTGAACTGCACTGTGCCGGTCCAGAGCCAGCAGCCCCATGTGGGTGTTTGAATTAAACTTAAATCAAACTAAAATTCAGTTTCTCAGTTGGACTAGCACATGTCCAAGGCTTGGCAGCCACATGTTGCTAGTGGCTATCATATTGGACAGTAAAGAAAGACATTTCTATAATCTCAATAAAGCATTGGACAGCTCCAATCTATATAACTAATGAAAACACTGAAACGTCACAAAACTTTTTTTTTTTTAAATTTAAAAAGGACACCATTTTGCAAATGACACATTGACGGATTCATATCCATGGCCTCCTAGAAGAGCAGGGTGGAGAAGACCCTGAATGCAATCCTGTCAAAACACTTGTCACAGGCTTGAATCTTTCTGGTTATCAATGTCTGAACAGCCATGGCAAATAATTTTTATTTCCTTCATTCTTTTGCAGGTTAAAAGAAACGTTTCTCTCCTTTGAAACTGTTCTATAGCTTTAAGTCTTTCATCATTCTGGCTCCTTACTGCTGATTTCCAATCTGGGTTCCAATTTATCTATATCTCCAGTCAAATAACTTGTGCCAAAATTAAGTGCCATGTTCCAGGTGCACAGAGTATAGGAGGTTTATGTTTTTCCTTATTCTAGATATTATGCATCCACTTTTACAGACTAAAATCACAAGGTGACTTTTAGTAACCCACCACTAAATTTCTTTGCAATTAGTTTTTAGTTAAGTAAAACCCTGCAATCTGGTTAATGTGGCCCATTGCTCCATCTAATTGAAACGTTGTGTGTCCTATTTATAACCAGTCTACTTTTGAATACTTCTGGTGGAAAAATCATTAACCCTGTTGATTTTATATCAGTTGCAAAAGTGTGGCCTCCAACATCTTTCTCCATGTAACTGTTAAAAATGTTAATAATGGGGACCCAGCATATGTCTTTGGGAAACTCTAACCTCCACCCACCTCCCAGCCTAAGAATCATCACAGTTTGGATCTAACCATTCACAAGTCAGTTCAACTATTTAACTGTCCAGTCCATGCTTCTCCATTTTACCCACAAAGACATACCTAGTAACCCAGCTTTTATTGTATCTCCTGCAATATGCTTCACCTTTCCCAGAAAGTCAAAAAAAGCAGACACTGAGATTTTTTGTTTAAGATGACTACGGAGGCTTTTACAGCACAGAAGAGAACTCACCAACCCTGGAGAAGGGACGATGCACTTGAAGTATTGGCACCCCACAGTGGGCAACTCTAGCATTTCATGTTAAAACAATGCTGAAAACAATTTCTAATGGTTCTATTGATTTTCAAACAATAATAAAGGGTAGGGTCCTACTTAATTGAATCCTAATGAGTTCGGTATTTACCACAGTCTGTCACCAAATGCATTTCTTGTACAAAACTCTTTGAACTGGCTGTGGGAGAGGAGAACTCTCTGTTCTAAATGCTGCTTTCACCACTGTCCAGCTGGGATGTTTTAGAACTAAGTCTCTCACTGACTCATTCAATCTAGAAACAAATAGAGGAAAATTTGCGGCACCTGATCCCAAAGCAGGTGGCTATGCATTAATGATGTAGCATGTGCCAAGATCCTGAAAGGAACGGTTCTAGAGAAATACTGCAGGATCTAATTATTTTTAACGTCTCTCCTAACTTGAAAATGGTTTGTGTACATGACTTCAATTTTCAAAAGATACAATGCAGCCTGGGACTTTAAAACAGGGAATCTGGCAAATTAACTAATAAGTGTATGAACACATGTTGAAATGGCAAGGCACTAAATAGGCTGGCTTCTCCTACAGAAAAGAGTCATTTAACAGGAGTCAGTTAAGTCAATGTTTACTCTCCATGTAGGGAACTTTACATCACAAATGGGAGAAATAATTCAGCAGGTATAAAAAAAAGCTTTCCAAACAGGGAAACTTCCTTGGGATGTTAATGTTTCTTGTTATGTTAAGATGGGTCTTGGAAAACAACCCATCTCAGATCAACATTCCTACATGTGGAGTTTGGATGATTTTTTTTTTCTTCCAGTAATCCTCAACTACAATGGGATCTATTTGATTATTATTGTAATGTTTAAAAACAGTACTGATTAGATTTCTTTACAGTGGGACAACCAAGAAAAAATGGACTGCCGAAAAAAAATATCTAGAGGTAAAATATGCAGGCCTGTCAAGGGATGATGGCCCTAGCAGAGGGCTATGGACTGAGGGGATGGCAGCATGCAGAATAGAAGTAGGAGTGGAAGAGGCCGGGTGCGGTGGCTCACACCTGTAATCTCAGCACTTTGGAAGGCCGAGGCGGGCAGGTCACAAGGTCAAGAGATCGAGACCATCCTGGTTAACACGGTGACACCCCATCTCTACTAAAAATACAAAAAATTAGCCAGGCGTGTGGCGGGTGCCTGTAGTCCCAGCTATTCGGGAGGCTGAGGCAGGAGAATGGTATGAACTCGGGAGGCAGAGCTTGCAGTGAACCAAGATCCGGCCACTGCACTCCAGCCTGGGCAACAGAGTGAGACTCTGTCTCAAAAACAACAAGAACAACAACAAAAAAGAAGTAGGAGTGGAAGAAACAAAGAAGGCCTGAAGCAATAGGTATGTTTGGCCTGAAATCTTCCTCTTTAGCTAATTCTCTGTGGCTAGGAGTGCTCACCTCCAAAACAAACAAACAAACAAACAAAAAACCCAGAGTGGATGTATGGACCGTTATAGCTATCCTTCTCTTAACCGTTTGGTGCAGAATACTAAAAAATATAAAGTTTTGGAGAACACGTGTCCTATTATGTAATTCTTGGTATAATATTAATACTACCACAACAGTAAATGGGACACAGTGTTTTCACAACCATATCACATTAGATGATACTCACAGTGACCCTGTGGGGTGGAGGATAATTATTTGTTCCTACTTAACATTAAAGGAAAATAAGGCCCTGAGAGATTTAACGTTGCCTAGAATCCCCCAAATAAGGAAGCAGAGCAAGAACCAGAGCTGTTGGACTCCCACTCTGGATTACTTTTCAGGACTCTGTGTCACCACCTATCTCTTGAGTGCTCTCCAGAGATACCCGGATGCACACAGGGACAGCCACATATCTGCATTCATGGACCCTTATGAATGGAGACGGGCTCCCTACTGCTCACTTTCTTTCATTCCCCTGCACGCTTAGGTTACTGTACCATAACACCCAAGACCCCCCAACATGTGCTGTTGCCCTGAAACTGGAGTTACTACTATATAAGTGTTCTAAACGCAGGCTATTGTCCTATTGTCCTGCCAGAAGACGACTCCTCTGGGAGTCCTTGGAGGCCCCTCCAGGCTCTCCTGCTAGTGTGAAAGCCTGTACTCGCTTCCTCCTTAACGTGCCTAGTAGCCTTCATCACCCTACAGGCCTACAGCCAGCCCTGATGAATTCAGGCTGGGGTGGGGGTGAATAGTAAGAAGAGTATCACACAGAGATAGGATCTAGAGGTGTAACATGTAAACAGAAGTGTTCTTAGTGTCCACAGTTGGAACTCAAGGTTATATTTTCCCACAGAATCCATGTGACTGATGCTGACTTGCTAATGAGATTCAATAATTCTGGGAGTATTTAGTAGTATCTTGGTTAAACATCTGCATTATGTAGGGCTTCACGGATGACCGCAAGACCCTATCCATCATTGATAATATTGTTTCTATGGGGAAATGTGTTTGAAGTTTTGTATGACAGCCCTCCAAAGAAATTCTAGCAAAAAAACCTATTTGAAAGTTGGGCACTGTCTGTCTTCCAGCACTGGCTGTTCTCCCTCTCACTCTCTCCAACCTAACCTGTTTTCTTATGTCCAACTTCTGGGTGGCCCATGAAGGCTATTGCTCCTCTGAGGCCACAGCAGGCGTAAGCAATGGGGAGAAGGTGAAAGTGCTGGGGAACAGTCCCAGCAGTAGAGGGAGGGGGGCAGGAGAGGGAAGAAGACAGAGTTGGAATCATCACCAGACAGCAAACATTGGGTGAGCCTACGCTGTTGATAGGACACAGGCTTTTTATGGGAATCTAAAATGCAACTTTTAAGCAGGATGGATGAATGTCATTAAGAAAGCACAGGCCGTGGCATGAGGCAGGCCTGGGGTACATTCTGTTTCTTATTAAAAATGATCTTAAGCTAAATACTTAACCTCTTAGAAGGTTCAGCTTTCTCATCTCTAAAATTGAGATGACATTACTTCTCAGGGTGTTTGTGAAGATCAAAGTAATTGTGTAAATGTGATTATTACAAACTTCAGCAGCATTTACCAGACAGTTGAATGTTGCTTTATCTTACTTTCCTCCTTTGAGAGATGCAAGGTGGTACAGGGGAAAGATTAGAGTAAAAATAAGTGGATTGGAATTCCACTCTCAGAATCAACCCCATGGAGGGGCTGAGCACACTCTCCGAGTTACTGTCTTCCGTGCTGTCCTCTGAGGGCTTTTGTTGGTGGCAAGGAATTAACATGTGTGTCAATGGCTGCAACTAGCTGGTCAATAATTATCATTCACTGTTTTGACAAATGTGTGTTGAGTGCCTACTATAGACCTGGCACTATCTTAGAAACGTGAATCCAGCCAAGGGGAAATAATCAAGGCAGGCCTGTTCTGTTAGATGGAGTGGTCAGGGAAGTTTCCCTGAATAGATGAGATTTGAGCAGAGGCCTGAATGAGGAGTGGGAGTGAGCCATAGAAATATCCAGAAAGAGGCATCCAAGAAGAGGGAATAATCAGAGTAAAGGCCAGGCTGTCAGGGCCTGCTAGGGCCTGATTGAGACATTGCAAGGAGGTCCTCAGGGGTCTTCGTGACTAGTGCAGAGAGCAAAAAGTATGGGCACAGGGCAGGGACAGGGGAGGGCAGGACCAACGGTCTATTGATATGTGCTCTGTACACTGCTGGAAGGACTTTCTCCTAACTTCTAGGTACTCAAGCCCTTGGAAGGTAGTCTTGAGTGAAGGAGTTTACGTTGTGAAAAGCCACATGCAGAAGAAACTTGTGGCCCAAGGGTGAAGGCAGACAAGCACTGGGAGGTGACTGTAGTCAGCAGAGCAGACATGAGATGAGGCCCTGGGCCTGGGGTGGTGGCAGCTGGGGACACAGATGTGTTCTGACTCAATGTGTGTGTGTGGTATAGTAAAGCCCTGGAGCTAGGGAAGGGTGCAGGCCTAGAGAGAGACACTGCGGAGGTCTCCACAGAGTGATACAGTGAAAAAGCACAGGGCCGGACATGGTCATCTGTGGAGCAGGAATGGAGGAGAGGGAGGAGAACCCATCAGGACACTGCACAGCATTTTAGAGGTCTGAGGAAGGAGATGCCACTCCATGCATGAAAAGTGACAAGACAAAAGAGGCCCTTTCTTACAAAAATTCTTTGTGTTCCTTTTTTTGGTTATTGCTTTTGTTTTTCTTTTTCTTATTAAAACAATTATGAGATATTTCAAAACATGCTGAATACTGAAAATAAAATAACTGACACTCCACCCAAATTTCTAACTTGTGAACATTTTGCCACTTTGCAATTGATGGCAGGCGAATCCCAAAACGGGCTCAGCCCGGAAGGGTTCTTGACTTTGCTCAGGGAAGAACTGAAGAAGGAGCTGGCAATGAAAGAAGGCAAGTTTATTAGAGCAACAGTGTATGGCAAAGTGGCTGCTCCCTAGAGCAGGGCTCTCTCATAGGCAGAGCTGCCCAGGGCAGCAGCAGCAGCAGTAGCACTCCTTATGGACTGCTGGCTAGCTATATTTATACACACTCTTCATTATATGCTATTTAAGGAGCAGGTTATTCAGAATTTTCTAGAAAAGGGGTGGGGGAGTTCCTGGAACCATATAAGGAAACTTTTGGATTGTTGCCATGGCGTTTGTAAACTGTCATGGCACTGGTGAGGCTGTCTTTATGCTTATTAGCAGTGAGGGCAAGTAGGGTCACTTTTGTTGCTATCCGCTGGTTTCAGCTGGTGTCTTTGCTGCATCCTGCTTTGATTAGTAGGGTCATGATCGGTGCTCGGAATATAAGCCCTGCTGGTCTCCCATCTCACTATATTCATTTCAAAGACAACTGAAGTCATGCCCCCTCTGTCCAAACCGCTTCTTCTTCTTCCAGGAGGCTTTAGTGAGCAATGATAACAGTGCCTGGTGTGTGGGAAGTTCTCGGTGAAGGTCAAGAACTGTGGCGCTGCTGGAGGTGGTCTTTACCATTATGATGATATTGAGGTCTTTCCCATGCATTTTCTAGCTCTTACTGCATAAAGTCAGCTCCATAACAATGCACAGTACAATTCTGTATGTTTTTTAAATTAATATAAAGGGTAAATTTTTGTATTCTTTTGTATCTTTTTTTAATTCAACACTGTGTTCTTCAGATTTTTTTTTTTTTTTTTTTTTTGGTAGCAAGTCAGACACAGTTTAGAATATAAGAGTAATAGGAGGAGGAAACAAAATCTTTGCAGAGAGTGCAATGTGAAGGTGCTTTGGTTCCAATATGACAGCTCTCCAGACGCCTTTTCTCCATCCCTCCCTCTTTTTCATTCCTTAACTGCAAAGCTATTGGAGAGAAAGGAGAGGATCATTCAATTTTGTGACAATATTAAATGCTAGCTTCACAGCCCCTCAGGACAAGAAAGACCATGTGGCCCTATAGCCCTTAACTGGAACATGCTTGCTTCCCTTCTCCAACAGGAGCCCTCCCATGGGTTGCAGACAGAGGTTCTGACCCCGGGGCAGCCTCACTTGACTCATGAACTGATGAGCATATTCACTTCTGCAAGCAAAGTAAAACTGAACATAGGAGCTATACTTGCTGGTTACTGTTACTGTTCTGTCCTCTCATGTTCCAATTACCTGTTTTATTTTTATTTCAGAGCCTTCACTGAACAGGCAATGTTTGGATTTAAGCTCTAAAGAAATGCGGGTAGACAGAGGGCACATTCCACACAAGAATCCAGGCATGGATTTTGAAGTAGCAGCTTGACCACTGTCATTGTAGAGCTTAGGCTAGAGGACAGGATTGGTTTTCAATACTCTGATACCCATCTGTGACAGACGGGCAACTTCTGTGCTGGCAGTATCAAAGCAACCCCACCAAGAGACATGCCGGCCTCTCTGTGGCTGGATGGTTTCCATGGTGTGGGGGAGTTTTGTTGTTGTTGCTCTTGTGAAGTTTAAGTTCTTGTGGCTTTTCCCCTTTGCCAGCCTTGCTTAAGACCAAAGGAGAGCTGGATGGTAAAGACTCCCTCGAGAATGGGCAAACGAGTTGCAGATCAAGTATCCTGGCCACGAAGACAAGGAGAGGATCAGGCCTGAAGCTCCAGGCCTGGACACGCCCCGGAGGAGAAATGATCCTCGTGGTTAGTAACAGAGCCAAGCTTCCTTTGTCTAATCTTTCGCTGGAATTAAGAGCTTTTCACATTTCAGTTGACTTGAGAACAGACAGGGAGTCCCAAATCAGAAGCAGATTGGAGCTGGTGAGCAGGGAAACGACACTTCAGCCTCTAAATGCAGCAGCTCTGTTTGTCCCTTGCTTTTGACCCCAGCAGCCTCTTTGCTCCCTCTCTCCTCCCTACTCCACAGAAGGCTTCTCTCCTCTTCTCTGAGGCTCTGCTCTTAAAGCAGCAGGTGCCCGATTCCAGTGGACTCTCTCCACTGCGGAATGCATTACAGCAGGGGCAGCACCTTCCCCAGCAACACACCCTGTCACCTTTGATCCTTTGCCATTTGCACTGTGGGTTTTCATTTGACCCAGTGGTCTGAGTTTGCTCCAGTATTTGTGTTTTCATGTTTTTCTTTCCTATGCTTCTCTTTCCCTCCCCGCCCCTCCTTTATGCTGTGGCCTAAGTACACTGAGCTTCTTCCTTTGTTTGTATGACAGAGGATTCCTTTTCATTCGTCAGGATCTTAACTATGCATACCACAAAAAAATTGAAGCACAAAGCACCAAAAAAAAAAATGACGATAGAAAAATCTAGTGGATTTGGAGGTGAAAGAAAGCAAACTTGCACCCAGTTTTCGAAACCTTAAACAGATTTATATTCTTGGCCCAGTTCTCAGTTACTCACCACAGTACTCTTATTTTGTGCCTCAAGGGATAGGCAAAAAGCTCTTTCCTGCTCAGCACTTACTTAATACTTAAAAGAAATACCCTTTCTTTCTCTAGCAATGCACTTGTTTGTAACAGTGGAAATACAGGGCACCCAAGAGGTCAAACTCTCTAGAAACCTGGGGCCAATACTTACAAAGACTGATGCCTTGTGGGTGATTGAAAAACAACCCTAGAGTCAGAATTAACAACATTCTCCACATAGTGTTTAAATGGTCACTTTTTGTCCAGAGCTGGGTACTTTCTGAAAACTGTTTCTCTAGCCTGAGGCAAGCCTGGGCTTTGGCTGTGAGGCCCAGAGGCTTAGCTTCTTCACCCAATGCTTGCAAAATGTTTATAGCAAACTCAAATACCTTCCACAGATTACTCCCATTCTCCATCTGATTTCTTCACCAGCTGTTCTCTGCCTGATTCATTGTGCAGATTTCTTTCTAGTGTTGTGGATATTCCCTAGTTACCTACCATAATGCTTGGTCTTACAGGTGTATAGCATGTTTGCAATGCTTGTTCATACGCTCCCAGGGAAAAAAAAATCATAAAATATAATCTTACGTGTAATTTTCCTGAGTACTAAATACTTTGCCCTGAACTTGAAGACAGTGTATCAGTTGAAGGATGCCAGGAATTACTTCACCTCATGTATATGTACCTGTTACAGATTATATTCATTTTCAAATTAATTTCAAAGCCAGCTGTTATTTTTGCTAAAAGTCATCCTTGATGTTATGCTTTAGTAACTACCATTTAAAACTTAGAGACAACTAGCTGTGCAATATGAGGATTTAAAAATTCAGTACTTGGATTGTTTATCGTGGGTTTTATATTTTGAGCTCAAGTCTCCTTCTTAATATATTGTCTGTAGGCACTTAATAAAATGGATTTTTAAGGAAAAATAAAATAGCTTTACTATATATATAACATGCATATTATACATAAAATGTTGGAACTTTTTGGTGATTTAGTTTTCCTTTATAAATACGGGCATGTAGTTATTTCTACAGCAATACTTACATTGAAAGACAAGTTTCTATGCCATGGAGGCTTTTTAGAAGTTCTAACTGGGAATGTAAGCATCTATGTAACCTTAATCCAAAAAGAGGGCTCCTCTAACTGGGGAGATTGCCCGTTTGGACCGTCAAACAGCTGGGGAGAATGGGTCACCTGCCTAGACTACTTAATGAGCTGAGTCCACTCTAACAGTCAGAGCTGGGAGAAAGCACCTTCTTCAGAGTGAGCACACATCAGGTACCCCCTCCATTTTTCCCTGACTCATGTGGAGGGGTTAGGACTTTAAAGAAGCCAGGTTTGTCTTTTTCTTTATTTCATGGAATATGTTAAAAAACAGAAAGAAATATTGAACCTATGCCATGTACTTCAAACGAAGCTTCCACAGAAAATCTGAAACCCTAAAAAGGTTCTTCATTTAAGCCATAGAGAGACACAAATATTCAAACTCTCCTAAGTAATGCTAAAAACAAGGCAGCGAGTGTTCCGACAAGGGCAAGACCTCACTTGTTTATTATTTAGGACTCTTATCACTGTCAGTTCTAGCTTGATGAAAGTACTATCACGTGTCAGAGACAATGCCATATGTTCACCAAAAACAAAAACAAAAACAAAAAAAACCAATTTATTTTCCCTCTGGGCATACAGAAAGACTACATTTCCCAGTTTCTTTTGTAATTAATTTTGGGCTATGAGTCTGAATTCTATCCAAAGAAATGCAAGTGAAAGTTGTGTATACTACTTCCAGGTCTTCCAGAATCCTCCCACCTCCTGCACAACCTTTAACATCTCTCTTCCCCCTTTACAGTAACCCCGGGACCACATAGTGAAGATGGTGGCATTGCAAGACAGGAAGAGCTTGGGTTCCTGCAAGACTGCAAGAAGCAGTCCCCTCTTTTCCATGACTATCTTGGTCTGCGACAGGCTGCAATGGTTTGAAGGTTTGTCCCCTCTAAAACTCATGTTGATATTTAATTGCCATTGTGATGGTATTGGAAGGTGGGGCCTTAAGAGAGCTCTGCCCTCATAAGTGGACTAATACCAGTTATCAGGAGTAGGCTCACTCACTTCCACTCTCTTTTTCTTGCTCTCACTCTTGTTAGCCCTTCTGCTTTCCACTATGGGATGATAGAACAAGACGTCCCTCATAAGATACTGGCACCTTGATCTTGGACTTCCCAGCCACTAAGCAACAAGCCAATAAAACTCTGTTTTTATTATATATTACCCATTCTTTGGTGTTCTGTTATAGCAGCACAAAACAGACTAAGACACAGGAAGAAGCAATAAATCATTATTTGAGATTTAGCAGTTATTGTAGTAGCTTGCGTCATGTACCCCAACTAATGCATACTATATTATATCATGTACGTTCTCTGTGTTGCTTATTTCCTACCTCAACCATAGCCATCATTTTAAGACAACAGTTAAGAAAACAACTTTATCTGCACAAAGTGCTCTTTCTGCCTGATGTTTTTCCCCTCCTCCCTCTGTTCTTGCCTCCCCAACACACACACATCCCCCTTTACCTTTATATACTCCTTTTTCAGCTTTGAAATGGCAAGCGGGCCTAACAGGAAAGATTCTTTGGACTTTAAGAACATCCATCAGCTTTATTGCTATAGACAGATTTCTTTCCTTAATGATTTTTTTTTTTTTTTGAGCAAGGAATATGGTTTGCCCTCTCCAGTCATAGAGTGAATTAATTTGAGGATTTAGCTAGCTACTTGTCATGAACCTGAATGAGAGAAAGGGAGAAACTTTTCATCCACTGCTCACTGTCATTTTCTCTCCTTCTGACTTCCACTTTCCCTAAATTGTTGCATTAATCTAGCCACTCCCCAATCATCACCACTATAGTGTGAGCTCTTTCAGGAAAAGGACCAGTGCTTATTCGTTTTTTATCCCTGATATTTGGAAACTACTAGGTAATCATTAAAAGTTAGCTATTATTTAGCAATAAGATCAAAACCAGGAGACAAATGGCCTTAACTCTGTTAAGAGGCATTAGGACAATTTCATGGGACTAGGAGAGATGCCAGGCCCTTCTCTTAGTCCATAGCTGTTTGAATCCCAGATCTGAAACTTAAGGGAAATAAAAATTTAAGTATACATACCACCTCTCAATTTCTCTTCAAATAATTTTTTTCTTTTTTCCTTCTCAAAAAAAGAAGGAGGAGAAGGAGCAAGAGGAGGCTAAGGAGAAGGAAGAAGGAAGGAAAGAAAAGTAAAGGAAAATTTTAAGAGGTCCATTTTCTTCTCAAGGATGAAAATCAAGGTCCCAAATGCTTATAAAATCTACCCCTTTCAACTAATATTTATAGTAAAGCAGTGTAGTAGAGTTAGGTGGAGGAAAAGGAAAACTATGGGAGTAGAAATTGCATTTGCTGAGTACACATGTGAAACGACAGTTACCACCTTCATTCTCCAGTGTTAGGTTTTGAAATCGCCATAGTAGGAAATCCACTTTAAATATGTTTGCCTTTGGATCTATTTTTAAATGAAAAAAAAAATCTCAGTGCTTCTGGTGTATGTATGTACTAGAGACAGTCTTAACCTAAGATGTTAAGAGAGGAGGCTGGGGACAATTTATCAGTGTCAGAACCCAACACCAGAAGAGAAATTGGAGTGACCTTTTAACAAAGGTTCTATTTTTAAGATCTAATTGACTTAGCCACTGGGATTATCTCTGGTATTAAAAATTATTTAATGGGGTTGCTCCATGAAATTCAAATAGGATGTATGGTAAATCATTACTAAGATGAAACAATGGCAGCAAATATTTACTGATGCAAAACAAAAAGTTCATATAGAATACCTGAGCGTTTGCCTGCTGTGGTAGTGAGTTATGAGAGACATCACAACCAAGGCTTGCTTTTGGCTTTTTCCTTGCAACAAAAGAAATAAGCAGCACTTGGAGTGATCCGAACATCCAGGAGGACTTATAACCTGTCCCTTTGGAATATTTGGTCAAACTCTTGCTTAGTGGTTCTTCACTTTCTCTGAATTCCCCACTCTTTCCTTTCCTAATTTGTGTTTCTAGCTGCCCACTCCCATAGTATTTCCCCATTTCTTTAACACTCTCATTTTCAATTTATTCCTTCCCCATATCTCTTTCAGGATTTTCCCACATTCAACAATATGACATTATCTCAGATAGAAGAGTCCACTGATGATTGCGCGTATGAATAAGGTAAAAAACAGTGCTCTACAAGGGTCCCTTGCAGTTCCTCAGGGACCTCAGTCTATCAAACATTTTCTCCCCTACATATGCACTCTTTGCACTCTTTCTCTTTCCTATTACAATGCAACTAGGGTGAAGTATCTTCTATCTTAAAAGACAATGTTACCCAGACTTTAAACCAACAAAAATCAAAAGAAACAAAGAAGGCCACTATATAATGGTAAAGGGATCAATTCAACAAGAAGAGCTAACAATCCTAAATGTATATGCACTCAACACAGGAGCACCCAGATTCATAAAGCAAGTCCTTAGAGACCTATAAAGAGACTTAGACTCCCACGCAATAATAATGGGAGACTTTAACACCCCACTGTCAACATTAGACAGATCAATGAGACAGAAAGTTAACAAGGATATCCAGGAATTGAATTCAGCTCTGCACCAAGTGGACCTAATAGACATCTACAGAACTCTCCACCCGAAATCAACAGAATATACATTCTTCTCAGCACCACATCGCACTTACTCCAAAATTGACCACATAGTTGGAAGTAAAGCAGTCCTCAGCAAATGTAAAAGAACAGAAATTATAACAAACTGTCTCTCAGACCACAGTGCAATCAAACTAGAACTCAGGATTAAGAAACTCACTCAAAACCACACAACTACATGGAAACTGAACAACATGCACCTAAATGACTACTGGGTACATAACGAAATAAAGGCAGAAATAAAGATGTTATTTGAAACCAATGAGAACAAACACACAACATACCAGAATCTCTGGGACACATTTAAAGCTGTGCGTATAGGGAAATTTATAGTACTAAATGCACACAAGAGAAAGCAGGAAAGATCTAAAATTGACACCCTAACATCACAATTAAAAGAATTAGAGAAGCAAGAGCAAACACATTCAAAAGCTAGCAGAAGGCAAGAAATAACTAAGATCAGAGCAGAACTGAAGGAGATAGAGACACAAAAAACCCTTCAAAATAAATCAGTGAATCCAGGAGCTGGTTTTTTAAAAAGATCAATAAAATTGATAGACCGCTAGCAAGACTAATAAAGAAGAAAAGAAGAGAGAAGAATCAAATAGATGCAATAAAAAATGATAAAGGGGATATCACCACACCGATCCCACAGAAATACAAACTACCATCAGAGAATACTATAAACACCTCTATGCAAATAAACTAGAAAATCTATAAGAAATGGATAAATTTCTGGACACTTACACCCTCCCAAGACTAAACCAGGAAGAAGTTGAATCCCTGAATAGACCAATAACCGGCTCTGAAATTGAGGCAATAATTAATAACCTACCAACCAAAAAAAGTTCAGGACCAGACGGATTCACAGCCGAATTCTACTAGAGGTACAAAGAGGAGCTGGTACCATCCCTTCTGAAACTATTCCAATCAATAGAAAAAGAAGGAATCCTCCCTAACTCATTATATGAGGGCAGCATCATCCTGGTACCAAAGCCTGGCAGAGACACAACAAAAAAAAGAGAATTTTAGACCAATATCTCTGATGAACATCGATGCAAAAATCCTCAATAAAATACTAGCAAACCGAATCCAGCAGCACATCAAAAAGCTTATCAACCATCATCAAGTTGGCTTCATCTCTGGGATGCAAGGCTGGTTCTACATAAGCAAATCAATAAATGCAATCCATCATATAAATAGAACCAAACAAAAAAACCACATGATTATCTCAATAGATGCAGAAAAAGGCTTCGACAAAATTCAACAGCACTTCATGCTAAAAACTCTCAATAAACTAGGTATTGATGGGACGTATCTCAAAATAGTAAGAGCTATTTATGACAAACCCACAGTCAATATCATACTGAATGGGCAAAAACTGGAAGCATTCCCTTTGAAAACTGGTACAAGACAGGGATGCCCTCTCTCAACACTCCTATTCAACATAGTGTTGGAAGTTCTGGCCAGGGCAATCAGGCAGGAGAAAGAAAGAAAGGGTATTCGATAAGGAAAACAGGAAGTCAGATTGTCCCTGTTTGCAGATGACATGATTGTATATTTAGAAAACCCCATCATCTCAGCCCGAAAACTCCTTAAGCTGATAAGCAACTTCAGCAAAGTCTCAGGATACAAAATCAATGTGTAAAAATCACAAGCATTCCTATACACCAATAACAGACAAACAGAGAGCCAAATCATGAGTGAACTCCCATTCACAATAGCTTCAAAGAGAATAAAATACCTAGGAATCCAACTTACAAGGGATGTGAAGGACCTCTTCAAGGAGAACTACAAACCACTGCTCAATGAAGTAAAAGAGCACACTAACAAAAGGAAGAACATTCCATGCTCATGGATAGGAAGAATCAATATTGTGAAAATGGCCATACTGCCCAACGTAATTTATATATTCAATGCCATCCCCATGAAGCTACCAATGACTTTCTTCACAGAATTGGAAAAAACTACTTTACAGTTCATGTGGAACCAAAAAAGAGCCCGCATTGCCAAGACAATCGTAAGCCAAAAGAACAAAGCTGGAGGCATCACGCTACCTGACTTCAAACTATACTACAAGGCTACAGTAACCAAAACAAAGATATAGGCCAATGGAACAGAATAGAGGCCTCAGAAATAATACCACACATCTACAACCATCTGATCTTTACAAACCTGACAAAAACAAGAAATGGGGAAAGGATTCCCTATTTAATAAATGGTGCTGGGAAAACCGGCTAGCCATATGTAGAAAGCTGAAACTGGATCCCTTCCTTACACCTTAAACAAAAATTAATTCAAGATGGATTAAAGACTTAAATGTTAGATCCAAAACATAAAAACCCTAGGAGAAAACCTAAGCTATACTATTCAGGACATAGGTATGGGCAAGGACTTCATGACTAAAATACCAAAAGCAATGGTAACAAAAGCCAAAATTGACAAATGGGATCTAATTAAACTAAAGAGCTTCTGCACAGCAAAAGAAACTACCATCAGAGTGAACAGGCAACCTACAGAATGGGAGAAAATTTTTACAATCTACCCATCTGACAAAGGGCTAATATTCAGATTCTACAAATAACTTAAACAAATTTACAAGAAAAAATCAAACAACCCCATCAAAAAGTGGGCAAAGGATATGAACAGACACTTCTCAAAAGAAGACATTTATGCAGACAACAGACACATGAAAAAAAATGCTCATCATCACTGGCTATCAGAGAAATGCAAATCAAAACCACAATGAGATACCATCTCACACCAGTTAGAATGGTGATCATTAAAAAGTCAGGAAACAACAGGTGCTGGAGAGGATGTGAAGAAATAGGCATACTTTTACACTATTGGTAGGACTGCAAGCTAGTTCAACCATTGTGGAAGACAGTGTGGTGATTCCTCAAGGATCTAGAACTAGAAATACCATTTGACCCAGCCATCCCATTACTGGGTATATATCCAAAGGTATGTATCATGCTGCTATAAAGACACATGCACACATATGTTTACTGCAGCACTATTCACAATAGCAAAGACCCAAATGTCCATCAATGATAGACTGGATTAAGAAAATGTGGCACATATACACCATGGAATACTATGAAGCCATAAAAAGGATAAGTTCGTGTCCTTTGTAGGGACATGGATGAAGCTGGAAACCATCATTCTCAGTAAACTATCGCAAGGACAGAAAACCAAACACTGCATGTTCTCACTCATAGGTGGGAACTGAACAATAAGAACACTTGGACACAGGATAGGGAACATCACACACCAGGGCCTGTCGTGGGGTGGGGCGGGGGGGAGAAGGATAACATTAGGAGATATCCCTAATGTAAATGAGGAGTTAATAGGTGCAGCACACCAACATGGCACATGTATAAACATGTAACAAACCTCCACGTTGTGCACATGTACCCTAGAACTTAAAAAAATACACACATACACACACACACACACACACACACACACACACAGACAACGTTACCTTGGAAACATATTTCCTATTTGCTATGGTGCTGTATCTCTTACCTTCCTTCCTGCAAAGATTCATCTATATTCCCTGCCTCCACTGGCTCACTTCCCATTTACTCTTCAATCCATTAAGATCTTAAATGCAGTGTTTATCTCCAGTGTTGAAGATACTCTCACAGGTATACATACACTTCCACATTATTAATGTCAATGATACAGGCTTTAAAACAGGAAGCATCTTCCAGAGCCACTGCTCCTTTTTGAAGAAAGAGGTCCTTACCAGTTCTTTATGAAGAAGTAGTCATGTTCTGGGTACCATATTATTTTGTTTCCCTGGCTACAGCTGACTGGGCCCCAGGGGCGTGAGGCAACACAAGTGATTCAATAACTACCATCTATGGACTATGAGGTCCCTCCCTAATTAGAAACATGGGGATAAACTAGACCAATCAGATTCTCTCTTGAAAGAGCTGGTCTAAAGATGGTAATATGGAAGTGCATCCAAGGCGTGCAGACCTCCATAGAGTAACAAAGAATTAGGTTGATGGCAGACTACCTGTAGACAGACCAGGGTGCACCTCCTACTGAGGAGGTAACAAAATATCCTGATTGCAAGAGTTATGCTATATCCTGAACTCATAGTTTCTGAACTGCAGTCCATTCTCTATGAGATCTGGCATTTCTTGGTTCCTATTCTCTCAAAACCTGGTTGCATGAGTAGAGTTTCTGTCTACTTCACTTTCTGAGTGTATAGTTATAATTAAGCAAATTGATTTCTTGATTTCTTTATCAAGAAAACCTGAATGAACATTTCTTGGCTAGCAAAAACCCCACCTAGCAACCATTATATTACATGTGTAATATTTGATTCTGCAGATCACTACCTCCTTCTAGAAGTTCTCTCTCTCGGCTTATGTGATACAACTCTTCCAGATATTCGTCCTACTAATGAGGCTATTTCTTCTCTTCCTCCTGCCATCTCTATTTACTCATTTCAACCCTTAAAAATGGATTTCAACCCTTCCTCAGGCATCCCATTGCCTACTTTTGTTCAGTCTATATACTCTGTCTGAAGAACTATATATATATATATTCACGGCTTCAACCTCCATTTGAATCCTAATGACAGTTGTTTGCTGGATACCTTATCTTCTTTTGGATGTACCACAAGATCCTCAAAATTCCACATGGTTAAGACCTAAATTATCATTATTTGGTACAAAATAGCTCTTTGTCTTGTACTCCTTCCATCAATAGTTGATATAATTATTATCCTAAATCCCCCCAGTGAGTAACCTGATTCTAAGTCCAGTCACTATTCTCACTTACTCCATGATTTAACTTCTCTCCAGTATGTCTTCACCACTCCTGCCCTCTATCACTGCTTATTCAGGGATTTTCCCCTGACTCCCCGGTGACTCGGGTGTTCCTCCTAGAAGACCTCTTTCAAAGAACCACCTATTGTACTGAATGTTGACTTTCTCATCTGTCTCCCGCAAAAATGTAAGTTGCCCATGGATAGAGGACCAGTTTTAAAATCTAACATAATGCTGGCCAACTATAGGTACTTACTACTGTTTTTTAGTGGATAATAAATAAGTGGATAAATAAGTAAAAAGTCAGAATTGCCTGTGTCATACACAAAAATGAAGAAGCTCCAGCCTTCAAATTACATCAACACCAACTCAACTAAGAATGGGAAATGTGATATTGGACAATAGAAGTATTGGTTTGTAATCTCCAAACTTCTCCTCCCCAATGACACTACAGACAAACAGTTTTAACTTACTCTATTCTCATCCCCTTCTTATACTCTTTCTTTACAATACCTTAATGCAACTCTTATTTGACTTCTTACTTGTATACTCCTACAAAACCAAGCCCCGGTTCTGGAGTTAATGGCTATAGCTAATATTGCAAAGTTGTGATAACTTCGCCTATTAAGATTCTGTTCAGTCCATATGTACAGAGGCCTTTACTTTGCATACAATGGGCTTGCTAAAGAATAGCCTTAGTAACCTGTTTCACCTTAAAATTGACCAACTCCCCCACTCCATCCCAGATGGCAGATGAGAGGCTTTTAGTTTGCCTCAGCCACTTGGAGATAGCAAGACAATGCATAAAGATCAACTCTGTGAACTTTAACTCAAGAAGGAAAATAGGAATCTACTGGAATCTTGAAGAACAAACGAGAATCCAGGGAGAAAAATGCCACAAACAGCCCCTGTGATGGTGTCTGGCTGATAAAAATGAGTAAAACCCCAGTACATGAGAGAGGCAGAGAGCCTCCCTCTGAAGCTCACCTTTCCAATGGAGATCCAAGCAACCCAGGCCAAGGGAGAGCACTTTGTTTCTTCCAAGCCCTAGTGCTAACTTGGGGAAAGGATTGAAGATGTTGTAAGAGAAAGACACCATGAAAACCTCAATACATTTTCCCAGCCTAGCCTAGCCTAGGACCAAGGGCAGGGTGCCATTTTTAACCAAGGACCATATAAAGTCAGGAATTCTTTGGTGACACGGCAGCATGACTGTGTTGGTATTTTAGTCTTGGATCAGAGGCTGGAGCAAGACTTGCTCTGGAGTGGGGTAGGAGCTTCCACAGCCAGAACTGTAGAAGGCACCTCAGCAGTAGGTGCTAGAATTGTGCTCCCCACACTGCAAGCCTGGGGCAGGAGGAGAGCTGCTACAGCTGTAGTTTCTCTTGGGCAGTGAGACTTGCCAGCTTGGCAACGTGGAACTGGTCTGCATGTACCATTGCTGGGTGTCCCAGTTTGCTCCTCTGAGATTGTGATACAGCAGGGCACTCTCCATTTCACCCTCAGGCAGAAATCCAGGCATTTGGAGCACCCACTTGTATAGTTTGGCAGCCTGAGTCACCTCACCCTTCCTGGGCATAGATTGTGGTACAGCAGAGCTCTTGCTGCTCCATTTACAGGAAGACATCCAGGCATTCAGAGCACACACTCACCTGTATCAGCATCTTGACATGCCCCATCATTCCTGTGCAGAGATCCTGGTACAGGGAGGCCCTCTCTGCTTCACATGCAGGCAAATCTCCAGGCATTTAGAGTACCCACTCATTTAGTTCAGCAGCCTGACCTACCCCACCCTTCCTATGCAGAGATTCAGATGCAGAGAGGCCCTTTCTGCTCCATGCCCAGGCAAATCTCCAGGACACTTGCCTAGTTCATTAGCCTTAGTCATCCTGCCCCTCCTGAGCAGAAAACTTAGTACAGGGAGACCTTCTCTGCTCCACACTCAGGCAAATCTCCAGGCATTCATAGCACCCACTCATCTGGAACAGTGGCCTAAACTGCCCCAGTCTTCCTGTGCAGAGATCCTGGGTGCAGGGGGCCCTCTCTACCCCATACCCAGGCAGACCTCCAGGCATCTGGAGTACCTACTCTCCTAGGAGTTTAAGCCACCCCTCACTCCCACACAGAGAACTTAGGCCAAGGAGGTTTCCCAGCACCATGCCTAAGCACACCTCTGGGTGCTCAGTGGCTGCTCACTGTACCCACCCTCAGCACTGGTGCTCACACCTGCCATCGGGGCCCCTGGAGGAGGACCTGCCTGGTCTAGCCCTGCCCATCTTGGCCCCCAACCCCACAGGGCTGAGGAGGGAGCTCAGACCACTGTGCACTCCACAGCTTAGCCCATTGCCTGAGGAAATAGAGAGCTTTTCCTAGTAAGCAAGGATCAAGTATATACCCAACCATGTTGACTGCAGCTGGCTCTTACCTATAAGTGCCATGTACAAGTTTGCAGGTCAAACTGCAGAGCCCAATATAAAACCTGCCATCAGAGTGCATGGGGCTATAGAAACAAAGCCAAAAGACCCTACCCAGCATTCTCTACGGTCATATCACCTAGGAAGGGAGGGAAAAGTAAAGAAAAAATAATATTATAGGCAAGAAAGAAAAAGAAAAATCCTACTCACACTGAAATAATCATAAAAATTAGAAGTGCCAGCATCTCTAGATGAGAAGGAATCACTGCAAGAATGCTCGCACCATGAGGGATTTGAATGTGGTGACACCATCAAAGGATCACACTAGCTCTCCAGCAATGGCTCCTAACAAAAATGGAAACTCAAAAATGACAGATTTGAAAGCATGGATTGCAAGGAAGCTCAACCTCCAAGACAAGTTTGAGCACCAACACAAAGAAATTTCTAAAGCAATCAAGGAAATGAAGGAAGAGGTAAACATCTTAAAAAAAAAAAAAAAAAAGAAAGAAAAGAAATCAAACAGGGCTTCTGGAATTGAAAACCTCACTTAAGGAATTTCAAAATTTAATTGACAGATTTATCAACAGACTGGACCAAGCAGAAGAGAGAATTTTGGAGCCTGAAGACTGGTCTTTTAAACTAACCAAGTTAGACAAAAATAAAGAAAAAAGAATTTTAAAAAATGAATGAAGTTGTCAAGAAATATTATATTATGTAAAGTGACCAAACCTATAAATGATTGGCATTCCTGAGAGAGAAGGAGAAAGAGTAAGTTACCTGGAAAAAAATTTTGAGGAAATCATTCAAGAAAATTTCCCTTATCTTGCTAGAGAGGTACACATCCAGATACAAGAAATCCAGAGAACACCTGCCAGATACTACACAAAATGACTATCATCAAGGCATACAGTCACTAGACTGTCCAAGGTGAACACTAAAGAAAAAAAATCTTAAAAGCAGCTCACATACAAAGGTAGCACCATCAGGCTAACAGTGGACTCTCAGCATAAACCTTATAAGCCAGGAGAGATTGGGGGCCTATTTTCAGCATTCCTAAGGAAAAAAAGTTCCAACCAAGAATTTCATATCCCACCAAACTAAGCTTCATAAATGAAGGGAAAATCTTTTCCAGGCAAGCAAATGCTAAAGGAATTCATTACCACTAGATGAGCCTTACAACAGATCCTTAAGAGAATTCTAAACACAGAAATGAAAGAATGATAACTGCTACCACAAAACACACTTAAGTACAAAGCCCACAGACCCTATCAAGCAGCCTCACAATAGAAACTACAAAACAACCAACTAACAACTTCTTGATAGGATCAAAACCTCATCTATCAATATTAACCTAGAACGTAAATGGTCTAAATGCTTCACTTAAAAGGCAAAGGGTGGCAAGTTGGATAAATAATACCCATTCATCTGTTGTCATCAAGAGACCTATCTTACACATAAGGCTATCTTACACACCCATAGGCTCCAAGTAAAGACTTGGAGAAAGATCCAAGATCATTGCTAGGATGCAAGATTGACTCAACATACACAAATCAATAAATGTGCTTCACCACATAAACATAAAATCAAAACCAAAAACCATATCATCTCCATAGACATGTAAAAAGCTTTCAATAAAATCCAACAGCGCTTCATGACAAAAACCCTCAAGAAACTTGGCATTGAATGAACATACCTCAAAATAGTCATAGCCGTCTATGACAAACCTACAGCCAACATCATACTGAACAAGCAAACACTGAAAGCATTCCCCTTGAGAACTGGAACAAGACAGGGATGTCCACTCTCACCATTCCTATTCAATACAGTACTAGAAATGCTAGCCAGAGCAATCAGGCTAAACAAAGAAATAAAATACATCCAAATAAGAAAAGAAGTCAAACAATCTCTCTTTAAGGACAATATGATTCTACACCTAGAAAACCCAAAAAACTCCATCACAGGCTCCTGAAACTGACAAACAAGTTCACTAAAGTTTCAGGACACAAAATCCATGTACAAAAATCAGCAGCATTTCTATACACCAATAATGTTCAAGATGAGAGCCAAATCAAGAACATAATCCCTTTTACAAAAACCACCACACACAAACAAAATACCTAAGACTATATCTAACCAAGGACAAAAAAGAGCTCTACAAGGAGAACTATAAAACCGTGTTAAAAGAAATCATACATTAAACAAACAAATGAAAAAATATTCCATTGTCATGGATTGTAAGAATCAGTATCGTTTAAATGCCCATAGATCCCAAAGCAATCTACATATTCAGTGCCATTCCTATCAAACTATCAACATCATTTTTCACAGAAGAGAAGATAAAACTATTATAAAGTTCATATGGAACCAAAAAAGAGCCCAAAGAGCCAAAGCAAGCCAAGCAAAAAGAACAAAGCTGGAGGCATCACATTACCTGACTTCAAACTATATTATAAGGCTATAGTAACTAACAAAAACAGCATGGTATTGGTATAAAAACAGAAATATAGAACAATGGAACAGAATACACAACCCAGAAATAAAGTTGCATACCTATAGCCATCTGATCTTCCTCAAAGTTAACTAAAATAAGCAATGGGGAAAGGATTCCCTATTCAATACCTGGAACTGGGACAGTTGACTCACCATATGCAGAAGAATGAAACTGGAACCCTACCTTTCACGATATACAAAAATTAACTCAAGATGGATTAAAGATTTAAGTGTAAGACCTCATACTATAAGAATCCTAGAAGAAAACAGGAAATGCCATTCTAGACATTGCATTTGGGAAATAATTTATAATTAAGTAGTTCAAATGCAATTGCAACACAAACAAAAATTGAAAAGTGGGACCTAATTAAAATAAGAGCTTCTGCACAGCAAAAGAAATATCAACAGAATAAACAGATGACCTATGGAATGGGAGAATATATTCACATACTACACATCCAGCAAAGGTCTAATACCTAGAATCCATAAGGAACATAAACATTTGACCAAGTAAAAAACAAATGACCCCATTAAAAAATGGGCAAAAGACAGCAACAGACACATCTGTTGAAGACATACAAGTGGCCAGCAAACATATGAAAAAATGCTCCACATCACTAATCATCAGTGAAAGGCAAATCAAAACCACAATAAGATACCATCTCACACCAGTCAGAATGGCTATTATTAGAGTCAAAAAACAACAGATGCTGGTGAGGCTGCAGAGAAGAAGGAACATTCATACATTGTTGGTGGGAATGTAAATTAGAGTTCAGCCACTGTGGAAAGTAGTTTGGAGATTTCTCAAAGACCTAAAACCAGAGCTTCCATTTGACCTAGCAATCCCATTACTAGGTATATATCTAAAAGAAAATAAATCTACTTGGGAGGCTGAGGTGGGAGGATTGCTTTGGCCTGGGAGGTTGAGGTTACAGTGAGCCATGACTGTGCCATTGCACTGCAGCCTGGGTAACCAAACCAGACCCTGTCTCAAAGAAAAAAAGAAAAGAAGTCATTCTACTGAAAAGACAGATGCGCTCATATGTTCATCACAGAACTATTCAGAATAGCAAAGTCATGGAATCAACCTAGGCACCCATCAAAGATGGACTAGATCAAGAAAATGTGGTATATATACACCATGAAATCTACATAGACATAAAAAAGAATGAAATCATGTACTTTGCAGCAACATGGATGCAGCTGGAGGCTATTATGCTAGGCAAATTAATGTCAGGACAAAAACCAAATACTGCATGTTCTCATATATAAATAAGTGGAAGCCCAACATTGGGTACTCGGGAACATATAGCAACAATAGAAACTGGGGGTACTAGAGAGGGTAGGGAGGTTGACAAGGGCTGAAAAACTAACTGTTGAGTACTATGCTCAGTACCTGGGTGATGGGATCATTCATATCCCAAACCGCAGCATCACACAATATACCCAGATAACAAACCTGCACAATACCCCCTGAATCTAAAATACAAGTTGAAAAAAACATTGACCTCCTATCTTCACAAGCCATTGACTCAAAAGGAAGGATTTGTGAAAGCGTTTGAGGAACCAAAACCTAGTATGGTACTTCTTTAACCATACTAGGTTAACATAACCTCTTTAAGTTAATTCTAGATTCTGCTGATGGTAGAAAAATAAGTTACTCTTTTGGGTGTGTGTATGCGTGTGTGTGAAAGAGAGAGAACACACACACACACTTGTATATATAGAATAAAATATAGTGTTACCATTGCCCATTTTGATTTGCCCACACTAATAGAAAATATTATTGGCATATATGGTAAAGAATAACAGGTACTGTAAAGTTCACTTCAGAAGGAAAAATCATAGATGGAAACACTAAATACGAGCTAAAGTTGACTTAGCACTTACAATATTCTGGTAGTATTAAGCACTTCACAAGAATTATTTTATGTAATCCTCATAACAACCTTGTTTATAAGAGAAAACTGAGGCTCTGCTGCACTTGAGTCATCTTTGCAAACAACAGAACTAGGTTTGAAAATCAGGTAGGTTAATTTGCAAAATCCATGTTTTTGATAGCAATAACACACTGCCTTCCAAATTTATCTTGTCCAGTCCAACTTCCCAGGTTTCCAGATGAGAAAACCGAGGCCCAACGGTATAAAATGTCTTGAACAAGGTCCACAGTTGGTTAGGTACAGAATCAGGAACAGGCATGAATTGTCTGGGGGCATTTTGCCTTGTCATTGAAATATATGACTCCTGGAGACAAATATCAACAAGTAAAAGAGACAAGTCTGGGAAGTGAGCAAGATAAAGTCATATGCTTTCCTCTTCTGCCTAACTTTGGAATGGTCTGAATTCTGTTTCTCATAAAATCTCCAAGAGACAACAATTACATTCATGGGAAGGAAAACAATCTGTTTGAATGACACACACAAGAGATATTTTTGTATAAAAGCGGGAATGGGGCAACTTATTGCCTCTTAAAGATCAAAAGGCCCTTGGAGGAATGTTCTTCCTTACCACCAACCAGCTCCTTATCCCAACCCACAGCTGACTGACTTCCTTATTAGGTTTGGACAATGGAAGGACAAAGAATTTAAACCAACTGGGCTTTGTGAAACTGCAGAAGAGTAAGTCTTGGGGAATGGAGGCAATGTCCCCAGGGAGCATGGCTGGAAGTAGACCAGTTGGGCAGTGAGGGAGGAGACAGTGCCCAAGCATATGGATACCTCTTTGCAGATAATCCAGCCTTGGCTGAATACAGTTCTTGCAAATCCAAGCCTTCTTCATTTTCCAGAAGACTATTCCCATTTATTCAGACTGCACAGGCTTCTGCTGCTGGGATGTCTGATGGCCTCTGTCTTCAGGTGAGGCCAGGGGCCAGTCTCAAAGGCAGAGTCCTTCAGGTTAACCTTGAAATTAAGCAGCTTTCTCAGGCCTGGAATCTACTGCCAAGTCTCTTGGCTGCCCTCACCTGCTCTTGTGCTTTCCTTATTGACGAACAGGGTAAGGGTGGAGTAGCCATGTGTGATAGTTAATATTGTCAACTTGATTGGATTGAATGATGCAAAGTATTGTTCCTGGGTGTGTCAATGTGGGTGTTGCCAAAGGAGATTAATATTTGAGTCAGCAGATTGGGAAAGGCAGACCCACCCACCCTCAATCTGGGTAGACACAGAAGTGAGGTCAGAATAAAAGCAGGCAGAAGAACATAAAAAGGCTAGACTGGTTTAGTCTTCTGGCCTACATCTTTCTTCTGTGCTTCTTGCTCTCAAACATTGGACTCCAGGTTTATTGGACTGGCTTCCTTGCCCCTCAGTTTGCAGATGGCCTATTGTGGGACCTCACCTTGTGACCGTGTGAGTCAATACTCCTTAATAAACTCCCCTTTATATATACATCTATCCTCTTAGTTCTGTGCCTCTAGAGAACCCTAACTAATACACCATGGGACATGTCTAGTGTAGTCAGATAGCTCTTCCATCATAATTCAAACCCCCAAGTTAGCCTCATTATGGTTCTGAGCCTCTATCTGGTTGTCCAGCTTCTTCTTGTAGATGCTTTGTCAAGGGCCATCATCCTTTCCTAAATCTCAGCTTTTGGACTGTTTTATTTGTGTAGCCCCCTTGGACACTTCACCTGTTTCTGCTGAGAAACTCAGTAATTGCCTCCAGACTCTACCTGCTGTGGAAACCTCTTCTCTACCCATTCCCCTTCTCACTTGTCTTAGTTTATTGCAGTTTCATCCTGTGAGACCTCACGTCAAAATTTCTTGTTCTAGAACATTAAGCATGATAGTTTGATAGGTGTAACAAACCACCATGGCACCTGTTTACCTATGTAATAAACCTGCACATCCTGCACGTGCACCCCGGAACTCAAAATAAAATTTTAAAAAAATAACATAAATGTTCTCTGAAAATGTAAATAACATTGGACTATAACTTGTCAATTATTCTAACTTGTGAGACTGTAAAGAAATAAAGCTACTGCAACTGCTACTGCTACTACTATCATTACCAATTACCATCTTTTGAGTGATGGACATTGTGCTAAAGTGCTTTACAGGTATGAACTAACTCAATCTTACAACTTTAGAAGATGGGTAGTGAATATCCTCCTTATTTTAATTTTATAGCTATGGAAACTGATATATAAGGAGTTGAAGCCAGAGACTGCCAAGTGCTGTGCACATGGAGCTGCATGGAGACCATGCTGCATCCTCTGCGATACAGATTCCCTCATCTTCAGGGCAGCTGGGTAGAGCCTGGGTGAAACCCCCAGCCTCTACCTCAACTGGTCCCATTTGTTCATTCCCGGCTTCCAATCCCAGCATTTGTGCCAACATTATTAATTTTAATATATTCTATCACCTTGAATATATTGCAAAGGACCAGTTAAAGAAACTTGGTTGAGTGGTAGAGTCACTCTGAATACAAATATGTGGAAATTAGAACCTGATTTCAGAATCAATATTCATGATGATGTTTTTCCTAACAAAACAAATAAAAGGGGGAAGAAAGGAAAACCAAGGATGGCTATAAGACAACAAGATCATTCAGAACCACCATAATTCCTCTAATGTTATAAAATGTCGGGAAAAAAGTGAGAAAGATAAGCAAAGAGAGGAAAATCAGGTTGACAGGGAAGGTTACAATGATAATGGTTGAGAAGGGAAGGCTAAGGCTGTCTTGAATCTCAATGTTCAAAAAATTCCTAATGAGGATTTTACTCTCAACATTCATAGAAATATGGACAAGATAAAAGAAATTTAAAGCAGGGTGGGTTTAGGACTGAACATCTGTAAGTCTTGCCCATGTCAGGGTTTGATAAAACCCTGAAATGGGCCATTCAGGACCACCTGGGAACCTTTGAGAACAAAACTCTACCAACACTACAGAGTTTGGACATTGCCCCTTTTTAAAAGCAGGAACTTATTACAGAATATCTAGCCCTAGGTACTTGTAAATTTGAAATTTCTATAAGCTTTTAGTTTTCTTTTGCAAACAGAGTAACTCATTAAACTTAATGGTTTTTACTTGGATGCTTGATATTTGAGGATTTGGAAGTATATCTAGCCATCCCTTCTCAGCAGATTCCCCAGGTGGATTTCCAAGATGCATGCACTATTTCCAGGAACCTTTCCTCCTCACTGTTTCATATTTCTGGTATTCATCTCTAAGGCGCCATAGATGGCACTCCACATACACACAAACAAATGATTTTAGTCCAAGTCAGAGCAACACCCTATTCTATGCTACCATGATAGTTTGTTAATACACATGAAACCATTTAATATGTTCAAAAGCAAAGCACTAAAATCTTTATATTAAAAAGGACCCCCAAAGGAATATGTGCTCCTTTCACAAAAACATAAAACAAATGACAACTGCTATTAAGTCAACTATGCAGAAGAAATATTGATTCCTGAGAGTAGAAACATTAACAGTTCCCTAGACTGGATTTATGTCTAAATGATACCAAAGTGATTCTTCCCCAAGTGTTTTACAGGAACGTGAAATTTGTAGGAAACCTTGAGGGAGGTTCAAGGCAATCTCAATGTCTTTGTCATACCGTCATGGCCACTATTGCTTGCATATATGCCTCTTTGCAAGAAAGCAAGTCATCTTGCTTTAAGATGCTGTCAGCTTGGGAATGTCAGCTTGGGTTGAAGTAGAGAGCCCCAAACATATTTTGGCTTCCAGACAGTGAAACAGCAAATGCTTTGCTTTCTAACTAAACTCAAGGAAAAAATTTTTCATGTCTGCTTTGATGAATGAATTATTCAGAAGCAGTGAGTTCATCTCTTTTAGAGTCCAGAAATTGGTGAAGACCCATATAAATAGTAAACAATGCTTTTTTGGCTTCATGCCTCAACCCAAACAGTATGTTACATGTAGACAGCCAGATTCTGCCCTTGGACACACCCAGATGAGTCCTACTATAGTCAATGAAAATTGCATGAGAACTTCTGGGGGGCAGAATTTGGCTGGGGTGGTATGCATAAAGCTCAGCTTCTGAGGGTGGGCAGAATTTGGCTGGGGTGCTATGCATGAGGCTCAAAGGGCATGGCATACACCCAGAACCCAGCTCAGAGGTTGGATTCATGTGCCTTTAGAGACAATGCCTTTTCTCTTTGCAGTATATTAACTAGCATGCCTTAAGCAGCCCGAAAACTGATCCAGGAACCAGTGCATCCTAAAACTGTCCAACTGTCTAAAGTCATACTGTAAAAAGACGGAGTCATCTTACTTCTGAAGTGTGCTTTCGTGTAGACATTTCGAAGCTGACCACAAATAAAAGTGAAAACAGATCCAGAATAAGTACAGTAAACAATGGAAAACAAATGGATCCTGGAGTTCAGATGAAACAAGGATGGTTTTGCACGTCCCCATATTCTGCCTTTCCCTCCCCCAAATGTTTTCTTAACATTTCTAGCATTATTAACAGAATTAAATTATTCCACATGGGTGCAGAATCAGTCCTATTGTGCCAACATTTTTTCTTTTTCTGCACTCAAGATAGTAGAAATACAGTGCATTTTAATGGCAATGGCACTGATCTTTTATTATGGCAATTTAGGTCTCAGTGTTTACCCATGGGAAGCTAGGCATTATTCAGAACATATAAATGACAACGACTTTGTCTCTGAGTACCTTACCATGTTTTCCAGCAGATGCTTTCACTTAAGATATTCCATCTTCGAATCATCCACAAATGCCGATTGCACTGAAATTTTTTTTTTTTTTTCTGAGAAGGGTAATGGCCTGGACAGTGATATTCTTACAAAGACGAAGGTAGAGGACCTCACTACTTCAACTTATAGAAATAAATAGATGCAGGATGAGGTGTGGCATCCCATGATTCCTCCTCTTAAAGCTCATATTATCTAAGAGATGTTTATTAAGCATCTTTTATGTGTCAGGTACTTTTCTAAGTGTTAGAGAGACTGCAATTAGTTAACAAGTTCCAAGTATCTGCCCTCATAAAACTTGCATTCTATTATACTTCAAGAGGGAAAAATAAAGAACTAGACCAATGCTGTATTGCTCAAGTAAGCATTGATTTAAATCTTTTGTAAGCATTTCTTCTCTTAGTTTTATGCTCAATGTTATATTTATGCACAGTATGTACAATGTTGCCAAAACCTGTAGGCTTTCAGAAGGCAGGAAGAAGTTTACACACACTTTTCTTTGTAGGGCGATAATCAATTCCTAGATGATTATGATTAGCCCCTTTGCAACAAAAAATAATAAAATACTATCATCTCAAAACCCCATGCTCCATTTAGTCAACATACTACCATGGACTGCTTTTCGTGTGGAAAGTGAATTTTCTCGGGTTTTGAAGCTGATCTTTCCAGATGACCAGGTAGAAAAGTAATATAAATCTTTTCCTCTTCTTCCAAAAGTAATGTAATCAACACACTGTCCTTCCCACTGTAGATTGTAACAATATGTTTAACAGTCTTCAATAAAACTAGCATTTGAAAAAACAAATGCAACAGCACAAATGTGCTGGAAATGGTTTTGAATTATCTGATTTTCTTTAGGAACCCTAAAGAAATTTAAATTTAAATTTTGATTTCTTTAGGTTGCTCAAAGAATTTGTGTCTAGTTGCATGATCATATTACTTTTGTGATCATTTTAATCACTGGCAAAATTATTAGTAGTTGTGTCTATTATTTTTAATGGCTCAAAAATAATATTTTGGGTGGTGAACTCTTGTTTCTTTCATGAGGATGGAATAAGAAGATGTAATAAGAGGGAAGGGAGGGCATAGGAAATACAATAATTTTCTTAAGACTTAAGGAATTTGAGGCTCATGGTAATTAAAGGCACAGGCTTTGGAGTCAGAAAAAATAGGCTTGAATCTGGCTCTGCCACATACTCACATGATTTTAGGCACAGTTGAACCCCTCAAAGATCAAGCTGCCCATCAGTAAGATAAGAATATTTTACTTAGCTGTTGTGAACATAAAATGGAACAATATTCATGAAGAACTTGGTGCAAGGCCTGACATACCTGTGAGGACTCTATAAAAGGTTGCTACTTTTCATTATCACTATTATTAGTATTTTATTTTATTATTACATTGCATAAGACAAGAGGGAAAATTTAGTTTAGTTTTTTTTTTTATTATTATACTTTAAGTTCTAGGGTACATGTGCATAATGTGCAGGTTTGTTACATATGTATACTTGTGCCATGTTGGCGTGCTGCACCCATGAACTTGTCAGCACCCATCAACTCGTCATTTACATCAGGTATAACTCCCAATGCAATCCCTGCCCCCTCCCCCCTCCCCATGATAGGCCCCGGTGTATGATGTTCCCCTTCCCGAGTCCAAGTGATCTCATTGTTCAGTTCCCACCTATGAGTGAGAACATGCAGTGTTTGGTTTTCTGCTCTTGCAATAGTTTGCTGAGAATGATGATTTCCAGCTGCATCCATGTCCCTACAAAGGACACAAACTCATCCTTTTTTATGGCTGCATAGTATTCCATGGTGTATATGTGCCACATTTTCTTAATCCAGTCTGTCACTGATGGACATCTGGGTTGATTCCAAGTCTTTGCTATTGTGAATAGTGCCGCAATAAACATACGTGTGCATGTGTCTTTATAGCAGCATGATTTATAATCCTTTGGGTATATACCCAGTAATGGGATAGCTGGGTCATATGGTACTTCTAGTTCTAGATCCTTGAGGAATCGCCATACTGTTTTCCATAATGGTTGAACTAGTTTACAATCCCACCAACAGTGTAAAAGTGTTCCTATTTCTCCACATCCTCTCCAGCACCTGTTGTTTCCTGACTTTTAATAATCGCCATTCTAAATGGTGTGAGATGGTATCTCATTGTGGTTTTGATTTGCATTTCTCTGATGGCCAGTGATGATGAGCAGAAAATTCAGTTTTATCTTGCCCATGAGCAAGAAGAAGAAAAGGAATGAAGTATGATAGAAAAGACTTGTCTTCCAAATAAAATTATAGTTGATAAAAATTGGTGTTATTATTTTCCATTATCATCAACTACCTGGAATAGGTAAAGAGTTTTTTTTAAAGAAACATGCAACCAATTGCTAATTTCCTATAATCTGGGAATCAGAAATAGTGTGTTTAAATGGATAGCCATGGCAATCTTTAAATTTCATTCAAATTTCTTATTGTAGCTAGTTATAGAAAATGGAACAAATAGTGAATAAAATCTGGTCATTTATATATTTTCTGGTGCAGGCTACACTCTATAGAATAAGAAACACTGGGGATGGTCACACTTCAGATCCCCACGTTTAGCTCCAAATATGCAAGTAACTGGCTTTTCAATATTGTGATTTCTACCAGCTATCTATAGAAAGCAAGTGTGACTCAAGGGATGGAAGGAAGGCTCGGTGGTCTTTAGGTTGTGTATGTTAAATGAGCTTGCTGAAGTGAACAGCTTCTGTAAACCACCATTTGAACAGAATTGGATTGTCCTCTTCAATCTCCATCGGGTTTCAGTTCTACCACTCACTACTTGCAATCACTAGGCTTTGCTGGGGAAGGTGTTTACAAGGCTTTAAAGATGACGAAGTGGAAGTCAGGCTTTTATAATCTTAACAGAAAACCTTATCCATAATGAACGAGACAGGGGACCTGAATACACAGTAAATATAGACCCAGCAATAGAAAGAGGCTTTGGGGGTTTTTAAATGCTATTTTGGTGATGATCACATTGCAAAGTCAGAAAGAAGACAACTTGAAGGTGACTCTGTGTGTGTGTGTGTGGTGTGCGTGTGGTGTGTGTGTGTGCGTGTGTGTATGTGTATCTCTGAGTACTGACACCACTGGGGAAATGTCCATGGGGGATAGAAAAAAAATCATTCATCCATTCCCTATGACCCTGTTTCTTGCAGCATATCTTCAAGTCATTTGTCTGGTCTAGTTTGTAATGACTAAGTGATGAGGCTTCCATAATATTCCCAGTGAGACTATTCCATAGTCTACAAAATTTCACTGTTTCCTCTTATTTAGCTTAATTTTACTCCATTTCAAGTCACTGTTTCCATTCAAGAAAAAAAAAGAGTCTGTTCTTTAAATTCACGTCATAGGAAATAGTTTTTGTTTTCTTTCATTGTTAATGATTGGGTTTCTCGGTGGCCACGCTTAACATTTGCTAGAAGAGATGTAAGACTAAATGCAGATTTTTGCTTGTTCACAACAGATATATAAGCTGGTCTATGGGGTCAGATCCTCATCCAATGCACTTATAAGGGCATTTTTAGATGTATACATCCCGACCCAGAGGGCCTGAGCAAATGTGATAAACCATATATTACATAACATCTTTAGGGTTGTTATTTTTCCCCCATTCCTATGTCCAAGGTATATAAACATGAGTTCAAATCAATTTGAAATGTCCCACAAGATTTCAATCCTGAACTTATTTCTAGAAAATACACACTGCCATCTGCTGTATCTCCCAGAAGAAAGGGCATCCTCCTGTGAAAAAACTCAGTCTTCATTTTTATGGTTAAGATTGTAGACTGGCTTACTATTGCCAGTTTCTCCAAACCTCTTATTCATTGTCCAGGTGAAATCTACCCCTGAAGATGAAGTACTTTGAGTACTGCAAAGTTTCTTACCAAGACACACCCACAAGATCCTGGTTGGGAAGATGTTAGGATAAAATTTTCTCTCTATCCTCTTTGAAATAACACAAGCCTGTGAGAATAAGGCACACATCTCTAACAAAATACATCTCAGACCACCCCCACAAGATGTTCTAAATTGTTTGAGATTGCTTACGTAAATGTAGCTTCCAAATCCCACTAAGACTTGCTGAATCAGAGGTTTCTGCAGGTGGGGGAAAAGTTAAATGCCCCGGATGACTCATGTGTATGCTGAAGTAGAAGTAACGAAGGTCTTCATCCCTTTCACTCTATCCTGGAGAGTGTTCACACACTTTCACTATCGACCCACTTGTTGGCAGGAATCTTCATCTTTCTACCTATTAGTACTCACAATGGAACTATTGCTCTGTGTGAATAAGTTGATCTGGTTCACATTAAGCACATTGTCTGCCACCATGGCATGATTGCTTGAGATCAGTGTCAGGATGTGCCTGGGAACACAAACCCTGGCAGTGGCACTTCCTGGCTCTGTGACCTCAGCCAAGACACTTAACTGTGTCTGTCTCAATTTATATATCTCTGAAATGGCAGTAATAATAGCAACTACCACATAGGGCTAGGATACAAATTGTGTGATTAAGTTAATTAATATGTGTAAAAAGTGTTTAAAATAATGCCTGAAGCATAGTAAACACTTTATGATTATTATTATTAAATCAAGAAGACTATAGCTTCAACTTCTGTATACAATATAGAACCTTCTGTATGCCCTGTACACCTTCCTGGGTAGAAAACAAACAAACAAAGCAACTTGAGTCTACAGTAAGCAGTAGCAGAAAATAATGGGAACTTTCTTTCCGTGGTATCCAGAATGAATAACAAAGACCTTAAAAGGCCATGAGGGCCGGGCGCAGTGGCTCACGCCTGTAATCCCAGCACTTTGGGAGGCCGAGGCAGGTGGATGACCTGAGGTCAGGAGTTTGAGACCAGCCTGGTTAACATGGTGAAACCCTGTCTCTACCAAAAAATACAAAAAAAATTAGCCAGGTGCGATGATGAGTGCCTGTAATCCCAGCTACTCGAGAGGCTGAGGCAGGAGAATCACTTGAACCAAGGAGGCAGAGGTTGCAGTGAGTTGAGATTGCGCCATTGCACTCTAGCCTGGGTGACAAGAGTGAAACTTTGTCTCAAAAAAAAAAAAGTCATGAATACAACATCCCCACCCTGCCCCCCACTCCTGCCTCAGACTACAGCCACTCTCAAACAAGGCCACACCCATCATCCAAGGCAAGATGACCTCAGAGTGCTGCAGCCCCCAATGTTATGTAAAGGGAAAGGAGTAAGTCCTGCTTTTTGGCTGGATACGCAAGAATAAATCTTTAGACACTGATGACAATGACTTTTGAATGTCAGAAATGAAAACAAATGTCTGCTTGGAGCACAATGTCATTTTCCAGGCCCACAGTGAGTGGAGCCACCATAGCACTTGTGCTAAGAAAGGATTTTCCTTGATATAAAAAGATTCTGAATAAAATCTCGCTGTTTTTCAGGAATCTAGCCCTTCCAAAATCTGTTACCTGGCTTCATCTGGGACAGGTTTGCTATAGTAATGACTTTTTCACTGCAGGTATTCAGCATTCTGCTTGTTTCACAAACTTTCTTCTCTGCGTTTTCCAGGCTAGTGCCAAGGATAAGGCTTTTCTATGCCAGGTTTTCTGAAAAATTAATAAATCTACTGCCATAATCCTAACTGCCTCAACTGACAAATTTAATAAATGACAGGATGCAAAGTCCAGGTTGCCTAATGGGATTGCTTTCTTTTCTTTTTCTTTTTTCCTCTTTGACAAGTTCTACAGAGTAGCACTTCTGAGACATGGTCAAGTGCTATAAACCTAATCCTTAGCAATTTCCTCCTTAGCTCAAATAACCTAAATATTTTATGAATGGTAAAGCATTTCACATGTCAACCATCAACCAACCCTTGTCTATCCTTTTACTCTGCCTCGCTTTTCTTCTGGTTGTTTGGGTAACTTTCTTTAGGAAAACATACTTTTGTCAGTCTTTCACACAAAATGCACAGGATATTTTTATATGCTCTCTTTAGAAGGTTTCAAAAGGAGTATGCTATTCCCAAGCAAAATATACTACATAAAAGCTATCAAAATTTTCCAATAACCTTGATATTAGTTAAAAAAGAAAAAGAAAAAGAAAGTCTGGTTTGAGTGTTTGGATAAATAAAAGCACCAATTCTAGGGAACTGAAGAGCCTCCTGGTGCACAAAAAGGAGGCATCAGCTCCAGGCTCTCTTCATGGAAGAGGTAGCTCTGGTGGCCTTTCAGGGCATTCTTGATCTGATTGGAAATGTGTTCGGGCCCAGAGTCCATCCTGTCTCCTAAGAGTTCCTTTGTTCAAGGTGGCTGTGGGCTACCATCCAGCAGAACAGTGATTCACCCATTAAGTCTACAGCAATCTTCCTAAAGCAAAAATCTGCAGGGATTTGCAGTGGCGCTGGGGTAGTTTAGCTTGTAATGAGAAATGACAAGTTATAATGCATTTGTGAACCTAACACTTTGGGGTACAGTCCATCTAACAAAAATGATTTTTAAAAATATAAAAAAGAAAGAAAAAAATGTACTATTAAGTGCTAAGTCAGCTACTATTTCAGTAACTTAGGTATTTTGCCTCCTTGGATTCTTATGACAGTTCTGAGAGGTAGATATCATTTTCTGCACTTACAGTAGGGATTATAATGCTCAGAAAGTTAAGTAGCATGCACAAAGCAAAAAGGAAACAGACAAAATAAGTGGTGGTATTTGAATCTTATGGCAATAAAGAAAACAAGATTTATTTAAACCCAAGACACCGATGTGCTTTGAAATATTACTCACTAGCACCAGGATGTATTATTTGCTAAAATGAGTTAAAATTCACTTATTTTGACTAAAGCTTCTGACTTTTTCTTTCACTACTGTCAACAAAAAAAATTCCTACAAAAATTTCTCAATATATTGATGTTCTACCTCAGCAATTCAAAACACGTATTTTCCCTCTTAAAAATTATTCATCTGTACAGTTCTCAAAGAATCTCACGAAAAGAGTGCACCATAGAACCAACAGAATTTGTATCAAAGGAGCTGGAGTTATTCTTTTGTCATAATCAATCAATCTTAGCACAATCACTTATTCAACAAGTGCATTTATTGAACCAAGTTTTTGCAAAGGGCTGAGGATAAAAGATAAATATGAGTCTATAGTCAAGAAGATCACTGGGGAGGGAAAAGACATAATATCAAATTATTACTACAATACAGTTTGATAAATGCTAGGAAATGCACATATGCATTGGAGAAATGCACAAAGGCAGGTTGGGGAATCTGTGTGTGGTTGAGGATTCAATCAGAGTTGCTGAAATTCTAAAGGAGGGATTGGAGATCTCCTGGTGGGCATTATATAAGGAGATGCATGTTTCAAGCACAGGAAATAACATAGGTCATGCAACTGTATAAAGCTGCCAATATATCTGAGTGACTAATCAATACAGCATGAGTTTGGCCATAGGGCAAGACAGGCGGGGAAGGTGTATGGGGTCCTGGTAAAGAAGTCCTTGTATTCCAGGCTATAGAATATGAATTCTGACCTATAAGCAAAGGGCATGCAGAGTATGTACCTAATACTGTGAAGCCCTAAATCCTAAAAGTACCTACAACTTGCATCACCTCTTCTAAGCAAGGTAGCCCACCATTTATTTGGGGGTCCATGTTTTTCATCATGTGACCCTGTAAGTTTGATAACAATAAAGTGGGCTGAGAATCAGTGGCTGGCCCAAAGGTTGGACATGAGAAAGCCCATTGGCCTGTAAGGTACACGGGATGGAAAATGTAGAGGAAGGGATAAATCTAAGAGAGATACATGACATGGAACTGAGAGTTCTGTTGACTAGATGGATGTGGGGAATAAGAGCAGAAGCAGCCTAGGATGATTGTCGTTTCCAACTACCGTGACTAATGGGACCAATAATCCAGACGGTGAATACAACAGGAGGAACGGACTTCAGAGAATAGAAAAACAGTGTAGTTTCAGAAGTCATAAGTTAAGAAATTGAAATGACTTATAAAGAGAGTGATCATGTTTTCCAAATTAAAAAAACTGTTTTATAAGGACATCCCAATATGCAGTTTTTGTGAGAAAATAAGGCAGGTATTTCAACTTGGAGCTATTGCTATAACTATGAAATGCTGTGTACTTTAAGTTAAATACTGATATTGAAGGTCAGTTTAATATTCATGGAATGAAACTTTGCATTATCTCATCTTTTCTCTATCCTATTGAACAAATACAAATTTATCCCAAGACTTACTGAGCCCCTCAGTATGCAATGCATGCTGTAGACTGAGGAAACTTGGTCATGACCACTAGAAAATCCTTTGTCAGAATTGCCCTGACCCACTTCATACTTTGTTCGTATCCCAGTCAACCCTGGCCTTACCCTGCCTTGCTCTTTGGACATTCATCTTTCAGGTTGTGCCTGGCTTCTCCTCAGGGAGCTGCCTTGTCTTATCTCAGGCTGACCTTCACTCATTGTCATCCTCTCTTTTGGGCACTGCCTCAGGGCCAAACTTCTGGTGCTATCAGTTGGCTCCGAAATTTCATTGGTCTAGATTCATAGCATAAAGTCAAATCTTTTCTCCACAATATCTAAGACAAAAAAAAGATGCAACCTGTAGCCACACTTAATATAGAAGGCAATACAGCTTACTGATGAAGACCAGGGTGTGGTATCAGAAAAAATTAGGTTCAAATCTCTGGTCTGCTATGTATGATATAAAATCTCAAACAAGTTACTTTAGCTCTCTAAGTCTCACTTATAAAACAGGAATGACGATGGAAGCTGCCTCCTAGCTTTCAAGGTACCGATGTGATAATACAATCGGATATGGTCAGTGCTTAACCTGGTATGTAACAGAGAATAAAAGCTCAATATTTCTCCTACTTCTCTTCCTTCTCCTTTTCCTCATCATTGTTAATTCTCTAATATGCTTCTTGTTAGTACGAAGTCTACCAAGTTGCCATCCTTCAAAGCACCTTCTCAGAAATGTCCAGGTCACTCTCTAGCTTACAGTCGGAAGTTCTCTCCTTACCATATCAGTGTTCTCATCCCTTTTGAATACTTTTGCATATAATCACTTGTTTTCACAGATTGATGACTAAACGGGACAACAACACTCAGATCCAAAATCCAATACTCATCTCCTTTCCTACTTCTAGATGCTATTAGACATCTTTTACTGACTATTTAGTGGGCGCAACACATTGCTTTTTTTTGTTTTGCTTTGTTTTGTTTTCCTGAAAGGTATTTGTTGTACACAGACAAACAGAGAAAAGGAAATTCTGAAAGGAAAGAACTTTGAAGTCTAGGATCCAAATGGGTTATTATAAACAACTGAGAGTGTTTAAAAAGAAAGAAAGAAAAAGAAACATTTAAAAGAGGTCAAGAAAGTACCTCCACAGAACCCTTTTCATTTATATTATTTCAAGTACAAGATCACATATTCAAAATGTTCCTATTAATTTTCATACGCTGCATTCACTCAGCATGTTTGACCATTTCACTTCATAATGTTTTGGCACAAAAATGTAAATAACATTGCACTTCACCTTCCCAACTTCCCATAGTCCATTTTCCGTAATAGGGGGAAGAATACACTAACAGTCAGAAACTATGCACATTCTGCTGGTTGAAATCCAAATGTAGTTTTTTTTTAAAGTTTTCTGTCACAACTTGTTCTTGGGAGTTTGCTCCTTGCCAACTAAAAACTATGATTTTCAAGAGAATACAGACCCTCTTAACAATCAGACAGGATTATTATAACTCTGTGTCGATGTGGGTTGAAGCCCCATGAAAGCATCAATTTTTGACTTCAGTTCAAGATGTGGAACCCCTGCTTTTCTACTTAAGATTTTATTTCTCTTGAAGAACTTCTGGAACATTCCTATTTAACTGCTCTTAGGAGAGAAGCCAACTTTAATTTATTTAGTGAAAGAAGATGGGCTTTAAACACATTTCAATTTGAGGATGGGGTCCTACTGGAAATAGTTTTGCAAGTAGCTATTTACAAAATGTTTCACTGTGGTAATAAAGAGAAAGGGAGTATGAGGAGAACTGGGTTCTAGTCTTGGCTCTCTGCTAACTACCTCTATGGCTTTGGGGAAGTCATTTTTATGTCTAAGCCAGCTTTCTTCCAGTGCACCTCTGGGAAGACAGGGGTATAAGTTATTCTACTCTCAAAGATGCTTGAGCCTACTGGTGTATTATACATCACGCAATTTCTTCCAGAAGGAAATCTGTAAGTTTGCTTAACCCAGTGTTTCTCAAGCTTATTTTACCATGTAACTACAATTAGTGTTCTATGGAACATTTACTTTGGGAAGTGCTATTCTAGGTGTATGTTTACTCACCACAAATATATTAGCATATTGGAAGAGATGTTTATTAAAATTCCCATAAATTCTTGCATTATTTGACTGCTCAAAATGTCTGTGGAATGAAATAAAAATTGAAGAATTAAGTTATTTTTCTTAAGTTTTAAAAAGAACGTGAAACTTCTATTTATGGAAATATGGTGGATTAACTATCCTGAAAAAATCTTCTCGACCCAGGACATTAAAAAAATGTTAGGATACAGATTTAAAATATTTTAAACGTATGGCTACATTGATAAAATAAAAAACAAAAAAATCTTTCCAGAAGGCAGGAGGAGGGTAGGGAGGATCCAGTACACACAGCATTTGGCAAAATATTAAGTGAGTTCTGAAGCTAGCAGCTTCCCCAGGAGCATCTGTCAATACTTTCTGACTTATAGCTGTGGTATAAATGACCACAGGAAGAACAGAAAACATAGCTTAAGGGTTGTACAAGATGAGGAGTCATATTTGTGATCCCTCCATAAAGCTGGGCTTCCCAAAATGTTATAACCTCAGTGAAATGGTGAACTATAAATAAATACATCTCATGGAACAATGTCAAGAATGCTGACGCTGCATGGAGGGTGATAAAATAATTTCCTTGAGAATTTAACCATAAGTCAGACCTCATACAGGTTTACAGCCTGAATTCACACCACTCTGAGAGTAACAAACACTATAAGGTGAAATGTAGCTTAAAAAGTTGTTAATTTGAAGTATCATGGGTGTCTATCAGAAACAAACACAAAGGAATATGCTCTCGATCTGGACCTCAAAGAATTCTGACAGGTAAAGTTCCAAGTAACATAACATATTAAACATACCTGGAAATAAATTACCAAAAACTGCAGAAAGCAAAACAAATAAATGAAAGAAACAGATCCTTAAAGAGTTCAGCTATTAGATTATCAGATCCAACATATAAACGTTTTACAATGGAAGAATCAAAGTTATAAGAAAAAAATCAGTCTATAAGAATAATACGTGAAAACATAACTTTTAGAAGTAAAAAGTAAATCATTAAAAACTCAATGGAAAGGTTAAACATCAGTATAGATATAGAAGAAGAGACATTTAGCAAATTGCAAACAGCAGATTAGATACAGCTGAAGAGACATTTAGTGAACTGTGAAACAGAACTGAAGATAATAATCAGACTTAAAAAACACGAAAGTTAAAAGACATGAAAGGTAAAGTAATCAGGGTTAACACGCAGCTAATTGGAGTTCTAGAAGGAGAAAAGAGACTATCAACATTGAAGAATCTTTCAGAACTGTTGACAGACAAGACTTCTCAGATTCAAAAAGTCAAACAAATTATAAACAAGATAATACAAATATAAATTCATACATAGATACATCTTACATTTTTAGTAAAACTGCAAAAACAAAACTAACAAGCAAACAACAACAACAAAAAATAAAGTCCAAGACAAAAATTTAAAGTTAAAAGTCGAAGGAGAAAGAGAAAAGATCACCTATGAAGTAACAACACTTAGATAGAAAGCTGACTTCTCAACAGCAGGAATGAAGCCAGAAGCACAGACGTTACTACTCAAAGCAAATAGTTTTGTATAATATCCTATAATTATGAAAACAAAGTAAAAAGTATCAGAAGCTGACCAATGAAATGATCAACTAGAGAAAGAATGTCATTAAAATTAAGGGTAATCACTAATCATTTCTGAAGTGCAGTCTCTAGGGACAGGAGTAGTGAGCTAGGCTGCCTGTTTACCACATCAAAGATGCAAATTCCAATTTTTGTTGCCAACCCTCCATTCCACCTCTTCTGCAAACCCAGAGATGTGTACCTTAGATAATCAACCAGAAATTCCATCTAGAGTCAAATTTATAAGTATAATGCAGGCAAATCCAGTAACTCATGAAATCTAATTATGGCTTTAAAAATCAGCTAAAAGAAGGCACATACGAAGATTGTATGAAGATAGTCTAAGACAGTGCGTCCTAAATATGCATTAGAACTATCTAAGGAGTGTTCTTAAATAATACAAATAGCTGGACTGTGCCTGATCTACTGAATAGAATCTCCAGCACAAGAATCTGTACTTTTAAAAGCCTCCCTAAGCAATTCTGATACATGGAAAAATTTGGGAACCACTTGTCTAAGGGAATTCCAGCTAGATCTAGCCTTGTGCTCCAAAGGCCCAGTACCTGATTCTTATTAGTTCTCAGTCCCATGAAAGCTGACATACTCAAAATCAAACTGTCTTTAAAACTCATATGGGCACCAAATTGCCACTCCTTAATGTATATAGCTGTCATATGAAGCACTGCTATTCATGTTCCCATGATTGGCCCATTCTCTACCTACAGTCAACTACATGGAAGCATTATTTCAAGAAGAGACTTTGTTTGCATCAGAAACCATTGTCACATGGACCAGACAGCTACAAGTCCAGCATATTGCATCAGCATATTTTCTTCGTGGCAATTAATAGGTTGCTGGTCAATACGGAATCAGAACAAGGGAATGAGACAAATTGAAGATCCCTTGAAATATCCTTCTCATCAAAGGAATTGTTTTTAACACAAGACCAGAATATGTAGGGCTTTTGACAATAACCCTGTGAACAATGTAATCTACCTTAGTATCCTCCTGATAATGGAACTCTGAGTATGTGAACAAGATTGGAATGTGCACTGCTCTCATAAAACTCCTTAATTAACTGCTGTACCCTGCTTTAGAGTAATACTTTAAAAATATACACTCTTCCTTCCTGTTCTATGACACAGGTGCGTGTTCATATTTCTAAAGTCCAGATATATCTTAAGACAAATATATAGATTTAATGTGACTTTGTTTTTATTAAATCAATGCAGTTTTGCCCATCAGAGCGTAAAAAATCGTTTCTTCCATTATAACTGCAAATTTTCTCCGGCAATGCTTCATGTTTACTCATCTTAGGCCAACCCTTGACAAATCACGTGTGGCCAGAGGACAGGATTAAAATCTTTGCTCATGATCTCCATGTGTGTGGGAGAAGTTACACCAGAAGAAAGAGGGGCTAGACCAACAAAAGAGGGAAATAAGATGTGTAAGGCCAAATAGTTACTATATTTGTAGTATTCCTGATTAATTCCAAAGGGAGCTTGTGTCACAAACAAACCAATTCATTTAAGTAACATGTTTATAAGAGCACGGTTGCAGGCCAGGTGAGAGCTTCAGTATATTTTTGGATTGTTTTAGCATTAGAAATTTGGACTGAAATAAGATAAAATTATTTTTATCTTATTTACTTATTTACTTAAAATAAGTAAATCCAGAAATATTTCCATTTTTTATTCCTTCCTGTCTTTATTAAACATTGGCCTTGATTGTGAAAACTTGCCAGCATTCTACTATTTGTTTACATGGGACCTATGGAAACAGCATTAAGCAATTTATTCCTCAAACTATCATTTTTCTCCTAAAATTCTAATGTGCAACATTATTATTATTATTTCAATCATATCAAGCTGACCTACCTAGGTAGCCCTACAGACCTCTGATCACTAGAATACATCCATAGCCTCCGAATTTGCTGAATAAAATCTCTAGTATTAAATGGCAGTTCCCGGAAATGCAAATCAGTTAGAAAGCTGTTTAGGCAAAATGGCAACTGAAAACATTCTTTGATTTTAAATTATTTTGTTGCTATTTTTGAGCAAAATTATTTGTCTATATTGCATTGACAGTAAAGTGTTACAAAGATAGAGCTTATGGTAATGGTTCTTTTGATGAAGACAAATTTATGTTGTACTAATTTTAATCCAGTGGTCTTACCTTTATCATAACAACTTTAATTTTTTTAATTGAAAAGGGAAAAGATACATTCTATATAAACAGCAAATGCATTTTCTGTCAAAGATAATTAATGTCTGATAGAGAAAGTTTATGAATTTTGTACAATAGAGGATTTTTGTTTGCTTTTTGAACAATCTTTGCAAAATAGCTCTCTCTGCTCTTTTGACATCTGTTAGCTCCTCCATATCCTGGAAGTATTAAGTGTATTATGCTTTCAGCTGCAAGCAAATAAGAACAAATCTCAGCCACCTCATTTTATAAATCTTTTCAATCATTTGCAATATTCTTTGACTAGAAAATAAAAGGACTGCATCAAAAAAGTAATTTAGTTCATTGCTTACAGATGACAACAATGCACACCAGTCAGTGTCTAAAGACAGAGTACAATACTAAAACAGATAACACTCAAATACTTATTCATCACTTTATAAGTTAAAGAGTTTCTAAAAAATCATTGGTAATATCTCAAATGTTTATTTTCTCAAGATAAAGTTATCAGAATTTAAATTATCATGTGCATGTAAGTAAACGTGATGCCTTAACATATTTGAATTATTTGAAGATTGTATTTAAATTAATGTTATTTGTCTGCAAATAATTTCTGTAGTCCATATTATTATTTATTCTATTACCTGTTGAAATTATTTCTTTGATCTGAGTTAGGCCTTCAGAGAAAAGACATTTTAAGAAAACTCTCCTCTGTATCATGGCTCACTAAGTATTTAGAATACACTAAAAGCTGTATCAGTCCATTCTCACACTGCTATGAAGAAATACCCGAGACTGGGTAACTTAATAAGGAAAAAGGTTTAAGTGACTCACAGTTCCACAGGGCTCGGGAGGCCTCAGGAAACTTATAATCATGGCGGAAGGGGAGGCAAACATGTCCTTCTTCACATGGAGCAGCAAGGAGAAGTGCCAAGCAAAATGGGGAAAATCCCCTTATAAAAAATTCATATCTCATGAGAACTCACTCATTAGCATGAGAACAGCAGCATGGGGGTAACCGCCCCCATGATTCGATTACCTCCCACTGGGTCCCTCCCAAGACACATGGGGATTATGGGAACTACAATTAATTCAAAATGAGATTTGGGTGGATTTTCTTGATACGAAGACTGATTTTCAATTGTATTCCTGGACATTTTGGGTATTAGGAGACTGGATCTCATTTCAGTCTTCTGTCTTAGGAAGCCTCCTCTGACTGCATGCTGGCTGGGGAAGGGGTCCTGCCTCATTATAGCAAGCTGCAGGTAGAAGCCCAGGCCCCCATTTGGTCTCCACTGACACCCTGCTGCGGGGGGAATGACTCCTCAATACTACTGGGCAGGGGTGGAGCTTCAGGGTCCCCCTGGGTCTCTGGTGATATCAGAGACCTTCTTGCTCCTACCCATGTGGCTTCATGGATACAGCAGGTGGTGGAGTGGGTGGCTTGTACTGCTGGAAGATAACAGTCCAGGCTTTTCCCCTTGGTCTCTAACACCTCACCAGCAGAGATGGGCAGGCATGACTGTTACTACTAGGTGGGGGAGGAAGTGCTTTCTCCCCATGGGTCTCCACTTTTGATGCGGGCATGGGCATCATTACTGCCAGGTAGGAATGAAAGTCTAGGCTTCTCACTCTGCCTCTGCCTTTGCTGACAGAGGTGGAAGTGGGGCTGCCATTTTTTCCTGTGGTGTTTGGCTGAAGTAGGGAGGTTACTGTCTAAATGTTTTCTGTCATGCTAGCCTGCCCCTTTCCTGGTTCTTCGGCTAGAGAGAGCAGGCATTTCTTGAGTTTTGTTTTTTTTTTTTTTTTGGTCAAAATTTCTTTGGTTACCAGTTTCTCCAACACCCAGTCTGAGATATATGAAGCAAAAAGAAATCCCAGAATCTTATTGTCATGTTGATCCTTAGATCCCAAGATTGCTAGCTGGTTTGCCTCTTCTCTCTGCTTTTCAGTCTTACATTTATCTCCAATATCTACTTTTCTCTGAGATCTTGGCCCCACACGTGTTGACTACTTTAGTGTCCCTAAACCCATACCCAGCAAAACTGGTGCAAGCTTTAAGCCACCATTTCTAGTACGTCTTTCTGCCATGCATGAAGAAATGGTAATGCTCTAAGTGGGGAAAGGGAAAGAGTACATAGGGCTTACTCCGGCGTGTTTCCTTTCTCTTTGGGATATCGGCCCTGAAGCCCTAACTCTCTTGGTAGTTCCCCGGTGATTTTGAATAGATTTTTGAAAACTTATCCAGTTTTTCTTACTGCTCTTGCTGGAAGGGTTACTGTTCTTACTGTTGTGCTACAAACTGGTCTTCTTTATCAGAAATGAAACTCTCAGATACCTCCTTAGGATTTGTATACAATATCACAACGAGTATTCTCTTCCTTCGTATCTGCTCAGGACTTATAATTCAATTCTGACAGCGGAGGCCTGAGAGTCAAGACAGACTGCATTTGTAAAGTTTAATAAAAAATGAATCAAATGGTTACTAACGAATTATTAGGTTTTCACCAGGGCTGATATTAAGTTTGTGTGCACTGGTACATTCATACTGGTTACTAGAATACCGATCTATTTCATATTAATTAGTAAGTAACTCCTGTCATGCATCACCTGTGCCCAACCTGGGATCTCAGTGGAATTCTTAATGATCCAAAACATTAAGGCAAACACCCAGCTCAGGATGCAACCTCAGTGACACCATTCCAATGCCCTGGCCAACACACTATTATTTTTAGTGAGGGGGTATGATTAACTATTGTTAAGGTATTTTGAACACCACTCCTGTATACTTATCTCAGCTTGTTTATTTTTCATTTATTATAGAAATTAATTATATTTTTCTTTGGTTATTTCCACAGATAATTGCTTAATATGACTCTTTATTTATTTGAATAATATGCAACAATATAATTAGCAAAAATATTTGGAATTGTTTCTGCTAGTATACTCTTAATTTCTAGTCTACGAATGTCTTTACTTTTCATTAATGTAATTGAAATCAGACATAATTGCCAGTTTAAGCCAAATAACTTATGGTAAGACCAACCTCACAGCTGAGATAATAAGTAATTCTTGCTAATCAAAAGTGTTACATTGAATATGTGAAACTAAGAACATCCTATAGCACATATCTTATGGAAAATAATCATTAGCAAATTAGTTAATAGTGGCCATCTTTATTCTTCCTTTACCCCCTGAATCATTTTCTTCTTGAACTGTGGTATCAGTGTATTATTGTCAATACACATGTCTGAAATCATATGCTCAAATTTCACAAGCCTTAATCAATATTTCACTTACTGATCTTCCATAGGAAAATTCAAGGCATTATGCAAGCTAAGGTTTTTTCTTTCTTTTTTCTTCTTCTTTGGAGACAGTGTCTCCTTCGGTTGCCCAGGCTAAAGTGCAGTAGGGCAATCATAGCTCACTGCAGCCTCATATCCCTGGGTTCAAGCAATCCTCTTGCCTCAATTTCCTGAGTAGCTAGGACTACAGACATGCACTACCACCATTAGCTAATTAAATTTTTTAATTTTTTAATTTTTTATTTTTTTTGGTGACAGGGTCTCACTATGTTGCCCAGGCTGGTCTTGAACTCCTGGGCTCAAGTGATCCTCTCACTTTGGCCTTCCAAAATGCTTGGATTACTGTCATGAGCCACCATGCCTGGCCCTAAAATTATTTTTCTTTAAACCAAATTACAAACAGAAGCCTAATTAATGATTTTGCCTAACTGTAATACAACTACAATTCTTCACTCTGAAATCCACCAATTTAGAAGACATTACATGCATTTTTAATACCTTAACTTTTTTTCTTTATATGCTACATTGAAAATGGAACCGTGTGCTGCAAATAAAAGAAAAAGGGAGGGGCAAGAATGCCAGCTGTGAGCCACCGTCTCTTGCTGCCCCCAGAAAAAGAAAAAGAAACAGTGCTTATAGATGTATTCATATTTCCCAGTGATTGTGACCAAGCCTTGGAGGCTTTTCCTGGATTTACCTTAAGTTCCTGGTTACTAATTTGGTCCAAAGAAATCTCAATATCAAATGTACATTCTCTAACCGGGACTAAGCTTTCTTTACTAGGATTTATGAGACATACTTATCTTTGAAGATACTGTAAGGATTGGGTTACTGAAGACTGAAGACTGCCAAACTGTCAAATTCACTTCACTGAGCTAATTTAGTCATGGTTCTTATCCCTAAAGAATGAGTAAAAATACAGGTAGGCAAACCAAGTTAATCTGAGAATAGCCATCTTCTCCAGGAGTGGACAATCCAGCAGCTTATTCTCCCTAATAGAAGAAATGGTTGATATCAATTTTGTATATATTCTAGTTCACTTTGAGAGGCTGTTTTCCATTGATAAAATTTATGTAAAAAATGTGAAATGTATAAATGTTGGAGGGGTGTAGGGGGAAATGATGGTGGCAGAGGCTGTGATGGTTTTGACCAGCTAAAACTAATTATTGAGCCTGCTTAGAAGGTAAATGGCCCCTGTTAATGGGTTTCTTCAAAAATATTTTTGCTATCCATCTATCACATGCAATATTACCTTGCATTTATGGGCTCCTATAGATGTATATGTTAATATTATTAATTTCAGACAGTAGGTAAAGTTATTTATTTTAAAGTGAAGACACAGAGACTCAGCATGATTAAGTGACTTGCTACAGGTAACAAAACATATAAGGACGAAAGCCAGATTCTAACTCTTTGTTCAGTATTTACTCTTTCCAGTTCTCCACAGTCCAGGTAGTACCTGCATCTACTATAATCACATCAGATAACATTGTTTAACATCCTCAAGGCATGTTAGAGTAATTTTAGCATTGTACTTATAACTGTTTTAAAGTTATTTCTTCCCCAGTCCCTGCTACAGAAAAGATGAACTGGAAAGAGATCAAAGGGGACATTCTCTGGCCCAAGAGGTCAAGAATTCACGTGTATGAATAAGGGATTAGTCTACAAGAGTTCCTCCCAGAAGCAAGCGAATCTCATCCTCTGAATGTAATCCCCAGTAATGTAGAATTTTAATGACATAAAAGTGTTAGAAATCTCTATGAGAAGAGGATGACCTAAGCAGTTCTGAGTGGCCCACTTGAAACACTGAAAATGAGAATGAAAAGAATGCTCTTAGCCCTGTCCAAGGGAGACACCATCACAGGAGCTTAAGTTTCAGATGATGATAAAGGCATGTTGGTGAGTGGAGCAGAACCAATTTTTGATAAAGCTGTGAAACTCACCACCCCCCTCACCTCCAACACACACAAAATGGCTCCAAACTACCTGCTTCTTTTTGCCCGGAAGCCATGCTCAAACCATCTTGTGAATATCAATGTGCCACATTAGGTTCTTATTGAGAAGAAGAAGGTATCATACTCAGAAATAGAAAGATCCAGAAACTGTAAAAGGCTTTTCCCACAAAAAATTTAATACGTACTCATTCAGCAAGTGATTGAGTGAGTCATACACTCATGTTTAGCACTGAAGAATCTAAAACGATAGACACCATTGCCCTTTAGGAGCTCAGAATTCAACTGGCTTTTTGGTGCAAATTAGTTTCATGAGTGAGTTTAAAGGGGAAAAACCAATTTCATCAGGGCCTGCAACCTAATGGAAGAGTAAATCATAGCAATTCAGGTCAAATAACTGAGAAATTTCTAAAGTTTAGAGGTGAGAGCAAATCTAGGATCCCAGCCTAAATAAACCTGCATGAAGTTGTAAGCACATCAACATTGGTACATTTTCTCAGTAATTCATCAATGGCACTATTTCCTTTAATAAAACATAGGGAACTTCAGAATTTAGCATTGGACAGCAAATCAATGGCTGGAAAGGGGTGTCTGAACCAACCCCCAGGCTCTCCACCTGGGCTTCGCCTACCTGTTCACCTTCTCCTCTCTGATTCTTATGCCTTCTCCTATGGGTCTCTTACCACCCCTCCGTTAGTGCTCTAAAATAAACAGGAACAAAATTAGTTTTACTTATTAGTTTTCACTGAAATTGGTTGAAATGTTCAGAAAAGTTTCTTTTACTAAATATTAAAGGAGAACAAAGGGGAAATAAGAATGCTACACACATAGGCAAACTAATTAAGAAAAGCTTTCTGAACCTATCAAAGCTAATTTGCCTGTAGGGCCTGAAAGTTCTATCTCATTCTATATGGGATTCCCTGAAAAAGAGGTGGCCACCCTCTCAGTTCCAGGATTAAAATAATTCCTAGCAAGAGGAAAAGGTAGCCCAGTGTCCTCTGGCTAGCATCAGTTGGTCTCCACAGGGCAAGCTTTTGGATGTTGTGACCACCAGAGTTTGTCACAAAAGACAGATTTCATTGCCATTTCTGGCTGGGTGTCTCACTAGTCATTGATGCCAGGAAGAAGCTTATGCTCAAAGTCAGCCTTCCTCAGCACAGAATCAACTGGACTCCAATATCTTCCCACCACATCATAACCAAAGTGCCCACAGACACAGAGTCACATGAAAGTTTTTCTCTCACTCATTCCTGTTAACTGAGTCCCCTTTGCACTCTTTTCCTGTGTTACTCATAGTAACACAGGAAAAGACAACCAGTGGTTAGAAGGGTGAAAGGACCATAGTGAAAAGACTAGAATCTACTGGACATCCCAAGATACTGTGATAAAAAGGATCTTTATTATGAAATAACCATGTTCCTCTATGCTCCTGTTGTTTTTGCTAACCAAGAACATAACAATTTCATGAGATGAATTCAATCTGAAAAGGAGTAAGGAATGAGGCCTCTTTATACCACTTTTTTCCTTGACAGGAATGATAATATTTCTCTGGATTCTCTTATTATATTTAGGCTCAAAGGACGCATATGCCAATCTAAATACACACTGCCCTCAAACTTTTCTAGACAATCTTTTGGTTTGAAATTAAAAGCAATGACCTAAATGTGGTGGCTGCAAGAACACTTCTGCTAATGATTTTGCTAGAAATCTTTGGTTAGGAGCAGAAGAAACTTACAAAGCCCAAGTGTTTACTACCTAACTTCCTTATATCGTAGACCACAGATATTAATAGAAATGAACTGGCATATGCTTGTATTAATAGACAGCCTGAAAAATGAAAAGAAAGAAAACAAAGGAAAACTACTTATATTGGCAAGAAAAGTATAAGAAAACTAGAGAACTAAAAGTTACTGATGAATTGGTCAGGCAGATTTAAAAATCATAGATATGTAATAAAAATAAGGATAAACAGAATATGACTGTGTAGAGCCTTAATTCTCAATGCACATGGAGAAAGAAATAATGGACACAATACTAACTTTCTAGAAAAAACAATATTCTATTAATAACACTATACTTCTAAAAAATAAGGTTTATGCTTTTTCCCATTTTTCTGTTAATATTTTTCTAAATATTAGAGTATATTATTTAAAAATACTGAAGAAAGATAAAGAAGATAAAAATTACCCAAAATGTTATCACCCAGGAAGAATTATTATTAATATCATAACATTGTCTTTAACATTTTGATAAGTTTCCTTCTAGGCATTTTTTTGGTGGGGGAGGCATACACCTCATACTATCAATTATGCAAAAGCTTGAATATTACAAAACAATCTAAGAGTTGAATTTTAGACAAATAACAAGCTCTAAGGTGCAGATAGGAAAGAAGATGAAAACAGGGCTAACCATTTGATGTTAAAAAATCAGTTAAAGAAGTTGCCTAAGAAACTGGTAGAGTCTGCTAATTCAGTGATATGAAAACACTTGCCAATTTTTTCCTGTAAGTTTCACTTAGCCCATGTTATCCCTTTTTAGTGTGACTCAACCATCCGTAGACCCCTGAACTTTTTAAAAACTCTATTCATTCTCAGAAAACATTTATTCTTTCTGTTTTGGTCTGAATTCACACAACCTACTAGCAAATCTGAATCTCAACACAGGCTGTAACTTATATAGCTTCATTATTTAAAAAATATATCTAATATAAAGCGGTGTGTGGTTACAAGTGTGTGTGTGTGTCTGTGTGTGTGTGTGTGTGTGTGTGTGTGTGTATCTTCCCTGTACTGCAGCATTTTATCTGAGTTTGGCTCTGAGGCCAGCCTCATTCCCAGTGCTGGCAGAGGGCTAAAGCAGTTTTCCTGAGACTGCAGATTCAATTGTTACATATCTTTTATTAAGATTTCCATCGCTATCATTTTATTCAGGAGAAAAGGTTATCAATCCTGGTGATGTCCTTTTAATTCCAAGGGAATGTAAGATGGAAATTTATTGTCAGAGGCCCAAGGCTAAGAATACAGAGATAATAAGAAAGCCTTCAGAATAACTATCTTGGGTATATATAAACAACACTGATACATTACGTGCATAACTAAGGAGAAGCAGCTAGCTGATACAGACTCCAAGGAGAAGGAGATTGTAACTGTACATGGAGAAGAAAAAGGGAAATGAGCATTCTTCAAAAGCCCATGTGACACCAAAAAGAGGTAACAAAGTTATCCACATGAGGAACCCAATGCCTGAAGAATGCAGAAAGATAAAATCGGATACATTGTACTTAATTTTTCTTTTGGTAAACTTTGTCATTGGAAATATTTCCTTTCTTCCATTTTGCAGATTTATAATGCCATTCTTTATGCCTTAATGAACTTCATGCTGGCCTCTGAAAACTGTTTCCTCAAAATATTTAAAACTTTTCAATGCTGGTGTTTTTAAATTTTAAAGGCAACAAAATTAAAAAAAAAAAAGAAGAAGAAGAAGAAGAAAGAAAAAGAAAAAAAAAACCCACACTAGGAACTCCAAGTCCTGCCAATTTTTTCTTCCTGCCAAGTCCTATTAGTATAAATGAACGGTTTATTTTAAGAAATGCCTGATAAATTACTCTACACAATCAGTAATGAGGGTACTGTCAGCAAAGGAGAATCATTTCCAAAATTTACTTGGCATTAAGGAGCTAGTGCCTTCTAAGCTCAAACTGGGTTATGTGGCCCTAGCCCCTGTGGATTCCATAAATCTCTTCCTTCTTCTTAGAGGACAGAGGGATCAGCAGATATGGTTAACTGCTGGGATTTTGTGTGTCTGCTTATAGTTTTTCAAAACTGAAATAAAACATGGTTATTTGCAAACTTTTCTTGTCAATAGTTTCTATCACTCTTTAGAGAGTTTCTTTTCTTCTCAGACTTTGTCCCAGAGGAAAATATTAAAGACCTCAGGGTATTATAGTAAAATTTAAAAACGCAAGTCAGGGCAAAAACAGAAAACAGCATGATTATGAAAAGGAAATAGTTAAAGAGCTCCACATTTCTTTTAGGACATAAACCTTTACCCAGCACCGGATTCCCATCCAGGGTGGCTTTAGAGAACTACACTTGTACGGATGTAGAGGCTACAAATCACCAGCCAAAGACAAAAGCAAAGGAGGGTAACAGATGACCACTTCTAGAAAGAGGAAGAAAGAAAACTCCATAATTTAAAGAATCCTTAGGTAAATAAAACCATTAGAGTTTCAATGAAACAACAGGAGAGTATGATAATCATCAATGGCTTCCACGCAGTTTGTTGGCAACACTGTACCTTACAGAGCCATCAGGTAAAACCCTTTGTATGTTTATTAATGAACACCCAGAAGCCAGATCTCAGAAATAAAAGACATGTGGTGGTGTCCTCTATCCCCAAGCCACTAATAGAAAACTGCCTTGTCCTGAAGCTTAATTTTTCTAAAGGGAGACATAGGTGATGTTCCTTTTGATTAATTATGGCAGCAAACCCCAGCAAAGCTGTTGTGGGAATGAAGAGTTTAAAACTTGAAGTCTGTTATCTGTGAAGCTTTCTTGTGCTCTTTAGAGAAACAGTATTACAAAAGTTAATGGTCAAATAAAATAAACAAATACCTCAAATCCTCGCCCACCCTCAATTTCCCTTGGCCTACTTATAAATCCCCCAGTGATGGGCTTCTACTACTTTTGCTGTAAGACTATTTTCCAACCACTGTCTACAAGACTTCCACTTACTCTTAGCAGTGTCTGTATAATGTTTGTGCTGACCTTGCATCAAAATCTTGTTAAGCCTCCAAGTAGGAGACAAAAGTGTTTCATACAATTTATACTACTCATATTTTGTATTTAATATGTTTAAACACTAGGATCAGAGTTCAGCGTTTAATGCAATGCAGTATGTACACAAGCTGACTACATTACAGATGAACAGAAGAGATGCTGCATACCTCCTCCAATCTTATAGCAAGAGGAAAGATATCAGCTCTGCTTAGGAAAGTCCCAAGCATTCTTAGCATCATTAATAAGCAAACTCCTTAATGGTCCTTAGAGGTCATTGAGGGGAATTGATTCCCATTTTGCAGATGAGGAAACTGAGACCTGAAAAGAAGCTGGGTGAATTTCTCTAGGGCAAAGACATCAACGGAGACAGAACCAGCACCACCCAGTGCAGAATCTCAGACCCCAGACTCCTGAGCCATTCTGCCTGATCTGTTTCCCCAGGGTCTCTGCTCAGAACACTACCTGCATCCTCTGCAAAAGGCTAGGGTGTTTTGGTCAATGTCCATGCTAACGTTCCTGAGGTGGCTGAAAGGGAGCCGAAAGGGCTGGAGAAATGGACTCTAATATTGGTTTATTTGTACTTGGTAAAAGCCATACAGAAAATAATGGAGTGGAAAATCTCCTTATCCAAAAGACTCTCAGCTTCATCTCACCTACCACAGAAATATGTTTCTACAAAAGGCTCTCAAGTCGAATCCCAAGTTACTAGTAAGATCACATTTCATTAAGTGGGAAGGTCGGGGTAAGAAAGGTATAAGTTTTACTCCAAGCAGGTCACTCATATCAAACTAGCTTCCTTGGCCTCCAGGCCTGTGATCCACTTTGATTATTTTCTGATCACTTATGGGTGCAGGGCAGGATGCCAAGGGTCCTTTCTTTGTAGCCTCACCTCACCACTGGGTGACGTGGAGGGTTCTTAGATCATTAAATTATGAAATAATCCAATGGCAATAATTACAGAAAAAAATGAGTGCTTCTGAAATAATTTTACTTCTGCCAGAAAAAAATAAATGGGTAGACAAATGTAAATTTTAAATGAGCTAAATATCATATTTAATTTCTAAACATAACTTTAATCCTATTGTGAGCTCTCTGGAGCTAGCTTTGGAAATGGCTACTGTACTATTACGATATTCCCCAGGTAAATCAAGTAGATTGTCACGATTCTAATCTAGGCATCATCATTACATTCTCACACCCCAAGGGTGCTAAAAGTATACTAAAGAGTCTGTAGAAGGCAGCTGTGATTTGTAAAGTACGATTCTACAACCTCTGGCCACAGCTGAGTAAAGCAATAGGGTCTTGACTCAAAAGTGGTTAACCACTGGATTTCAGTCTATGTGACACTATTATCAGAGACGCTGTGTCCCAGTCCTCTCTGTGGAATTGAGAACTGGCAAGCTAAGTCGCTGAGCTAGACAGCAGGGGCCACTGGAGTGGAAAGGTGGTGGGAGGCGTTGCTGGGGTGGCCACTGTGGGCTAGGCTAAGCATATGCTGAGGAGGGGAGTGACTATGAATACACAGAGGAAGCCAGCTGGGAAAAAAAGGGAAGAGTCAGGCAGAGGAACTGTGATTCAAACAAGGATGTGAGGGTGGCACAGTGCAGCCCCTGCCCTTGCTGCAGCTGGTCGTTTGGCTTCTCCCAGGCACAAACTTTCAATCAATCCTCCTTCACAGGAGGCAACTTAAGTACATGTCTGTTTCTGGTAACCAAGAATGCCTTGAGAAGAAAAGAAGGCCCCCAAAGGAAACGATTAAAGATCTTCTGGGGTAGTCCAACCATGGCGCTCCCCAGTACCAGGAAGACTCAGCTTTCCCCAGACCCACAGCAATGCCAGGACTCCCAGAAGAGGGTGGCTCCTAGTGTAGCTCCCGGTTCATGAGAGTACTTCAAGCAATTTGGTCATTCTTCCTCCAAAATCAATATGAAGTATCACTGAAATTTAATCCTAATAACATTCAGATTAAAAGATGACCCAAAAAAGTGAACTGATTTAAAAAAAAAAAAAACGCCAGCATGGGAACATAAATAGGGACGTGGCCATTCACATCAGAATGTGGCTCTGATGTCTTTTTACCCTACTACAATAGAAACCCATGACTTCTCCATTAGTTGATCCTGATGCCCATGGAAAAGGTAAGAGGGCCCAGTCTGATGCATACCTCCATCAAGTGGCTTTCTGTTCAAGTTAAGCAGAAAAAAACCAAGTACGATCAAAACCTAGAGACTAATATCTGGGTCTAGGAAGAAGAATATGCATTTCATTAGTGTTTGGTCAACATGAATCTGAACAACCACTATGTATGAAGATAGATAAGAGGCTATTTAGAGAAGAGAAGAAAATTCTCTCTAATCTCTACCCCTGGTAGTAGGATTTTGAGTTCAAAACTTCATAGATGAGATCCCCGTTACACCATAATAGGGCTTCTAAGATTGTCAACACCTTCTCATGCTTCACCACTCTACTGCATTTAACGTTTCAAACAGCTCCCTGAGGAGAAAAATCAACCTTTGGCTTGGTATTTACTGCATGGGGCATTGTTCTATAGATGGCAAATGGATTTCATCCTACTTGCTAACTCCAAATGCGGTTAGAGCCCTGTCCCAGGAAGGGTTCTCCAAAGCCAACTGCACTCTAGGCTTGGTGGAAAAGAGCCTGGGATTGATGAGCAATGTTGGTCACAGGTGTGGGAGGGAAAAGAGCCAGAATGCTAGGTACCAGCCAGCTTTAGTTTACACCTTTAATGTGCAAGCGAGTGTTTGATTTAGAGGACTGCATTTGGGAGCCTAGAGCACAAAGAGATTCAGCTTCAGATACCTCTTTGAGACAGAGGTGTTGACATTTAAAACTGAAATCATATACAGAAAGTAACATTGATGAAACTTATAGCCTCTAGGTTCAGAAAAAGTAAGAGCAACTAATTAATAACTATGGAACTTCCAGAAGAATATGAAAACTCAAATCCAAGAAGTAGGGTTTTTCTCATGATGCAAAAGGACCATATGATGTCAATCAAACAGAAACAACCATTAAAATGAATACAAATAGTGATGTAATCAGTTTGGGCTTATGTCCTAAAATACAAACAAAAAAAGACACCAACAAAACCCCACAAAACTTAAAAAAGCTTTCAATCTAAATAAGGCTGGAATCTCCCTTCTGAACACATGTGCTCTTGTGTTCCTTTTCCTATTTTGATAATTGAGAAACTGAGGCAGCTTGGGAAAGAGAAAACTAATTCAAAGGCCCCAGTGTGAATCAACAGCAGATTCTGGGTTTAGAAATAAGAGTTGATTTGGAGTTGACTTGTTTTAGTTCTCAGACATGTGGATTCCCTGGCTGACTTTCACAGTGGCAGGATGGGGACAACCGCTGGGCACCTCACTGCAAACTGCAATATGGCTCAGCAGGAACTTGGCCAAGGTGTATAAAAGTGGCAGGCACGATGGAGAAGGGCTCAGGTGAGTGGCCAGGAGGTCATCTGACATTGAAGGACAACATACCTTAACAGACTAGCTTCTTTAGAACACAAACTTTGGAAAAAGGAAAAGAACTAAAGTAACAATTCCAGAGGCAGAACCATTCTGAAAGCCTGTTCAAAATGTGTTCAAAACCTACATGGAGCTCCTCCATCTCACACCCATGTGGCTGCTGCTTAATAGGAATTTCGAAGATTGCACCTACATTGACTTACTTATACTTCCACGGAAGGAGATAAGGTGCAGAAATAATCCACTCACCTTACACTTAAATCCAGAGACAGTTTAGTATCTTGAGTTTGTGCTCTAAAAGGCATAAGGTATATCCATCTAAAACCAGGCCAAATTTTCTCCCATGGAGAAGTAAAGCTAAAGAGTGGCCCAGTGTGGCCATGACTCTCACCAGCTGTGTGGCCATAACCATGTCTTTAATTGACCTGTACCTTAATTTTCTAATCTGTAAACCAGAGAAAATAGTATCTACCTGCCAAGATGAAAGAATGTTTCTAAAACAGTGTATGTTAGGCATCTTATCTGACAGAGTTAGCACTCAATGCATATTAACTATTAGTTTGCAGATACACCTCTTAGCATTGTTAACTGAGAATGCTTGTAGCTATTTGCCTTTCCAGTAGAGAAACTGGGACTCTATGTCCTGCCAAAGACCTCATGTATGTATAAGCCAGTGGTTGAGAGCAGAAGTAAAATACATTTGCTTGTAAGTCAGGGTACGTAATTGGAAAAAGGATATCGCACTCATTTTGAGCACAGCTCATTAGTGTGCATGGGCCCTTCAGGCCACCTCCTTCTGGTGCAAGCCACATTATATGTTTACAGATGGCAAAGCAGATTTATCTTTCAAAACCTTCAGAGATGTTCAAGTAACTCTGAATGGCTCTCAAATAAAAGTATTTGCATTTGTTATTTGGCATCTCTTCTGTGCAGAAACCCAATAACACCACAGTTGAAATTCCATGGTATGGTAAGCAGTTCCAAAAATAAGTATAAATTGCTACTGTGAAATATATACATTTTCCAATAACAAGAATTGCAGTCTCATTTAGAGGTTTTTTTGGTCATTGCTGTTTCACAATTAAAAAGATGTGAATCATTTTACTTAACTTTTTTCTCTTTTTATTACCAACTAAATGTTACTAATGGGACAGTACACATGGCCATGAAAACTCAAGACCCATTATTTCTTGATGTTCAGACCAAATTTGTGGGTTTTTTTTTTTTATTTGCCAAAATGCCTTAGTCATTATATTTCACAGTTACAGTATTTGGGATAAATTGAAAATATGAAACTTATGGAAAAAGCCAACATATAATCAAAATCTGTAAGTCTTTGTAAGGCTTTATAATCTGCAGACAAGTATCAACAACAGAAATAACTCTGTTATTTGAAATTATATAACTCTGTTACATGAATATATATAAATATATATGACATATATATATATATATAAAACTCTGTTATATGAAATTGTAACTGCATTCCGCCAAGACACAGTGTCTTTGGCCTACAGATTCTACTTGACCATCTAAAAATCAAAATGTAGCAAAAATTAACACAATCAGCAATCTCCCCATCTCCACAATGAGTAATGAGAACATTACAGATCAATTTCATGGGACATTGGGAACTTTTCAAGATTAATTAATACCATCTATTCTAAAGAGAAAGCAACAGACACATATATTTCATTATACTTATTTGCTGTAATTACATAAAAGAGAGCACTTATGTAAATTACAGCAAATATTTTAGTTTTCATTTTGCCTGCTACTTCTGAAGACATTCTTTTGGCAAGAATAACTTCTGGGCTTTCATGAGATACCTTAAATCTACTTCATAGATTTCCTATCTTCCCTGTGACTTTCAGAGGGAAGGCTATTCGGTATCTTTTAAAAGGGAAAGAAGGCTGATTTCCAAAACTTGGAAATAATCATAAGCTTTACACAATCTTGGTGAATCTTAAATTAGGGAAAGAACGAAATGTAACAAAGGAAAGATTTGGGTTGAATTTGGAAGTATTGTGAGATTCTAAAATTTGATGTAGTATATTTGCCCTCATAACACATTTCTGTAGAAAATAGATTTATAGCATCCATTTTCACTCTGATTTCCTGTTTCTCTGTCCATTCACCAACAAGTATTTAGAAGCCTAAAATGGCTATGTGGAGTGTTTTAAGAGTTGACCTAGGAAGTGAGCACCCCTCTGGGAGCAATTTGATTGGTTAATACTAGTTCTGAGCTCGGCATGTGAATCTTTATGACTGCACAGCTTCGGGAATGAATTGCTTGACCTCAACTATCTCCATGGGGGTGCACACCTTAATTTTCCACACTAATTTTCAAATGGAATGACAAAAACACTTTACTTATCTTGAGGTCAACTATTCTACAAACTCAGCTACTTGGAACTCAGACAAAAAGCAAGCAAAAAAAGTATCTCTGCAGGCAAAGTGATGTCATCAAATCGCATAGATTTTCCCCATCGGAGAGCTGCTCATTATTTGAAGCAAATGTACATTGATTTTATTCACAATTCCCATCACTAAGATGATGTTTTTGAGCCTAGAGCAGATAAGAGGAAACAAATCGTATGTGAGAAAGAGAGACTAATAGAGGCAATACACTCAAAATAATATGATATAAAAAGATACAGCTGGGCACAGTGGCTCAAGCCTGTAATCACAGCATTTTGGGAGGCCAAGGTGGGCTGGTCACCTAAGGTCAAGAGTTTGAGACCAGCCTGGCCAACATGGTGAAACCCCATTTCTACTAAGTATACAAAAATTAGATGGGCGTGGTGGCAGGTGCCTGTAATCCCAGCTACTTGGGAGGCTGAGGCAGGAAAATCGCTTGAACCCAGGAGGTAGAGGTTGCAGTGAGCCGAGATCACGCAGCCCGGGCGAAAAGAGCAAAACTCCATCTCAAAAAAAGAAAGATACTAATTCAAAAACTATTAATAAAAAGGTCAAATGACTCCAAGTGCCTCTGTAGTCCATAAGGAATCACTTACTATAAAAATTAATATTAATAATGATTATAAAAACAAAAGTTTTCATTTTATTCAATTCACATTAGTTAAGAAAGTGAGGAAGTTGTTTTATAAAGTAATTTTATAAAGAATTAAATGGAATACAAAATATTTCAGGCTGATGCAGTGGCTTACACCTGTAATCTTAGCACTGTGGGAGGCCGAGGCAGGCAGATTGCTTGAGCCCGGGAGTTTGAGACCCGCCTGGGCTACATGGGGAAACTCTGCCTCTACCAAAAAAATCAGCTGGGTGTGGTGGTGTACACCTGTAGTCCCAGCTACTAAGGGGGCTGAGGTGGGAGGATCACTTGAGCCCAGGGAGGTCGAGGCTGCAGTTAGCCATGATTGCACTGCTGCACTCCAGCCTGGGCAATAGAGTGAGACCCTGTCTCAAAAGTAAATGATAGATAGATAGATAGATAGATAGATAGATAGATAGATAGATAGACAGACAGAGACAGATGACAGATATTTCAAAAGGATTGGCACATAAGGATACGCTCTGGAGATCTAGCATCTATCATGATGAATGCTGGATAATCCCATAGTTATTTAAATAATTGCTTGTGAGCTCAAATATGGAACTATGTATTTTTATTTTTTTTTAACCAGAAGCATGTTCTCCTCCAAAGAATAAAGGCTTTTGTCTGTAACCACAGGAACTTGAAACAATTGCAAGACTTATGTATGGGCTGATATTCAGCAGGTGGTAACAGGAATATGGGAACCAAAGCCAGAAACTGAGCTTTCAATGAGATTGTTACTCTCTCCCCTACTCCTACAGACTTTTGGTGTGAAAAGTCAAGAAGAGGGAAGGGGAAGGGAAAGTTCATCCTGCTGAGGATGGAGGAGCAGGCTGCAAGCCGGCTTACTCCTTCAGGGAGTCTGAGGGGGCACTATTAATAATTACGCTTGGACAACAGGCATACACCAAGACGGTTCTAGGCAAATGGAACATATGGTCACCCTAGTTTTAAGGAGCAAGATGAAAAATACTATGATAATTAACTATCCTCTAACAATTCTTGAGGTAGAGGACAGTGGGAAAATATAAAGGAGTAATTCACAAAAAGATTCCATAGAATACCCTGAAGAAATAGCTTCCCCAATTTATGTGCTCAATCATTCATTCAGTTAGTCTCAGTGAATAGCTACTGTAATACATTACAATTTCCAATACAATCTCTCTTTCCTATTAGATTACACATTTTCAAGAGCCAGAATGTCTTTTAAAATTACATTTCCTTTCAAGTCTCATTTATTTCACTTCTTCAGTAGATGATAAATATCTGTTAACAATCAAAATAGTACCTGTAAGAAAAATGGAAGACCTACAAATTGAAAATAATATGAATAATAATTACACTTTTATTCCCCCATCAAATCTTGAATTAATCTTATGAGAATAAAATTAGTCACTTGAACTTAGAGAGTGCTATAAGATCCTGGATTGCTCTGAACCACAGTATTTACCTTTCCAGCATTGACAACCTCATGGCGCTGTTAAGATACATTACAGGAAAGGGGCACATTAGAAAAAAAATTGCTAGAAAATAAATTGTGTATCGTGTTACTTGATAGATTTTATGATTCAATTTGACTATCAGTCTACTTGAAAACTATAGTGTTACAGTTACTGATATAATTTTGTTACATTGATACAGAGTGTGATCCACACACAATCTGCTGTATTTTAATAGATTAAACTAACATAACCTTCCCTTGATTACACCTTTCTAAACTATATTTACAGAGAAAGATATGGGTGAGTGTTGAGGGGGGGAAACCTAAGTATGTTTTTCTATGTGTAGAATTATAACTTTTGAAACATAAAACATACACACACATTTGTTATGCTTTTGGATATACAATCTTAACTTCCTGGGAATTTCTAAAAAACTTTTAAGAGCACAAAATATAGTATACGTGAAATTAAAATATCTGCTCATATTTCAATATTTTAGAGACATTGGCATCTGGAAACTTTTCAGGGTTAATTAGTTTATTCATTCACTATAAATACATTTTAATAGCTACTGTGCTGGGCGATAACGTGATCACAGAGCTCTTGCCTCAAATTGCTCATAATCCAGTGAGCAATTTGTCTCTAAGGTTATCAAGGCATTTGACACAGTAAGTGAAGGTATTCACAGGATGTGGGGAGCACACAGGAGGGACACCAATGCATTGGGGATTAGGAAAAAGACTTCCCAGAGCAGGAATTATATAAGCTGAGTTACATGAAGATGTGACAGATATGGTTTGTTGTCCATTAATATCCCTTCTCTTCTTCCATAGAAATAGGGCATCTGTTTTCCAGTAGGGCAAATGCCACTCTTCATCCCCAGGATAAAAACTACACTTCCCAGCCTCTGTGCAGGTGACTAGGTACTTGTTAATATACGTGAGTAGAGGTATAATTTGACAGCTTCCAAGAACCTTCTCCCAAAATAGCTGGGGTATACTCTTTGTTCCTTTTCCTCTTAGTGCTTTCCTCTAACCCTTGTCTGGAACATAGATGTGATGACCCGAGCTTGAAATGCCGTCTTGTACTATAAAGACAAGGACCACACTCCAGGGAAGGTGGAGCAATGAGCTAAAAGGAGCCTGATTTCCTGAGGACATCCCAGGGCAGAGATGTCATACCAGTGCTGAACTGCCCACCTCCAGACTATCATGGGAGAGAGGATTAACCTATCTTTAATCTGTGCTATTTGGGAGTCTCTGTTAAAGCTAAACATAATCCTGATGCAGCAGAATAGAAGTTATCTAGGCAAAACATAATATAAAAGCCAGTCACCACAGAGGAAACAATGTATGCAAAATAACAGAGACAAAACTGCATGGTGTTTTCAAGAAACTTAACAAGTTCAGTATGACAGGGGTTCAGGGAGGAAGTAGATGGAAAAGTAGCAAGCTGCAGGTCATGCAAATAAAATAAGATTTAATTAGAAACACATAAAAGTCAAAATGCATATTTAAATAAAGGAGAAATAATGTTATAAGAAATGAGTGACTTAATATACAGGCTCAATCCAAGAATCAACAACTAAGTGTTGAAGGGAGGAAGTCAGACAGCTATGCTTCCTGCGTTGGTGTGTATATTTGGGGCCTTGGCCACCTTGTTTAGGGCTCAAATAAAATTTAAGATAGAGTTGAGAGAAAGGCAGGTGTATTCATTTCCTGTTGCCATTGTAACAAATCATCACAAAGTTGGTGGCTTAAAACAACATGCATTTGTTTCTGTGGAGCTCTGAAGGTCAGAAGTTTGAAATGCTTTTCATTGGGCTAAAGCTAAAGCACTGGCAGAACTACAGTCCTTTTGGAAGCTCTAGGGGACAATCCATTTCCTTGCCTTTTTCAGTTTCTAGTGATGGCCTGCATTTATTGGCTTGTGGCCCCTTCCTCCATCTTCAAAGCTTATCACTCCTCTCTCTGCTTCCATCATTGCATTGTATTCTCCTCTGATTCTGACTACTTCTGGGTCCCGCTTATAAAAGGATGGTGATTACATGAGGCCTTCCTGGATAATTAAGTCAACATCCTTGAATTAATCACATATGCAAAGTCCCTTTTGTCATATATGATAGCATTCACAAGTTCCAGGGATTAAGACATGACATATTTAGAGGGCATTGTTCAGCCACCAACTCAAGGAATTGGGTAAAAATCCCAGATAAGGAAATGAGAAATTCGACTTTTGCTTCTAACTCAGTCACTGACCTTAAAAGCCACTTAAGTCAATTCTTTACTCTACACGTAAATATAAAATTCCTGCTAAGTGCTCATTCACTCTCTTCTTTTAACTCTACTATTACTGCTATGTTTGCTACCTTGCCAGGAAGGTCAGTACTCTCCCCCTTGTTTTTCTTTACTGCTCCCCACGTAAGAAAACTTGTCTATGCCTTGAGCTCAAATCCTTTCCCTCTAACATCTAATTATTAGTCCTAGTTCTGCCCTCTCAAGGAATATCACTCTGCATTAACCACTGTAGTCAAGACTTCTCCTAACAGGCACACTCATCACAGGACACAATTTCAAGCTGCCTCGCCCTGCAAGCTGCACTCTCCCTAAAGAACAATGCGGCACTCACATGTGCCTCCCCATCAAACTTCAGTGGGCACCTACCTTCCAATACAAGGTGCTGATGTTTGGAGGTCTGATTAGGTATTTGCAAGAAAAAGTAATGGCATAAACAAATTAAGTGTTTCATAAATGTGACACCAACAGTATCAACCATAATACGAAGATATTTGGGTTGCAATATGGCAAACATGACATTATTTGAAAGAAAATGAACTGCCTATAGGACCCAGTTTTTAAGCATCCAGCCTGTTCTCCATAGCAAGTATTCTTTTATGAAGCAACGTTTGGTACTGTTCATGTTGAACATACTTCTACGTAGAAATGGTCATAGAAAGATAGAGTGGGTCTCAGTGCTATTTAAAACATTTAGGGCTTGTTGGCATTAAACATACTGAACAGATTCCTGGGTGACCTTGCCTCCTGGTCAAAAGGTGCCTCCCACAAACTGGCCTAGGCGAGATGAAACATCATTCTTAATATCCTTCGGAAAACAAGAGTCCATGGTGCCACTGAGGACTCTGGGAAACTCCTGAGAACTTTTCCAGGGACACAGGAAGCAGCCGAAGCTTCCTGCAGATTGCTGCTGTGAACTCTCCTTGAGCAGCCACTGCCTCTTCCACTAAAGCTGTGCAGAGTTCTAAGAAATAGGTAGTGAAGCAGTGTGAGGCCCCTGACTGTGGAATCTTACCTGCTGAATGGAGAAGAAGGAGTCCAAGACTGAGCTGAAAATCTTATCTGGATAATATTCCGCTTGGTTTTCTGCCCTTTAATTCTCCTCCCCAATTTCTACAGAGCCTGGGACCCTGAGGGAGTATGGGACGCTCTTGGTCCAAGCTCAGATGACCCATGGCCAGTCCTCACTATGCCTTCAGATGCAGTCGTGGTGCTCAAATGTGTCCTGAAATGAATTCCTACCTTTTGTTCAAGTTTTGAAAAGTCTCCCTTCTTCCCTTGGTCTTAGTTCCACCCTTAAAACCATTCTGGTAACTGCGTCCTTCCAGCATATGGGAAAATCAATGATTCCATCTTGTTCTTGGCTTTTTCTTTCTTAAATGTCAGGAATTGAATTCTGCTTTTGAATACTGGCCCTGTGGCTCAGGCCTTGCTATCCAGAAGGATTTACCTGAAGTCTCTGTCTTACCTATTTGCTAGGATTCTGTGATGTTTCTTGAACCTACGATCTCTGTGTGTTTTGTCCACTGCCTCTCAGGGCACCTTTTCATCTCTTGCTAAATCTTCTGACACCATATTTACCAGTTACCATGCCCCACCTGATGGGTCAGCATTCTTTCCATTGCCCGCAGGTAGGCCATCCTCTGCCGCCACTCTGACCCACACCACTCGGCCTGCCCAATTCCAAGTTCTCACATCCATGAGCTGCTCCATCCTACCTGGGCAACTAACACTGTCACTCTCCTCCATGGTTTCATATCAGATCTGGGTCCCATGAGAGACCCTTTGGACCAATAGCATTTTGAAAAATGCCCCATTCAGACAGGTTTGGGAAAGTTAAGGCTTAGGAATACCATATAGTTTTCTTTTATATCACATGATTTATATTCCATGGGCATATATTTTGGGTACAAAACTCTATATGGATGGCTTTTTTAAGTTATAGGAATTAATATTACACCCTTTTGAGAAAAATTCTGTGAAGACATCACCTATTTTTTTTTGTTTTTGTTTTTGTTTTTCTTCAATGCAGGGGGTCAATTCCTATAAGGCAACTTGTTTTTAGTGTTGTGGTTTAAGTAGACTTTTCTCTTTCTTTGCAAAAGATAGATTTAAAAGTCTTTAAGTTACTGGAACATTTTCAAAAGCATGTAATAAATAAATAATCCAGACAGTACAAATCTAAACATTTCTTATGTTAAATGTAGAGATATTGCTGTTACGTAGTCATCATCATCAATGTAAGGCCTCCTTAAGTGTGGGCGCCAGTTTTCATGCCTATACTACTATATCCAAGCTATCACCTTCATCCAATATTGTTAAATTCCCCATGGTGCAAATTAAATGTCAGAAACACAATAATAATGCCAGTAACTTACATTTGTATAACACTTAAATTATTTGACTTGGAATTTCAAAATATGTCACATGAACACATATCCACCTCAAATTGCATATACAGGCCAGGAGGATAGGATTGGATTGCTTATACAAAAAATATGTGTTATTTGCTAAAATCTAAAACTGGCAACTGGTTAATTTTCAAATACTCCAGCAGTTCTCTATACATACCCTAAAAGAGTATGGCAGGAAAAGAATATTTGCTTCAAAGCTTAATTCTTAGTAACATATTGAAGTTTACAATTTCTATTAGGAAAAAAACTAAATTGACAGGATTTTCAGGAATTTAGATTTGCAGGAACAAAGAAAAAAACAACAGGAATATCCATCTATTAAATAAAGATTTTCCCAGCACTTTGGGAGGCTGAAGCAGGTGGATCACCTGAGGTCAGGAGTTCGCGACCAGCATGGTCAACATGGTGTACCTCGTCTCTACTAAAAATACAAAATTAGCTGGGTGTGGTGGCATGTGCCTGTAATCCCAGCTACTCGGGAGGCTGAGGCAGGATAATTGCTTGAACCCGGGAGGCAGAGGTTCCAGTGAGCAGAGATCACGCCACTGCACTCCAGCTTGGACAACAGTATGAGACCCTGTCTCTAAATAAATAAATAAATAAATAAAGATTAAAGGTTGAATTTAGTTATACCAGGACTGACAACAGGATTTATATGTAGATTATATATATCACTTTTTCTACACTTGTGAGGGTTTCATGGTTTCAGCTACATTATATTGGAATTCAAGAATAAAAAATTATATTACAACAGAGTTCCGCTGTGTTTAAATAGGAGAGCACCGAAATAAACTTTTGCCTTTTCCCACCTCACACAAAAGGTGGAATGTTGACATTTCCTTTCATATATGTGAAGCATTTCATAAAGGTAAAAAAGAGTAGTCCAAAGAAAATACATGGCTGAAAACTTAGAGGGTGATGCTTGATATTCAAGAAAAGAACAGGAAGCAGCCATGTGGTCAGAGGGTTTCCCTGCATCCGAGAGAAGGCGCCCTGGTTGACTGGGTGAAAGATTTAGACTACTTCAGAAACTGCTCAAATATGAGTATCTCCTCTACTGTTTTTTAACTCATGAATTCCAGTTTCTTGTATGGGCCTTCTCTCAGTCTTCTTTATTATTACCTCCTAAACCCTTTACATAAGGGCAAAGGAAACTTAAAAGATAAAGAAGAACATAATTGGCAATTTCTATTGGTTTAGAAACCTCTTACTCTAAGCAGCTAATTTTTCTTTCAGCTCCATGAATACCCAAATCGTTAAAGTCAAATAGATGACTTTATAATAGTTGGTTATTTTTTATTTCAGGAGAAAAACATGGTTTTGGGATTTTGTTTGTTTGTTTTGTTTTTGTTTTTTATTTAATGGCATGTCCCTGAAAGCATTTGTATCAGGCTCTTTAGATTCCAGGAAGGAGTATGAATAAGCATTTTCAAGCCATTTTTTTGGTTTATATAGTTTAGTTTTTTGAAATGAAGAGAATCCATTTCCATAGAAAATATCTTGGTATTTCAACTGGAATGAGAACCTCTGGTTTGGAGAGTCCACAGTTCCAATGTGATTTAAGACCAAATATATTTACATGACAGCTGTTTGTATTTGTCTTACGGGAAAATTTCACAACTAAAGATTTAGAAAAAAAGGATCAGAAAGAAAATTATCTGTAATTCATTAAAAATGAAGAGAAATTAACTAATAAAAACTGTTGTTAAATCTCACTGAATCTAAAATGCTAAATACGAAATAAGCTGTCACTTACACATTCTGAGAATGTAGGGACTCTATTGCTATAAGCTGGCAAAGGAGATTATGAAACCCCACTATATCATTCTGATTATAACTTGAGATACCATAAGCACAAAGAACCTCTAGGATTGGAACACTAGAGAAAGAGGAGCCTCCACACCACAGAAAGAACACTGCAGCCCCAACCTGTGGCATGCTTTGAAGAACTGTGTGTAAGTCCCAGCTGTGATCTTACTCCTCTCCAACAAATTGACAGCTCACTTTGTACACAAGGGAGCAGAGGGATGAAATAGGATTGGAACTACCTCTATCAGGAAGGGTGACAGGGAAAACACCTTAGCTAGTTCAATGCAGTAAAACAGCCCCAATTAAGCTTCATTTAACAAATATAATCTTTGGGATTATATTGTTTGGTTTCAGACTCTACTCCACCCTACTCTCTTGAATTGATTCCAGTTTAATTGTTTAAGTCACTTTTTTTAAACCTTCCTGTCAGGTCTGTTTTTTCCATCAGTACTAATATACCATTTATTTTATTATTTTTTTTTTTGAAGAAAAGAAGAAAGCCTTATAAAGATAGCCAAATAAGATGATATATATCATCTCTGCTAAAGTCCTGCTATGGAACTGAATTCCTCATATTTGAAATGTGTCCCATGAATGTAAAAGACATAAGCAGTCAGTCCTGATGGCTAAAAAAGGCGAATGAGGTAACAGTAACACTGATGGGCTGTTTGTCTCAAATGTCCCATAAATAGAAATGTGAAATTAATTTTTTTCAATCTACATTCTCTCTACTCAAGGAACAAACTCCTCAGTGGTGAGCTGAGGTAAGGCATTTAACAGGGAATGGTTGGAATTTGAGTTGTCATTTCTATGCTCATATTTGGGAACTTCTTGCAGAAATAAAAAGTATACTTAAGTGCTTATTTACAAAGTTTGCTGTACAACTCATGAACACAGGACCACACTTTTTTTTTGGTGGAGGGTGCTTTTCTTTTCCACTTTCTAACTGAGCCTATTGAAAAGACCTCCCTCTGCAGTATATATGCTGCAGGACAGTTGGAGAAGGACTTTACCCTAGGCCTGCTGTTGCAACAGCTGGTGGCTTTGGCATTTTCATATAAACATGCGAGTCGAAGAAGAATTTCTCCTTTCTAATTGGCCCCATTCCCCCCTTCCTGGGACATTCCACAATGCCACCAACAATGAAGTGCTCAGAAAGGAGGAATCATTTCTGTTTATGTGAAAATAGATCCGAACTCTACGAGTGAAGGGAAGAAGTAACACAAAGCTTCAAAGACCACAAAGAGAACTTATAATCAAATCTGGATGCTGTTTCTGAGATCTGCCAGTGCTCCTCCATATACCATATGAATGCCCGGTGAGCTGCAGCCAACTGCCCTTCCTTCTAGCCTGGCCTATCTCATTCTCTGTGCAACCTTGGGCAAGCTGTTTGCTGAAGTCATGCCACAGGATTATCTGTGTCAAGCGTGAGTAACACCCTTGGTGACCACCCACTCTCAAACAGGAGCAAACCATTTCACTCTCAGGAGTGCTTCATATAAACTAAGCCTAAAGTTTATAAAAGTGATAAGCAAAAAATGCCTTCAGGAGGCAGTAGAGCATCGCAATAAAAGGGCATGGATTTCTGAGTAACTCAGAAGTGAATGCAAATTCTAGCTCTGTGACTTTCTACTTATGTGACCTTCCTCAGGCTATTTATCTGAAGCTCAGTTTGCTCACCTGTGAAATGGGGATTCTAATGCCACACCCAGAGAGTCTATGTGCTGATTACATACTCCTGTATAAAGCACATAATTCATATTCAGGCTCACTAAGTGTTAGTGAGTGTTATCAGGTGTGCCCTACAACTAGCCTTATTGTGGCTTACACTATCAGGTGTAGCTCCACATACAGTATAATACAATGCATAAAATTGTTTTATGCTGGCCGGGAGGGGTGGCTCATGCCTGTAATCCCAGCACTTTAGGAGGCAGAGGTGGGAGGATCACCTGAGTTCAGGAGTTCAAGACCAGCCTGGCCAACATGGTGAAACCCCATCTCTACCAAAAAAAAAAAAAAATACAAAAATTAGCTGGGCATGATGGTGGGCACCTGTAATCTCAGCTACTCAGGAGGCTGAGGTAGAAGAATCACTTGAACCTGTGAGGGAGAAGTTGCAGTGAGTTGAGATCACGCCACTGCAATGCACTCTAGCCTGGGCAACAGAGTGAGACTCCGTCTCAAAAAAAAAAAAAAAAAAAAAAAAGAGTTGTTTTATGCTTCTTACCATCAAAGGTATTACTATAATTCAGCTTGAGGGAATACATGTTTGGAGGCTTGAGGCAACCTGAATTATAGCAAATTAAATAGTTTTCTCTATTTTTCAATCTCTGCTCCTAAGAAATATGAAAACATATGCATCCTTTTTAAAGAAAAACAATCTGTTGACATCAGGATTTTATCAGGAAGAAAAGTACCTTTCTGAGTCTTTATCTAAATAACACAACTGATTTCTCCATATCATGGCAGCCAAATCACCCCTACTGTTAAATACTGTTTCCCTAATACACTTCAAGTTTCCCTTTTGGTGGTAAAAGCCTGTTTCTTCTCATTTGCCACATTAGGCAATTAATTGGGTATTTATAGGCAGCTATCATAAACCTCACTGTCACCGCTACTAGTCATACATCTTCAATTCCCCACATCTTGCTACTTAAAACCTACCCCTTAATCACCTCATCATCTTTGTCACATTTTTAAAGTTTCCTTCCACTTAATCAACTCCATTTTCTAAGCTAGAGTACGAACAATTGTGCAGAATTCTCCTCATGCAGCTTTACTGAGGCTCAATGAAGAGCAAATGTTTTCTTCTTAAGTGATTTCTTTAGATCCCAGGATAGTTTCTGCTTCTAGTGCAAGAGCATCACCGTGTGAGCTATTCCTGATCTGCACGCCAGTGTTACCTTCAATCCATTTCCATTATTAATGCCTTTCCTTGTCAAATGAAGCTCTCTGGTGGGGGCTGAGCCCACTAGGAGTGAAATCACTGCCCCCCTCTGGAGGTCTCTTACCACACAGGCTCCCCGGGGCGTGCTCCCAGCCAACCCTCTCCTGGGCAGTGTTCATGGATATTCAGCTCTCATAGCAGAAAGAACCCACTTTGACGCTCCTTAGGAACATTGGACCCTTGAGCTAAAAAACAAAAGAAAATCCTGACCCTCGGAGGATGGTCGGTTTTCTTATTTGGTTTCCTCTCCCTTTGTTAGCATAATCCAGCCAATTTCTCCATTAAATGACCATTACAACTTGTCTCATGTGGCTCCAAGGGACACATGTTCCTAGTGGGGTGACCCAAAAATCACTTTTCCACAGGATCTTAATAAGCGCTCTGGGGGAAAAAGGGCTCTGCTACCAAAGAACTTTGGGAAAGATGGTCTTCAATATCTCCCTCTTAGAGAGGCAAACACATTTTAGACTATCAATGCTTCCGAGAAATGTCAAAGTAAAGAAAATTCACTGACCTTTGCTTAATGCAGGTTTCCCAAAGTTATTTGACAAAGGGGTCATTTTGTGGTAGCACAACTATGACTATTTCAGAAAACTAGGGTCCTTCAGGCAGGGAACATTTAGGAAATGCTGTGCTCTATCATGGGTCCCTCTCTAATTTCTCCTAAACAAGCTGTTACAGTGTTAGCTATGACCGCTGCATTATTTTTACCTGCATGAACTGTCTGAGAATGATGGTTTTGGAGGAGGCTTTCACACTGCATGGTCTCCACTGACTTTATACACAAAATATTTATCCAAGAGCTCCTGCTTGGAAAACAGACAAAAGGGCCAGTTTGGCCTTGCACACATCTGGCAGTTACAGTCCCAGGATCTCCTAGTCCTCACTGTGTCTTATTTGATTGGTCACTGTCATATGTCCCATTACACAGTGCTTCTTGACAGCCAGGACTTGGCACAGAGTAAACACTAGATAAACATTTGTTAAACAAAAGAATGATTTGTTTTAGTGTATTTCTTAGAGAAACATGAGTGATTGTTTCAAGGTTTAATGGTTGAAAAATTAATCATGTAGCTAGTTTTGTTTTTCCCCAAGACTACTTGTTACTGTAGATGAAGGTACGAGTTTACTAATTATCTATGCTGTGTTTCCACTTAATCCTTCTATGTGATGAGCACTGGACATTTATTATTATTTAATTATTATAAGTTGCAGTGAGTATTTGGTCTTCCTGTCACAGATAAGAAAGCTTCCACTGAAATACGTGAGACAGGCTGTCAATGATCTCCAAGCATAAATTGCAAAACCAGGCTTTGAGCTCAGGTCTCGGTGACTAAGCCTACATGCTCTCCATCCTAGCCTATTTTGTATGCACACCACACATACATCCTACATGTACACATGAAAACATCAAAGAAGTTAATTAATATTTTTATGAATCATATTTTTATTGTAGCTGAAAATGTATATAGCATGAAATTTACCATTTTGACCATTTTTAAGTGTACAATTTAGCGGCTCTAAGTACATTCACATTGTTGTGCAACTGTTATGCCATCCATCTCCAGAACTTTGTCATCTTCCCAAAGTGAAACTCTGTATTCTGTAAACACCAACTTGCCATACCCCTCTCCCTCTAGCCCCTGACAACCACTATTCTATTTTCTGTGTCTATGACCTTGACTACTCTAGGAACCTTATATGGAATCACACAGTATTTGTCACTAATTTATTTTTAAACTTTTCTGGCTATAGTATCAACCACATGCTTGGGGAAGAAAAATCATCTTAACTCTATTATACCAACACAACATTGTTTGCAGTTTCATTAATGCTGCTCTAAGGAATCGGGCTCTAACTTTGAAATAATACCAGCCCCAGGTCAGCAAGAGGAAATTTGCCCACACAGCACCATGGCCACAGAGATCACTGGAAAGACAAAAATTCTGGGTGATTCCAGGAGGCAGCTTAATATCTTGGCTCTTTTGATTATTGAAATCTGCATATGTATCCCAAACATGTCTCCTTTATTCCCCTTCCAAACAGCATCTCTGTTAATGTGTGAAAACAGTACAACTAGGGGGAAATGTAGTCCACATGTTTTGGTGCATTTACACTTATATGCTCTTGAGAATATCAAAATAGCCTAACAATACATTTTCCGATGGCTGCTGCTGCTTTTTTTTTTTTTTTTAATAGAAACACAATTACAGGCTTTGTAAAAAACAAAAACAACCACCACAAAAATCCATGTAATCCCAAAATAGGTAATCCCCAAAGAGATAGGTAATCCTAAAATAGATAGGCTGAATCTAACTTTTAATTCTTAAAATGTAAATATTATTTAAATAAATGTCAACTGAACTTCAAATTTAAAATATATCCAGCAGCCTTTAAATTAGAGACTGATGTAAGATAGGTTAAAAAAAAACTGCAATAGTTGGTTCAACTTCCTTTTTTGGCTCAATTTTAGGAGATAATACTAAATAGAGAAAAGAGGATAGATTAAAGATACACCCAGAGCTGGGTTTGAATTGCAACACTAACATTGGTTGGTGTAGCAACATTCAGCAAATCTCTATTTTCTTATCTGTAAAGTGGACATAGTAATATGGCTTACTGAATTGTCCTGGCGAAGAAACAAATGGTATATAAAAAGTATTCGTATATATACCATATATAGATAAGTATTAAGCAGATGTTTATTTACTTACATTCCCTCCTCTCAAATTTGAATGCTCCACAGCAATTATGCCATTAAAACCTATTCACAAAATATAGTTATGTGCAGCATAGTGAATTGCATTTTTCTGGTAAATTAAAAGGATGAAAAGACTAATCCCATTAGAACAAGAAAACAGGGCACTAGAAGCTGAAGTCAGTTATTTAAGGTCACACATGAACTTGAAGGCCCAGCAACAAAGAGAAAGCAGAATTAGTCTTTGTTGCAGATATTCTTTAATCCTGCGGAGGGTAGTTAGTGCTTCTCTGGCTTTTTGTGGCTGCAGCATCTTCTTGGTACTTTTATTTGACCATATCCCCGCCTCAAATGCCCAAAATGTCCTGTTATTAACTTTTTTCATTTTTAATTTGGTTAAAATTTGGTTTTTGCTTAACTGCTTGAAAAGCTTATGGCTTCTTGAAATAACCTGGGATTTAGAGCTCTTAGGAACATTTCAAACAGACATAAGGGTTGTAAGTAGGTTAGACTATTTGGCAACCCACTCCAATAGGCACACAACCCATTCTGACTTATACAATGTTCAGATAAAGGGCAAATTAGGGAAGCATTTCAAGGTCCCTCAGGTCCCCCTTCCTATGTGGTGTTAGAACATCTTACTCAAAGGAAGAACTCAGAGACACGCTGACTGTTAATGCCATACCCAGATAAAGATATGCCAAGAAGATATGGTTTCATAAAAGCTGATACATACAGGACAAATAAGATTCGGTCTAGCTGAAGAGAGAAGCAATAAGGTCCACAGACCTAGCTCAGTACCCCAAATCCTGAAGGTTTGGGGATGATATGAAAAATGAGATATGATACATTTCCTATTGATTATAGTAAGGTATCTGGAGGTTCTTCTTTAACCCCTTTACTACAATTTCTTTATCTCCACCAACATCTTATTAATATTAACATAACATTGTGTGCTTAGTCAAAATTAAACTACGATCCTTTTACATAAAAAGATGGCTTGCTCCATCTGGCTTAGTCAGATAAATATTTTATCTAAGTCTTCTTAATCAGAATACTTCTTGACATCTTAAAGACTGATATTTAAAAAAAAAAAAAAAATCCATGAAATTCAGCCCCATTTAGCTCTTCATGCACCAAGGAGTCCCTTCTTGGTAATGCTAAAGGAAAACAAAGCCACTCCTCTTTGAGAAAGGATTAAAATGACTCCCTGTCCAACCAGGAATAAACTGAGCAATAAAGCCAAGCAACTCACTCCTAGCTGAAGACACTTGGAGACAAAGATAATGGCACTTCTTGATTCTTCAAGTTAACGCCATGACACTGAAGTCCAAACTGGAAGATCATTTTAAAACTTTTGTATTTAGCGATCGTAAGGTATTTGGTTTTACTTCTCTAATCAGATTACATGTCTAATTAAATTTGATTAATTTAATTTATTCCCTAAAGGCTTATCATAAAGTCAGTACTTAAAGTTGATCCAGAAAGACTTCTTTGTGTACTCAGTGAAGGTTTGCTGCAGCTAATACACCAGGAACGCAATCAAGAACCGATGAAAATTTCTGATACATCTTCTGACACAATAACAAAAATGGTATACCATCATTTAGCCTTTTACTCTTCCTGTGGCTTTTTATTTTTCTTTTGATTTCTATATTCAGGTTAACATTCAATGGTCCACTTGGATTATTTAAAACATACCTCTAATCTCAAGGCTCATTCTGCATAGAAATACTGGAAAAAATACCAAAGAATGTATAAGTCCAATTAAATATTCCCCCAGGAAAATTCTTGAGCATAACTATCACTTCCTAGTAGTGAAAACTTACTCTACACCCCAAGAATTCATTGATAACTTAGGGTTGATTTGCAATAAGAGTTTCTTGTCTGTTAGACACATTCACTTATCAGGAAACCAACCCACTAGGGTCTAGGTTGATGAGGATATGTTGCAAAGGAACAACTGAGTTCTTGGCAGCTTTCCAAGTCCCAACTAACAGAAACAAGAATTCCCAGAGCATGAAAGCCCAGGTCTCACAAAATACTTCTTCCTCATGCCACAGATAAGCATAGTTGATGGAGATCCCTGAGTTGTATCAGCGACAGTAACTTGGCTCTCAGAGCTTCTCTGGTGCCTGATGGAAAGACATACCTGGGGATGTAATTCACGCCTCCTTTGTTTCCTCCCTGCTCTCCTAGGAAGGAAAATTACTGTGCCATTCATTTCTCACAGAACAGTAACAATGTCTACTATCCCACCTTATTGTTATAGGGACTTCCAGAGAAGACTCCAGGCACTCAATGGCAAGTCACCTGAGAATACACTGATTGATTTCACTCTCAGTATCCTGCCATGGGTTAAGGATTTAATAATGGTAAAAAATAATTGAGGACTTTGGGAAGTACCCTAGCTAGTCTATTTGAAAATTCACTTTCCTGCCAGCTTTCTCTCATTTTGTTGACAGACTATAGAAACTTCCTTTCATCTCTTTCCTCTTTTTGCAGCTTAACCTGGTCCCTAAAGGAGTATGCTCTTTCTAGAAGATAGATTATGCACTACGCACAACATGAAAACTTTACACACTTTTCCTGTTGTCATCTGAAGGGCCTTTCTACCTGGAAGAAATAACTTATCTCACCTTTCATTCTCACATTGGTTTTACACAGAATTCCTTGTGAGCACCAACATACTTAAACTTTATGGAGAGATATATGATGAAACTTTGGTTCCTCTTAATTTTTCTCTTTCCCCAGTGAGATTTGTGACAGCTTTCCCCATTGCTGTTATCCATTATAGAAATTTAACTGCACTTTGAGGACATGTGATTTCAGAAACATGATCTAATTTTCTACCTAAAGGGAAGAAAAAAAGCTAAAAGTAACAGGGGAAGGCAAAGTCTTGTGTAGCATAGAAAAGGCAGAGTTGTAATGCATGGAAAATACAAGGCAGTTACTCCATTTAATGTATGGGCTTCAAACTGAAAACTAACTAAATAAGTAAAATAAACTGTTATCAGAGAGCTTCTGCGGGTAGCCAGTCCATTAATAAAAAATGCCTACTGAATAAATGGATCATAAACCATGTTTTGGATTAGTAGTTTTTCATTGTAATCATCATCCAGAAAATGTTCTTAAGTTCCTAGTTGGCATAGAGGGTGCTGGTTAGACTTCAAATCATGACATTTTTGCCCTCCAGGAGCTTATGAAGGTATACTGTCTCAAACCCAGAGAAGTGTTTTAGATAATTATTTACAAAACATCTTGCAAAACACTCAGAAATACAATGTGTCCGATCATACAACAGAGGAGTACATTCAACTTTATAAAAATTCACCTTAAAATCCAAATATCAATATTCTAACAATTTGATTGAAACTACACTCATGCATGGTGGTGACTACTGTCTCTGAATCCAACACCCACTAGTTAAAAATTGCTGCAAGTTCCAAATGTGAGTATTAAAATCCTATGGAGAAAATATATTGAAGAACTTGGAGCTGCTTTCTGAAAAACACAGATCAGGGGATCAGCAGGCAGAAGTAACTCAATTTTGAATCCTTTTGCATGTATAGAAGACTGCTTCCCCTTCACAGCTCAGACACACTCACCACTGACACACTTCCCAGAAGTGCAACTAGAATCAAATGACTGCAATGCACATTCACAGGAAGTATCTGAAAAAGGTTATGGTGAGAAACTGCAGAGCTACACATCAAACTCTATTCCAATGACATCCTTTGAAGTTTGGTGCTCAGCACCAATGCTAACTTGGCACCTCCACAGTACATGCAAGGACAGCATGCTCCACTCTGGCTCAAAGGCCAAAGGCTGGTGTGATTGCAAGAAGATGCGAATGGTGAATGGCTTACAGGAAATTGGCCAACCTTTGGAATGTGATAACTTATGCAAGATCTTCCCACTAAAGTCACAAATAAGGTGAAATTTATGTAATGGCCCATCTCCTGTTGTAGAAATGCTGTGGTGTAAACTTGAATGTGCTTTTTTAATTTCTGTAATTAACAAATAGAAATTTCTATCAATTTCACAGTGTAAAATTTAGGACACTGTAAGTTTTACAAAAGTCTTCAACAGAGATAGAAATTACCCCTAAAATCAATCCATGAGAACATCTGCTAAACCAGTGGTTTCTATCCAAGCTCCACTTCCAAATCCTACCTTCATTCCTCAGACAGTAGGAATCTCAGGGACCCCGGCATAGATACCTTTGAATTTTTTGGATGCGTATTGAATGTGATTATTAGCTCTATTTTAGAACTTATTCATCTGGCCTCTGGCTCCCTCTTCAGGGTCCCTGTGAGCCTGCCCCCTCCCTATTTCTCCACCGGAGTGCTTTCTCTGCTCCTCCAGGGTGCCATGCACTCACATTGTTTATGTATCTGTTTGCATTTTTTTTACATTATATAATTTAATTGAAGAATCCTTGGCATCGTTGATGCATCATAGGATCATTACGTCTATTAAAAAGCTATTTGTTCAAATTTTCTCATAAGAACATGAAAACATTTTATTCTATGTACAATAATGTATACAAATGTAAATCGGTCATCAAAGAGACCTGAAGTAATTAAAGAGGTATATTTACAGTAGCACATCACAGTAAATGGAAAACCACTCACAGATTCAACATTGATACTGTTTTTGTACTTGGTTACACACTGAAGGTGAAGCATACATTTCACTTTTCAGAGAAACCTTTCCTCAGCCCACACACTAGGTGAGGTCTCCCTGGTATGGGCACCCAGAGCCTTGAGCTGTTGCCCTTGATTCTCCAAGGAAACATTCAACCTACTTTTCCATGTTCATTGTTCACGCCTGTTTCCCCTGGCAAAGCATAAGCTCCATGAGGGACTGCTCCTATCCAGCTTTCTCCCCAGAGCTTACGTAGTGTACCGGACACAGTAAGTTTAGTTAGGTTAGTTGTGGGGGAAAGGGGAGGTAACGTTTGAGGTTTTATCACCCAATATAGGTTATATTAATTAGGAGCAAATTAGTACATTGTGCCTACCATGCTGACACTTCTATCACTAAGCTAATGGTGACCTCAAACTAACAACCACTTCCCTCACTGAGGGCTCTTAGAACACCAGAATGTTGGAGGCTGGCAAAGAGACACATGATACCTGTTCTCACTTATACGCCCATTGATAGTTCATTTTTCTTTGTCTCTCTTCACCTTTAACTGTATAATAGGCTTTAAAGCTTAGATGAGAGCGTACTTTAATGAATAATATACTAAATAAAGAACAATAGCATTAGCATAACTAAAACTCACACTTAGAGATAATTCATGGGCTTAACTAGTTTGCATGCTTTAACTAGATCATCTGAAAACACAAATTACATTTCTTTCCTAATTCTTTGAGTTTGAAGATGATAGAGAATTATACGAAAGCGAGTGTTTGCAATAGATATAATAAAGGAAATCGTTTAGATGATACTACTTATTGTATTTTAATAATGGGAATGATTACAAAGATTGAAACAATGTACTAAATGGCTGAAATAATTATTTTCTTTAAGTAGCCAAGAGGGATTTTTAAGAGGTAAATAATTTCCCATCCTTGTCCAAAGTATATTAAACCTGGGCTGACCAGTGCCTTTAACATATTAATCAATAAACTCTCATCTGAAGGAATGTTACGTGGATTTATACAACTCTAAAGGTGGCTCTATAAATATCACATGATTTACTGCTGTTTTTAAGCGACAAGTTTCTGGTAATGACTAAGATAGAAAGTGCTTCAGGTAAATTAGTGCGACATACAGAAAATTCAGTACTGGTTGCAAGAAGTTCATTAATAAGGCAGGAAATATAAATAACTAGAATAATTTAGAATGGTAATAAGATGGTAATGCTAATAATGCTAATAACAATCCTAATAAGGATTGTTACTGTAAACGTGAAGATGTGGATATGTATGTGTAAATCTATAGAACTATGTTTAACAAATTCAAAATGTGTCTCCACTAGTTAACCAGAAAACAGTGTAGCAAAAGTCACCTCTAACTGTAGCCTGTGTTTCTTGTTTTGGCAGACATATCACATGGAGACATTCTGAGGAAATCTGAGTTATGTCTATAGCATTTATGAGTTCTCCAATGGGGACATCCCCAACAAAGAAAGGCAGAACTATCATAGGTAAATAAAATCAAGGACAGGTGGAATCCACAGACAAACTGTAAATTTAATTACTGATAAATTCCCTTTGCATTTAATAACTCTTGTCCTGTCTGTGTGGCCTCTTATTGGGATACAATGAATTACGAGATACAATAGCCTCTTTTTATCTGACATCTATAAGCAGAATTGTCATTCCCCTCTCATGAGGAATTCATATGTGCTGCACTCAAAAGACACTCAGATTCTAATTCCAAACATAAACTAGACTCATGCATTTCATCTCAAATCTGGGAATTCCTGTATTGATAATTCTATAGAAAGAATACAAGATAACAGGATAGACATACCAAAAAGATGACTAAGCCCTATAAACATTAAACAAAAATAGAATTTTCCAAAGGGAGGTTAAAACAAAAAAAGGAGAAAGAAATTGCTGTGGATCTGAGAACTCTATTGTAGTCAAGTGAATTTTTTACTCCAATTATTTACTTCTCCCTGTGCCCATGCTCCTCACCATATAACACTGAAATTTCTCTCAGAAAGAGTCACATGTATTTCCCCACCCTTTTGGATACAGCCTAAAACTTGCTTTTGGCCGGGCACTGTGCCTGACATCTGTAATCCCAGCACTTTGGGAGGCTGAGGCAGGTGGATCACCTGAGGTCAGGAGTTTGAGACCAGCCTGACCAACATGGTGAAATCCTGTCTCTACTAAAAATACAGAAATTAGCTTGGCGTGGTGGTACATCCCTGTAATCCCAGCTACTCCGGAGGCTGAGGCAGCGGAATCGCTAGAACCTGGTAGGTGGAGGTTGCAGTGAGCTGATATTGTGCCACTTCACTCCAGCCTGGGTGACAGAGTGAGACTGTCTCAAAACAAATTAATTTAAAAAATAAAACTTGCTTGGACTAATGAGATGCAGGCAGAAGCGTTTGCCAGCTGCATACCAACATCTTATGTAGCACTGTAGTTTCTGCTTGCCCCAGTGTTCTGCAGCCGTGACAATCAGAAGAGCAGGAGAGACACATAGATTGGAAATGACTCCAAGCACCGGCAGAAGCTAAACCTGGCCAGACCTGGAACTAGAAGCAAAGCTACCCAGCTGAGTCCAAGCTATATGAAACTTCCAAGTTAATCCACATGCATGGGATAAACAAATGCTTATGTTTGAAACCCATTAAGAGCTTGAGGTTATTTCTTACACAGCATTCTTGTTACAATGGCTACCTGATACATTTATAAATTAAAGTGGGCAAAAGAAATATTCTTCCCTTCTAGTAATCTGTAAAGAATATTTCCTTCCTCCTGAGATTTAGCTTTCATTTATTTACAATGAAAGTCAGCAAATTCATGCCTGATTGAAAGAGTGTTACCTCCAATGAGTTCATTCTAGGTTGGCCACTGACTTACTTTTTTCGTCATTATCATGCTGACAATCATATTGACTTTCAAATGCTTACCCTTTCTCTAATGTGTTGGGGACACCAACCCCTGTATGACCTCATCTGTAAACTTGTGGGGTTAAGTGATCACTGGTTCTTCAGGTCCCAGACTTCCAAGGAGAGATGTATGGAAGACCACAGCATGGTGGGCAGAGGAGGAAAGCTAAACAATAGGAGTACTAACCTATCAATCAGCATAACTCTGCTTCCATCTGTGTTAGCTATGAATTCTTCATGTGGAAAATCAGTTTTACTATTTAAATATCAAAAACTACTAGACCAGATGTTTTCTAAAGTCTTCTAATACTCAAAGCCCTATGATTACGTTTTTATTTTGACCACTCCCTTCTCTTTATTTCTATTCCCATGACCCTAATTTAAGACACTATCACCTAAACTCCTGTATCACTTCCTAACCTGACACTCTGCTTTAAGCTGTAAATTATGTCATTTTATTCCCCTACTTAAAATGACAGAAAACCCAACTTTAACGGGGCCCCCAGGCTCTCCCTATTGCTCCAGTCTCATTTACTGCCCCACTTCCCCACCTTTCATCCTGGCTTAGAACACGCCCCACTCTTCATCACCTTGGGGTTTTCTCCCATGCTGTTCCCTCTGCTGGAAATGCTTGTTCTCTATTCTTTTTGCCTTCAGTGTCATGTTACAAGTCGGCCTCTCAGAGACTTTCTTCAATCACCTAAACTACAGAAGGCCCCACCTGACCCCTATCATTCTCTATGACAGCACATTCTTCTTTCTTTCTTTGCACTTATGACTTACAGTTATGGAAACATTTGTTGGTTGTTATATTATTCAACTTCCTATTAAGTATCAGCTCCAGGTGGACTGGGCTGAAGTTGTCTGGTTTATTTTTGTATTTTTAGGACCCAAAGCAGTACCTGGCACATAGTATATATGCAATAATATAGATGAGTGCATGAACTAATGAACTTCTTAGCTTTTGTCAACATTTTTTTCTACCACTTTTCTATATCATATAACATTTCCCTAGAACGTGATCTCAGTCTTTCATTTGCTTATACCTGCTCTCTTAGTTACCTTCCTTAAACCATGCATAATGTTCCTTATGTTCTTGAACATTAGAATTTTCTCTTCAACTTTCTTATTCATCATACTTCCCTCTTCTTACTCTTTTCATGTGCGAGTGGTCACTATCTGGTAGGTTGTGGGAGATTATTATAAAGCTGATCCCAAATCTTAGAATTAGATTCTATTTAGGATAAAATTAACAAGAATAGTCCTTCAATAAATAAGACCAGATACCTATAGAAGTAAATACTCTATGCACCTGACTGAGGTGACGGAGGAGTTTGGCAAATACCTAAATTTCAAGTAAGATGACCAGGAAATGATTTTAGGAAAAAACAATAACAAAAAGTATATCCTAGCTAATTTAATTGACCTCCGTCAGAAGAAAAGAAAAAAAAAAATAAGTGCTTGGTTTGTAGATAGCCTAGAAAATATGGACACAATGAACAAATAATGTGGAACTCCATTGTTGGAATGTGGATTTTTCTAGCAATGCCTGGAATAGAGAAACACAATATCTGATAAAGGTAATATTACGATTATCAGAGAAATGAAGGCTGTGGGAGGGAAATGTATTGGTCACAAGCTCTCACTATTGTTTAAATGCACCACCTAAGAGGATGCTTTGAGAGTCGGCATGAGGCTACTGACTGCTGAAATGAGAGCTCCCTCTGCAAGTGAAGAAGCTGGCATTTCGGCTTAGGCAGCGGTCTCTGATGAGTTGGTTTAGTATGAGTCAACTTACAAAAATTCAATCTATTCTGGGTGTACTGAAAACATTTAGTTTCTTGATCTGTAAAGCCAAGATCCATACCTTAAACCACAGTTATGAAAGAAAAAGGCCGAGCCTGGGCAGTCAGTAGCCTTCCTTGGACTCCAATTATATCTTGCCTGGCTTTCTTTCCAATTCTCATATGAACCACACTCTATTTCTTGTTATTGGCCATACCTATTACTATCAACCTGTTGATAATTACATGATGTACTTTCGTGAGCATGTGATTACACAAAATGAAATTAAGAAATGCAAGCATTTTTTTGTCATTGTGGCAATCTGACACTCCTTAGAACTAAGACACAATGCCGTAGTCTCATCATACATTTCTGTGAGTGCAGTCCTAGGATTCCCCTTTTACCCAAAGTTATAAATTTGTATAATGTCTTGGAAAGTTGTTTGGGAGCTCATAAGCTACCTGTAGTAAACAGCATATGGGACAATTAATAAAGAAAGGTGTTAGAGAAAATACCAAAACTTTTCAGACCTGGGACGGAAATCTTCCCCACAGTTGGATGCTCCATCTCCATAATAAGGCTGTTGTGTAATACCTGAAAAGGCAAAAACAGAGAGAAAAATAACTTACAAAATAAAACCATCTTCAATTACAAGGCATGGACAGTCATCTATTCAGTCAACATCAAAGAAAGATATGGCAAAACACAGAGATGTTTAAAATTTTAATTTGAAAGTAAATACTTGACATAAAAATAATGTTTCATCTTATAATACACCAAATGAAGCCAAAAAAGACTAGAGGATTCATGGACTAGAAAACATTTCAATAAGACCTTCCCACTCTTAAAATTTTTATTTGCCCCTAAATATAGCAGATGATTTCCTCTCTTTCATCTATGGATGCTCCCCTAATATTAAAGCTCAGCCCTTTCCTGCATAACCTTATGGCAGGACTCGGCCAAGGACAAGAAATAGGACCTCGAACAGAGCAGCACACTGGGGTGGTACACATGCTCCTGGAAAACTGTGCAGCAGAAGGTATGGGGAGTCAGTCCATTTGAAGAATAAATCAGAGTATCCAGAAGGCTCGGTGACTGCTGGAGGTGGAAAGATTCAGGGCTGCTGTGACAAGCAAATGAGCAGCAGACAGCAAATCCAGAGGAGACCCAGGTCAGAGGCGTGCACAGGGAAGCTGAACCAGGAACGTTTTCAATGGTGGTCAAGACCTTAAGCAAAAGACTAGAGTTCAGAAACAGGATTCCAGGATACTGGAGTAAAAAAGCCAGAGACTTCATCCCAGAGGGCTGATTAGATTCTCATGCAATGGTGAGGCAGGAAATTTAAAAAATAATAATAAAATAAAATAAATTTTTCCATATTAAATTAATTTATTTCAAAGACAACAATAAGTATATTTTTATAAATTTTTATTCTCTATAATAACTTCAAATATTCTATTTTACCTAAAAAATACAATAAAATCATAAAAAACCTAAACAAACCTAAAACTACAACTATCTAAACACCATAATAAAAATTAGAAAATAAACCAATACAAAACTCTTTAAAACAAAACCTAAATAATAAACATCTAAATTACTTAACAACAATCATATACAATCCTAAATTATAAACCTATTTTAATTTAATTAACTATCTTTATCCTGCCTCTATATCCCTACTTTCACACACTATAAACTTACTTCAAACTAACCCACCCCCTTTTATAAAATATATGTAAAAATCAAATGCTATCTTTATTCTAAACCCAATCTTTAAACACTAAATCTACTAAATCTAAACACATTCAATAATAAAAAATACCCTCCTTTATATACCCCAGAATCTCTCTCTAATCCTCCTAATCGCACAACAATGGGACCGAGATAGGTATCTAGTGTCCCATCAAGAACATAAGGTAGCCTTGGCTTGGGATTAAGATCTAAGGCCAGTTACTAGTGCAGGGACATTCTGCCAGTGCCTGACAAGAGAAATATACTTGATGCTGAATCACTTGACTGCTGAAATGAAGCAACTTAAATCCCTGGCAAATGAAGGCTGGAATGTTTCCCGGGGGTAGGCAAAAAGACAAAATCTGCAGTGCCCTCCAACTATAAGTGGTGGATGAGCTGAGGGCATGGAACCAAATTCTGGAACATAAGTGTTGAATTATTAGAGGCAAAATGTTCCGTGATACACAAATAGAAATGCTACTTTTTTTTTCTTTTTTTAAAACAACAACAACAACAAAAAACAATTGGAGGCTACCTGGTTATACCGTCTCAAAGAATCCAACATCTATTACTGGAACCTCAGTAAGACATTTATGGATATCTTACCTATAAATTGTGTTTCACCTGCACTATCTACCAAGCAGAGAACCTCTCTCTTCCTGTCCTGTACGTGCATCTAAAGGACAGAAGTATTTCAGTGGCACAGTAATCTTACAGACCACAATTTCATGCCAGCATCCCAAAGAGTGGCTGTTATAATGGTTCTACAGCATTTTGAGCTTCAGGTAAAAGTAAGATTTGCCTATCTACCTTCTTACCATAATCTGTTCGCAGAGTAAAAGAGCATGGAATAAAGAAACTAATAAAATGTTTTCTCACTTTGCTAAGCTCAGAGAAAGAGCTTAAATTTCTTGGGTTTTATTCATTTCTAGTGAGTTTTTGGTCACATCATAAAATAAATCATCAATAAGACAACTTCATGGGTGACTTTTTAAGTGTAGAAATACAGTTTTGCTATGGCTAAATATTCTGGCTGCGCCTGGTTCCTTTGGAAATGGTTACCACTTTTTGGGTGATGCTCTTTAGACAACGATGTCAACCTCCCTCATTGAGGATGATAACACATCACACAGAGATTCTTTCTTTTGGGATCACCAGGTTTGTACTCAAGAGCTGGCCAGATAAAATTCTCGCCAGTGTTAGAATTGTGCTATAATTTAATTCTGGTGTGGCTCGTTCTCAGCACCCGCCCAGCACAGCTTCCTCCTATGTGGGGGTGGGGGCTAAATGCCAACGGGAGGTGCTAAATCTCAGTTCTACTGAGGACAGGAACAAAAATACCGAGCTAAATTTCACTCAAAACAATTATCTGCACACTGAATCATTCTTCTCTCCTCGTATCTCTGTTGCCCTCCTGACTACCTCTTTGTAATAACACTGCAGTGCTACTCACGAAAGACAAAAGTGAGTGTTCTTAGCTAAATATAACTTAACTGATAGTGTTGAAATTAATTAACGCTGAATTTTAATCATGTAGCAAACGTTAAGTGTCAAACGTGAAAGGGTAGTTGGTAAAGGTCAAGGGACATATGTCAAAGTTTTGTGAAGCAAAAGCTAGCAGTTGATTGAAATTTTCCACGGAAGCAGTTTAAAGAGTGTACTTTCTCCACCCCTACGCCGATTGCTGTCTATATAGGATATTTTCAGTATGAAACTTTAACCTTATCAATGCCTTTGCATTGAAAACCATTCCGTTTTAAGCAAAAATTTAAATTCTTCTTACGTTCGGCAGAGGAAGCTAACTGCAGTTTCTTATTTGCTGTAGCATGCATGCAATTATGAGGCAAACAGGCTGGTGTGAGCCCCATGTTCAGAAGGAACGGATGTATTCCCCTGCTTGGTTGCCACCCACCTTTTTATATAAAGTGTGAAGTCCATACAATTCCATAGGCTTTCTTCGCGAATCAGGTCAGAATATCCCACAGAACAATGCGGTCTGTGGCAGTGCTGTCCCTGGAAACCCTGCCTAATGACTTGGAATCTTGGAAAACTCTCCAGCCTTGTTTGTGGGGCGAATCCTGCTCTGCTTAGTAACATACTAGAGGATTTCAGAACCCAGGAAGTCTGTCTGAATTCTAACATAAATCTCTCCTGCTTCATTACCCTTTCACGTTTTACCCTTCAACTCCCTTTCATGTTTGACACTTAACTTTGCTACATGATTAAATTTGTCTCCTCTAAACTTTACTGGAAATGAAGGAACTACCTGTTACCACTATTTGCGTAACATTTTTTGGAGAATGGTTACTAAACGTTTCCTTGTTCTTTTCTCATCTGGCCCCAACACCCGGACCTCTACCACCTTAACCTAGAAATTCAATTTAAAAACGCTTCGTTTTCTGACCAGTAACAATTAACTGCTACAATTTCCCTTAAGATGTTCAAGGCTTGAAGAGAGTTTCATGCCTTGGTGCTAGGTCTGGCCATTCGGGGCATTCTTTGTTGCACATTGAGTTGTTTCACTATAAGGCAGGGAATTTCTCTAGAATTTTGTAGTGAATTTTGTCCATTTGGCAATGTCTTTGGATTTTACTGTTTTCTCCTTCATTTTACTTATTTTATCCTTCCTAGGTCTTTCATGGTTTAGTAGCTCTTCTAAATTCCATTTCTTCTCCTTGAAATTTCAAAAGCCTATTCTTGACAAGAATAGAATTGTAGACAGTGCGCCAACCTCTTTAGCAAAGTATCAGGCCTATTTAAATAAGGTCTCTCTTTCTTTCTCAAGCATTTTACAGATTGACAGCCTAATGACAGAGTCAAATGGTAATGTATTAATGATGGGGGGAAAGAGTAAAATGTATACCTTAAAGTAACGTGGGAAATAAAAGTTTAAGTGAAAGTAAGAAAGTCTTTTTATAAAGTCCTATGGCAGAAATGGCAGAAGAAAAAAATTTGTAATATAGCACTAGCAAGACAAAAAATGCAAAAAATAAACATCGATACCCTTTCTATAGACAGTGAAACTATTTATGGAAAATGAGAGAGGAATATTCAAATGAAAAGACATGAAATTACATACACAAATGATATGTGTAAACACTACACTGTCCTTACACATATCAAAATCAAAGTAATACCATCAATGGTATTAGCAATAATGCACAAAAGAGAACTGACCTATCTATTCACAGTGAATAATGATATGACCTATTCATTCAATTCAACAAACACCATAGCACTCATATGCTAGGCAAAATGAAGAAGCTGGCAGTAAAAAGATGAATGAACCTGCATTAAAAATGTATGTAATTAGAAGAGAGGGTACAGAATAAGAGAGCTTTTTTATAGCACAGTCATATAAATTGTTATAACACAGTTTAAGCTCCATAACAAAGGAACAAATCCAATGAGGAGCAAGTAAGTAACTCTGCTTATCTTGAAAGAAGTTGATGATTTGTTAGATTAAGATAATATGACTTAGGTCAGGGAGGTTAGTAAATACCAGAGAACAAAGATAATATTGAAATTAGATGTTAAGGTTAAAAACAACAATGATAAACGTAATAACAGCAGATGCTGCTCTACAAAACTCCTTAAGGGTCAGGCATTGTGTTAGGAGCTAAAGCTTTGTTTGTTTAATCCTCTCATTAACCAGACTAGGTAGGAAGTATTATCTTCATCTCTACTGATGAGGTGTTAGAAACTTAGAGGAGCTATTTGTCCAAGATTTCGTGATTATTAAGTGGCTGATCTTGGATTATAATTTAGGTGTGTCTAATTTAGCCAGGTTCCTGGCAGTTGGAGGGAAAAAAAAATTGAAAAGCATTATTTGATTTACCATTAAAATAACTAGTTGATGTGGTCAATTCTGTAAAACAAATTAGTCACTTCAGTGGGAAAAGAAAATCAGTCGAACAGATTACATGTCACCATGTGGTCCTATTAGTTAATAAACTGACCTGCACCATTGCAAGTAGCCAAGGATACTCTGGCTGTGAAAATTGGAAGGATTTGAAGGGAATGGACCCAGAGGGTGATATTGGGCAAGGCACTTAGGTACTTTAAGGCTCAAAACCCTCATCGGTGGCCAGGCGTGGTGGCTCACACCTTTAATCCCAGCACTCTGGGAGCTGAGGCGGGTGGATTGCCTGAGTTCAGGAGTTCAAGACCAGCCTGGCCAATATGGCAAAACCCCACGTCTACTAAAAAAAAAAAAAAAAAAAAAAAAATTAGCCAGGCACAGTAGTGTGTGCATGGTGGTGTGCACCTGTAATCTCAGGTACTCAGGAGGCTGAGACAGGAGAATTGCTTGAACCCAGGAGACCGAGGTTGCAGTGAGTCAAGATTGTGCTACTACACTCCAGCCTGGGTGACAGAGAAAGACTCCATTTCAAAAAAAAAATTTAAAAAATTAAAAAAATAGAAAATTAAAGAAAAAAAAGAATATCAGTAAAAAGGGGATAATAATATCTCTTTCTAAGGGAAGAAGTGAGATGATGAGTATAAAGCCCTGAGCATAGGCCCTGGTGCAGAGTGTGCTCACAAGAAGTGGCAACTGTTTTTCCTGTTACCAATAGAGGGGTTCAAACTCTGGCTCCATCAAGTTCAAGATGTGTGGCTTTGGGTACATTCATTGAACACATATTAAATGTACTAACAGTAATGAATGATAATTAACAATAAGCATTAAATACATATTAATGTGCTAGGCATTGTTAAGTGCTGAGGAAAAACTGGGTCACAGAAAACTCAAGGTCATGCCCTCAAGAAGCTTACTGCCTTTTAAGGGAAACTTTCTAATTAAGCAGAAACCACTGGTCTGTTATTGTTACATAATATTATCTGTTTCGTCCCCTGCTATATGCCCAGTGCCATGAATGTTATCTGGCACTATCTGGTAGATGCTCAATAAACATTTACTGAATTTTTTAAAATTAAATTGAATTAACTGAGTAAGTTGCAGGTAGTTCCTTTTGGTTTCTTTATTTTACAGAAGTAAGGAGGAGTGCTCTTGTTTTAAGCTTTTAATGAATGCCTAGAGTTCTCTAGACACAAAACTGTTTTACTGAATTTCCAAAATACAGTCATTTTTAGGAACTTAGATATCAAGTTCCAGTGTTGCCTTGAAATTTCTGCAGTTTTCTAAAGCAGCTTCCAGCTGATCTTGAATCTGCCATATACACTGTATATTTTAAGACACTCCAGAGGCCATGCTGAGAAGCTCTGCATGGACAATGGTCATTATCAGTAAAGGAAAGCCAAGAAACATGGGCATGCACATTTATACATGTGAATGAAATTAATCTGCTCAACTTGAAGAAAACAATTACAGAATTCTTCACTAGGAATACTCAGAAAACCATTTCTAAAACACACAATATTTTACTAAGCAAAAAACACTGGAGTAATATTCTTTATTTCCCATTTTAGCAATTTAGTCATTCCTTTAGCATAATAGGAAAACAACCTTGGAATAATAGTTGAAAGGTTATACAACTGAAGGCAAAACTTACCATGAATATATTAAAAAGCTAATTCAACTACTTCTGAAAACTGTGCCCTCAAAAAATGTAAAAACAACATAAATTCATGAAAACAAATTGACATGAAAATCCCTAACTTTACTTAGATCAGGGGTCTGCAAACCGGTACCATGGTCCATGGTATCAGGGGTGCACAACCCAGTATCGCTCCATGGCCTGTTAGGAAGCGACCCGAACAGCAGGAGGTGAGTGGTGGGCAAGGAGCAATTATTACCAAAGTCCTAGGAAAGTTTTTTTGTAAACTTTTTAAAAAGTTTATTTTAAAATGTATATGGAAAGATAACAGCCTCAGAATGGCTTAGACAATCATAAAAATAATAAAGTAAGAGATAATTACTCTATCTGATATTAAGATATACTATATAACTGCTAAACACTAAGTAGGTACTAGGAGAATATCACATTGGCAGAGAGACAGACACATAAATCAATAGAACAACAGAGAACTCAAAAATAGATCCACACAAATATGTCCAAATAATTTTTGACAAAGGTACAAATGCAATAGAGGAAGTAATACAGCCTTTTCGACAAATAGCACTGAAACATGTGTATTGGAACTGGGGGGAAAAAGAATCTCAACATAAAGCTCACACTGTAAAAAATTAATTCAAGATGAATCATAGACTTAAATGGAAAATGGATAACTATAAAATTTAGGAAAATAAACAGGAAAATATTTATATAAATATTTAAATAATAAAATAGGAAAAACCATGGTACATCCATATTATGAAATACTCCTTAGCAATGAAAAGGAACAAACTATTGATTCACACAACAACCTGCATCAATCCTAAAGGAATTGTGCTGAGTGAAAAACGCAAATCCAAAAGATTACATAGTATATGATTTCATTGAACATAGCATTCTTGAAATGACAACATTCTAGAAATAGAGAACAGATTGGTGGTCTCCAGAAGCTAGAAGAGAGATGGGAGTGGAGGGAAGGGAGGTGCATGTGGCTATAAAAGGGCAGCAGGAGAGATGTTCATGGTGATGGAACTCTTCTCTATCTTGACTATATCAATGTCAATGCCCTCAATGTGATACTGTAGTATAGTTTTGCAAGAAGTTACCATTGGGGAACAGGGCTACATGGGATCTCTCTGTATTATTTCTTGTAAGTGCATGTCAATCTATAATTATCTCAAAATAAAAAGCTTTTTTAAAATTATGGTCTCCTGGGGGATAATGTAAGAGGGGACTCAATTTTATTTTCTCAGCTAGAAATATATTGATGAATAGAGTTTTAGTAGAAAACATTTTTATCTTGTTCCTAATTTTAAAGGAAATGTACTTAATGCCTCATCACTGAGTATGTTTGTGACAAGGAATAATGGGCATACTTTATCAAGTTATAGAATCTATTCCTAGTTTGATGAGAAATTTTATTATAGATGTTTACTTAGAGCAAATGGCTTTTAATCCATCTACTGGGAGGATCATATAATTTTTCTCCATTAATCTGATCACTTACAACTGCAGTAAGTGATCAAATTTATTGTCTTAAACTTGTACAATTTTAGAATAATTACCTCTTTCAGGTGAATTCAAATTTTTATTGACATGAGGTGACTTGAACAGTAATGCATTTTGTTTTAAAGTCAGTAGCATCTAACATTACTAAAGCTACAGTGGCTTCATTTTGGTTTGTATGTTCTTCATACATCATTTTTTAACCTATAATATGCAACCTTTCTAAGTTTTTAGTTTTAGGTGTATCTCTTGAAAATAGAATATAGCAGGATTAGGCTGAGACGGGAGGATCACGAGGTCGGGAGATCGAGACCATCCTGGCTAACACGATGAAACCCTGGCTCTACTAAAAAATACAAAAAAAAAAAAAAACTAGCCGGACGAGGTGGCAGGTGCCTGTAGTCCCAGTTGCTCGGGAGGCTGAGGCAGGAGAATGGCGTAAATCTGGGAGGCGGAGCTTGCAGTGAGCTGAGATCCCGCCACTGCACTCCAGCCTGGGAGACTGAGCAAGACTCCGTCTCAAAAAAAAAAAAAAAAAACAGCAGGATTTATTCTATCTTTGCTTTTTAACTGAAAAGTTTACTGCATTTACTTGAATTGACATTTTTGATATTTTTGAATTCATTTTATTTTTTTTGAGACGGGAATTCATTTTAGAACCTTACTTAGTGCCTATTTTTGGTCTCCTATAAGAAAAATTCCCATTTTGCCTTGTTTGAGATTGATTGAGATTGTTTCCTCACATTTACTAGTTTGAAGATATATACTTTATCAAAAGGATATTCTTTTTTTTTTTTTTTTTAAGATGGAGTCTTGCTCTGTTGCCCAGGCTGGAGTGCCGTGCTGCCATCTCAGCTCACTGCAACCTCTGCTTCCAGAGTTCAAGCAATTCTCCTGCCTCAGCCTCCTGAGTAGCTGGGATTACAGGTGCGTGCCACCACACCCGGCTAATTTTTGTATTTTTAGTAGAGATAGGGTTTCACCATGTTGGCCAGGATGGTCTTGATCTCCTGACCTCGTGATCTGTGTGATTATAGGCATGAGCAACTGCGCCCGGCCCTTTTTTTTTTTTTTTTTGGAGATGGAGTTTTGCTCTTGTTGCCCAGGCTGGAGTGCAGTGGCACGATCTTGGCTCACTGCAACCTCCACCTCCCGGGTTATAGTGATTCTCCTGACTCAGCCTCCCAAGTAGCTGGGATTACAGGTGCCCGCCACCACCCCTGGCTAATTTTTGTATCAAGATGGAACTTTTTTTCCTTCAGAAGTCTTAACATGGATATTTAACTTAACAAAATAAAAATTTAATCAATACCAGTTATCCCCATACCAATTATATGCCAGGATCCAATTATCTCCCTACCAATTTATATGCCAGATGTTTTCAAATTGTCTTGGTTCCCCATATTTTTTGTCTCTGTACATTTTTCATAATGTCCTTAGGCAAAAAGGAATACTGTTTTGTGTATTAAGTAGTATTGTTTTGTTTATTAAGTAATTAAAAACAGTATGTATTCATATCCTAATAACTGAGTAGTCATTTGAAAAAATAATAGACATAAATTATAATAAAAGAAAAAAAATCTTTATTTGATTCTTAGCCACTATTACTTTCTAATAGTATATGTACACCTGTTAGGCACAGCAAAACTTCAATCTTGGAATTGAATCAGATATCTCCATCCATATTTCTTGTTTTATATTGATTTTCTCTTGGTACTTGCATTTTTTTCATAGCTACATCCATCCAAAAACCGAGTTTGATCAAATATGTTTAGCAAAGGAATGTAGAGTGATTCAATATCGAAGCTGTGAACTTGAACACACTCCGTGCTGTGTCCAACATACATTGCCCTGTTTCTCTAGAACTTATAAACATCCTGCAGTGCCCCTGCGCATTCACTAGGATGTCATGAGTGCCTCAGTACATAGTTTGAGAACCACAGTCACCTGCAATTGGGTTCAGCATTTTGATTTTCTGTTTTTTAAATCTGGAAATCATTATTATCAATACTGTTTTTCAAAATCAATGATTTTAGCTTACTATATGTTTATCCTAATATTTGATCCTCATTTTTTTTTAATTTTTTATTTTAGACTTTCCTTTAGCGGCCATATTCTCTCTTCCTGTAGAATGTTCTTTAGAGTCTCCTTACTCATCTGTTCAGAGTAAGTTCCATAGTAAGTTGGTTTTATTTTCCCAGAAGTTACTTTGCTTTCAATCTAAAAGAGTTGTATTGGTTGTACATTTCTAAGCTGACAGTTATCTTCTGTTGGCATACTGATGATATTATTCCATTGTCTTCCGAGTTTCACTATTGTTTTCAAGAAGTCGGCCATGATTCTAATTGTCATTGCTTTGTAGGTAATCTGTATTTTTTTCTCTGGGTGATTTAAAGATCTTCTCTATGTCTTCTGTTTTCTACAGTTTAACCACCATCAGTCTAAACCTGAATACCTTTTTATTTAATCTATTTAATTTTTACTTAATCCATGTAGTCTTTAGGACTTTCTAAGTCTGAAAAATTATGTCTTCGAAAGTTTTGGAAAATTCTTAAGCATGGTAAAGTATTGCCTCTGCCTACTCTCTCTAGCTTCCCCTGGAACTGCATTATAAATGTATATATATAAGATATATTATATAAACATTAGAATATATATTATAATAAATTACATATATAAAATTAATGAAAATTTTAGCTATATATTAGATGTGATCACTCTATATTAGTCTCTGCCTCTCTTGTTTTTCCTCTGTGTGTGTGTGTCTCTCTGGGTTGAGTTGTAATTAATTTATTCAGATCTACGTATCCCATCATGAATTCAATCTTCTATCAAATCTACCATTGCTGTGCAGTTGTTCTTAATCCAGAGATGATTTGCATTTTATTTTTCTAAGTGCTTAAGGGCACCTCTGAAATAGAACCAAATTAAACTTAACTTTCTGTTTGGTGGTTTTGGCCCACCAAGTAGAATTAATTACTCTCCTATATACAGAACAATAGATTTGTAGCTAGCTCACCTCCTCGCCCCAGAAAAATGAGAGATTTTCTTTTTATGTATTTCCTTCAAGAGCCATAGTCAAACAGGTTAGAATATCTACTATTTCCTTCTTCAGTCTTCAGTGGCAGGTCTTAAAATTTTTTTGCTTTCTTTTTTGTTTTGTTTTTTACCTAGTTCATCCACTGACATTGCTGACTTTTAGATGTCCAATCTTTATTTTGAAGTTTCTATTCTATCTCCCATCTAGTGTGGACTTCAGGATTCTTGTTATATCCTCATTTCTTATGGCCCATAAAGTTCAGGTCTAAGTCAAAGAGTATTAGCAAATGAAGGTTCTAGTGCCTGCTTCTCTGCATGCATGTTTTCTAATCATTTTTCTACTGCCAGGATTTCTCTGGTCATATAGTCCCCCATATTGTCAGAAACAGAGGTCCTCCAGATGTCACTGCATCCTCTTTAAGCTACATTTGAAGTCTTAATTTGGTGTTCCAACCTTTCCCAAGGCTAAGTAGCCCAGAAAATAAGAAAAATAACAACTATTAAATAAAAGAGGAAATACAATAGAATCCAGTGAAATACAAAGGTGATTTATGAACTGTAAAGTCAAGATATTCGAAGTCCAGACTTACATCTTTAATTCTATCCTTCTTGGCAGTGGGGTCTTTAATTAAGTTATCCCAGAACCAAATTACAAGTTAAGAAAGCATTCTTTCCCCTCCAGCACAGGAGTCTGCAAAGCCCTGTGAAGGGAACCATTCCAAGTGGTGGTCAGCAGGGTAATTTTGTGTGCGCTGTCTTCACTTAGCAAGAACCAAATAACTCCTTCATTCTTAGGAATTTTCTAGTTGCCCAGTGGAAAACCTGTGAGTTTTGATTAGTCCTAAGAACAGGTCAGGAGGTTGTATACATATTATATTTCTGACTGGATTCAGTTCTCTCTTCCCCAGAGACTGAAGATTCTAGGCAAGAATTTGGGAGTCCAGTCTAAGAGGCAGAAGCTATCTATTTTATTAATGAAATGATGCTTCATCCTCTTCAGAAGTCATTAAGGCAAACATTTTTCTTATTATTTTACATTGGTTGATCAAAAACTCATCACTTAAATGTCTGCCAACCATTCTGTTTTTTTTGCAGGGACCAAAGTAACAAAAGAGAGTAAGGAGGAAAAAAAGTCAGTTGGACAAAAATATGGCATAACAAAACAAAACAAAAAATGCACATGGATTCTCTGAATGGGCAGAGTTTTCTGTGTGACTTGTCAGGGTTGGACAGTCCAACCAGCACGAATGTAAAGCAAGGACAGAGTGAGTGTGAGAGGACCATACTTGACGCTTGCCTAATACCGAGGTGGCAATTTGCATGCACCAAGACACAGTGAAATAGATTTTTCATTATTAGCTCTATTTTATATATGAAGACATACATTTGAGGAGGTAAAATGTAATAATGTAAGTTAAAGTAAAATGTGTCCATCTGACAGCAGAGCCTATGATCTTTCTACCACACTTGTGTCTGTCTCAAAAGTGTCCAGTACAACTTTCCACTATAATAAGATTCTAGTATTGCTGATCTGGGTGCAACACGGACATAAGAAGAAAGAGTCACTGGAGACACAGAATATTCCAAATGATTGCCATTAGCAATTTGTCATTTCTTCTGCTGGTCCAAGTGCTGCCTGAGAAAATCAGGTATAGTAAGATGTAAGTAATCTTTTATGGAGACCTTCCTCTCTGTCTCCTTGAGGGTAGTGTATTGTAAACTCTACTGAAATTAAATCTCCTTTGGGATCGAATTGAAACAAGGCATCTCCTTATTTGATGTAGCAAAGCTTTCCCTTAGTAAGTTCACAGGAATATGAAGGATGTAACAAAACACTAACATCTGCTTCCTTAACAAATTTTCTTAATAAACTCATACATGCCAAATATGTTTACGACTCATTATCACTCTTGATACAGTATGATAGAAGTTTAACCAGGAAAGGTTTTCAGCATCAGGAAGCCACAAAGGAAACAATGTCGTGGCACATACAATATCTGAACAGCCACAAGGCCGAGCAGCGGTTGATAAATGTGCAGATTACTCAGTCCTCTGCCATGAGGAAGCAATATCATTTGTTTGCTTTATGTCAGCCATTCTAGAGAACCATAACACCACAGGGGGCAATCAAGTGACAGTCCTGTGGCTACAGAAAGACACGGACACTGCACATGGCATCCTCCTGGTGCCTGATTCATTATGCCAAAAATTTGCTCAGGCTCAAAAAGGCCAGAACCATTATGATAATTAACACGTTTCTAAGACTTAAAAACACTAAGGTGATGGTCCTAAAATTCAATAAACTCAGTGTTTTCATTTTACATTTTGGTTTGCTTTTCCTGGGAATTTGTGTGGATGGGGAAATACTTTGCTTGTTGCAGGCAGATAGATGCATGTTTGCTCTAGGCCAGGCGATAAGGAGAACTATTTTAGGAAGGAGCCTATGTGACCAGGCCTGGGGGAGATAATATTGATAAGTCAGAGCTCAGTCACTGATAACTTTGTGGGCAAGTGACCCTTTGGATGTGCCAAGAGATGTTATCAGGGAGAAAGGGTTGAGTCATGTATATGTAATTCTGGCTTACACTAGTTGGAGTGTGGGGCAGAGGGGTAGAGATGGAAATACATAGAAACTAAAACGAAGGGACATGAGTCCAGTCAGGAGTCAAGCCTGAACGTCTCTCAGACACATTTGTGTTCCCAGCTGACTTGGCTCACAATTTCTTTTTTGTTTGTTTTTATGAGATGAAGTCTCGCTCTGTTGCCCAGGCTGGAGTGCAGCAGCGCAATTTCAGCTCACCTCTGCCTCCTGGGCTCAAGTGATTCTCCTGCCTCAGCCTCCCAAATAGCTGGGATTACAGACACGCGCCACTATCCCTGGATAATTTTGTATTTTTAGTAGAGTGGGGGTTGCACCATGCTGGCCAGGCTGGTCTCAAACTCCTGACCTCAAGTGATCCACCCACCTTGGCCTCCCAAAGTGCTGGGGTTACAGGCGTGCTGGCTCACAATTTCAATCAAGTGTCATCAACCTGCCTTACAGACACACTGTTTCAGCATGGATATCACACTATCACATCTCAACACCCAACCAGAAAAGTGGTTCCTGCCTCTGCCCTGCTTGAGTATCAGGGAGAGTGCTGCCTTCAGAGTTCCAGCTGTGTGGTGTGTCTTCTTATTCAGATCTAGGCTTTATCTTTTGGGCCTGACACTTGACACTGCCACTCTGGTTTGGACATTTTGCTTTTGCTCACAATAAAGACTTTCCTTGAGGTTGAACCTATGTCCAATGCCCACCTCACTTTGCCTAGTCCTTGAATCCAACCTTACACTGCCCATAACAGGTTGAATAATGGTCATCCAAAGATCTCAAGTCCCACTCCTAGATTATGTTACCTCATTTAGAAAAAGAGTCTTTTCAGATGGGATTAAATGAAGGATTTTAAAATGGTGCAATTACCCTGGATTATGGGAGTGAGCCCCAAATGCCATCACCAAGTGTTCTCATAAGAGAGGCAAGGGGAGATGTCGCAGCTACACAGAAGGGGAAGCAGCAACATGACCAGCCAGATAGGGAATGGAGTGATGCTGCCACAAGCCAAGGAACGCCTATAGCCTCAGAAGCTGGAAGAGAAAGTAAAGATTCTCCCCTAAAGCCTTCAGAGAGTGCAATGCTGCCAACACCTTCATTTTGAATTTTTGGCCTCCAGAACTGTGAGAGAATAAATATCTGTCCCTTTAAGCCGTCTGGTTTGTAGTAACTTGTTACAGCAGCCCTAAAACAAACTGTATCCTAGCTCCCGAGATATACCCACATAGATTATCAGGAGCTAGAATTCTGTTTAATTCATGTACCCCTATCTAAACAAATAACCCCTCCATTTAAAAAACAAACAAAGACCCGAATCAGTCCAAAAGAGACTGACTTGCTACATAATGCAGAAAGGAATATTTCGAGCAGCACATAATCACGATGAAGTCAACTAGATGGTATTCTATTGCAACTATTTTCATAAAGAAATATTATTGTTTTTATCCTATGTTTCACCCTTTTGGTACTAACTTTGTCACTCTCAATAACTTGGAAAAACTTAAAACCAAATACTGTTTTCACACCAAATTTACATTTCTTCCACTTTAGCGATGTGTTTATGCAAATGACCTGAACTCAGGCACAGGTTGGTGATTCCTAGGGTGGGGCGAGTAGGGGTGGGGGTGGTGTGCACCATGTAAATGCAGATTCATGCTATCCTCACTCTTTTGATTCATTTCTAAGACATAATTATTTTCTGAGGATTCCTGAAATTGACTTTCTCAAGTTTTTCTTTCAAGTATAAAGGATAATTGATAATGTTATTTTTTCCTATAAATAAGAATATTCCAAAACCAAAATAAGGAGATTAGGAACAGGTATTTCAAAGAATCCTGATCTTATCTAAAATAATTGTGGACTAGTAGAGGGAACACCTACCAATTTTGGTTCTGGCACTAATCAGATGAGAGGGGTTGAGTAAAATTCTTGTAACTTCTCTGGACTTCTGTCTCTGCATTTTTAAAAACTGCACTATTATGATTGACCATGTAGCCTTGTTAAGATAATTAGATGAATTGAAATACTTTCACCTAAACACCCTTGAGAAACTGTCAAGGTCAATAGGGCCACCCAAAACTCATTGTCACCCTTCCTCACACCTGCTCCTACCAAATTCCCTACTGACCACTAGCACTCCCATTCACTCAGTTTCCCATGTCTCACACCTGGGAAATCTCCTTGACTTTGTCCTTTCTAACAACTTGCCACTTTTGTCCTTCAGTCAAGTTAAATTCCTTACCAAGTCTATTACTTGTCCATTCATTGAAGCATTATTCACAATACCAAGATATGAAATAAATATTAGGTGTCCATTGGTGGATGCATGGCTTTTAAAAAAATTGATAGGTGTGTATACAATCGAATAATATTCAGTCTTAAAAGAGAAGGTGATTCTGTCATTTGCAACAACATGGATGAATCTGGAGGACATTATGCTAAGTAAAATAAGCCAGGCATAGAAAGACAAGTATCACATGATTACACTCATGTGTGAGATCTAAAAAAGTCGAACTCACAGAAATATAGAGTGGAATGGTGGTTGCCAGGAGCAGAGGGAGAGGGTGGTGGAGAGATATTGGTGAAAGGACACAAAATTTCAGTTAGGAGGAATAAATTCAAGAGATCTATCGTACAACATGGTGATTATAGTTAATAACAATGTATTGCATTTTGAAACACACTGGAGAGTAGATTTTAAGTGTTCTCACCCCCCAAAAAATAAGTATGTGAGGTAATGTAGATATTAATTAGCTCAACTGAGTCATTACACAATTTATGCATATTTTAAAATATCAGAGCATATGTGAGAAACATATATAATTATTATTTGTCATTAAAAAATAAAAATAGACTGGGCGTGGTGGCTCACACCTATAATCCCAGCACTTTGGGAAGCTGAGGCAGGTGGATCACTTGAGGTCAGGAGTTTGAGACCAGTCTGGTCAACATGATGAAACCCTGTCTCTACTAAAAGTACAAAAATTAGCTGGGCCTGTGGTGCACACCTGTAATCTCAGCTACTCAGGAGGCTGAGGCAGGAGGATCACTTGAACCTGAGAGGTGGAGCTTGCAATGAGCCAAGATCATGCGACTGCACTCCAGCCTGGGCAACAGAGCAAGACTCTGTCTCAAAAACAAAAATAAAACAAAACAAGAAAACAATACCATCTGAATGAACTCTCCAGCGTTCAAATCCAACTATGTCATTCCCCTGCTTCATGTTCTTCCCTGGACCCTCTGTATTAGCAGGACCCAGCCAAGCAGCCCAAGGGCACCATTTATATTTTCCTTGGCTTGCACAATGTTTCATAATCATTTTCTATCTTAATTGCCAAGATTGAAAATTTGGCGATTTCACATACAAACCCGGATTTATGAATTTCCATGAAAAATAAAAGGGTCTGGATGCAACCAGACCCTTAGATATAACCTACATGAGCTGAGAGGCAGCTCTTCTCTTTAGCAGTGGCATGTGTTTTCCTGCTTTCCACAGTACCCACCACTCTCACTGCTGGTTACCCCGTATGATTCACTCACTGATTTCATTTGCCTAGCATCTGATGGTATCTGAACTGTAACTTTTGGTCTACGAGATAAAGTCCAAAATTTAGCATGGACCAAAGGCCCTCAGATTCCTACCCTGGACTACTTTTCTCATCTCATCCAAATGCAACATCAAACACCTGTAGATTCCTGAACAACATACTCTTTCAAAAAATCTCATTGAGTTTTAATATGCTTCCACTTGCCACCACCTCTACCACACCTCCAATGTTATCTTCTTTGCAAACATGTGTCTTGCAAGACTCTACTTAAATGGCACTACTTTAGCAAAGCTTTATTTGGTCAGCTCAGAACAACTTCTGTGCTTCCTCTTCTAATGCTACACACATTACAGAATTTATGATGTTGGTTTCCAATAACCTGTGGACACATAGTCCCTGAGAAAAGGGGCCATGCTCACTGACCTTTATATCCCTAGCCTCTAGCACAGTACCTGATATATACAGGTGTTAATAACTGATGGCTAAAACAAACAAAAATGGAGTACTTATCCACTACTTAGCACGCAGCAAGTACTAATAAATTTGGTTTGACTTGGAGTAAATAATATTAGGTATCACAGACTAGAATTAAATATTAATGGATTTCATTTTGGATCCAATCAAAAGAGAAAGTAATAGCATCATAGTGTAGCGTCTGACTGTAGGCTCTAGAGTCAGACTGTACTGATTACAATTCTAGCCCAGCTACTTGTCAAAATGCTTTAATTATCTGTAAATAGGAATTTTAACCTGCTTCCAAGGATATTGAGATGATTATATGACTTACAAAATACTGAGGAGCATTTGGCACACAGCATTAAACAAATTTAGCTGATATTATTGTTATTGCAATTATCATTATGGTTATTGTTTTGTTATATAAAGCCTTCTTCATCAAGAAGTCTCCCTTATGTAGCCACTCCACAGACTGGACCTATAGAACAGCACTGTAGTGAGAAAGCTATATTCAGAGGTCTTCTATATCACTTACATATGGTAAAATATTTATATATATTCAGACAAGTCATAAAGCCTTCATTTCTCATAGATAGGTATTTGAAGAAACTCCTCCTTTTGTTCAGTTCCAATTTAGTCCTATATAAATATATGTAATTGAAGAAAAGCTATTCTAAAACCACAATAAAATACCATCTATCTATAACATATAAATATGTATATTCTTTTTTTTTTTCATTTCTTTTCTTGAGACAGAGTCTCTCTCTGTTGCCCAGGCTGGAGTGAAAGGTGCGATCTCGGCTCACTGCAACCTCTGCTTTCCCAGTTCAAGTGATTCTCCTGCCTCAGCCTCCCAAGTAGCTGGAATTATAGGCACCCACCACCACGCCCGGCTAATTTTTGTATTTTTAGTAGAGACGGTGTTTCACCATGTTGGCCAGGCTAGTCTCGAACTCCTGACCTCAGTTGATCCACCCGCCTCAGGCTCCCAAAGTGATAGAATTACAGGCATGAGCCACTGTATCTGGCCTAAATACGTATATCTTTAATAAGGACATAACTTTCAATGGTGAAAGAAGACATATAATTTTTACCTTGAAGGTAAAGGTGTAGATTTATATAATGGGTTTAGTCAATATATATACAAAAAAATTTATAAATACTCTTTGACTAAACAATCCTAATATTCTTCATCTTTTTTAAGGAGATAATTTTAACAAAGAAAAAAACCTTATGTGTAAAAATGCTCATCTCAGAATACTTGTAGTGTTATCTAATTGGTAAGAACCTGTCTAAAACTAGAATAATAAATAATAACACAGATATATGCTAGAACATTGAGGAAATAGTAAAATTATGTTCACAAAATTGTTTAACAACATGAGAAAGTTACTAAGTAAAAATGCATAATGTAATTTTGTGTTAATAAACTAATCCCCAATGTTAAGAGGGAAAAACTGAAAGGAAATTAACACTTCTTTCTTAATAGGCACTAGAACTACAGCATTTTCCTAGGTTTGCAAAATTCTCTTTCTGCACATAGTAACTAAACATTTCAACTTTATGACGTATGCATTCAGAATTAGACAAAGGTTACATTAAATCGACAGGTACATTGTTTATCAATGATCAAAGTTTGAAAAACTCGGTTCTAATCTGAACTGGATGGCTATATAGTGAGATAGTTATTTCTTGCTGAGCCTCAGCACAGATATCAGACATGAAGTACACAACTAAGTTTTAGGTGGAATAGTCTTCATTTGTCAATAAAGGTGTATCATAAAAAAACTATAAGGGCCTTGGAACTTGACTAAATAAAAATTGCTTACAAGAGAGGAGAATGGTCCAATGGGCTAGATTCCACAGGTGAAAATGAAGAAAGATGCTTGGCAAACAGTTTCCAAAATGCTACAGCTTTATATCAACCGAGACTAGGGAATCAACAACTGTGACTTAGAAATGCAAAAGTTAATTTGTATACCTTGGATAAGCTGAAAAATAACTTCCAGGGGACTATAATAATAGATTTCCTGCCAAACAAATCATGACACCTTTGTATATAGCATTGAAAAGTGTACTGTGAAAGGCAAAAAAAAGGAAATATCACAGGTCAAGAAATCCTTGTATAGAGAAAAAGTAACTGCCTTAGCTAACAGTGAGCAAAGGAGTCACTAATAATAACACGATACCGTGACTACTAATATATTATTCATTATTTGACAGCCCATAGGGCCTCACCTGTTTCTCCAAACACAATATACGTAGTCATTTTAGCCTTTTCAGTCACACACTACTCTGTCTCGAGAGCTTTGCTTAAGTACCTCATTCATCTTTCTCCTGCCATGCAAGTGTTATGCCTTGTTCATATATCATTCTTTGCAGTCTTAGTGCATAGTCCTTTGGCTGTGGGTCCTAACCCCTTCCCTGATGATCCCACTGTTCCTCCCATGAAAATTCTTATTCCAAGCAGCACCTCTGCAGTCAGGTACAGCGTGTGTCCTTACGGTGGCGGTAAGCCAACCCATTGTCGATGCCCTCCCAAAACAGACCTGGCAATTCGGTTGTGGCGCCTCAGCTTTTCTTTCACCCCACTCCGAATGTAGTATCTCTTCATGTGTGATTATACTGAAATATAAGATATTGGCCTTTATGAACACCTAAGAAACTGGTAAGTGTCTAAAGTATGCAGGTTAGTGCATATTAGGTAATAGAGTTGACCCTTGGACAACACAGGTTTGAGCTGCACGGGTCCACTTATGCATGGGTTTTCTCCCGCCTCTGCCACTCCGAGACAGCAAGACCAACCCCTTCTTTCTCCTCTCCCTCAGCCTATTCAATGTGAAGATGCTGAAAATGAAGACCTTTATGATAATCCACTTCCACTTAAGGAATAGTAAATATATTTTATCTTCCTTGGGATTTTCTTAATAACATTTTTTCCTCTAGCTTACTTTATATTAATAATAAGAATACAGTATATAATACATATAATACATAAAATATATGTTAGTGATTGTTTCTTATTGGTAAGGCTTCCAGTCAACAGTAGGCTAGTAATATTTGGGGAGTTCAAGTAATACAATGTGGGTGTCCTGACACCATTCCCACATAGGAACCTAATCCCCACATTGTTCAAGAGTTAACTGTAATTGCTAATATTAAGTGAGTATTTATTATGTGCCAAGATTTTATATGGATCATTTCCTGACCTGGGGCTGCCTGGTGCCAGGGCCAAAACTCTTGATGCTCATTTTATATTATCTTCTAATGACTGCCTTCCTGATTGCAAGATTCTCTAATACTTCCCTAGGAGCTCCTTCCTGTCACTCTCTACAAAGTTCTTTACTCTCTTACTCTTTCTGGTGTGTCTGTCTAAAAAATAGATATCCTTAAAAATCAAGGCTATAAAAGGGTTTGAGGCAAGATAAATAGGCAAAATCCGATTTCTCCATGAAAAGAGTCTAGGATTTTCATCAAGAACACAGTGATTCTGGGAACTACAGATTTGTATTAACTCTGCTGAGAAATGGGATTTTAAGGTAGGTACAAACAATTAATTACAGGGTTTCAAGAGATTACCATTAGGAGGAAGCATATGAGCTTCCTCACAGGAGACAAACGTACTGGTGAGTTTGAATAGTGAAAAGAGAGTAAAAAGAAAAAAAAAAAAGGAAAATAGAGGTCACTACTGCTCAATGTCTATTATGACTCTCAATGTGTTATGTTGGCCACCTATGTAATAGGTAGAATTTCATCTAGAAGGAGAAACTTAAAAGGAAATATGAACACACAGAAACTCAAAAGATTAAAAGTGGGCAAAGGTTCATGGAAAATGCATTGTGTCATTTGGATATTAGGATTCAAAGAAGATAGTTTCAGATAATGCATACCATAAAAGTATACTCTAAAGAAAGAAGGTCAAGCATTTTTCATTTATTCATTCAAAATGAAGAGTCCTCTATATTACTGCTCGGCACACTAGCAATGTATAAAAATCCTCTAGAGAATTGGCTTAGGAGTTCTGCATTCCTCAGACTACAGGTGATGCTGATGCTTCCAGAACTCATTTTAAGTAGCAAAATTCTACATTCTATAACCACTTGAGAACACTACCATATGTGTAAGTCCTGGGAAGAGAAAGCAAGGCCAGGCCTCAATGAGGAGTGGGGAACAGGATCTGAAAGGAGCTCCACGACAGCTCCTGTCTCAGCAAGCACTCCTCTTGTCCAGCATTTCTAACTCTCAACTGTTTTGAGTACTCCTAGAGTTTTTACATGGCCATAAAAATGGGCTACTGGCAAATGCATCAAAGGCCCCTTCTACAGTGGCAGAATAGATGTTTAAAAGGAATTTCCTTTTTGTTTCCTCAAACCTTAAATAGCAATGTTTGTCAAAGTTTTATCTGTTTCTAATTTGACTTTTTAAAAAATAAAGGATATAGAGTTGGTTCCCATAGAAATTTAGTTTTCATACATGACATAAATATACATATGTAACTTATATGTGTGTATATATATATTTAAAATATATATTATATATAAACACTTACATATAATACATATCCAAATTGCACTGTACTAAATTCAGAAGAGAGAATAGTAAACCACTAACTGTGCTTAGATCTCAGGTTCTAGGACATTACATTTCACCCCAGACCCCCAGACCTTCTTGATAAGAGATGGAAATGCCACATAGACACAAATAGGGTCAGATGTGGCAATGGTCATTTGCAATGTCCTCCTACTTGATAGCTCCCCCATGTGAAGAAATTTCCCTTGTATGTCTTATTTTCTCCGATTAAGGGAACAGTATAGGCAATCATGTGTTCATTTTTTTTTTTTTGCCTTAATTTAGAGTTAAGTCCAGTTCTCAAATGATCTCATACCAGACCTTGGTCCTTAGCATAAATATCTTTTCATTTTCTTCACATGGTGTCTAGTCTCATTTTTTCTGATCTTAATTGTATTGTTCTGTTTCACATGTGTTTCTTATAAACTGCCTTGAATCCTTTTGAGAAATAGACAGGAAATACATAAATATTGATCCATTTGTTGATTCAACCAGCAGTTTCCAAGGGCCTGTTAGGTGGTAGGAAGTGGTGATAGAGGTGAACAAGATCCCATATTATGAAGATGCAGACAGTAAGCAGACAATTGTGGTGTACAGTGGTTAAGGGCTGAATATCTTCAATATGTGTCTGAATTAATGGGATGTAGTATGAAAAATAAGTAACTCTAGTGTTTTCTGGAAAGTCATACTTTTGTTTTTTTCACCAAAAAGTTAGTCTTAAAAACAAATTAGAAATTTCCTGTGGTTTCGTGATTTAATTCAAAGTCAGAATCACAAGTAGAAGTCCATTAGAAGAAATTAGTAGCAGAAGCTGTTCCAGTTAAGTCAAAGTCAACCTCATTCTTCTTTAGAGAACTGGGACTTCAAAGAGACAGAATATTCCAGAGGCTAAGCAGTCATCTGCTCCATTATTTGTGGAGGAATTCGTGCATTTTGTATATTTCTGCAAATAGATGCAAAAAGGAAAGAAAAAGCCACAGCCGCTACACCCGCTGGAAAGGGGAAAGATATGGAGAAAGAGAAGAACACTGCTAAACACCACTAGAGTGGGTACAGAAGCAGCCACTCCCACAGCCATCCTCTCCTTTCAAACTTGTGTCAACTGCTGAGGAAACTCAGATCGGAGAAGTCAAGTCACTTTCAAAGGTCACAAAGAAACGGTGGGACCAAGATTCTAGTTCACATTTATCTCCCGCTAAAATTAGAGATTGTGTATACAGAGCCAGCTGAGTGCCTAAGGTCCAGCCTCATATAAAGGCATCTGGTGTGCTTATGAAGCAGTATGACCTCCAGTTTTACAAAGCACAAAGCTTTGGAAGCACTTTGTCATTTTAGTTAAGTAGAAGTTTCAATAGTCCTGTAAGAAAAGTTCATGAAAACTCTGCCAGTTTGCTTTCTGTATTTGGACTCCAAGCTAGCTGATCTCGGAAGCAAATCACTTACACAGCACTATTGGTAGATTCATTTCAGATGGCAAACATAACTTGAGAGTACAGATGTTGTTTATGATTTATAGGGTTTATAAATAATGTTATCAGATTGAAGTATATCGCTTCAATGTGTCACACAGACATTTTATTGACCAAGAAAAAAAAAATACTTCACCTCAAAGGGGCAGTTTGAAAGGATATGATAAGACAACAGAAGTAGCAATATGGTAATTCAGCTTAGAGAAGAAACAGATAAGTATTGAACATTATATTAAAATGTATTTCCCAAAATATGTATAACTATTATATATCAGTAAAAAATAATAAAATAAAATAAAGCTATAGTGGACAAACCATGAAGTTTTAGAAGGCTCACTCCATTTTTTGTCTGAGCTAATGTGATTTGAAAACAGCCAGTGGAAAAGCAAAAAAGTCCATTTTCATGCAACTGGCTTAACTGCTTTTTGGAGTTGACTATATTTGGTCTAAAACTGACTGTTTTCTCATTGAATGAGCCAACATTCCCAAGGAGCGGTTAAATGAACTATATCGCCACAGCATGAGAATGGCTGAGCACTGCACCAAGGTCTATTTTCACTTGATTATATGTGTATTTATTATGTAAAAATAGAGCAAAATATGACTCTGCCAAGAGACTCCCCTACGTTATAGTATAAGCGTGAGCAAGGATTTCTTTAAATTGCAGAGCTGCATGCTTGCTTTGTTTTCACAGCTGTCAGCCTTTTTTCATGCTGAAAATTTTTCCCCAATTGGTTGTTATTCATCATACTTATTATTTAGGAGAATTGACTGGTAGCAAAATGTGCTTGTTGGCAACTCCAAAAGAGGAAGTCCTCTACCCTGTCAATTTGTGGTGGATGAAATCATTCAAAACTGTTAAAAAAAAAAAAAAAAACAACTTACTGGGAGAATGGTCCAAACACAGGCCAGCTTTCCTCATATTTAAATGGATAGGTTTTCTTCCTTTGGTTGAAGGTTTCTATAAGACCTTCTTTCATCTGGGACCAGAAGATATGGATGCAATACTAAAATCTCCCATGAAAGGACATTCTTGAAATGTGTCCAACTCTAAAAGTCTCATTGGGAATCATATTTTCAACTTCAAGCTATGAAAAATGAAGTTGCAAAGCTACTGTCCCTTCACAGATTGTACACATATGCATAAACAGAGATAGAAGAAACTTCATCTCCACTGTAGCAACTGCAAACTAGAAGACATATTCCTCAGAGGCAAAGAATGTTCATCCTAAAACAGGAACAGAATGAAGCCACTTAAGAAAATGGTCAATTATGGAATGTTCTGTGCATAAGTATGTCCATTAATTAAGAAATGAACTGAAATTTCTAGTGGATTTCATAATGGCCACCAACCAGCTGCCAGTTGGCTGTAGCTTGGTGACAGATGGTAGTGACTGATCTGGACGAGATTTGACCTAGAGATAGTCCATCATTTATTAAATTGTAGTCTCAAATAAAATTCCATGCATTGCAGCATTTCACCATTATGTCTCACAGTGAGATCCTCTGAGAGCATTGCTTATCTGCCGCCACTGTTGCAGACAGCAAACTATTCAAAGGGCTTAAATATAACACTCAGTAAAGAAAGTTCATAATAACTCTCAGGAGATGAAAAAAAACAATGCAACTCAAATGACTGTCGCTTGAATGAGGCATAGTATAAAATGGGAGCTCTGTTTCATGCTAATCTGGTTACCTCCCAGCATTGAGATTTACATCCTCCCTTCCTTCAAAAAAAAGAAAAAAAAATCAAGGAGGTTCTCATTTACACAGCAACAGGCAGATAGTGGACTCTTCAGGTTCTGCTTTAATCCATCAACACATTCTCAAAGTGAAAAGAGCTGCTACAGACTGGCTCCAGAACCTGCTTACTTAAGGCTCTTGCATGAACAGGTCACTGGAGTGGGCACATCAAAAGTTCCAATTGCCATGACCAGACTCTTGTTTCCTCAATGTTTGAGTATTTCAAAAAATTAACCTTATGTGCTTTTGGAAGATAAGTTTCTTAAAGACCAGGAAAAATAACCTGAATCTTACAAATCCAGGTAGAACCTAGAAATACATAGAGAAAACACAGCTCAGTGTTTTAAAATCTTCTACGTAACATGCTGTAAAGCTTTCTTCATGTTGTCAAAACACCATGCATCTTTTAGTCTCATTCAAAGATGATAAGTAAGCGATGCATTTTATTACAAAATACATACACTCAAGGAGCAAAACATGACACAGAGTGGCATCTGGCCATCTAAAGGTTATCATTTTACTTATTTCAAAGAGACAGAACACTGTTATTAGTAAACTTCATATTTAACATATTATGCTAAACTTATTTTTTAAAATTTCTTGTTTAAGCTGGAAAGAGTCTAATACTGTAGACATTCTTTCTCATACATGTCCACTGAAGGGCCCCAAATAGTAGAAAGGAGCAAACGAAGATTCTATACACATTTTGCAGAAAAGTCTACAAAGGCCTCACCATGAATAAAATTTCTTTGTATTCTCATGCTTCTTCCTAAAACTGTTCAAATTTTGCATTTGATACATAGCATCTCCATTATTCTGTGGATTAAAGTGTTTAAAATTGTTCCATTATATAAAAGTAATGCAAGATGCGGCATTTTTATGCCATAACTTTGTGAACCCCTCCATTTCCCCTTGTACCTCTTAACATTTATGTGCCTTCTGACAAATACAGATCTAACACAAATTCCTCGGTTAATAGATAAGATTACTCAGAACCAAGGAGTTTGTGACTTAACCAAGGTCATGTGACTCTAAAATCACATGAGATTAAGTGACTTACCCAAGGTCTGGCAGTGGGGGGACTAGAATCTAGGTTTCTGACTGTTGTACCGAATTGCATGTGCTCCCAGCCTGGTGCGCTGGCTCACTCCTGTAATCCCAGCACTTTGGGAGGCCGAGGCAGGTGGATCACTTGAGGTGAGGAGATCGAGACCAGCCTGGCCAACATGATCTCTACTAAAAATACAAAAACTAGTTGGGCATAGTGGCAGACACCTGTAATCCCAGCGACTCAGGAGGCTGAGACAGGAGAATCGCTTAAACCCAGGAGGCGGAGGTTGCAGTGAACTGAGATCGTGCCACTGCACACCAGCCTGGTGACAAAGTGAGACTCTGTCTCAAAAACAAAACAAAACAGAACTGCATGTGTTCTGCCTACTACTAAGTGACGTCTCACCTGAGCTCTCCGTAATCCTGTCTTTTCCCTTATGCACCTTTATTTCAGCAGCTTCGTTGCCTCTCACCTCATCTTGCCCATCAGATTCTCATCTTCATCCCAGTTCTCTCTCTGTGTGGACCCACTTCTCAACCTCATTCTGCTTTCAATTTTTCTGTTGTGGGCTTTTGCCTGGTTTTCAGTTTTGAAAATCTTTTTCCTGGTTTTCAGTTTTGCTCTTCTTGAGTTGGTGGCTTGTAGAAGTCCCACAGGTTTTAAGGCCCCCTGGCATGTGGCTCTCCGGGGCTGGCTCCAGCTGGGTATAATGCCAAAGAATCCAATGTGGGAACAACAAGCTCAACTGAAAGTCCCTGAGGGAGACGATGGTCAGGGGTGGAAAGCTGATGTGATGCACACACCAGCAGCTAGGAAAGCAGGAAACTTAAAGAATAATCGCAATAAATTAGAGATGATTAGAGACTGGAACAGAATGTGAAAAAGATTGGAATATAGCGGACTGAGGAACAGGGAAAGGAAAAGAATGGCCAGACAGTTTCAGAAAGAACAGCATGTGCAAAGTTCTATATACCAGAAAGCAGGACACAGTCAATGCCCTGAAGGATCAAAGGGGTTTCATAGAAAAGATGAGCCCAGGGAGAATGGCAGGTGCTAGATCACATATGGCTTCATAAGCTATGTCAGGGCATCGGGCTTTATCTTAAGGACAATGAAGAGATACTAAAAAGTTTAGACGTAGAATAACATGATGAAATTTGTATTTTAGGAATGTCACATATGAAATTTCCAAATTGGCCTTAATTCCTTAGGGGACTATATTCAGTTACCTTTTTTAAGTGGTCTACTTTAATATTGGCTTTTAAATTTTTATATCATATAGTCTGTGGGAAAAGATTATAAATAAATATTTGTATAGTATCTGATATATAAGAATTTGTTCCCAGAGTTTGTGGCAATAGTGTGGACACTGGCTCAGACACAAGTATGTGGAATCCATTTCAATAAGTATTATTTAAAATATTAAAAGTTCTTTTTCTGAAAAAAAAGTCAATGCAAAATCATTTTTAAATGTTTACATATACTCCTAAATCTCCAAACTGCTGGTAGTAATATTAAATGGAAGGTCAAAAGCTATTTTTCTCCCTTTTAATTGGACTATTATTAACCAGTCAGAAAGCCTAGCAGTTCATTTATCAGACAAAAAAAAAAAAAAAAAAAAAATGTATAAATGCTTGACACATGAGCCATAGCCAAAATGTTATGACTTTATTTGAATTACATTATACAGACAAAGCATGCCAATCCATCAGCCTCAAGTTACTGCCCTGTTACCTATGGAAACAGTAAGATATTTTCCTCGTTACTTAATAATACCAAATCTCAAATAAGTATCACAACATGAAAAACAGATGTTAAAATGTGACACTCAAGGTCAGCTTACACTGCATACTTGTTCATTTTTAAGTCCCGGGTTTCTTCTCAAACATTGTTTCTGAAATTTTTCACAAGATTTTGTTGGATTTGCTTGCAGAGGTTAGAGTCTTAATACACATATGAGACACAAATAGAAAATTGATTTGTTACTAATCAACACAGCAATAAAATGGGAGATACTGCTTTGCATGAAATATGATTTTATACAAATGACCAAAATCAAGAGAACAGTTTCTATTGTTATTCCAAAAACATTTTCATTTGTATTCTCCCTTTACTGTGTCAATCTTATCAGTTTATTAAAGACACATCTTTCATTTAAATAGAAAATAATTTTTCATTATTGTGCTATTATAGGCGATAATTTTTAAAAACTAAAATATGTGAATAAAGAAAAAGAAGAGAATATACTTCTCATTATGTACCATTCTCAGTAACTACCTCTAATATAAATTTAGTTCCAATATTTTTTCTATGTATTCATATCTATATAACTATGTCTATGGATATTTTCTTAGAAAAAATCCTGGAACCAAAACATGCAGTGAAGATCTTCCCATGCCAATTACTCTTCATCTACAGCATTATTTTTAAATATCAAGGATAGTGCCCTGACATAGATATGCTATAATTTATTCAACTAATCACTGATTTCTGTTAATATTTTGTTCCCAATATTTCAGTTTTATAAATATTGAGACAGTTAAATGCCTATACAGATAAAAAGGGGTCCCCAGAGAATCTGCAACCTGCCCCCACAAGAGTTTACATCAGAAGCTTTCGTGCAAACGAGGGAACCTGCCCAGGGCTTGTCTGGGCATGCCCACAGTGTACTGGAGCCCGACATGTGCCCTGGGGGAAATGGGTGGGGCCATGGGGAGTTCATACCTTATGCAGGGGAGGAGCTTGCTCTCTTCAGCTGTATGGTGACCTGGGATTCAATCTGTGAGGCAGAAAACCTGCTAGCAGGACCCTTTCTTGCTTTGCTAAGAGTTCATTTTCCTTTTTCCTCTTCGCCCAATAAATTCCATTTTCCTCACCCTTCTATCTGTCCGCGAGCCTAATCTTTCCTGGTCGTGTGTAACAAGAGCCTGCTTTTAGCTGAACTAAGGAGAAAGTTCAGCAACAATATTATGGCAGTGAACAAATATGTAGCTTAATCTTCTATGCATTCTTGATTATTTCCTCAGCATAAATTCAAGAAATAAAATTTTGTGTCAAAAGGGTGCATATTTTAAACTTTTTGGTATATAACTGCTAAAATACTGTACAAAAGTACATTCCCAGTACAGGTGAGCAGATGAAATTTTTCTATCATATTTTTTCTTCTAGATTGCTACTATACTTTGTTGATTCCAAGAGGCACATTTTTCTTTCACATTTTAACATCTTTAAAATCTAGTTATATATTACAATTTATGGTATACCATAGTTAGACTAGTGGCATTTTTTTCTTTATCATTGATACTTATAATGTTGTATCATTGAATCAATATCTGAAATCTACAAAATATATTATCTGCATTTATATACAGTGGTTGTGTTTAGTAGATACAGAGAAGTTTTAGTATTTACCTAGTGAGCTGCTTTCTTCATTGGCTTCATGTCCATGATTTCTCTGATTTTCTGTGATAAACACTTACCTTAGTTTTCTCCTTGTTATATATTACATTGAAATACTCAAAAATTACTCTTTTCACAAATGATTAGCCAATTACCCTAGTGATATTTATTGAATAGTTATTTTATGTCACATATTTAAAGCTTATTCTGTTTAAATATTACTAATCCCTTTAAACACAACAAGCATTTAATAGATAACCATAGATTCAGTAACTGAATTTGTTAAACAGAAGTAGACTTTGGAATGAGTTAAAGTTTTGAAGTAACTGTTTGGACCTTCTGCAGAGATGACAGTTGAACAGGTTAAACGTCAACCAGCCATTTGGGCTCCCTGACTTATTACTGCTCAGTCACGTTATACGTAACAGGACCCAACAAACTGAAACCTAGTATATCTTCACTAATGATGACCACTCTTCTGACCTGATGGAATCAGGGAGGAAGGAGGACTGTGCAGGGCGGGAAAGCCTTCCTGCTTCAGTATTCAACAGAATTCCACAGGAATTTACTGGCAGCCCACCAGGGTCAAGCAATATGTTAAAGTCAGGAACACGTTCCCCACCCAGCTCATCAACTGACTTCACAAGTTCCTCTTTTATAATGCCCAGGTCCAGCAATGCACTCACCTACCACTTAATAAGCAGCTTGTCTGTGCTCAGCACTAAAGACAGGCAGAGAAATAGGAAGATGTCTCTGACTTCAGGACGCCAGCTAGTGAGGAAGAAAGATAAGTCAATAACAAGTGCTACAAAATCCAATCCTTACTTTCCTGATGGAGGGGAGGGTGCAATAGGAGAACAAAGAAAACTAAGGTCCAAGAGGAAACAGGGGAGGGCGAAAAACCACAGGAAAGTGGTACGTGAACAATCACTTGGCTGATACAGAGTTAGGGGTACAGGGACTGGGAACAGCTTAACAAGCATATGGCAGGAGATGTGAGGGAGGATGTCAAAAGACAAGTCTGGGAAAACAGAAAAGGAGTCAGAAGATAGGAAGAGGAGGTGGAATTAGGACTCAGCAACTGACTGAATATGCAGGTAAAGACAGGGAGAAGTCTGGGATGATTCTTCTTTTTGTAGCTTTTATGCTTGGTAGATGCTTGTGCCCATCTACTGAGATAGAAACCACAGGAGGAGGGGCAAAGGTAAACTCAGTTTTAGACACATTGAGCTCTTTTGTTTGTACGTTTGTTTTATGGAAAACGAGGGCAACTGATGGATGGAGCATACTTTGGGTGACATTCCTTCCGTCCTGTAGTGGAAGACACTGGGTTCCTCAAGGAAGGGAGATGGGATGCCAGGGAACAGGAGAGGGGACTTTAAGAAGGTAGCAGAGGCCGGGCGCGGTGGCTCAAGCCTGTAATCCCAGCACTTTGGGAGGCCGAGGCGGGTGGATCACGAGGTCAGGAGATCGAGACTATCCTGGCTAACATGGTGAAACCCCGTCTCTACTAAAAATACAAAAAACTAGCCGGGCGTGGTGGCGGGCGCCTGTAGTCTCAGCTACTTGGGAGGCTGAGGCGGGAGAATGGCGTGAACCCGGGAGGCGGAGCTTGCAGTGAGCCGAGATCACGCCACTGCACTCCAGCCTGGGAGACACAGCGAGACTCCGTCTCAAAAAAAAAAAAAAAAGAAAAAAAGAAAAAGAAGGTAGCAGAGGCAGGCTAGATGTTCTTCTGCAATTGTACAGATGAGGTCACAGAAGCAAAACTTCCCATCCCACCCCGCATCAATACCTTTGCTGTGTTTGCTGCACTGACCATAACTGCTCATTCCCTGTTGTGTAACTGAAATGAATAGATCGTTCAATAATGCCCTATCTGTACAAATTTGGTCTATTTTAAGAGCAAAGGAGAGAGTTTATTTTTTTTAAATAATGTTTCAGTAGAATTAAAAGTGTGATTTTTATAATCCAAGTCACACCCTTACAATTTTTTTTTTTCCCGTATACAACCTTAACTCCTGGCAAGTGGAGGGCAGAGAAACCACATTCACTCTGTGTACTGACCTGTGATTTGCAGCTGAGTTTTAGGAACATGATAGAACTTCAGTATGAATTACATATTTCTACATTTAAACCAGGGTCAGAAGTGGCACTACCCAGCGTGGGAGTTCAGACTGATTAATTGCCTTCATGGAAGGAGAAAAGTATGGCTAAGAACTGTGCAAGTATTATTAAGTGTTTCATCCACATATTTCCACGTATTGTCTTGTACAGTTTGACTTGGCTAACACGCAAAAAGTTTCTAGTTTTTCCAGGGTGTTACAATCAGCTTTAAAAATGTCTAGAGTTAAATTTGCTTCTGAGAACAACTATTTGTGACTTAATTGATAAAAGCCAGTGTGAACTTTATTATTGAAGACCTATGTATTATGTAATAATTTCCTTAAATAATGGAGAAGATCTTTAAAAAGAAAAACAAAGAAAACCCACACAAGCACCTGGTTTTCATTTGGGGAGCAGGGGCTGGAGAGACGCTCTGCTCTGAGGTTAACTTCATGGCTTAAGGCAAAACTAGGAGATTTAAACAGAAACGAGCAGAACCATAGCTCTCTGTTTTTAGGGACACTTAAATAAGTATATGACAAATCTCAGAGAATCTTTTTAATTTGGGTAGGGGGTGAGTAGTTATGTTCCTTTTGTTTCTATTTTTTTGTTTTGTTTTCTTTTTTTGTTTGTTTTTTGAGACAAAGTCTGGCTCTGTTCCGTTCCCCAGGCTGGAATGCAGAGGCACAATCTCTGCTCAATGCAACCCACCTCCTGGGTTCAAGCAATTCTCCTGCCTCAGCCTCCCAAGTAGCTGAGATTACAGGTGCTCACCAACATACCTGGTTAATTTTTGTATTTTTAGTAGAGAGGGGGTTTCACCATGTTGGGAAGGCTGGTCTCAAGCTCCTGACCTCAAGTGATCCTCCTGCCTTGGCCTCCCAAAGTGCTGGGATTACAGGCATGAGCTACTGCACCCAGCCTTGTTTTCAATGATTAATATTAGCTAATGTTCTCATGGAAACTGACATAAAGTTTAAAATGTTTCTTAATTTAATAACTTCAGATTGTTTTCTACATGGCAAATGGAAGTTAGATACCAAATGATATCCCCTAATGTGGTTAAAATGCCTCTTTTCCAAAAGGGGTAAGAGAATATGAAGCAAAGTTTAATGCATGATCTGGTGGGGAGCATTGTGGGAGGGACAGGAGAGGGTAGGGACTGGAGAGAAACAGAAGGAATAATCCAAACAATTTTCTACACAACTGGTAATTCCCAGACAAACACTCAAATTGACCACAGCTAGATGTCTAAGTGCCGAGCAGGATTAGCACATGCTACAGAATATTAAGATGACATTACATCCACCTCTGTTGTGGTTAAGGTCCAAAGGTTAAACACAAATTAACAGGTGTCTGTGATTCTAGAATGCCTTGGTAGGACTTGCAAGGCAGTGGGGAAAACTGGTTTTGTAACCCTTAACCCAACACCTACCTCATGGGTAAAAGGTGATTGGAATACAGCGGCGTTTCTTGTGATAACACCCCTGACCAGGGATGTACAAAGGAACTGCTTCTTCCTGCCCTCAAGTTTAATCAAAGAGGCCTGCAGAAGATAATCAAGAAAAGATGGGAGGGTTATCGTATCTACAGGACTTAGAGGGGGCTGAGGAAATGCTAGGAGGCCAGGCACAGGAGAGGCACTGTCTGAGCCCAGAGCCCTGCAGGAGGACTTTCTGAGGGGAAGAAGAACAAAACTGCCCTATCTAGGAGAGGGTCGGCCTGCAGCAGTCTCCACCCCAGAGAAGGCCTGCACCAGACTACATAGCTCCAGTCAGGGGAGGCTTCTCCTGTCCTTGCATCTACTCTGCTGTGTCCCTCTCCTGACAGGTAATTGGGACCAGGGGTGCAGGACAAGTGACAAGTGAGGAAATGGAACAGAAGCCAACCGCATCCCCTCCTCCTCCCTCCACTACAGACTTCTGAATTGAAGTGGGCCACTGATGGAAAAAAATAGAAGCTTTCATTCTAAAGTAGTTCAGAGATTTTGCTATTCCACCATATTAATGTAAGAATTACATTTTAGACAAGTCTTGTGACCGAAAGGGATGTGGAAGACGTTTTACTATCAAGTCACTAAAAAAGTTCTGGGATGGGCCCAACATCGAGAGGCAGGAAAATCTAAAGGTTTCAAAAGAATAAAATAATGGCAGCGCACTCTGAATTCTGCTCCTTAAGTTTAACTCTATGGAGATGTGAGGCCTGCATATGGCAAGGGCCCCCTGTGGCCTCAAGTAAGAGACTCCATCCTCCTCTGAGGTATATTCAGAGGCTGAATGTTGAAATGTTGGATTCGACATCCCTTTCTGGAAAGACAGCAATTAACTGGTAGTTCTAATAAATACTTCAAAAGAAACAAATACATTTCCTTTTTTTTTTTTTTTTGGCCAGCATTTCAAGTAAAAGCTGCATACTCAAGACAGATTTTATATAATCCTAAACTCTTTTTCTCTACAGAGGCAATTGGTAGTTTTCCTTCCATATTGCATTATGCTCCAGGAGGTTTGCACAACATCCTATAACAAATTATGGTGAAAAATCAACTTTCATGTGAAACATATAATGTGAGATATATGCTGCTTTCCAGCTCTGCCTGATGCAACACAATATGCTTTATTTGGCTAGAAAATACAGCTGAATCTGTTCCTATAAAATTACTTGTGGTTAAGAGGAGGTAGGTTATATTTTTCTATCAGATCTCACCTATCGACTTCACTGTTAGCATTGCTCCTTTAACAAATACCATTCCTAAAATTTACAAGATGAATGTTTAGTAATCCATACAAACAATTTGAATATTCAAACATGGATCCATCATTCAAAACCCCTATTTACTAAGCAAAGAAGCTGTAGTCTACATACCACAGAGAGCAACAAAGTCAAAGTCAGTTTCAAGTGCCAGCTATTATGGTTGGGCCGCCTTCTAAGTCAACTAGGCTTCCAGAGGCGCAGTTTCCTCATCTTTGATATGGACCTCACTTCCAGAGCCATGGGAAGAACTGAGTGAGAGTGAGGATGTGAATGCCTCTGCCACGCTGTAAGTACTACCTAAGTGCGGGCCAGCCATCCTGTTCTGTACATGTCAAGGCATGAGCCATCCAGGGAACCCAAAGACCCATGAGACTGGATACTGTGCTCAGAGTTTACAAACCTAAAATCTAGTTGAGGATACACAGAAACATTTTAACAATGATTTCAAGGTTCAAATATAAACAGAATTCACAAAACAGTATAAATTCAATGAGTGATTCCAATAGTTAGTGATAAGGTTCCACAGAGGGCAGCGAACTCCGTGGGCAGCAGTGCTGAAGTTTCAAAAGGATGGAGGAATAGAGGTCTATGGGGAGGATTGGATAGGAAAGAGAAACGGGTATGGCAGTTTTTAATACAGAGGTTGCAAACTAACAGCTCCATTATCAAATTTCACAACAAAATCCTGATTTCCAGCTTTTCTTTTCTTTCTTTTCTTCTTTTTTTAGAGATGGAGTGTTGCTCTGTTTCCAGGCTGGAGCACAGTGGTGCCATCTCGGCTCACTGCAACCTCCGCCTCCCGGGTTCAAACGATTCTCCTGCCTCAGCCCCCCAAGCAGCTGGGACTACAGGTGCGCGCCACCATGCCCAGCTAATTTTTGTATTTTTAGTAGAGATGGGGGTTTCACCACATTGGCCAGGCTGATCTCAAACTCTTGACCTTGTGATCCACCCGCCTTGGCCTCCCAAAGTGCTGGGGATTACAGGTGTGAGCCACCGCGTCTGGCCTTCAGCTTTTCCTTTAACCCCAGGGGCTGGGTCAGAGTTGCTGTCTGAAGAAAAGTTGTCCTCTCTAGGGCAGCGCAGTGGTCGCTTCTCTTGAGTTTCTCACACCTGTTGGCCTTCACTTTCTGCTCTTCCCTGCCCAGCCCTGGTAGGCATGTGGGATTGCTCGTCTCTGATTTAGAAGTTTCACTAACCTTGGTAAACAGTGCTCCAGACTTAAGTGAACATCAACCTACTCAGGCAACCACACTGTACTCCTGATTCCTTCCTTTACCCCAGTCCACTGGCAGCAACTTATCCTGTAACACCTTAACGCCTGCATTTCACACTCTAAACGCAGAGAAACTACAGGCAAACCTTGAGTTTATTTTAGATGGCATCTTTTCAAATAAAAACCCCCCAAGGTAATTTTCTTAAATTAAGATCTCATGGGAAAAAATAAATTAACCAATAATAAAACCTCTGATGAGCCCTGGGGTTGATCTTTCAATAAGTGGATAATTATTTGCTGGGCTCTCCACTCAAATAAAATTATCTAGTTGCAGCATCTCTTTTTTTTCCTAGACTAGTTAATAATGTGATTATAAAGTTTTTCTCATTTGTTTTTCTTTAGGTATGATTTTAGAAATCTCTCTCACACTTGATTGCACACATACAGACACACACATCTTTAAAACTACCCTTTTTAGCCGGTGCCTTGGCTCACATCTGTAATCCCAGCACTTTGGGAGGTGGAGGCGGGCGGATCACGAGGTCAAGAGATCGAGACCATCCTGGCTAACATGGTGAAACCCCGTCTCGACTAAAAATACTAAACAAAATTAGCCAGGCGTGGTGGCCTACTCGGGAGGCTGAGGCAGGAGAATGGCGTGAACCCGGGCGGCGGGACTTGCAGTGAGCTGAGATCACGCCACTGCACTCCAGCCTGGGCAACAGAGCAAGACTCCATCTCAACAACAACAACAAAATAATGAAAATAAAACTACCCTTTTTATGAAGATCTAGAGGAGTGAGAATGAAGGAGGAGGAAGTGGATGAAGAATTCCAAAGATAAGTTCTCTGGGGTAAAATATTAACAGCTTTACGTCCCTCAGTGCCCCTGACTCACCATCTATAAAACAGAGGCTGGGGTTATATCTATATTATTTCCATAAACTGAAATGGATCACAAATAATTTGTTCCTAATACCTGTAGAATAAAAATTTACAAATGGCTTGTTTCTCAGTAAGTAAAAGCAACTTCAAGGTTATGTCTGTAAAAATGTATCTCCTCTGTCTTCCATTCTACAGCATTTTCTGGAATGAGAAAGAAAGAGGTGGTCCGCCATATAGTTAACATGCAGAGAATGTTTCATAACCCAGAGAGAGATGCGGTCAGTACAGTGAAGAGTGGGAACTTTGAAGCGAGGAGTAATATCTAGGAATTCTTCTTTAGGAAGTTAGCTGGGTGCTGTCCCTAGTTTATGTACAGCCCTGTCCTTTCCTCAAGAAAATTTCAATAAAGACCTATGTTGCTTCCAATGCTGTTTAGGGTAAAATTTGTGTTTCTTTTGTCTGAGAATCTCTTCAAGGCAATCTTCAGAATGCTATAACCAGTGGTTCTCGAAGTTGGTTCCTAACCCCTGACTAGCAGCAGCAGCACCTGGGAATTTGTTGAAATTAATCTTTGAGCTTCACCCCAGATCTGTTAGAAATTCTGGCAGTGAAGCCCCACAATATATATGTAGTTTAAGTCACCCTCCAAGTGATTTTCATGCACACTGAAGTTTGAGAACTGCAGCTATCACCTATAGTGAGTAACCATTACAGAGAAACCATCTGTAGTAGAGGCTATTGGTACCACCGATTCAGATCTTCCTGACCAGCCAATGCACTTGTACTCTGGCTGCTTGGAGGAATACAGCTGAGGGTTTACACCTGTGTCCTTCTCCTGTTACTTCTCCATGGTTGGCAGAACAAGGAGAGATGCCTGGGAAGCCAACTACCCACAACCCTGGGTTGGCAATGACATAAGGTACTTAAGCCTGAACTCTCTGCAGGGCAATACAGCCCTGTGAGCCTGGGAACCAGGCCAAGGCTAGACTTTGCCTAAGACCATATCCTTGTAGATCCTCCTCCTTCTCTATCTTGCTCTCCTCACTCTCTTACAGGATTTCCCTGAAGACTGCTTCCTCATTAAATCCTGTGCACATGAATCCACTTCTCAAGTCTGCTTCTAGGGAAATAGACTAAGATATGACTAATTGTTGTGTAATTACTTACGAAACTTTTCTTAGGGTGATAATGGATGGGACTAGTTATTGTTTGGTGGGGAAGAGTTAACAAATGAGGGAATACCCATAGGAGTCATCAAAAATGCATCATACAACATTGTGTACTCTGGCACTGCAAAAATAAAGGTTGAAAACTGGTGGATCACATGATCTCTATTGACTTTTCTAAAATTTATGTCATCATAATTCCTGACAGTGAATAAGAGATACTTATGGTACAATTTTGTGACAGGAAGTTCCAAGAAGGGCAAGTACTCATATTTACTAACAAAATAATTCATTGAACAAATGTTTACTGCTCCTCTATGTTCTAGGCACTGGGACCTCTATGGTAAACTCTACAGGCAAAGCCTCTACCCTCAAGGAGCTTCCATCTTGATCAGAGAGACTGGCAATAAACAGATGAATACATGTAATCTGATATAGAGAGGTGAGAAATCCTATGGACCAAAAGAAAGAAGCAGAAGGCGATACAGTGTGATAACTGGGGGTGGGGGTTGGAGAGTGCATTGAAGGGGTGATATTTGAGCAAGCAGTGACTGCAGTAAGAAAAGCTATGAGGATATCTAGAGTGCTCAGGTGGAAGCAACAGCAAGTATAAGACCTGAGGCAGGGGCTTGCTTGCTTAGCAAGGGAGTCAGTGGCAGGAGATGAGTTCAGGACGTAGCCAGGCCCCTGATCACACAGGGGCTTGTAGGTCCCATATTCACAGGAAGAACATGGTGTGATCGGAAGGCCTCCAAGGGCTCTGAGCAGGTGGTGGCATGATTGAGCTAATGTAGATAGGGCAAGAGAATCAGGGACCACAGATAAAAGGATAGAGCAGCAGGCTAGGTGAGAATGAAACAAACACTAACGGCTTCCAGAAAAGTTTATTGACCTATTCCTATACTTCCTTCATTCACTAAGAGCTCTGACAGGCCCTGCAGGATGCACACACTCTACATACTCAATGCAATTCTCCTTTCCTTTTTGCTTTATCACAACCTGGAATGGGAAAGAGGGGTTTATGAGGGCATCAAGTCTCAGACATCCAGACTGAGGTACGTATAGGACACTATTGAAGCACAGAATACCCAGGAAGTGTTTCAGTCCTTGTACCCAATGTTGACATTAGTACTGCAATAATTCAATAGTACTAATATATCTCTCTGCTTCCTGTCACTTTAAATGGTGCTGTGGAGAGTTGGGAAGTATCCTTGAGATCACATTCTATTCTCTGAAGCTGAAAAGTAGGGAATAACTTATCTCTATTTCATTTTATTCAAAGTATATAAATATTATCAAATAATACCACAAAGAAATATTTTATATCATTTATGCTAACAGCTAAAAATCTGTAATTCATTTTTTCTCCCAATAAAAGCTCCTATTCATTGCTAAAATTTTATGTATTTTCTAAATGGACAGAAAAAATACTTCAATTATGATTTATATTACAAGCAAGTTTTAACAAAAGAAGTCAATTCTTTGGTAAGAAATAAAAATCCACCAGACCTACTTAGAAACAATATTTAAGGCTTAAATCCATGGAGATTCCTTTCCTAAATGAAATTCAATTTTCCCATTTGTAAGTTTCCTGATGTTGACGGTTGTGGTATATACGCCTGTGGTCAAGTGGTTTAGGGAAAGTGGGCTATTGGAAGATTGTAGGTGCTGGTTTTAAAATTAAACCTGAATCTTTCACATGCCTTAAGGATTATATCCAAAAAACATTTGCGTTCCATGGGACCAAAGGTACTACCTCACCATTCAAATGCAAAGGGCCAGAAGTCTATTTATACATTCTCCATGATTTGTTTCCCAGATTTAGCTTTCTACAAGCACTTCCTTCAGGGAAACACACACTTTTCCTCTCTTGCAGCCCAATTTCCTGTAGGAGTGCCTCTTTAGGAAATGATAATCACAGCATCATTCTTGTGTTATATGACGACAACTTAGAAGAAAAACATGCATATACATTCATTCAAAACACCTTCCGAAACAAATGAGAATGAAGCAAAGAAAGGAGATGAAGAAAACGTTCTCTTTGCCCAAACAGTTCTGCCTTTTTTTTTTTTTTTAAAGGTAGATTTTGCAGCATTTTCTTAGCTTATACTGAAAATTCATATCTATACCCCTCATTTAAAGGCAGGTTCTTCTTTTAGTGTTAGGAAATTCATGTAATCTGAGTCACTATTCAAGTTCAGTCCAAACAGTTCTACCTTGAAAATTATAGGATATCCAGGTATCTGAGGCAGCTGCTGGGACATGCTAACACAGAGATGCTCTTGTTCCAAGAGTGAGGGTGGACGATGAGGGTGGGTAGTTCTCTACTTAGGTGAACTGCGTCATGACTGCAATCTTTGTGAAGACTCTTTCAAGGAGCAGGACTGCTCATCTTGAGCAAAGTGAGAGTCTGGGGACTGTGCTCAGAAGAAAAGAAAAAAAGAGGCAGCTATGCTATATAACCTAGCCTCCTAAATGCAAAGCCAGCACACAAAGCTATCTCAAAATTTTTTGGCAATGCTGTGGTTTCTTCTGGATCCAGACTCAGCAAGGTCTCTAGAGATAGCTACTCGCTGGAAGTGGTGCTGGGAACAAGGCTGGCTGTCCCCATGCCAGAGCAGCCTCTAGAAAGTTGCTGAATGGATGTTACTGCCAACCAAAGAGGCCACTGCCATGAGAAATATCACTCAGAGAGGAAGGAGAATGTTTCCACTTATTATAATCAAGTCCGTGCTCTAACCTCACAATGACCACATTTCCTAAATTCAAAGACTCTTATCATGCTGACTTTTCTCTTCTTTTTTTTTGAGACAGAGTCTCGCTCTGTCACCCAGGCTGGAGTGCAGTGGCACAATCTTGGCTCACTGCAACCTCTGCCTCCCAGGTTCAAGCGATTCTCCTGCCTAGCCTCCCAAGTAGATGAGACTACAGGTGTGCACCACAACTCTCGGCTAATTTTTGTATTTTTAGTAGAGACAGGGTTTCGCCATGTTGGCCAGGCTGGTCTCAAACTCCTGGCCTCAAGTGATCTGCCTGCCTCAGCCTCCCAAAGTGCTGGGATTACAGGCATGAGCCACAGCGCCCAGCCACTCCATAATGACTTTTCCAGAAGGATAAGAATCCCCATCATGATTGAAGACACATACTGATATAAATGTGTCTTCAAATCTAAAGTAAAATATATTTACCATAGAATAAAGGAAATGCTGTATTATTAGAAATATTAATGATCATATAAATACTAGACAATATTGAGCCCTTCCTAGGCCATACATTTAAAGGTATGATATCATGTTATCTTCATAAAAATCACATGCCTCTGAAGTAGATACAATTTTTCTCATTTTATAGATGATGGACACTAAGGCCAAAGAAAAATTAAGGAAATTAAGAAAAGTGAGGAAACCTGGTTTTATAGCTCTGAACTCGTGCCCTTTGTAGCACACCAGTCCCCTCTGAGTTTCTGAGATATGCCATCATGGAAAGGAGCCACCAGGGTGCAAAAGATGGTGCTATTTGCCCTGTTGTCCCAGTAAAATCCAGGGATAAATGTCAAGGAAAAAGGCAACAATTTGGCACCAGCAGCAGTTAAGTGGTCTGAGGCCTTGCTTCAAGCTCTATTGCTTCTGATGGCATAAAAATTAAATATTACTTCTGGTATGACCCAAATTTTAGGATGAAATGTAGTGGATCAGAAGGAGCAATGGCTCTGGGGTCTGAAAGATACAGGATTTGTAATAGTGTTATGCTGGGATAAAAGAGTGAAATTTCTAGTCAGTGTCAAAATGGAGATTTGTAAAACAAATGGTGCTGAGAAAATTGGAAATTAGAAAACAGATTCACTACTTCTCAATAACACCAAAATAAATTTCAGATGAACCAAAACATTGTGAATAAAAATGAAAGCATAAAGATCTTTGTGGTAATGGAACAGTTTTACCTCTCGATTGTGGTGTTCATTATCTAAATCTACCTGGGATGAAATGGCATGAAACAATACATATACATTATATCAATGTCAGTTTCTGGATTTTGATATTGCACTATAATTATGTAAGACATTACCATTGGGGGAAGGGGAGGAAGGGTACACAGGACCTCTCCATATGATTTTTGCAACTTCCTGCAAGCCTATAACTATCTCAAAAATAAAAACTCAAAATAAATTTTAAATAAAAGCATAAAAGAAACAGAATGAAGTAAAAACTAGCTGAACGTGGTGTGGGGGAGGAAGAATCCTTTTTTAAAAAAAGAATTGATAAACTTAACTATAAAAATTGAAAATTTCTGAATGTACAAAAATATAAAATTAAAAGGCAAATATTAAGATTTTTCAGCATATCTGACAAATGAGGAGTCAGAAGTCTTAATATGTCATTTACATAGCTGTTGAAAGTGTGAACAGACAGCTTGACCAAAAATCATGACTCCACTACTTGATAGCTACATGCCTTTGAGAAAGTTTCCTCACCTAGTTTCAGCTTTACCATCTGTGAAACGAGGACAGCAGTACCTTCTTCAATAAATTGTTCTGTGGGTAAATAAGTTAATATGATGTAATGTCAAGTCCTTAGAAAAGTATCTGGAAAACAGTGTTAGTTGGGTTAGTTGTTGTCATCGTTGTTATTCTTATTACAATTCAATACAAAAACGACAAACCTTCCCTAACATCAGGCTCAGGTACGCAGAAACTGGCTGGGGAAAACTCACCCTTGGACAGATTACCCTTCACCAAGCTGTAACATAATGACACCCTCATGCTGGGTCAGGCCTGGCCATTTACCCTGACAGCTGATTATCCATGTTATGTTATGTGACCTCTACCCTTGTGGTCACCTGTTAGCTGGAACTCCTTGCTCTTTCCAATACCCCTACCTCCCTGACTACTCACCCCCACCTCCCTTCTAATATGGGTCTTATTGTCCACTTGGTTAGGTAATGGCATGCTTGTAAGAGCCCCCTTGTGACAGCATCTGGTATTGTATCTGCATACTCCCACAGATCACTGCTGATAATCCTCACAAAATCCTTGTGGGTAGGTATCTCCACTTACAGATGAAGAGAAGCGAACTCAGTAAAGTCAGTGACTTTCCCAAGATCACACAGCCAGCAAGAAGTAGTTCCTATTCTCAAAGCCAGTTTTTCTGAATTAAAAGCCAAGGCTGGAAGTTTCCAGAGTGATGAGAAACTCCCACATTATGGGCATCATCTAAACTAAGAGACTCCCAAAAAGAATATCTAGGGCTCCAGAGGGAGCTTTTGGACACCTTGTTGTCGGGACAGGTTTTACTTTTCTACTCTTGATTCTCGTCAGCGTCCCAGAAAGGAGGACCCACCGTACAAGTCCCCCCTGGGCAGGTCAGCTGCTCCTATAGTTAGACCACGCTAGGCATGAGAACACATTGCTTTTGTCAGACCTTTAGTGGCTTTAGAGTTCTTTCTCCTCAAATAGACTGGAGGCTCATAGAACACGGGGACCACAAGTTGCTATTATTTGGTATTCACTCATAACAATTAACATAGTGGTCTGTAACAGTGAATCCTTGGCTCCCAAACTTGAAACACTGCATGAAGAAGGCAGAGACTGCCCATATTTCTGTTTGAAAAGGTCTTGTATATATGCCCATCTTTGACCATCTGGAATTATAAGTATAGAAACTTGAGTATCAATATCAGGAAATGTATTTGATTTATTGCTAGCTCTTGTTGTTAGCCCTTAAAAATCACTATTCACTGTGAACTTGGGCAAGTGATTAAGCTTTACTGGATCTCTTTTCCCATACTGTGAAAGGAGTTTATCACTTTTCAACAAAACTACTCTAAAAGATAGTACCTCCAATCCTTCCAGTTTCCAAAGAACTTTGAGTATGTATATATAGAGAGAGGTCAGAGGAAGTGACCTTCTCAAAGGACTCAAGAATCACATTCTGTGGGGACGCTGTGGGTTAATGCAGAGCTTCACCTGTGCTGAGATCTCCAGGAAAACTCTGTTCAAAAGAACCATGGTCAACTGGACCCTGGCAAGGACCACTGACCACCACCTATAAAGAGGACAGGCTGTCGAGACCAGACTGACCAACATGGAGAAACCCCATCTCTACTAAAAATACAAAATCAGCTGGGCATGGTGGTGCATGCCTGTGATCCCAGCTACTTGGGAGGCTGAGGCAGGAGAATCACTTAAACATGGGAGCCGGAAGTTGTGGTGTTCCGAGATCGTGCCATGGCACTCCAGCCTGGGCAACAAGAGCAAAACTCCATCTCAAAACAAGAGGATAGGCTGAAACACATATAGACACAGAATGCAAATTTCTCCTGTTATAACAGTCCATGTAGATAGCATTTAGATGCTTTTCCTTGGAACAACAGAGGTGAGGTAGGACTGGTATAACAGCTCTGTCACACATAAAAACAGAACCAAAATATTCTCGCACACTTTGTGGGCTGATCTGAGAGTTCCATAGTTTTAGGCTGTAGTTCTGGTTATAGGTGAGGGGCCCATGGGATAAGAAACTAGCCCAGGAAATGCATTTCAGTGATCTTTCATTGAGCTGGAAATCCCATACTGATGCTTGCAGGACATTAAAAGAACACCTTGTTACATAGTTCTCTCAACCCCCAAAAACATGGAGCAGACTCATACTGATGGATCACTATGAAACTGAAAGTAGCTTTACAGTAGGCTGACCTCTAAAGCAGAGAAGCTTAAAGTGAAGTGGACTCAATGCCTTTAAAATACACATAAATCTAATGTACCAATACCATATGCTCAAAACATCATTGCTGAGCACACAAGGGAGGAAAAGGCAGACAGATGCCCATAGTCCAAGAAGCTGAGAAGGTAATTTGTGGCTCTTAGAGGTAATGAATAATGATTTAACTTGGTTTTCTTGACTTTGATAATTTTTACAGAAAAAGTCACATGAAAATGCGTATTTTTCACTCTATTATTTCCCTCATCTGGAATAGTGCCAAGTTTCTTTCACATTAGGAGAAATACCTTGACACAGTGAGAGGTTAGAAACTAGATTTTAAATTTCTTCAAAACTTGTTCTAGCAGCTGGCCTGCCTATCCAGTACAAATTGTGAGATGTAGAAGAAGTCTGATCATTGGTAACTATCTCTCTATTATCACTTAGATAATCTGAGGAAGGTCTGGCTGCCTTCAAACACCCTGCCTCAGGCAGAGCTCAGGTTTTTGGTGGCTTTGAGGGTTATTTTAGGAAGCTAATCTTTGGCGGGGCTTACAGAAAAGGCTAACGACAAAGTGAGAGTTGAATCCTGTGTTGATGTAACCCAGGTGGATTGCGCAGTAATCTGTGAATTTCTTATGCCTTTCTACAGCTTTCCTTTGGCATATGCGTGACAGCAAAGGGACAGAACCATGGCCTTGGGACAAACCAGGGTCTCCTAACCTGAGGCTAAGTTTTTAGAGCATATCTCTCCTTCACTCACTGTCTGGCTCCAGGCCACATAAGAACTTCTTCCCCAACTCAGTTTCCTTAGCTGAAAGTAGGAGGAAGCCCCCACATACCTACTTCACAGAGCTTTCCAGTGAAGTTTAGCAAATGGGGATGGCAGAGCATGTTACAATTTTAGAACTGCTCTAGAGATTCAACAGTGAAAATACACTAGCTAATTAAACAAAATTTGGTAGAAAGGAGAATTGGAAATTCACCTTCTATCAGTGCCCAAATGGCTGTGGATGAACAATTCCTTTAACTACTATGTATTTCTCTAGTTCCCACACAAACTCTGCCATTTCCCAAGGGATTGCCTGGAAAATACTATGCATATACCCAGCGTATCATCATTTGTTGGGACACCTAGCAGCTACCTCTGAAAGGACAGGGCTGGTGCTGGAAGCAGCCAGATGGCCCTGCAGAGGTAGCTTTGGTCCTCAGGCCTCCCAGTGCTGTATGAGCAAGGCTGACGCCCACAGGGCCTCTGAACACTGGAATGGCGGATGAGCTCAGCTCTCTGAAGTGGCTGCCGTGGCTGAGATAGGAGTGCCCTGCCACACACACTTCCTAGAGGACAAGTTCAGCCAAAGCCACATTAAAAGATGGTTGCTTAATGTTGGCAGAACTTTTTAGGAGGCATCGAATGAGAGTGTGTGGGAGGGGGAGTGGGCATCGGTGTCATAAAATGACGAAGCCCAACAAACGTTTCCTGTCTTCACATTTAAAATCACTGGAGGGGGAGGAAGCCAGCATCAGAGGCCTGGGGCTTTCCTGAAGAAACTATAAAAGGAAAGAATGATAAAAGGAGTCAGGATTTCAGCAGGACCACTACCAACCTAAATAAAGAGTAGAAGGAAGAAGATCCCCTCTCAACCCCAACCCCTGCTTGTAATTTTCAGAATGGATTGGCTACGGGAAGCTACTTACAAGAGAGGTGAGGTTTGGTTTTGTTTCTGCAGTGGCTCTTTTCTCCTCAGTGAGTGACTGTGGGTCGTATCTAGTCATTTGTATCTAGTCTCCTCATACTCCCACAATAGATACATTTAAGAAGTCAAACAAGAATCAGTGGCTGCTTTTTGCACCACACACCGCCTAGTGGCCTCTAACAAAATACACTACCTGCTCAGAAAGTATCCCTTGCCATCTGAACTCGTGCTGTTAGAAATTAGGAAAAGAACAGATTTGAACAGCAGCTGATACTTAGATATAAAACCACCTACATGGTCAATAAATATGTTTCTTCATTTTCCAGGACAGGGGAAAGTCATGGAGCATCTCCTCTGACATTTGTCAATTTTCAGTCACAACAAAAATACAAATAATTGATTTGAAAGCAGAGCAAATGAAATGTTGTTCAAAATACTCAGACAGCATTGTCGCTTTATTTCTTTCTGCTTTCCAAGTTACTCAAACAAGAGTGTATTGGGGAGGTTTCCCACTACAGAGTCCATGAGTAAATTCAATGCTTAGATTTCTCATTTCATGATCAATTAAATCTTACAATGTAAGATTTCATGCAAGCAAGGCCTGGACAGACCCATGTCTTAGGGAGAAGCTAAGTTCTCTTGAATGCTTGAGGAATCTCCAGTCCTAAGATGGGACTGGAGATGTAAGGGCAGACCCACTCAGCTAATGTATGCTCCCCTGCACAATTTAAAACACAGGGTGTAAGGCAGTTTTTCAAAGAGGTTCCAAGCATCTTAAGAGTCCCAGAAATTGTATTTGACTCATGAAATTTAGAATTCTCCACCCACACTTATCAATGTCATCTTCCTCCTTGTCCTTGTTCCACCCTCCTCTATAAATCAAGAGACACATGCAGCTGCCTACAGCAACCAAAAGATTTCTCCAATAAAGCAAATTCCACTTAAAAGGGGAAAAAAGTTTCAGAAAGGCTCACAGAGATTAAGTTAAACCAAATAGCCTGGGTTCTGATTCTGATGCTGCCAACAATGAAATAATTAATGGCATTTTTTTAAACTTATTATTATTATTATTATTATTTTGAGATGGAGTCTCGCTCTGTCACCCAGGCTGGAGTGCAGTGGCATGATCTTGGCTCACTGCAGCCTCCACCTCCCGGATTTGAGCAATCCTCATGCCTCAGCCTCCCAAGTAGCTGGGATTACAGATGTGCACCACCAGGCGTGGCCCATTTTTGTGTTTTTAGTAGACATGAGGTTTCACCATGTTGACCAGGCTGGTCTTGAACTCTTGACCTCAAGCAATCTGCACACCTCAGCCTCCCAAAGTGCTGGGATTACAGGCGTAAACCACTGTGAGGGGCCTTAACAGCATTTAAACGCCCTTTATATAGTTCAAATTCATTAACATTATGCAATTCATTCACATTATGCAATTCATTTGACCTTTACAACATACCTCTGCAGGACACGGGGAGACTTGTCACCCCATATTTACAGATGAGCAAGCCAACTCTAGGGTGGGTCTGTATAACCTGGCAGCCTTCTCACTCAGTATCCACTGCCATGCAGCCTGAGCTCCTTTTCTTCTCATGTCCCGACCTCTTCCCATCTGCACACACAAACTTCCTCACTCTCCACCTCTGTGCCCCTTAGCAGCTTGTTTCATCATACTGTGAGCTGCATCCCAGTTATTGATATATTTCTCAGTGTCCCCAAAGGCTAGAAACCTCACTGAGGGCAAGGAGCACAGGAGCCCCATCTTTGATAGCCTGAGGACATGTTGCCCTGTCTTGAATGCAGTATGTGCTCCATAAAAATTTGGCACATTGAACCAAACTGCATTAATCTCATATGAAATTGCAAACCAGGTGAATTCTGTGCCTCCCCCACCCTGTAACCTCTTGTTCTCAACCCTGACTCCCACCTATCAAAACCTACTCCCAGATCTTTCAAACACATAAAAGGCTGTGTGATTGATAGAAACTTAAAATGTTACTCATCACAGTAGGTAATAAACTAAATGGATGTGGCTCTAATTTCTGGCATAGCCTGAAAGTCTTGGAATGATTTGGGAATGTCAGGGCCTTTTCAGCAGACCAGAAATCACATTTAGAACCCATTGGCCCTTGAGCCTATACCAAAATCACAGGCATCCACAGTCACCCACCTCACTTCTCATCTATGAGTTGAAAAGTATGAGTCATAAACTGTTGGAAGCATTTTTAACTCACGAATTATGTGGATAGTAAAATGTAATGCTTCAACCCTAACTGGATACAAAGCCCAATCTTAGCAACCAATTAGACAAGGTTGACTTTGAAATCAAAGTAAATGACCAAAAGAAAAAAAGTAAGCTATTTCAACAGACTGTGTTGATAGCCTGATATGTGCAACTTGAAGCATCTGTGTAGTCTCCACAGCAAATGACAGGGTGTGGTCGCTTCTTCCTCTTGGATGCTGACCACAAGAGGAGGTCCAACCCTAATGGAGACAGCATCCTGAACTTGCTCTCTGCCCTGAGCTTGCATTCCAGTTACACAGGGTGAGGACTCTGCATTCCACCTTTGAAGAGTCCTGCAAGTCAGGGTGAGCCCCCTGTCCCTACCAGCCCCCATCTTTTTGAATTACACTTTGGGCCACTAAGTCTGGCCCTGCCTACCTCTTCTGGCCTCACCCTCCCTAACCCCTCTAAGAGCCTGGACTGAGGCCACCTGAGACATTCACCTGAATTTTGCAGATTACATAGATACTACCTTTACCTCTCCAAAGGCCTTCACATTGTTGTCATCCGGCCATGCCAGCCACTCGCAGGCTGCCATCTTACCATCTCTCCTCCATCTTCAGGACTTGCTCATGCTGTACTTCACCTTCAGTGCCCATCTGAGCATCCCACTCATCCTTCAAGATTCAGCTCATTAACCTGGAAAGTCTTGACTGTCTCTACCAGTCAGAATATCTTCCTGTCTGTTTTCAAAAACTCTTGAGCACATATCAAGCACAGCATGTATGACATCAAATTGGAATGTCTGTTAACTTCTCTGCTGGGTATTCTCAGAGGCCCTGCACATGGCTGGCACATTGTGAGCACTGAGGGAAAAGGCTTGTTGGCTGTCTGACTAGCTGAATGATCGAGCAATAAGATGCAGTATGAGCCATCATCTCAGACCACGGTGAAGGAAAGGCCACAAATCCTTGAGATGTCCCTGTTCTCCAGTAGCTAACACACTGCCTGCTTGGGGCATGTTACCAGGTAGTTAAATGAAACTGAACCATACAATTCTCATCTTGACCATCTTTATTCATTCAGCCATCGATTTTTTTGAGATGCAGTCTCCTTCTGTCACCCAGGCTGGAGTGCAGTGGCGTGATCTCGGCTCACTGCAACCTCTGCCTCCCGGGTTCAGGTGAGTCTCCTGCCTCAGCCTCTTGAGTAGCTGGAATTACAGGCTCCTGCCACGACACTCAGCTAATTTTTGTAATATTTTTTAGTAGAGACAGGGTTTCACCATGTTGGCCAGGCTGGTCTCGAACTCCTGACTTCAAGTGATCCACCCGCTTCAGCCTCCCAAAGTGCCGGGATTATAGGGTGAGCCACTGCATCTGACCCAGCCATCAATTACTGAGCATTTATTACATACCTGCATTTCACTGGGTACTGTGAAAGCAATAAACCAGGTAAGCCAAGAGTCTAGCATCTAAAGAAATAACAGACTTATAAATAGAAAAGAGTCATAGAGGTCGGAATAAAATGCCAAGTAATTTTTGTAGGCAAGATGGGGAAGATTTAAATAGGAAGTTGAGTTTCAAGTAAGATTTTGAATAAGTATATGAATACACACTTTTTTGAGCCTTTTGGCTGTGTGTGTGTTATGTGTGTGTGTGCATATGAGTGTGTGTGTAGTGGTAGTATCTGCTACTGCCATACAAAGTACCACAGTGCTAATATTTATGCAAATGCTAATTACACACTAATTACACAGTATAATCTAAAACTTATCTTGGTTATTTTCTGCCAACACAATGTCCTTTGCCAGGTCTTTACCATTTTGGTTGTTTCTGGGTGACGGTTGTTTTCATATTCCACAGACCCTAGTTTGCCTTCCCTAGGCTGCTTACTCTCCTGAGTCCTGGAAATCTCTCGTGTTAATTATTACTTTTTCCAGCTGCAGTCATTGTAAACTGTAGTGTGCTTTCCCCCATGGTAATAAATACTTGTGTATTTATGAAGTAATGAAGAAAATGTCGCTGAGCATGAAAGGGTTAATGTTAACAGTCAGGAGAGAAAGACACAGAGTTAAAATCTACTCACATTCTCGCACATTCCTAGTGGCTCAACTGCTTTGGATGGAAGAGGCTGAAACTTGGAGTTTGGAGGTTTTGATAATGACTACAGGATGGGCAGGAAAACAAAGATAGAAACTTGGCTAGTTTTGGCTTTGGGTGTCATTTCCATTTCTTGACAGCACAGGGGTGAGAAGCATTTTGGAGCTTTTTCATATTATTTATTTACCCCTTGGAGACTGGCATAATCTACTCACCCCAAACATAAGATAGGGCCAGGGTAGTGATGACTGGAGTTGCAGGCTGCACAGCTCCATTAGGAAATGAAAGTTTGCTTGCAGTGGGGTTTTTTTATGCCAAGTCTCTGACCTCAGATCTCCATTCAAATGCATCTCTTGGCTCAGAAATGGCTAGGATAATGGCACAGGTATCAGTTTCCTCTTCTACAATTCGTGAAAATGGGTGACTGAGGATTAATGTAAAATCAGTTTAAGAGTGCTTTGAAATATTAACAGATAGTGCTGGACATGAGTGCATACAGGTATGTACACACAGTATACATGGCAAATACCCACTAGACATATGCTATTAGACAGAAACAGGAAAAGAATTGTTGGATGGGTTGGTGGCATACAGTAGTAAGTAGACAAGCATTTTCTAGTCAGAAAAGCCTTGTAGAACAAACTCTGCCATTTAGGACCTTAGGACCTACTCAACCTCTCCAGACCTCAGTTTCATCATCTCCTTAACACAATAGTCCTTAACTGCATGCGGTTCCCTCCTCCAGGGACATTTGATAAGTCTGGAGACATTCTGATTGTCACAAACTGGAGTGAAGGGGTTCCTACTGGCATCTAGTGGGTAGAGGACAGGGATACTGATAAACATGCTATAGTGCACAAGACAGCCCCCATAACAACTATTCTTAACCCAAAATATCAAAGGCTAAAAAATTATGTCTTAATGGAATACTAATAATTGTACCTGTCTGAAAAAAAAGCCTTTGTAGCTCTCAATAATATTTGCTATTTTAGTTATGATCATTGCCATTACATTATCACATCCTGAAAAAGAACTCACATTAAAATTACAATGTACTTCTAAGGATTGAATATTAAATTCTCCAAGAAACATGTTTGTATTTTAATAAGGGTTTGGGCTGGGCACAGACTCATGTCTGTAATCCCAACACTTTAGGGGGCCGAGGCAGGCAGATCACTTGAGCCCATAAGTTCAAGACCAGCCTGAGCAACATGGCAAAACCTCATCTCTACAAAAAATAAAAAAATTAGCCAGGCAGGTGGCATGTGCCTGTGGTCCCAGCTATGCAGGAGGCTGAGGTGCGAGGATCGCTTGAGCCCAGGGAGTTAAAGCTGCAGTGAGCTATGATCGCACCACAGCACTCCAGCATGAGTGACAGAGTGAGACCCTATCTCAAAAAAATAAATAAAAATAAAAATAAGGGTTTAGGTAGATAACATAAATGAAATAAATGATTAAAATGGCGAAAGGCATGATTAAATGATTAAATGATTAATGATTAAAATGATCTAAGGCATCTTAAGGCAATTCAGTATCTGGGCTAGTATCTTAAGCCCAGTATCTGGGCTATTTTGGTGCAGATGGCAATTGTAATACCCCTCAACAATGCCCCATAAGCATTCATCCTGAAAACAAGATTTACATCATAAAACAAAGGGGATATAGTCAGCACAAATGTGTCTGCTCTTCAAGCCAAAGTGACTACAACTGAGCCCGTGACCAAGTGATACTGGTCTATCCAATCCCCCAAAACATCTCTAGCCACTTGGTGCAAATTCTTTCAGTACTTCTAGAACAAAGGTAGCCATTTCATCTCAGAAAGTTCAGAGCCATTTCCTAGCCATGATGTCTTTTTAAAAGAGGGATCTGACTACTGATGGCAAGAATTGTTTTATATCTTCTTCAGTTTGCTTAACAGGAAACAAACTGTTGGAAAGAGGACAAATCTGTATCTTTCTCATTGACTTCACCAAGGGCAAGGCTCTATTTAGCAACCAGCAAGAACAATGTAGAAATTGTTCACTAACAACGTGAATCACTTTCAGACAATCCCCAGAAAATCTGGGATAAGTTAGGTGGAAGAGAGATAGATGACAGTATGTGGAAAACGTTATTTATGAAAGTTAATAAAAATTTCTACTGCAAAGGAAATACTAGAGACAAAATTGAAAAGCCTGACATTGAGAATGAAGCTTATTCCAAGCTGATTCTGAGATGCAAACAAGCAAAGGGCCAATTCATTAAGTGCCAAGTTCAAGAAAGGGATGGCAGCCCAGAGCTACAGCTGGAGAAGTTCCTCTCCTCAGGGTTTTGCCAGGAGCCTGCTCACATGCGTTGCAAACCATCACAGATATGTTAGGGCAGACCTGACATCCTTGCTGAACTTTCTCCACATCAGCTTTTCGCAGGATGGAAACAAGTTGGTAGGTTTAGGATTAAAGGCAATCTTCCTCATTCACACTTGAGGCCTTTGACAGAAACTTTCAAAATGGAAAACGAAAATAGAAGCCAGTCAAAATCAAGATCTCAAGTTTTACAACATCTGGAGATCCCTTTTAAGGACAATAGCTGATACAACCAGAAATAAATTTGAACTTAAGTGAAAATGCACTACAAGAAATATCTAGATACACATTGGCTATGCAGTGGATCCTGACATCTTTAATTTGTTTGAGCTGTGGGAATGTTTTCAAAAAGAATGGTGAGAACACAACAGGACAATGTTTTTTTGTGAGCGCAGGACACTGTTTTGTGAGGTTGAAATGAAATTGTTTTAAATTAGTGATTGAAAGAAGTGTCTTTCCTTAGAACTTTCCCAGGTCATGAAAATAGCAAACATTTTAATGGTGTTCATGTAACTGGATTAGGGAAGAAATAAATACCAGCTAATGCACCAATGAGGTAAAGGTGAGCTTCCAAAATTCTAATACTAAGGAATACACTGAACATCAGGTTGAAATAAAAAGTCAGGCTTTCTTGACCGGCTGATATTTATTTCATGATTATATCTGATAGCAAATGTGTCCAGGTGATTCATGCTTCTTCAGAGGCAGTATAGCACAGTAGCCAAATACTGTTATCTCTGAAGCCCAAAAGCCTGGGTTCAAATCTCAGCTCTGAAACTAGTCATGTGACTTTAGGAAACTTACTTAACCTCTCTGGCCCTCAGTTTCTTCATCTGTTAAGTGGGGATAATGATGGCACTACCTTATATGGTTACAGTTTCAAAAATTCAATGCATGAATGCATGTAAAGCATTTGGAAAAGCGCCTGAAAGTGTGCTCTCAATTCTAGGTCTCATCTCATCTACACAAAGGCCCTGTGAGTTAAGTACCATCCATCATTCTCATCTCACGAATAAGGAAAGGGAGGCTTTGCTAGGTCAATTAACTTGTCCAAGTTCACACAGCTCATAAGTGGTGGAACCAGTACTTGAAAAACTTCTATCATGAGTTAAAGCCCAAGCTCATAATCACTCACAAAATAATGTATTTGGAGAAATGACTGTGAAGAGTTGGTCTATTGTACTGCAGGAAACAATGGCTACTAGGGCGGAAATAAGGAACATTCTTCGTTTAAGAAGTAGCTTCTGATGACCCTCCAGGAGACATTCACAACTTCTTTCCTCTCTCCAAAGCCCATATAGTAGAGATGAAGTAATATGATTTCAAAGATGACCCCTACTAGCTCAGTCCAACTAAACTTCCCTTAAACAGGTCACTTTCCTGACACTTAGCACAAAGCAGGAATATCTCAAGCAATTCTTCTTCCCCTTACTCAACCAATTCTCAAGAATGTGTCTCTCTCATCACAACTGTGTGTCTCACTGCTAGAATGAGGCCATGAGCCCATTTCAGCTGGCTTCTAGGTGAAGGAAAGGAGGCCTAGCAGGTTCTTCTGAGTTTTTAAATGAAGTTTAGAGTTGGTGCCTGAGCCCTTTCTGTAACTATTTTGCTTCTGGAATCCTCTCTCCAGTACAACCATCCCTGTGTTCCAGGAAGCCAGGCTCTATGAACTGTTCTTAGGTTAGCCAAAGTGTGTGCTGCAGTAGTATATTCTACTCCATCATTAAATTCTACAGCTCTAATTTTCTCATCCAGTTTCACCTCCAGAAAGGCTCCCATTCTCTTAATACACAGTACGAGACCCTTTGCATCTTCACTGGCTGTACCATGGAAGTCCAAAAAATCAGGACTGGCAAGCTTTCAAATGTTGCTTCTGTTGTTCTTACTTCCTGAACCTGAAGCAGCTTCTTCATTTCCCTATTCTATCCCCCAATGCTTAAAGTCATACCCTTACTCTCAGGGGAAGACTTAAATGTCCCACCTTCACTGTAGTTTTCATAGAACTGAATATCTGTGTTCCCTGCAAAACAGAATTGTTACCTTGTCTGCACCCCTCAGTTGTTCGTGATCCCCTCTAAGTACCACTACCATGCCACTTAAGGCAATGTATCAAGCCCTTTCTCTGCTCAGCAGCTAGCATAGTCTTGAGACATAACAGACACTGAATAGGGTTTACTGAGACATTATTAACGAGTGACTAGGATAGGTGAGGCAGAGGTGATACAGCGATTAAAGAGCCTAATATTTGGTATTAGAGACAACTAGGTTCAAATTCTGGCTTTATCACCTCATATGGCAAGACCTCTACAAACCTCTGTTTATCTATGAAATAGATCATTTCATTAAAAGAATTCAATGAGAAAGGGTTGTAAATATTTTTGCTACATGGTGAGCACTTAACAAATTTTTGTGTCTCTTGAAATCTGCCCACATTTTCTTCTCTTTATATTCCTCCTTCCCCAAACTCCATGCCATTTCCTCTCCCTAGAAAAGAGGAAGGTGGTTGTTAAAAGTTTAGATAAAAGAGAATTCTAATGACAAATTTTAGGAGAGTTCATCCAAACAGACTCTAAGAAAGAAAGCTATCCACTCAACTTGAATACTATAAATCTAATGTCAAGAAAGGTTCTAGTGTGAAGATAAAGATAGGATTCTTAAGCCAAGACTTTAATAATTTCTGGCTGCCATCACTGAGTGGATATAGTAGGCTGTCTTGGTTTGGGGCTCCATTAAACTTTTGATATATCTAGTGTATATCTAACATATATCAAAAGTTTATATCTGATTCCACACTCACCAGAAAACTGGGTCTGACTTCTGGGAAGAATTATTGATCATGCTGATTTCAATTCTTTCTAAACCCCAATGGCTATGATAGCTCGTGATCAGTAAGAAACATGGTTTCTGGGTGTGATCCAGTGGTGAGGAGAAAAAGTTCTGTCTTATATCAGTACTAAAGGCAAGAAAAAAAAAAAGTTTCTCACATAAATTAATCAAGTAGTTTTCAGGAGTCTACCACAGTCTTATACACACTGTAGGTTCATAAGAGAAAATATTGATTGACCTTGAGCCCAAAAACCATTCTTGCATCTTCAAGTAGAGTGCCAGGTCATTCCAGGATTTCATGTAGCTCCATTTGTTTCCTGTTTCTATAGAATCCGTCTTCATTCTTTGAGATTCTTAGTTCTCCAACAGTAGGAAGCCCCAATATCAGTTTTTCCTGAGTCTTCCTTTTCTATTCCAGAGGAAAATCAGACAGCCAAGTGCAAAAAACCCAAGTATATTTGGTCCAGATGGGCTCTTGCCTTTTCCTCTGGAGAAGAACCAGACCTTGAGGGTGCCTGTCAGTGACTTCTAGTTACAATTTTTAGGTCTTCCTAAGATTTCAGCTCAAATGTTTATACGGATGGCCAGGTGTGCTGGCTGCTGCCTATAATCTCAGCACTTTGGGAGGCTGAGGAGGGTGGATTGCTTGAGCCCAGGAATTCAAGATCAGCCTGGACAACACGGTGAAACCCCATTTCTATAAAAAAATACAAAAATTAGTCAGGCAGTTAGGCATCTTGGCACGTGCCTGTAGTCCCAGCTACTCAGGAGGCTGAGGTGGGAAGATCACCTAAGCCGAGGAGGTCAGAGGTTGCAGTGCGCTGAGATCAAGCCACTGCACTCCAGCCTGAGCAACAGAGTTTCACCTTGTCTCAAAATAAAAAATTATAGGGATGAATTGATCTCTCTATATGTTGCTATTCAATTAATATGACTTACAGCAAGAATAACGAGAAAGTAGTTTTTAAATAATTAACATAGTAAGCATAATATACCTATTAATATAATTAATGTATTGGGCAATAATTAACATAATTAGGTATGGGGAAGAAGTTAAGTGCTTAAAAAAGGTAATATTCGATTTATAGAGTACATCTAAAGGTAGCTAGAAAGTCTACTTAAGGTTCTAAAACGTTTTATAAACTGTTTTTTTAGCAGAAGTCTACTCATGTCACAAAAATATTCTTGTTCATACATATAATGATATTGTGAATACAACAACTTTAAGGCAACAGTCCCAGACAACCAAATTGTAACCATTATGTTTACCATCTTGGCCCATATCCCAAGCTCCACATGTTTTCAGCATCCTTTTTGGACTCAACAATAAGGGCTCAACTATGAAGCCTCCTTTATGTTACTATTACAAATGCAAAGAGAACAAATCCATTTATCTAAATATGAATTTGAAATTCTTTGTAGTATGGTGACCATATGCACGGATTCTCAGAAAGCAAAAGACAAATACTCATTTCCCACTCTGTGGAAGTACTTTAGGTTTCTGACATGGGGAACTGATCCTATTAAGTGGTAATTTACAGTGGCTACTTATTGCTTAAATGTGGAAAATCCATAGGGGTAAGTCATAGGAATTAAGGAAGAGAGTACCCTGAGTAAAATAATATGCACAGCTAATCCTTATGACTCACTCAATATCCTTCCCCCCAATCCCCCCATCCTTCAATCCAGCCACCCCACCCCTCCCACTCAATTAAGTGAAACTGCCCAGCCAGTTTGGCTGCTACAAGAATATGAGTTGGAGCAGATGTAGTCTGTTTAGAAGAAGTGGGCCTTTTGCCATGGTTTCATCTCATTTGCACCAGGATTCCACTAGAAGATTCTCTGCGTTGGCTATGTGATGCCCTTCATACAGTGTGAAGGAAGTAGAAGTCAGGAAAGAATTTTGTCCTTACGGAAGATCAGCAGGAGTAGAAAGCCTCTGTCTGATTCTGAGAGGATTATGTTCCATTAAAGTTGCTAAATATTGTCATTGGAAAATTACTCATGATAATCCTCTTTCTTCTGAAAGTGACATTCTAAACAAACTATGGTCTTTCTGCTTTGCTTAGAAATCTATGATTTTCTTAAAAAATTTAGACATAGAAGAGGTAAAAAAGATTGCCTTCGTGATATTTTTATTTTCCCCAGAACTTGGGGGCTCATTGTTTGCTATCTACTGGACATGTAAGCCTTCTCTAGAACAACGAGATATCTGCTCCACCCAAGGCTACCTTTTCTATTACTTGACAGGTTAAAAATTAGTAAACACACAGGCAAAAATGAAGGGCAATGTGAATTGGAACCTGTATTGGTTTGCAGCTTTCTGAACATGTCTTAACCTACAAGAAGTTTTTAAAGAAACTTTAAGTTGGATCTTTGCCTCAGAAAAATAAGTCTCTCCCTTTCCTTCCTTCCTTGATAAACTGAACCAGCAATAGTCAATGTAAAAACTACCACATTTGCTACACTCCATAGTCCTTTAAGTTAGCCTTTACATAAATCCATTTCTTTTCAGAATTCAGTAGCGTGATGGGGTAAAGATTTAGAATCTTTACTCTCTCCAAAAATTTTTTTAAAATATAAACAGAGAATTTAAATACTAATTTTCCCTACACATATGCTACTTTTAATTTAATTTGGTAATTTCTATCATGTGCTTGTGTAAATTATTTTTTCTAACTCAAAAAGATACAATTTCAACATAGGAAATTTGTAACATGCAGAGATACGTTTTTTAAAAGGGAAAAGTTAGCCCTAACTTTTATATCACAATCTCATTCCCAAACACCATTAGTGTTAAGACTTGAGTGTATTTCCTTTGAAATTTTTTATTTTTCATATTGTCTTTAATATAGTGACCAACATGTGCTAGAAATTTTGTAACTTATTTTCTTTTAAATATTATATATATATTTTTTAGCAGTCTGATGACAATCTGTAATTCAGATACAACTGCTTAGAGGCTTTGGGAATTGTTTTTAAATTTTTACTATTACATGATATCTTAGGGACAAATATAATTTCAAGACAAATGGAAGTCCCAGGGCAACTATTCCAGTGACTGGGTACAAGATTTGGATTGTAATTTCTTGGGGCAAATGTGAACTCAGAAGCAAAATTCCTATCATGAAACATATCACTATAAATCTCTGGTAACAGAGAGACCCTTTTCTGACACTACTGATCCAGGAATCTGTGTAACAGAGAAAGACTGGGTCTCTAACGGCATCGATTGCAACGCTGACACGTGGAAGAAAGTTGAACCTGTTGGGCCAAGACTGCTTGTGCCACGGGAGTCCCAAGGTCTTTGCTTATCAAAGGACTAATAATTACTGACCATTGCATTAAGAATACTATTGAGATTATAGATTTTTATAAGAGTATCCAAATTAAGTCTTAACATCTTGAATGTTCAATAAAAACTGCAGAAGAATGAATAGTTCCAAATTACCAAACTGCTTGGTAATTTGATGGCAAATAAACTGGTGGCTAAAAAAATTGGGGGGCCCTGTAATTCCAAATACACACAAAAGAAATGAACAAAAATAAATTATCTCCACCATTTCCAAGTATAGCCACCGCCTCTCTGCTTCAAGCTTGCTCACTCATAGAACCTGAAAGCCTTTAGAGAAGCCTGGGGAAGGAGTTCCTAAGAAGCTTGCCATAAGTCTTCTGAAGTATGTATGGGTGTAGGTGGCACAAATTAAAAATAGAGGCTAGTGCTTGCTTCTCATCTAGAGATGACTGAGGAACTGAGATCTGTTGGATCAGCTCATGCCAATAGGACACAAAGGGGCTATAACAGTATGGTGTTTGTGGGAAGCAAAATTGTGGGTATACCCATTCCAGTTCTCTACGAAACTTTGAGGGTGGAAAGAACTCAGTGGTTCCTCAGCTCCTTATAAAGGAACACAGAGGTTAGAGGGGATATGGGTGCTGTGGGGCCACCAAATAGCCACCAGAAAAGGTAGAAGGGACTAGACCATCAACTATTGATGCAGCTAAAAAATAATTAATCTGCCACTCCCTGGGAGGGAGCTGGAGTAAAACTGAAAATCTTCTCAAGAAATTACAACTACTACATCAAGAGAGTCCACCAGTGTCAGAGAAAAGGAGACAAAACTCAAAACAAGAATTTCTGCTTAAATGTCTGCTTTCTCCATGTCCCCTTCTGCCAATGGAGCTAGCCCTTGCTTGAAGAGCGACAATTAGACGTGGTAGATTGAACACAGTGTTTATTATTCTTCCGTCATAATTCTCCACCAAAATGACAGTAGAGATTTTTTTTGTCAAGAAGGTGGGGGTGGGGGCAGTGAGAAAGAAGCCAGTTCAAACATGTGAATCCTAGGACCGGAGTAACCTGAGGAAGGTGGGTGTGCAGGGTAACACTGAAAACAGGAGCATTGGCTCAAAGTTTGTAAATAGGTGATTGCCCCTCCCCCCTGCTTTCTAGCGGTTTTGAACATAGAAGCTATAGGTTTTGTAACACCATCCACAGCTGTTAACAAAAATGATTTTCCATGCAGAAAACCAAGACAACTAACTGAAAATTCACATGCCAAATATGACATTCCCTATCCTCCTTCCCCGACTGGGCTCCTAGAACAAAGACAATTAGGTTTAAATCCCACAGGCAGAGATGTGTAGAATTTCCCTCTAGAGAACTGAACAGACCAAGAGAATGGATGTGTAGATCCTCTTATTTGGGGTCCTTCAATGAAAAAGCCAGCTTTCCATCTTATCTGCTTCCACTCAAGAAGCTGCTAGTCGTCAAATCCTGCTCACACATACAAAGCTCCCAGTCAGCTTATCAGTGCCACACTCTGAAATATCAATAGTCAATGTTGTCTTTCTGTGTATGAAGCACCATTCTAAGCACGTTTTAATTTTTATGCAAATTAATTTCTTTATGTATATATATTAATGTTTTTCATATATACATATAAACTTAATTACTACTTTATACCAGTTTTAGAAGTAAGTACCATTACTATTCTCATTTTTCAGTCAGGAAAGTAAAGTACATAAAAGTAACTTGCTCAAGGTCACAAGCTACTAAGTAGTATGGCTAGTTTCACAGTCTTTCAGTTTTTATCTAGAGCTCATGCTTCTAACCTGTACATCTTACTGCCTCAAACATGACAACAGAGACAAAGTGAAGCAAAAAAGGGAAACAATGGAACAGGAAACCAGGAACCAGAAGAAAAGTATAACCAACTATACCACAGTTACTCAGGTAAAACATTATAATCATAAAAAAATAAAAACAGGATGCTCTTTCATTCAGAGAACAAGAGTATGAATGCAGACAATTGGATAGATGAGCTATAAAATAGAATTACAGAACTAAAAGAGATAGAAAACTAGAATGATCTATCTAGAAAGTAACAACAGATTGAGCTGTGGTGTGAAATTCTCAAAGAATTAATATAAGAAAACTTCCAAATTGCTTGAATTTTTTTCAGTAGAGATGAGGTCTTGCTACATTGGCCAGGCTGGTCTCAAACTTCTGACCTCAAGGGATCCTCCAACCTTGGTCGCACAAAGTGCTGAGATTACAGGCATGAGCCATGCGTGAGGCCTAAAACTTATGAGTAAATGAGTCAAAGAATACCCAACTAGCACAAGGTTTGACAAAAGATCTACACTAAAATATATTACTGAGAAATAGTCACCAGATATTAAAAGATTATTTTTAAAGTTTCTAGAAGGGAAAAAAATCCACAATCAAAAGATGAAGAATTAGAATGGGATGAGGCATGCAACAGCAACTCTGAAGGTAGAAGAGGACTGGCATCTGGCCGATTACCAATCAAAGGTAAAGATGGGATAAAGATGCATGCAAATCTCCACAAAATTATATCATATGTATCTTTTTCCAGTAGGAAAACAGGGTTCTAGAAAATGGTCCTAAGTTGATGGTGAGAGGACAATTCAGGAAGACAGTCGAACAGCAATGTCTATAGAGAATTAATCCACATCAGAGTGACAGGATAGAGGGCTTCAAGAGAGATGTCTTTAGGTAAATTATAATTTGTAAATTTCTTGATTTTTAAAAATTGTATCACGCACTTTTACATCTCTAGTAGAGAATTTAGGTCTGAATTACTAGAACAAACACAGAAAATTAAGCAGTATATGAATGAGGTCAAATTGTTAAATTCAGGAAAATACTCATAAAGGCTGGGTATGTTGGCTCGCACCTGTAATCCCAGCACTTTGGAAGGCAGAGGCAGGTGGACCACTTAAGGTCAGGAGTTTGAGACCAGCCTGGCCAACATGGTAAAACCCCATCTCTACTAAAAAAAAAAAAAAAAATTACACACACAAAAATTAGCCAGGCACAATGGCACATGCCTGTAGTCCCAGCTACTTGGGAGGCTGACTGGGGAGAACTGCTTGAACTCAGGAGGCGGAGGTTGCAGTGAGCCAAGATCACACCACTACACTCCAGCCTGGGCAACAGAGCAGGATTCTGTCTCAACAACAACAACAACCATGAAAACTCATAAAACACTACGTGTCTCAACTATGAGAAACATTTATATACTCATAGTAATGTAAATATTAGTTAGCTACTTATTTAACCAAAATAGTGATTTAAGATTATACTGGGAAGGGAGAGAGAGAAGCAGGTTGTGAGTTGTGTAGAAAATGGAACAAAAGAGCTAAATCCTCACTGTCCATGGAACAGAATAAATGTCTAAAATTCAAAAAATATTAGGAAATAGTATTAATTTTATTATTTAGAAATATAGATATAATTAGCAGAATAAATAACTTCCAGAGTTTTCCAGAGACAAGAATCTGAAGAGGAGAGGTGGCACAAGGTTATGCTGTTTTTCATTATAAATCTATCCATACTACTTGTTTCTTCAAACCATATGTATGAATTACTTTGATAAAAATGTTTTTAAAAATTACAAGAAAGGCTTTTTAAAGAGTGGGGTAGAGTCTCCGAAATGGAATCTAAGTAAAATGGAATGCCTCTTTGCATCTCTGTCCATTAAACAACACCATGACTATGGCAGAGAGAATAATGGCTCCCTAAAGATGCTATGTCCTAATACCTGAAACCTGGGATGTAAATGAACAAGGATGGATGTAATTAAGGTCTCAAACCTTGATATGGAGAAATTATCCTGGATTATCCTTTCCTGGCTGCAGGAAGTGAGATGCAATAAGAGAAGGGCTCAACTCACCCTTGCTGCTCCTTGAAGATGAAGGAAGGCGCCATGAGCCAAGGAATGCAACAGGCTTTAGAAGCCAGAGACAACCTTCTATTGACAATCAGCAAAGAAAACAGGGACCTTGGTCATACAACCACAAGGATTTGAAATCTGCCAATAACACACATGATCAAGGAAATGGCTTTTCCCCCCCAAAGCCTCCAAAAAGGAATACATCTGCCAGCATCTTGATTTTAGCCTGGTGAGACCTATGTGAGACTTCTGACCTACAAAACTTTAGATAATACATTTGTTTTGTTTAAAGCCACGACACTTCTGGAACTTTGTGATGGCAATAACAGAAAACTAATACAGACTGCCAAATCCCAAGCCATTTCACGCAGTTACCTACTTAAGTGACAATGTCTGAGAGTGAATGTTGACACTTAATATGCTCAATAAACACATGAACTTAAAATTCACTACAGAGATTGTCTCATCTTCTCAACGTAATTGACAAGGGTCAACTGAGAGTCAAGCAATGGAGTATCCATCTCCCCACCACAGGCTGATCAGTAGTTTTTAGCACAGCCAAGATGTCTGAAGGTTCCCACAGTGGGAAAGGGAACTTCTAACAACCAAATTTCTTCCGCATTCTTCCACTAGAGCCATTTCTCAAATGCATCCAAGCCAGTGGGATGTGTTTATGATGGAAATTAAACATTTATAAGCACCCAAGATAAAAAAGCACAAGCTCAGACTTCAGAAGTCTGCCCTGAAGAAAGGAAGGGGGTGGTCTTGAGCACAGGTGGAAAAACTAACCTTTTCTCACAGCCCTCTGAGAAGCGACATTTGTAGAAGTTTCAGGGCTATATAGGCTTTAACAAAAGATGTTGTCCTTCACTTCAACCTGACAACCAGCAAATCAGGAAAATCGCCCTGATCACTTTCTTAACTAGAACATAAAAGCCTCTTGGAATTAATAAAGAATGACTGAGAAATTGTCTTTATTAAAATTTCTATTTTCAGAAAAAGTCAAGGGTTACTTTTTTTTTAAGCAGAAAAGTCATCTAAAGTAAATTTTAAAAGGATAATTTACTGATATAAAGTGAGTAAAGTAAATTGACAAATTTAAAAAATGCAAAGGAATCCTATTTCACTACTGACAGGGCACAAGTTCCAAAAACTGTTGAAAGAAGAACAATAACAAAAATGGAAGTAACCTTTTCCATTTTAACAATACACACTGACATTTCATTTCAAACAGATCTTTTCCTTTGGGAGACACCAAAAATGTAGAAGAAATGAGATAAATATAACTTAGGTCCACATTCACAAAACAGAAAAAGAATAATGATTCTGTTCAAGCTATGTAAATCAAACAAAAAATTAACTCTTCTCCTTCTTCCCACAGGAAGTAGGTGAATTTTTGGGGGGGAGTGGGGAGGGCATGGGAGGGAGTCAGTTTTCTATGAAACCTTAATAGACATAGAAAAAAATAAAGCGTTTTTCTTATTCTCACACATCAGTAAATACAATACTTCTGACTCCAGATGTGTGGGGATTTCTTCCCATACACCAAGCAATGAGTTCTCCAGTGGACATCAACTGAGTGCTCTGTAATTCTACTCAGTGCTGATATTATCTACCTGGAGACAACAAGAGATCACACAGATTAAAGCTCAGTCCCACAAAACTGCCTCCCACTTCAGATGCCAGTCACAAGCCCTAGGTTATGACCTGTGCTTCTAACTGACGGGCTATAAAAGGTTTCTGGTCCCCCTTCTTGGGTTTGATTAATTTGCTTGAGCAGCTCAGAGAAGTCTGGTAAATGCTGCTTGCATTTACTTTTTATTACAAAGGATGCTACAAAGGATACAAATGAGCAGCCAGATGAAAGAGATGCACAGGGTGGGGAATGGGAGAAGGGACACAGAGCTTCCATGCCCTTTCCAGGCTGAGATGGAGCAGGGATCCCTCTTTTAGGGGCCTGCGGGGGACCCTGAAGCATGGAAATAAAGGAAAATCCTGAGTTCCTTCAAGGGAAATTCCAGGCACCTAGCTAACTTTGAGAAGTAAATAAGCAATTTGATAAGCAACAAGGTAATAGTAGCCTAAAACAATTGCTAAGGAAGTTAGTCACAAGAATGTTTGGTTCTCTATAGAAACTCAAGATATCTTCACATGCACCCCTGACTTGTTTTTCAGAAACCCAGACCCCCACCAAACAGATCTGCCTGCACGAAAAACTGAGGGCTGAACTCTGACCACTGTTCTCTATTCCAAATTTCTTCCTGAGGGCCTGGAGGAAGTCATGTCCGTGAGCTAGAGCTAATATTCTTTTTTGCTGATCCCTAATTTTAAACAAAGCTTCATGTCCTGAACCAGCCACAAATGAGAAAAGCTTTGAATCCACCTCTGACCTGTGGGTTCCCTACTTCAAGAGGTCCTGCCTTTTGAGGTCAAACCAATGTGTATGGTCCATGTTTTGATTTATGACTTTGGCGGTAACTTGTGCTTTCCTGAAATTTATGCGTGCCTTAAAAAACCCTTACCTGCAAGCCATTGAGGAGTTCAAGTGAGAAAGAAGCATCGGCTGCCTGATTTGCCTTGCTTAGCACTGTGCCAATAAATGCCTTCCTTTCTACTCCTGCAAAACCTCGGTGTGTTATCTGGTCTTACTGTACTGAGAAAGTGAGCCCCAGTTGAGTTCTATTACAAAGTGTGCTACTCTCCTGGAACCTCTACCCATTAAGCTATCTGAAAACTCATCTGAACCTTGTTTTGGGTTTTTATGGAGGCTTCATTACATGAACATAATTGATTAAATCATTGGGCACTGGTGATTAGCTCAACCTTCAGCGCCTCTACCCTCCCTAGAGCTTGGGGAGGTGGGGCTGAAAATTCCAACCCTCTAATTAGGCTTTGGTTTTTCTGGTAACCAAACTCATTCTAAATTGTATAGGGGCTGCCAATCACTACTATCTAATGAGTCACGCTGTCTCATTAGCATACAAAAGACACACTAATCACTCTGGAGATTCCAAGGCTTTCAGGTGCTTTCTTTAGAGAAAGACTAAATGTCCTATATATTTCACGATATCACAAACCCCATGGTTCCCAGTATCTGATGTGTATTATAAATGAGGATCCGGATGTTTTGAAGTTAATATCCCAGAGCAAGTCTTCAGTTGTCCATTGCTAGTGAAAACATGCTCGCACTTACAATTTTGCTCAAGTTCAAAGTGCATGAATTTTCCTAATTTTAAATGTGGACATGGTGCTTCATCTCATTACTTATGACTGCCCCTAGCGCCTCACCTACTGTACTACTACTTTAGAAGATTGCCAACCCCACGTTGAATGATCATGACTACACTGGCCACACATGCCTGATTTGTATATGGTAACGATGGTCACCAAAATCGAAGGGAGCACAGAAAATGCAGAATAGGGGATATGTGATTCCAAGTTAGAAATTTCAAAATTCCCTCCAGACTGAGATTGTACCAATGTAAAATATGAGATTTTTTTCCTCCTGTAAAACTTAATGGAACAAGTAGTTACATCCTTGGGTGGGGAGGGGAGTAGAGTATAATTACCTCTTGAGAAGAGAACACACCCTGGGACTTTCAAGGCACAGTCTTCAGGCCTTTTATTTTTCTTTTACTTCTTTTGTGCGTGTGTAATCCTTTCTTAAACATTTGGTCTACATATGGATAGACCTGTGATTTTAAATGGCCTAATGAGCCTCAGACAGACTTCTAAGTAACACTCATGAATAAGTCAAAGAGAGATTCTCAGATGCTAACATTTATTTTATTGAGATTTTTTTTGTTTCTGTTTGCTGAATTTTTGCCCCTTTTAAAAAGTTAACACTTATTGAACATAATATATCCTGAATCCTTTGCAGATGTTAAACAATTGACTTTGATTTTTTAAAAGAAACAAATCCATCTATTACCAAACCAAAAACTTAAAAACAAGCTCTATTTATTTAGGTGATTCTGATAGTAAATCCTTCCTCTCTATTTTGCCTGAGAAAATGGATTGCATTTCTCTGCAAAATAAACTTTCTGTGAAGATTAAGATATGACCTAATGTGGACTTGTTCGTTAAAAAGCTGAAGGGTCCAAAATATGACATTACATTTTCTTTCATCTAACCATTTAATTTAGGATGGAGGGCCACGCATTAGCAACAATGCCTTAAAAAAATCAAATAGCATATCTTTCTATATCATAACACAAAATGCTGCAGTATGGTAAGTAGCTTTCAGTTAAGTATTGTGTAGACTGGATGTGAAATTCTCATCATGACAGAATACTGATGTGAATAAGAGGATCAATCACAGGACAACAAATGAGATTGGGAAAAGGGAGGAGGATTTTAACGAAGACAAACTAAATTTTAGTTCCTGAGCGATTTGGCCTTGGACTCAGGATTCTGCCTTCTACATGTGGGCTTTTTTAATCATAAATTTTCCAAAGTTAATGGATTATCACTATTTTGTCAACTAGCTCTCTTCTATTGTCCATGCCAGAAAAGGTGTTCTCTGCATCCAGCCAGCAGAACAGCAGCAAACTGGGAAAGGTTGTCTAGAGTACTATTCATTGTAAATAGAGGCTCTTGACTTCATTCAAGAGACTGGCATAAATGAAGGCAGCTGTTTGTGGTAGAATGCAAGCTTGTCTAGTCAGAGAGAAGCTGTTAGCCTTCTTTAACATACTCTAGCATAGATCAGTAATGTATCTGCAAGTGTTCATTTTAAGGTACACCTTTGAGCTGGTCATCTGTTCTTATCAGGCATACACACTCCAGGAATGGTGGGCTAGCATGGAAAAAATCTTAAACAAAAGGCGAACGCCAGATACAGTTTTCACAAGATAGGTTTCAACTATCTTCAAGATTGATAAACACCAGGGGCTTTGTTCTTTAGCATAATGGATATTAGAAATGCTCCTTTCTCAGTGAATGTAATATCAAGATATATGAACTGGGTAGACATACTACAGAGACGTTTATACCTTCACATAAATGAGAATGAAGCATAAGAATATGGGAAGCCCAACGGCCTGAACCCTTTAGAAGGGTGGCCTGGGCTCTCCGAAGTCCTCTTATGTCTAGTCTCTGATTTGAATAATTCTTGGTCATCACTATCTAGGTGGCTACCAAAGTCAACCAGAAGGAACTTCAAAATTATGAGCTGAAGTGGTTACGTTTTTTATTTATTTATTTATTTATTTATTTATTTATTTATTTGTCACGGGTTTATTTGTTGTTTGCTTTTAATAACACTTTGCAATAGTAGTGAAAGGACTGTTCTAAAAACCCAGGACAAACAAACCAAATTGGTTACAGTGTGAGATTCACTGAATCGAATTACCTATGTTTTCCTCATGTAGGAAAAAATATCTGCCCTAAAGCACAATACTGTATTCAAAATGTTACAGTTCCTTGTCCTTATGTCTCATCTAGATATACTATATGAACAGTTCACTACTGGAAAAACAATTCACACCATTCATTCGATGTTATTATAGTGGAATTTTGTTAAAAATCACTCAGTGATGGCGGGCTTTTTTTTCTTTTTTATTTTTTTGGTTCCAGCAAATTTGCCCAGGAAGGGAAAGTAGGAATTGCCATTCACACCCCATTGTGTACTGTTTTCTTTCTTTTGGTGGCTGGTAGTTCAGAGGATTCTTCTGGTGAAATAGGGAAGTATGGGAAATTGTTTTTTGACAACTAGAAATAGTTTTAGATCAAGTCTCTTTTTCCTTCATCACATATTCACTCATTGCTGCTTATGGACAGGAAGCATGAAAAGCTGTAAAAATGTTACTATGAGTGCAAAAAACCAATGCCGAGTGAGAGAAGAGATAAAATAGGGGCAGCACCTTAGATTTTGCTGCTATGGTAGCCAGTCTCCATGACGGCAACCAATGATCCTTGCTTCCTACTAGCCACGCCTTTGTTTGGTGTCCCCCATACTGAACAGGGATGACCTCTGTGTTCAATCAAATACTGCAGAAGTAAGGATGTCTGACCTCTGAGAACAGGTCATAAAAGGTATTGCAGCTTCTGCTTTGATATCTTGAATCATTTGCTCGGGAGGAAGCCAAAGACTGTGCCCTGTGGAGAGGTTTACTGGGGAGAAACTGAAGCTGACCACTAATAGCCAGGTCGAGCTGGCCAGCCATGTCAGTGGGCCACTTTGGAAGCAGCACCTGCAACCCCAGTCAAACCTTCAGATGAGTGCAGCCCAGGCCAACATGTGACAGTCAAGATCAACCAAGATTGCTTCTGAATTTCAGACCCACAGTAACTGAAAAATAAGAAACACTTATTTTGGTTAAAGCCACTACATTTGGGGGCATATTATGTAGCAATAGATACAGCTACTAACCCAACATGATTTCCAACCCTATTCTCTTTTGACTGACTCCTGCTATGGAGATTTTTTAAAAGCAAGATATGAACGTTCTTATTAGCCTCCCTTGTAGCCAGAAGTGGGCATGGAACTCATTCTGACCAATAAGACATAAACAGGAGTTGACTGAAGAAGCTGTCTTATAAAAGGAGCAGGTAGAAGGAGAGTTCATCACACAGCACCTTCCTCCCAGTTTCTGCTACGCACATGATGTCTGGGGCTGACGTAGCTATCTTATAGCAGGGATGTAACATGCATGAGGGTAAAAAGCTGACAGCAGAGGATTGTGGAGTGAAAACAAGTACACAGCTCAGGTCCCTTATAACACTGTTGGGTAAATAAATGAATGTTGGCAACTTCCTACCACCTTGGTGAGTGATTAAAATAAACCCTGTTTTTATACCACTATTAGCTAAGTATTCTATCACTTGCGGCTGACAGAACTCCTCCTTTTTTGAACCAAGAAGGGGTGCTTTAGAGAACAGGTCCTCAAATGCAGAGTTGGCCGAATGAAAGAGATAGGACATCTGGCTGTTAGGTTCCAACCCTTTCTGTTTGGAAACAGGATCACCTTTACTATGCAGTGGTGACACATTTGTTGTAACTGTTGCCTGTTGCATGCAGGCTGCACAATGATAAAAGCTCTAGCGTTAGAGGTAAATGTAAAAACACTGGTTGGGCAAGCTTATTTTTCCATACATACATCATACATTTTGGAACATTTGGAAAACTCACATGGGAGGTGAATGACTTCTGTGAGCACTTCACAGCATGGCATGTTAAAGAGTATGACCCTTTATACACCACATACACACACACACACACACACACACAGTCATTCTGAAAGCTTTGGGTTTGTATGTTTGGTTTTTATAACAATTTTTGTGTGAAGAAACAAAATAGGCAACTTCAAAACACAAGGGAATAAGCCGGGCATGGTGGCTGATGCCTGAAACCCCAGCACTTTGGGAGGCTGAGGTGGGAGGATCCCCTGAGGTCAGGAGTTCGAGACCAGTCTGGCCAACATGGTGAAACTGCATCTCTACTAAAAATACAAAAATTAGCCCTGCATGGTAGTGCACGCTGTAATCCCAGTTACTCAGGAGGCTGAGGCAGGAGAATCGCTTGAACCTGGGAGGTAAAGGTTGCAGTGAGCCAAGATTGAGCCACTGCACTCCAGCCCGGGGGGCAGAGTGAGGCTCCATCACACACACAAAAAAAAAACCACAAGGGATTTTTCTCCTTGGTGTTTCTCTGCTTTGATGAGTAACACCCAAGTAAGCATTACGCAGGATCTGGTATATACTTCTCCTATTTAGCCCATGAATTGAAAATCTACATTGGCAAAAGATCTAGACACAAGATCTCATAAAACATATTTCACTTGTTGCCCTGATGATAAAGTAATAATTGTTAGAAAAGTAATAGTAGCCATATTTCAATTCTATACTGTTTCTAAGCATACTCTATATGCTATTTTATCTATATTTAACAATAACTCCATGAAGTAAGTTTTTTTTATCAGTCCTTTTGCCAGATGAGAAGACTGATGATGCTTACAAAGTAAGCCCAGCACTGTTGAGTTCAGAGCTTTTGCTCATATCATTATGTCTCAATGCCTCCTGTTTCCGGCTCCCACATCTCCCCAACCCCATCCAAATCTAAATCAATTACCAGCTACTGTTAATTATATATTTGATATTACTCGCTTTTGTCGGCTTTCCAGATGTGACTAGCCTCAGCCACCTCACTGGTCTCCCTGAGTCCTCTCCAATCTGACTGCAGCCACAGACATCTTTCTTGTCTATACTTGTTCATATTTCTCCACCGTTGTTCAAAGAATTAGGTCAAAACTCCTTGACAGGACGCTTCTGAATTGTATCACTTACCCCTTCCTTGCTTTCCAGCCTCATCTCCCAGCAGTCCTCTCCATTCTGACACCTCTGTCTCCGAACTCTTACTGCTTATTCTGTGTTTGGACCATATTGGATGTCTCCCAGTTCCTTATACTTTTCCAGCTCCAGGCGTCTGCAGCCGAAAGCGCCTCTGCATGGAGCAATTTCCCTGACTCTTTTTGCCCAACTCCCAAACCTCCTTCATCTTAGACATCACTTCTGACCCCCAACTGTAGGTTAAGTGGCCTCACTAGATGTTTCTTTTAGCACCATGTGCTTCTATTAATCCAGGCCTCACTGTTGTGCCTTTTTCTCTCTCTGAGCCTGGCGTAACTAAACTTGCACAGTTAACTACTCATTCTCCTTCTAAAACACACCACATTTTCTACACATACAAATATATATGCATATAGGCAATGTATATTTTATACGTATGTGATTACACATTAGAAGATTTGAGAAATTGGCCAGGTGCGGTGGCTCACGCCTGTAACCCCTGCACTTCGGGAGGCCGAGGCGGGCAGATCACCTGAGGTCAGGAGTTTGAGACCAGATTGGCCAACACGGAAACCCCGTCTCTACTAAAAATACAAAAATAAGCTGGGCATGGTGGCACGTGCCTGTAATCCCAGCTACTCGGGGAGCTGAGGCAGAAGAATTGCTTGAACCCAAGAGGCAGAGGTTGCAGTGAGCCGGGATCACACCACAACACTCCACTCCGGGCAGCAGAGTGAAACTCTGTCTCAAAAAAAAAAAGATTTTAGAAATACATACATAATATTACATATAATTATCTAACAGGAGGAGAGATTCTCTTTTCAACTCTAGAGTCATACTCTAATTTATATTCTTTTTTTTTTTTTTTTTTTTTTTGAGACGGAGTCTCATGCTGTTGCCCAGGCTGGAGTTTACTCCACCTTCTAAGTACACTAGGTTCAATCAAAAACTACTTTCCTAATATACAGCACCCACCTCCACCTTCTGCTTTATGGACAGCAGAACTTATCATCTTTGTCTCCTAAATCACTGACTTGATTTTCTATAGTTCTTTACTATCATTTTTGATATACATTCTAATATTGCTATGTACTTCAACAGAAAACTATTTCTATATCAACCTTTCCCCTAAAACAACAACAACAACAACAACAAAACCAGTCTGTCTGGATTTCTTCATTTCTATTTGTTAACTAGAGCCATTTTTATACATTTCCCAATTTATTTTTATTTATTTTACTGTTTTATTTTTCTTGGATGAGGCTATTCTTTGGAAGTGGAGGCATGCATGCTGGGGCCACAATTTTTGGTCCCCACCCAGGTTCTTTCCTGCTGTGGTTGGTGAGAATTCCTCTGTAGCTGTCAAACGGTTCACAACTGTCTTTGGTTTTTGTAACTGTTCTGCCTTTTTAAATGTCTTCATTAGTATTTCAGTAGAGAGCCAGGGAAGGACATTTCATAAAATGTGAATATGATGCCATTTTGAATTGAAATCCCTGCCCATCCTTAAAGGACTTATTCTTCCACCATAAGTGGCACTAACCAGCTCTATTTCTCTGAAGTGAAGCATCAGATTTGGCAATAAACTGCAACAGGGAGTTTGCACTACAAGGTAATGAAACTTTCCACAGACTATATATCCTATAGTAAAAGTCTCCATTTTATGTAGCCACTCCTTTTATAAAATTTATTCTTTCCAGGAAGAAATAGTATTTGGTACTTTAACAATAACAAACCTGTTCTTTCAAAAAAACAAAGAATGGTCTCCTAGTTGAAGCCTTTTACATTTTTTTTCTTTCATAATATGCTTAATCTTTAATCGGATCAACCCTCATTTTAATAGAACATTTAAAAGTGTAAAATCTGTGGCTAGTTTTCATTGTTGTTATTGTTGTAGTGGCTCTTTGTTATTGTTTTAAATGGCTTTGACAGGAAATGAGTTTGGGTCGTACAAAAGGTTTCTAGATATCTGGAATATCTTTTAAAGTGGCAAAACCCTTTGTATAATTGAGGGAAGAATTATTATCTCCAACAGTATAATGTCACAATGCATAAATTTTAGACCATGAAAGATAGAATCGGCTCCAAAGCATAGGCAATTTTGTTTCAAAGATTGGTTTTTGTTCATGAAAAAAATGTAATGCAGTTAGTCCCCTCATATTTATTAAGTGATAGGTGACTATAAAAGAAGTTTATGAATTGTACAGCCTCCATTTGTATGTTGTACTTCAGTCAGAGACATTTTATGGATGGTTATATAATACTCTTCAGCTTTACATAGCTCCCTTAAATAGAACCACAAAACTCCTCACAGAGAGTTTCATTCATAAATAAATAAAAAAGGAAAAGAAGGCTTTAAGGCAAGATTTAAATAGAGGAAGTGACTCAGTGGTTCAGAGGGAGTTTTGGCAAAGAGATGAAATAGCATCCACAGAAGAAGAAACTAAATGATGAAAGGCCATGGGAAGTTAGAGTCAGAGCAGCAAAGAGAGGAGCAGAGCCCACAGGTGGTTTATAAGAAATACTTAGCACAGAGCAGCATTAGAATCCATGTTGGTGAAAGTAACAGACACATCACTCTACAGAAAATCCAATCAGTGATTAAGGGGCAAAGACGAGATGTTCTCCTGATACAGGAAGAAAGAAACAAAGAAATGAAAACAACATGAGAAAGAAGGTAACAGACGTGGAGGATGGAGATTCCAAGTTTTAATCTAAACAAAATAGAATTTTCCAAATAAGAAACAAATGGAACAAAACTAGTTACAATTTATTGAAGAAAATGTTACTGATATTGATAGAGATCTAAATATTGTGGTTTAAAAGTAAATAATGAAATTCTGGAAAACACAAACTAATTTATAGTGGCATATTACAGGTTGCCAAGGTCTGGGATGGGGGAAGATCACCTACAAAAGGATATGAGGGAGCCTGTTTGGGGGATTGTGGTGGTGGATATACACCACCACATTTATCATTTATACATTTATCAAAACTTATCAAATTGTACACACAGAAAGGAGACATTTTATTGTATGTAAACTACACCTACATGAAATTAATATTATTGAAATTTTTATTTTGAGATGATTATAGATTCATATGCAGTTGTAAGAAATAATACAGAGCTCCCACATAACCTTTACGCAGTTTCCTTCAACAGTAACATCTTGTAAAACTATTGTTCAATCTCACAGTGAGGATGTTGACATTGATAGAGTAAAGATATATTCCATCACCACAGTCTCATAACCACAGGGATCCTTTACGTTGCCCTTTGACACCCACATCCACTTCCTTTCTGGCCCCACCTTCTCCTTAAATCCTAGCAACCACTCATCTAGTTTCCATTTCTATAATTTTGTTATTTCAAGAATGTACATATAAAAGGAATCTTACCATATGTAACTTACTGGGATTGTCTTTATCTCTGGGCATGATTCCCTGGTGATCCATACAAGTCACTGCACGTATCAATAGTTTGTTTCTTCTTATTACATTCTGTAACTTGTCTTTTCATCTCTTAATAAAGTATCTCACAGAGGAAAGCTCTTAATTTTGATGAAATTCAATTCACCATTTTTTCCTTTTATGGACGGTGTTCTGATGTCAGCTCTAAGATCTCTCTGCCTAACCCAGATCCTAAAGATATTTCTCCTTAAAATATGTGATGCATTTTGAGTAAATTTTTGTATAGGATGTGAAACTTAGGTTAGGTTTTTTGTTTTGTGTTTTGTATTGCCAATGGATGTCCAGTTTCTCCAACATCATTTGTTAAAAAGGCTCTCTCTCCCTACTGAATTGCTTTTGCACCTTTGTCAAAAATCAATTGGGTATATTTGTGGGGATCTATTTCTGGGTTCTCTCTTCTGTTCACTGATCTACGTGTCTATCTGTTCTCTGTACACCATCTTGTTTACTGTAGCTATAAAATAAGTCTTGAAACCAAGTAGACTAATTCTTACTTTCCTAATCTTCATTTTCAAAATTGTTTAAGCTAGACTAGATCCTTTGCCTCTAAATAAAAAATTTAGAATAAGCTTGTTTATGTTTTGCTTGGATTTTTATAGGAATTCCATGAAACTTATATATCAACTTGGAGACATGACATCTTTCCTATGTTGTCTTCAAGTATATCTCCACTTGAAAAGTATATTTGATTTCATTCATTTGTAGTTTGTAACATACAAGTGCTATATATGTTTTGTTAGGTTTACATCTATTTCATTTTTATCCTTGAGAGAATGTAAATGGTACTGTATATTTAATTTTGGTGTCCACATGTACACTGCTAGTATATAGACATACAATTGATTTTGATGTGTTTAATATGCACCCCCTAACTTGCTGAACTCAATTATTAGTTCTAGAAGTATTCAGCATAGTAAATTATGTCATTTGTAAATAAAGACCATTTATTTTCTACCTTTCCAATTCATGTATCTTTTATTTCCTTTCCCTGCCTTGTTGTGGTGGCTAGAACTTCCAGAACTTTGTAGATGCTCTTTATCACGCTGATAAAGTTTTCCTTTGTTTATACTTTTCTGAGAGTCTTATAATGAATGAGTGTTTCATTTTTGTCAAATGCTTTTTCTTCATTGACTGACATGATTATGTGGTTGTTCATCTTTAGCCTATTAATATGATGGATCCATGGTGTCCCAAAGATTGGAAGACTCAACAGAGGAAAAATGTTAATTCTCTCCAAATTGATTTACAGGTTTCACACAATTCCTATCAAAATCTGAGCAAGACACAGACAACATTTTGTTTTCAAGCATTGTAACTTGTACCCTGGAATAAACCCCATTTAGTCATGGTATATCATTATTTTTATATATGGCCAAATTCCATCTGCTAATATTTTAAGTAGTTTTGCTTCTATATTCATGATGGATAATGGTCTGTGGCTTTCTTTTGAGTACTTCCTTGTCTGTTCATAAAATGAACTGGAAGTGCTCTGTCCTCTTTTAATTCCTAGAAGTTTGTGTAAAATTGGTGTTAATTTTTTCTTTTTAACATTGGTAGAATTTTCCCTTGCCATCATCTGGGCTTGAAGGTTTCTTTTGGGGGAGTTTTAAAATTTTGACCTCAATTTTATTAATAATTGAAAGGCTATTTATATTATGTGTTTAATATTGAGTGAATTATAGTATTTTGTATTTTTGAAAGAAGGCCAATTCCATATAAGTTGTCAAATTTAAGCCAGGCACAGCTACTAAAGAGGCTGAGGCAGAAGGACTGGTCAAGCTCAGGAGTTTGAGAACAGCTTGACCAACATGGCAGGACAATATCTCTAAAAAAAATTTTTTTAATGTAAAAATAAGTCATCAGATTTATGTGTGTACCGTTGTTCATAGTATATCTTTATTATCCTTTTGATATCTGCAAGGTTTGTAGTAATATCCTGTTTAATTTCCTATATTAGTACATTCTGTCTTCCTCCTTTTTAACTTTGGCAGTCTTTGAAAAGGTTTGTCAATTTTATCAGTCTTTTCATAAAACCAGCCCTTCATTTCATTGATTTTCTTTCTTGGCTTTCTGCTTTGAATTTCATTGATTTCTGCTTTTACCTTTATTAATACCTTCCTTCTCTTTCTGTTTTATGTTGCTGTGCTTTTCTAGGTTCTTGAGGTAAGAAAGAGCTTAGATTATTGATATAAGACTTTTCTTCTTCTCTTTTTTTTTTTTTTTTTTTTTTGAGATGGAGTTTACTGTGTCGCCCAGGCTGGAGTGCAGTTTCCTCGTAGCTTCCATGATGTCTGATGAGAAAGCTACAGGCACTCAAATTGTATTTCCTCTGTAGGGAAGGTGTTATTTTTCTTTAGTTGTCTTCAATATTTTTTTCTATGTCTTTAGTTTTTAGTTTTCATTATGATGATGCATTTTGGGATGAATTTCTTTAGGTTGTTGTTTAGGGTGTGCTCCGCTTCTTGAATCTCTACAACTATGTCTCTCAACAAATTTGGTGAGCTTTTCGTCAAATTTTTTCTAGTACTTTTTCCACGCTACTCTTTTTCTTCTATCCTTCCTGGCCTCCGGTAACAGGGCTGTTAGATCCCACAGGTCCCCGAAGCTCGGCTTATTTCTTTTTTTCTAGTCTAGTTTCTATCTGTTGTCCATTAAGGGTGATTTCTTTTGTTTTATCTTCAAGTTCACTGATTCTTTTCTTGGTTCCTTTCATTCTGCTGTTAAATCCACCACTGAGTTGTGGGTTTTTTTGTTTTGGAGTGTTTTTTTTTGGTTATTGTATTTTTCAGTTCTAAAATGTCCATTTGATTCTTTTTTAGATCTTCTATTTCTTTGCTGAGACTTTCTATTTCTTTGCCGAGATTTTCTATATTTTCATTTCTTTCAGGCATATTTATAATTGCTTGAAGTATTTTAATTATGGCTGCTTTAAAATATTTGTCATATAATTCTAGCATCTCTGTTGGCATCTATTGAGTGTCTGTTTTCATTGAATTTGAGATATTCCTAGTTCTTGGTTGGATGAGTGATTTTTTTTTTTTTTTTGAAACTTACACAATTTGGGTATTATGTTATGTGACTCTGGACCTTATTTAAACCTTCTGTTTTAGCTGGCTTCATCTAATTCTGCTTCAATACAGTCACCTCTGTACTGCCAAGTTAGAGTAGAAGTCTAGGTTCCCCATTTGGCCTATGTTAGACCTTCTGGAGAGGAAGAAACCACTCATTACTAGGTAGGAGCGGGAGTTCTGGCTCCCCAGTAGGTCTCCACTTAAAACTGCCCTGAATGGAAGGGGCAAAAAATCTTTGTCCTATTCCTCATGTGGCACCGACATCACAGAAGGGGGCCTTGCTACTACTGAGTAGAGGTGAAATTTCAGCCTCCCTGTGTGGTCTCAGCCTGGCAGAGATGAAAGTCCTGGTTCTTTATTTGGCCTTCTCTGAACACCCTGTCAGGGGGGTTGGAGTGTCTCATTACACTCTGACAAGGGTAGAAGTCTAGGCTCCCACCTTGGCTTTAGAGTGATTGGGGGTGAGGTCACAATTTTTCAGTGGTGTTTGGCTAGAGTAAAGCAGTTATTGTCTAAAAGATTTTTGTCTTGTGGGGCTGCCCCCTTCCTTGTCTTTTGGCTGTTCTTGGAGCTTTCACTGTCCATGGCCTATTCATGTTTCTAGGTTGCCACTTTCTTTAGCTCTAACTCTGGAATGTATAAGTACAAAAGAACTGACCATCATATTGTTTCTTGGGTCTTGAGATGCCTAACCAGTCTGCCTTTTTCTCTTTACTTTTTAGAGTCTTCTTATGTTTGTTTAATATATAATATCTAGGGTTTTCAGTTTTACTTAGCAGAAGGAATAGAGAAAAGTACAAACATTTATTCTGCTTTTCTGGAAGCAGAAGTCTCTAAAGTTGACTTTTTTTTTTTAAAGAAAATTTTCTGTTTTAGAGAATGAATCAATGAAAAGATCCCCAAGATAAAAATATTTTGGTAAATACTTCAGTTACATATAATGAATCTACAACTATTCATATATAAATTAGAAGATTATCTACAAAGGAATAAAATAAAAATAAAGATGAATGAAGCAATGAATGGCAGAAAACCATTAAATACCTCGGAGTTGTTTGAAAATAGAAATAATTTTAAAATTCTGAACTCAGACAAACAACACTTCATATGTGAAGACAGCACAAAAACATTCTAAGATGTGAAAGGACTCAGCCAATACCATTCACCAATATATCATGCTGTAAAATAATTTAAAGGTGTATCATTTATATTCTGACAAATGCAAATTAACTCAAGTATGAAATCTCAGTTTTAAGAAGATTAACAATGAGCACTGGAACCGTGATTAAATAATTGCTTTAATTATGATTATATAATGTTCTAATTTTATGAATATCAGGTTTCTTGGTATCAAACATAATATCCTTATAATTTTTTCTCAGCTGCTTTCTGAAAAAAATTGAGACCCACAAATCTGTACAAAGGGTTGACTAAACAAAAAATAATGGTTCTTTGAAAGGATAAACAAGATCAGTAGACCACTGGCTAGATTACAAAGAAAACATCCAAATAGACACAATCAGAAACAACAAAGGTGACATTACAACTGATCCTGCAGAAATACAAAAGATCCTCAGTGGCTATTATGAACATCTCTATGAATTCAAACTAAAAAATCTAGAGGAAATGAATAAATTCCTGGAAATACGCAATCTCCCCAGATTGAACCAGGAAGAAATTGAAACCCTAAACAGACCAATATAAGTTCTGAAATTAAATTTGTAATTAAAAACCTACCAAAAAAAAAAAAAAGAAAGAAAAAGAAAGCCCTGGGCCAGATGTAGATTCATAATCAAATTCTACCAGGCATACAAAGAAGAGCTAGCACTAATTCTACTGAAACTATTCAAAAAAACTGAGAGACTCCTCCCTAACTCTTTCTATGAAGCCAGTATCATCTTGATACCAAACACTGGCAAAAACACAACAGACAAAGAAAACTACAGGCCAACACCCCTGATGAACACAGGCACAAAGATCCTCAGCAAAATATTGGCAAACCAAATCCGGTACATCAAAAAGTTAATACACCATGATCAGGTAGGCTTTATTCCTAGGATGCAAGATTGGCTTAACATATGCAAATCAATAAATTTAATTAATTACATTAACAGAATTGAAAACAAAAACCATACAATCAACTAAATAGACACACAAAATGTTTTCTATCTCATTAAAAATCATCAGTCCCTTCATCCATTTTGGTGTCCCAATGAGCATTTTTTTTTTCTTTTTTTGAGATAGGATCTAGCTGTGTCATCTAGACTGGAGTGCTGTGGCACAACCATACAGCCTTGACCTCCCAGGCTTAAATGATCCCCGTACCTCAGCCTCCCAAGTAGTCACAGGCGTGCACCACCACGTCTAATTTTAGTAGAGATGAGGTCTCACTATGTTGCCAAGGCTGGTCTCAAACTCCTGGGCTCAAGCAATCCTCATGCTCAGCCTACCAAAGCGTCCCCATCAGCACTTTTTTATCTTTCGAGTTGCAAGTCCATGATCCATCACTTTAACATCTTTCTTGACATTAATCTGCTGTATACACTTCTTTACTTATGTTGTACCCGTCAAGTAAACCTATGACTTTGAACTAATCTAATTATCAGACTTGTCTTTTCCTATGCAGTGTTGGGGGAAATCATACAAACACACAGAACATAAATGTATTATATCTGAAGTCACTAGATCTTCAGCACTTAGCAGAACACACTCTTGGTTTCCCTGGCTGGCTTTCTTTTTTTCCATTCCACACAGTAGCTTCTTCAAATCATTGGTCTTCCCACTATTCGCCCACTACTTCCTTCTTCATTCTTGGAAAACATTCTTGTTTACCAGTCCTTGGGAAAAATGGAAAACATGAAGCAGAAAATCCCTAAATATCCTGTCCACCCACCAAAAAAACCTAACCTATATCCCTACCCATTCTTTTTTTTCTTTCTTTTTTTTTTTTTTTTTTTTTTTTTTTGTCTTTTTGAGACAGAGTCTTGCTCTGTCACCAGGCTGGAGTACAAGGCATGATCTTGGCTCACTGCAACCTCTGTCTCCCAGGTAAAGGCGATACTCTTGCCTCAGCCTCCCGAGTAGCTGTGCCACAGGAATGTGCCACCACACCCAGCTAATTTTTGTATTTTTAGTAGAGACAGGGTTTCACCATGTTGGCCTGGATGGTCTCGATCTCCTGGCCCTTGATTCACCCACCTCAGCCTCCCAAAGTGCTGGGATTACAGGCGTGAGCCACCGCACGTGGCCCTCCCTTCTTTCTTCTTTCCTTCCAGCCACAAGAGGCATTTCTCCCATTCAAGGCTCTTTTCCTCAAATTGTGGATCAAATCCTATTCTCTTTACCCTATACAGAGGCTTATATCCACCAGTTATTTCTTCTCATTATCTGAATTATCAATCTCAGCATTTATACTTACTGGCATACCTATTAAAAAATAAAATACTTAAATTTCAAAATCAATAAGAACCTTGCTGTCACATCCTGTGCTCCTACCTTATCTTCTCTCTATCCTACCTAGACTCTTAAAAGACTTGTCTTCACTCGCTGCCTCCCCGTTCCCCAACCCCCACTCCTCAACCTGCTGCAAAATGGTTTTGGTCCCCACTCTATAGAGAGTAATTCTTTCCCTACAGTGACTTTTGGAATGCTCAAACTAGTGGAAACTTTTATTCCCTTCCCTTACTTCACCTCTCTTTAGCTCTCACCACCCTTGAAAACTGCCGCCTTCTTAAAACAGTGTTTTCACTTGGCTTCACTCATGCTGGATTTTCCTGGTTTTTCTCTTCTCTCTTGGACCAGTACTTTATTTATTAATTTATTCATTCATTCATTCATTCACTCATTCATTCATTCATTCATTGAGACAGAGTTTCACTCTTGTCACCCAGGCTAGAATCTTGTCTCACTGCAACCTCCACCTCCTGGGTTCAAGCAATTCTCCTGCCTCAGTCTCCCGAGTAGCTGGGATTGCAGGCACACGCCACAATGCCTGGCTAATTCTTTCTGTATTTTTAGTAGCGACGGGGTTTCGCCATGTTAGCCAGGGTGGTCTCAAACTACTGACCTCAGGTGATCCGCCTGCCTCAGCCTCCCAGAATGCTGGGATTACAGGCCTGAGCCACCGGGTGCCCAGCCTGGCCAGTACTTTTAAATTTGCTTTGTAAAGTTCACTTTCTTGGCCCAGCCTTATGTATCTATATTCCCCAGGGTGTTCAATAATACAGTATCAGTAAAATAATTACAGTGGACATAAAAGAAAAAATTAGATCGCCATAAAAATGACACAAAAAGTTGTTTTTTTTTTTTTCTTTTTTGAGATAGAGTCTCTCACTGTCACCCAGGCTGCAGTGCAGTGGCGCAATCTCGGCTCACTGCAAGCTCTGCCTCCCGGGTTCATGTCATTCTCCTGCCTCAGCCTCTGGAGCATTGGGACTACAGGTGCCCGCCATCATGCCCAGCTAATTTTTTGTATTTTTAGTAGAGACAGGGTTTCACCGTGTTAGCCAGGATGGTCTCGATCTCCTGACCTCGTGATCCGCCCACCTGGGCCTCCCAAAGTGCTGGGATTACAGGCGTGAGCCACTGTGCCGGCCCCAGAAAAATATTTTAATTAAATTTAAAAGATTATAAGCATCATTGCACATTTAGCATAATCTACTGTTAAATAAGAGAAGATGCTTGTTTCCAGTTCTTCAGTGGAGGACTTTTTTTCAGTTACATACATCAATAAATCAGTAGTTCTCATCTCTGTTTGCTCAGTTCTTCAGGGAAGCTCACTGATACCTAGGACCCATTTCCAGAGGTTCTTTCTTAAGTGATCTGGGTTATGCTCCTGGCATTATGATTTTTAAAAGCTCCCCAGGTGACCCTAGCATGCATCGAGATTGAGCCAGTACAATAAATTCTGTTTATTGTTAATGACTATTTGAGTTAGGTTTCCCTGACTTGCTCTGTAAAGCATTCTAGCTCCATGTTTCCAAACCTTAACATGCATAAAAATCACCTGGAGATTTTCTTAAACTACAGATTTCAATTCATAGCTTTGCAGTGTTACATTGGTTTGCCAGGACTGCTATAACAAAATACTGCAAGGTCAGGAGATCGAGACCATCCTGGCTAACATGGTGAAACTCCATCTCTACTAAAAATACAAAAATTAGCCGGGTGTGGTGGTGGGCACCTGCAGTCCCAGCTACTCAGGAGGCTGAGGCAGGAGAATGGCGTGAACCCAGGAGGCGGAGCTTGCAGTGAGCCGAGATTGCGCCACTGCATGCCAGCCTGGGTGACAGAGCGAGACTCCATCTCAGAAAAAAAAAAAAAGAGTGTATAATATATTCACATAACTATTTTTCCCAGACTTCCCAAATTTTTTTGAAATATACATGTATTACATTAATAAGCAAGAAAAAGTTAAAATAGTTATTTAAAAAGAATTACCCTTAATTAAAAATTAAACAAAATCCATGACTGATCAGTTCCTTATATATCTTCATGAAAAAGCGCAATAATTCTTCATTGCAGTATGAAGATAAAATAGTTTACTAATGTGTTGCCATTAGCTGGACAGTGTGCTAATGTTTTCAATAATGTCATTTAAAGTACTAAACCTGCCTGTTTTCTACATATAGAAGACAAGATTGCTGCTATAATAATGACTATCACATTGAATTCTGAGTTATAATTGAAATGTCTGAAATTATGAGAGTTAGTCATTCATTCAGCAAATATTTATTAGCAGCGACTCTGAGGGAAGCTCCATTCTTGGCACTAGATATATCACAAGAAGCAAATGAAAAAGGATTTGTCTTCAAGGAGCTTAAGTATTAGAGTATGATTACAAGTATTAATTTTTTAAAAAGGTAACATGAAAATATAAAATATGGTGAGATAATTTCAGGTCCCAGTACGGCTAGAAAGAAAATTAAATAGAGTGCTGTGATGCAACGTGGAAGTTCTTTAGCTTCTATGGTCATGGAAGATTTCTTGAGGAGGCAGTATATGAAATGAGACCTGAAAGAGCAGGAGAATGCCACACAAGTCCCTGGAGAAAGAACATTCCAGATCAAAAAAATAGTATGTGCAATGTTTCTGTGATGGGGATGAGCTTGGCAGGTCCAAGGTCCCGAAAGGAAGGCCAATGTGGCAGAAGCACAGTGAACAAGGAGGGAGAGAGGAGGGGCCTGGAGTTAGAGGACTAGGCAGGGTTTGGTCAGGTAGGCCTTGAAGCCTATGATAATAAAAGCGATTGGATGATTCTAAGCAGAGAAATCACAAGATCTTCCCTTTAAAATAGCAGTCTGAATTCTATGTGGGGAGGATGGGCTATATGAGGAGAACAGAGGATGTGAGGAGACGAGTGAGGTGGTTCTTGAAGTAGACCAAACTCGTGACGCAGTGCAGGCTCGGTTTCAGCAACAGAGCTGGTGGGAAAGAGTTGAATTAGGACTATATTTTGGAGGTTAAACCAACAGGGACTTGTCAATGGACAAAAAAATTAAAAACTCACAAACCTCAAGGACATTCCTAGGATATTAGCTTAAGAAACCAGGCCTTTGATGGCACCATTTGCTGAAAAGAGAAAAGCTTGCTTTGGGGCAAGAGGGAGATATGTTTGACAAAAAGAAACAGCTCTGTTTTGCATGTCAGTTTAGAGTTACGAGTTCTAGTAGAGATACCAATTTGGCAGTTAGATTTAAAAGTCTGGACCTTAGCTGCAGACTGAGCTGGAGAGAACAATTTAGAGATATCTGTGTATCAGTGATTTAAAAACCTCAAACTGGAGGAGGTCATCAAGCGAGAGGGTATGGCTGAAGCACTAACATGTAAAACATGGTAGAGAAAAAGAAGCCAGCAAAGAAGACCAAGAAGAAGGAAGTCCAAGAAAGCCAGAAAAGATCGTGTTTAAGAAGAAACATGTAACCAGGGTGGCTGCTGAGAGGCTGAGTATAGGAGGGGCTTGACTATTGGCACTGACAAGACATACATCACTGGGGATCTTGTTGAAAGCGATTTTAGTAGAGTTGTAGGAGTCAAATTCCAATTTCAGTAGACTGAAAAAGCAATGAGGGGAAAACTTAGGGACAGTGAATTTGAAGAATGTTTTCAAGGAGTTTTTCTGTGAAAAATAGCCAAGAAATGGGGTGGCACTTGAAAGAAGGACCAAATTAAAGGGATTTGGTTTTCATTTTAAGACGAATGATATTACAGTATGTTTGTTAGCCAGTGGGGATGATCTGGCAGAGAGGAAAAAGTTGACAAAGTAAGACAGAAAGGGGAAAATGGTAACTAAATCTTTCAGAAGGTACAAAAGACAGGATCTAAGAAAAACACTGAAGGGGTTGGTTTTAGGGGCAGGAATCACTTTCCACTGTAACATGATGAGCAATGGGAAGTTAAAGTAGTTAGTTATTTACTGATTTCATCAATTATCTCTACAAATTATAGATTGAGGTCATTAGCTAAAAATATTTGAAGGAGAAGAGAATGGAGAAGGTGTGAAATGAACATCTTAGACAATAAGAAAGTGAGTCCTCTAGTCCATATAGGCAGTGTGGAGCACCCATTTCATAGTTGTGGTTGTAAATGTGGAGTGAGTCCAGTGAGTAAAGTTGCATGTTTTTTCACTGACAATGTTCGAGAGCACAAATAAAGGTGTGGCGCAAGTAGACAGTTGGTTTTAACCAGCCTCAGGAGGTTCCCAGTCATGTACAATGAAAGGACCGGGGTGGCCGGAAAGTTATAATGCTGGGACAGGAATCCAGGCCAGTAGACAGAGAGGTGAGGGCACAAGGAGAATGAGGAGGAACTGAAAACACGTACACTTGTAGATTAGTGGGAGAGTTCTTGGAAAGGCAGAACCAGAGTAAGGGAGGTCAACAGAGGAAGTCAGAGACTGGGTTGTTTTTAATCAAGGTTTTCTGAGATGGCACAACTCTCTTGTGATGTTGTCAGTGATTACAACATCTAAGGTATGCCCACCTGAATGAGTTTCCAACAGGTAGTAGCAGAGAGGAAGATAGATCATCAAAGTCAAAGAGGTCTGAGAACTGATGAGTGCAAGTTCAGGCCAAGCTTATTATAAAAACTTCCTGGCTGGGCACGGTGGCTCATGCCTGTAATCCCAGCAATTTGGGAGGCCAAGGCGGGGAGATCACGAGATCAAGAGTTCAAGACCAGCCTGACCAACATGGTGAAACCCCATCCCTACTAAAAATACAAAAATTAGCGAGGTGTAGTGGCGGGTGCCTGTAATCCCAGTTACTTGGGAGGCTGAGGCAGGAGAATCGTTTCAATCTGGGAGGCAGAGGTTGCAGTGAGCCAAGATCGTGCCATTGCACTCCAGTCTGGGTGACAGAGCAAGACTCCATCTCAAACAACAACAAACTTCCCATACTCTCTGCCTTACCCCATTTAACTGGCTGTATGTCAAGGTCAAGGAAACATTGCAGATCTCATATTGAATATGGGAGAGCCTCTCTCAGCCTCAATGACTATATAGAGCATTCCTCCCAGTTAGAAAACTTTACATGAGAAACATATAAACTGAAGGTGAATATGCCATTCAAATTTTGGTGTTAATTTGTTACAGCAGCTATCACTGTAATCAATATTACATCCATCACGTGTCTTATAATGGAAGCTGAAGACCTCTTCACAAAAATTACTTAGATGTAGAGGCCTCACACACCAACCATAACCCCACATTTCCTCTCTAGTTTAATAAGGAGAGGAAGAAGAAGAGAAGAGAAATGAGTTATTGGCTGTCACTCACAGTGTACTGTAGTATACTGTATACTATGGTATAGTAGAGTAGTAGAGTATATCTAAGGAGGAGAAAGTGATGGTGTCTGCCACCCCAAGCCAAGTAAATTGGAGGGCTCTCAGTGAGTCACTGGTTAGAAATTGGGATTGCATGCAAGGAGGGTGGATTGGCTTCTCTTTCCTGCTGTTTTGTTTTTCATTTAGTTAAGTTTCAGAAATCTGAAGGTCCACTGTGGTAACCAGCCTGCAATATGACCCATAAGAATCCTGTTGGTATTCATATGTCTGTGTAGTCCATTTTCACACTGAATTAGGACTACACTATGTGAATACTAGAACAGTACAGAAGTGACAGTATATGACTTATGAGCTGAGGTCACAAAATCATGCAGCTTTTGCCTTGGTCTCTTGGCTCACATATTCTGAGAGGAAGCCAGCATCATGTCATGAGGACACTCAATAGGCACGCATGGAGAGGAGCTGAGACTTTCTGCCCATAGTGAGCCCCAGGATGCCAGCCACGGAAGTGAGCTACCTTGGAAGTAGATCCTCCGGCACCAATAAAGCCTTCAGATGACTGCAACTCCACATGACATCTAACTGTGACCTCACGAGACACCCTGAGATAGAACTGCCCAGTCAAGTTTCTTTAGAATTTCTGACCCAGAGAAACTATGGGATAATAAAGTATCATTGTTGGGTTAAGCATAATTTTGGGAGTTGATCTGTCCTGCATATTAGATCGCTGTATAATAAGAGAAAGCTTCCTAATCCATTCCCAGAAGTGTGAGTGCATTCATAAGCAGAGACTAGTGACTGCTCCCAGACTAGAAACTTCCAGATATGAGAGCCTCACTGGAGCAGCCATGCCAATAGGTCTTGTAGGGACAAATGGAGTAGTGTTCCTAGGAATGAGATGAGTCAAACTTCACACCACTCCAGTTTCCCAGGGCCCTCAAAGAACAGAAGAAATTTTCTGTAGCTTTCTTGGCTTATGTAATGACGCATGGAGAAGAAGAGCCAGGCAAAAGCCATGGGGTTACACAAGAAGCCACCAGGCCAAGCATGAGGCTACCCCACCCAGTGAGGGGTGTGGGATTTTATGGCTGGAAATGCCAAAGGAAAACTAAACAGCCTCTCTGTGAGAAAGCACTCACAACAAAGGGGATTCAAATAATTGTAAGCCTATCCCAAGACAATTCATCACTCGAAACACATTCACCTTAAATGAAGGGTCCATAGCATCAGACAGAACTAGACCAAATCAGAGTACAGCCAGGGACACTTCTCCTACTACCTGTAACCAGAGTAACACAAGAGAATATCTGCCTTTGCTAGTTCCCTGACCCGCAGATAAGGATATAAGTCTTGGTGAGGATGGGGAGAAGGGAAATCAGAGCCAGGACAGATCTGCCCCTTAAATGGGAAAAAGAGAGGACTTTAAGTTGAGTTTGGGATTATAATAATATTAGGTCTCATATTAAAATAACTGGAAACTTATGGAGTCATCTCAATAGGAAATTAAGAGAAGGGAAAGCGGGGAGGGGTTCAACATAACAGAATTGAAACAGTAATTGGAAAAATCCAAGACCATTTCATGCCTCTATCTCAAAGAGCTGAGACTCCTCAATAAAGAGGTTATACATCATATATTCATGCTGACTTGTAAATATTCAGAGATTAACAATACAAATGCCAATAGATGGGAGGCCTAGAATTCATGGACAAAAACGGCTTAATTGAAGACATGATACATTCTAATAAAGAAACAATGTGTTTCACTGTCATTAGAGGCTTTAGAGTTTTCCTTGGTACTGTTGTGCCATGGATCACCGGATTTGGTGTCTCACTGAGGTTCTCATCCCAACTCCATCACTGAAGAGCTGCAAAAGCTTCACCCAGACATTTATCTTCTTTGACGTGGTCTTTCATCTAGAAAATGGGGATTATAAAATCTACCTCACAGCCGGGTGCGGTGGCTTAGGCCTGTAATTCCAGCACTTTGGGAGGCTGAGGCGGGCGCATCACGAGGTCAGGAGATCAAGAACAGCCTGGCCAACATGGTGAAACCCCGTCTCTACTAAAAATACAAAAAAATTAGCTGGGCCTAGTGGCGGGTGCCTGTATTCCCAGCTACTTGGGAGGCTGAGACAGAAGAATCACTTGAACCAGAGAGGCGGAGGCTGCAGTGAGCCGAGATTGTGCCATTGCACCCCAGCCCGGGTGATAGAGTAGGACTCGGTCTCAAAAAAAAAGAAAAAAATCATCTATCTCATGAGATTACTAATTAAATGTTACGGGTCCTGACTGAGCATTTGATACAGAATGTGGGTTCTGAAAGACACGTAAAACAGAAGCTAATAATTATAAGTTTGTAGATATGATAGGCTAGCATTGATTGACATTGTTGTCAATCTCAAATACAGCACAGATATGGTACTGACATACCACTACCATGGAAAAATTATTTCTGGGATGACAACAACAAAGGAAATTATCCTTTCTTACTCACCAAGGGGGGAAAAAAGCATAATAGATATATATATCTATCCACAAATTCTATAGCAGTTATATATATATAACTGTTTTCATGGAAATTTGATTTATAGCTTTAAAGAAAAAAAATCACCTTAAAATCATGTAACCCCTAATGTATCCTTTCCCTGAAGCTATAAACACACCTCCAGTTATTCTGTCCAACAAAAATATACCACAGCAGGTGGAGTCACAAAAGAGTAAACGGTTTCAATCTTTTCATTCATTTCAGTCTATTCCCTCAACAAAAACTTCAAACTGCAGGTGCATGCAGCATACTTCTGCTATGACAAGAGCAGTGTATCTCTGTAACCAGGGCTTCACCTAATGATGTGTGAACTAAATGTTAACTGCAGCAAAATGACTCCAAGCCAAGAAAGCTGAGGGTCTTGCCTGGAAGAGGGGCTAAGCCACAGGAACACACCAAAGAGTGGGGTTGGATCTCTGGCCCTTGGGAGATCATCATTCTTTCCTTCCCTTCAACTTCTAATGTTTCGAGAATAGTGCAAATTAAATTGGAATTCTCAGTTTGCAGACATTCCTCATCTTAGGGCCCAAATTTGATTTCAGTCTGGAAACTAGCATCTAAATGAGTTTGAGAGAGGAGTAGGTTTTAAGAAAGGTCAAGGAGTAGGTTTTAAGAAAGTAAAACACTAACCAATTATTGTAGGGAATCAGTTTCACATCTGGAATTGGTTACATGTGGAACAGAGGAAGAGTTTTCTTAGGACAGTTGGTTTAATTACACTTTTTTAAACAAGAAAGAACAACCTACGAATGCCAGCTAATCTCAAATGCAAACTGGCTACCTCTAGCTAGTAGATCTATTTGCTTCTCATAATATTTCTACCAGAATTATTAGTACTATATCCACAAATAGTTTCAATCAGTTGTTGCTTAAGTAGGGCAAACTTTGGAATGTCCCTTTGAGGTACACATTTTTCCTGGGAGTATTAGTGTGTTGGGGTCAAATCTAGGTGTTCAGACATCTTGACTATTAAAAAAAAAAAAGATGCTATGAGAATAAGCATGATTTTGGCTTAAGACTGACCAAGATTTTAAAATACTAGCTGTGTGACTCTGGGAATGTTACTTAATCTTGCTTTATCTTTTCCTTATCTTAGAAATATGGATCATTCTTATCTTAAAGAGATCTATATTATGATTATGATATTAAATTGTATAGCATATGTAAAACAACAAACAATTATGGGACTATCTGGCTACAGAAGGTAGTCAATAATTGTTAATTCTCTTGCCCCTCCCGGCTCCTTCCCTCTATTATTTAACAACTTATTTTTCCAAAGGCAATATATTTTTGGCAAATATAATGAGACAGGAAGCTTGATATAGCCTACAACCTAAAACATCAGTAGTATGGCACAGAATACAAGAAATTAAGCATATACATGGATTTAAAAGTATTCTATCAGGGGAGAGAATTCTGCTTTCCTATGAAGTTTAGTGTAGCTAAGAATAATGCTGAAAGCAATATTTTACTCCCAAGGAGCAGGTTATAACCTTTTCCGTGAAACCCAGCCAGAACATTTATAGCACATTAACACTAGTGAATGGAAAGGAGAGAGGGGGCAAGAGGATATAATTATACAAATTTTTTTAATTTTTAATTTTTTTTTGAGACAGGGTCTCCCTCTATAATCCAAACTAGAGTACATTGGCACAATTATGGCTCGCTGCAGGTATGACCTCATGGGTTCAAGTGATTCTCCCGCCTCAGCCTCCTGAGGAGCTGGGACTAAAGGCACATGCCACCACACTCAGCTAATTTTTTGATTTTTTTGTAGAAACGAGGTCTTGCTATGCTGTCCAGGCTGGTCTTGAACTTCAGAGCTCAAATGATGCTCCTGTCTCAGCCTCCAAAAGTGATGTTGCCTATAATTATAGCCACCTAGCCTATAATTACATTTGTTAAGGCATCAAGGCATTGGTTGTTTTAATTGCCTTTTGCCTAAGTTGTTCTAAGGCTTATAATATATTTCAAGAAATTAATAATTTAATTGAATTCCCTCTAATTTTATTGTCTATTTTCCCCCACTTGAATCTGTGTGCAGAAGTACATCTGTAAGGATGAGTTAGGGGACAGATAGTGGACCAGTGCTGACCAAAGAGATCACAGTGACATCTAAAGATGATTTCAGAAACACCAGATGCTGTAGAACCAAAGTGGTGGAACAAGGCATCGCAATTATCCAAAGAGAAGAGAGTTGTTTGTCCACATTTTGAAAGCCCCTAAGGACAGTTTTCAGGCACTTGGTTTGGGTCTTTGTGTGTGTGAAGCACATAGTGCAGGACGAGATTAAATCGATATTTAAATGACATGCAAGACACAGGAACCACTTGATGTGGTTGAGCATTTGCTCTCGTTACACTCTGTTCTGTTTATAAACATTCTAGCTATGTGAATAATAAAAAGCCAAGCACAGGCCTTTGTCATCCCTTCATGATCTTTCTGGTACCGGAGTTGCTTAGGAGGAGGTGTTGAGTTTTTGTGTGCTAAAGCTTGTCAAGGGCACATCAAAATGTAATAACGAAATCAACTACTAGACAGATTGGATGGCAGATTTTGGCAGCTAACAAGGAGCTTTCTCGTTATAGGATGTGCAAGCTTGTGGGTTGCACTGCAATTAGAAATGAATTTTTTTTTTTTTTTTTTTGCCTGAGCTCTTCTTATCCTTTTCATTCTCATAAGTGTCAACAGCAAAAGACTAGTTCTCACTCTCTAATGTACTCTATCCATCTCCCTGTTGCTAAAGTAACTAGCATCTTAATTTAACATCAAAATTTTAAAAATTGGATCAATGCTATTCAGTGTTTGTGAGATATTGATACCTTATGGGAAAGTAAGTGCTGTATTACTTAAAACTAATTCTCTTGACTTCTTTCTATGTATGCAAAATATCCTTTTGGTATCCTTTTTTTTAAATTGTTGTTGTTGTGGTTTTAACCATATGTCTCCAGTAGGAAAGCAAGATCTTTGTTTCTTAACAGCTGATATGTACTTGCTACTGTGTCACACAGGAGTCCGCAATACTGTTAGCGGCAACAAAATCATTTCCACAGAAACTAAATTTAGCTTTCAAGAAGAGAAAAACAATACTACTTTTCTGCTGCTTAATAGATGGATTTCATGTGAAAAAATACAATGAATAAAGTCAATATGTTTTTCAGGGGTTAAAAGTAAGACACCCAAAGGTGCAAGTGGTTCCCTCAGAGATTCGCAGCCTATCTGGGTGAGGATTAGGACCTCCTGCAGCTGACCAGGCAGCTCCCAGGCAATCAGAACAATTCCAGAAGAGAGGAGAGAAGAAACTGAAAGGGAGGGAAAAGGAGATGCGGACAATGAATTCAGCTTTTTAAATACACCTGGGAATGTCCATTCAAGAGTCAGCTAGCTTACTAAGCCATTTTTCCTGATAGGTGGGTTGATGTATACAACTGTCACAGACTAGAGGTAATGGACAATAAAGTCATAATGCATGTTATAAATTTTCAACGGAAAGAAGTTTTTATTTTGGAAAAAAAAAAAAAAAAGCTCAAGAATTGGGTATTAAATCCTTAAGAGACAAGAAGAACTAAAGAGAAGAACTAATCCCACATTCAACCCTTTTTCATTTTACTAGAAGAAAGAAGAAATGTAGTTACACAACCAAGTGTTCTTTGAATAGTCCATCATTTTAAAATGCACTTAATATGTGCCAGGCGCTAGACCAGGATCTGGGGAATCAGAGGTAAACTAGAAACTTCCTTTGTCCAGCCATGGTCAAGTAAAAGTAATAAGGAGATAGAGGTGCTGAGACTACTTACCCATGGTGCCCAACAGAGACACAAAGATGAAATCATTAAGTCTCCTCTTCATGGTAGAGATGAAGCTGAAGCTGAGTCCTAAAAAGTGAGCAGGCATTTTCAAGACAAACTGGGAGGAAAGGATATCATAGGTAAGGAAAAAGCCAGTGGTCAAAGCCTGAGAGTTAGAACAGAGTGTGAGGAAAGAGGCAGATCTCCAGAATGAAACAGACATGAGGTTCTGAAGATCAAATATTCCACAAGAAGGGAGTTTGGATAAGAAGGACATTAAGGTGCTTTAAGATGGAGGGGACACAATCTATGTCCTTTTCAAAGATCTTTAGGCAGCACTGTAGCTAACAGATCAGAGAGGGAAAGTATTATTATAGCAATACAGATTTTTCTTTCAAAATAATGTTGGGTGGAAGCCACCAGTGCAATTCCCCCAACTTCTTGTTCAAATATCCATGAAGACACAAAAATACTAAAATAAACCTAAAACTAATATCAACAGACTATGTCTGAATTTAGGAAAATGTGCAATAGCTATTAGATAATTGGAGCTAGGCTGAGATGCATCTGTCTCTGTACCATTCTATTTGCAGACACAGACCAAAAACCAGAAAGCCTACTTTCTACTGAGTAGCAAAAATGAAGGTGGGGGGAGATCCTAGAGGTAGAATAGTACAGCTTTGAAGATGGAGATAGACATAACCTTGATATCACAAATGTGTTTTTTCATGTATTCAATCAGTTCATCAAACCAGAGAAATAAGGAGGCAGGGCAGGAGCAAGTTGTTCTGTTGATGGAATAGAGGTGTACTAAAATTTATGCCTGTTAGAAAATGGGTGAATAAATGAATCTGCCCTCCACATGCACAACTAAGAAAGTGATTCAACTTCAGGGTATAAAGAACAGTTTAGCTTCCTTATTTACTGAAAAATACTGAAACTGGACACTTGTTTGAAGACAAGTAAAAAGAAAGCCAACATGGAGAAAATGATTTGCATAAAAAGGAACATGAAATGCATCCAGAAAATAGAGAAGAATAAAACACTTCATAACATTCATTTATTTCAGGACTGAGTAGAAATTTCATGAAAACATCTGGTTTCTTCAATGAGGACAAAAAGTCAAGGATCTAGAATGGGATCAAATAATCTTAAGGAAAGAACAGGTGGAGTTAAAAAGATACAAGGATGAAATAAAATGGGTGATGACAAAATGAAAAAATAATTGCAATGGCATTAAAACCACATTATTAGAATTAAAATATGCATTGAAGGAAGGGCAGAATCACTGATGCATAAACTCAAATGAAAATGTGGTGGTAAGCGTAGAAGTTTCCTTAGAACGCAAAGGAAAAAACTAAGCAGGAAGAAGGAAATGAGAGCTACAGACAATAAATCCCATAAAGCCAAGTTGAGGTTGAATGATGCTCCTGAAGAATGAAATTAAAGAAAGTAGCAACAATCAAAGATAAAAGATTAAAAAAAGGTCTATGAGATGAAGAAAGTCATGTGTAAGCAGTTTCAATGGTTCACAGCTTAGTGGTTCACAGGAAAACCAGTGAAAAAAATGCATGCCTTGGCACATGATTATAACATTTAAAGAGTACAAAGGTTTTGCAATCTATCCATCTGACAAAGGTTTAATATCCAAAATCTACAAGGAATTTAAACAAATTCACAAGAAAAAACCATTAAAAAGTGGGCAAAGGACATGAACAGACACATCTCAAAAGAAGACATTCATGTGCCCAACAAACAGGAAAAAAAACTCAACATCACTGATCATTAGAGAAATGCAAATCAAAACCACAATGAGATACAATTTTACACCAGTTGGAATGGCAATTATTAAAAGTCAAGAAACAACAGATGCTGGTGAGGTGTAGAGAGATAGGAATGCTTTTACACTGTTGGTAGGAATGAGAACAAACATACATGCACACACAATAGCAAAGACATGAAACCAACCCAAATGCCCATCAATGACAGACTGGATAAAGAAAATGTACATATACACCACGGAATACTATGCAGCCATAAAAAGGAATGAGATCATGTCCTTTGCAGGGACATGGGTGGAGCTGGAAGCCATCATCCTCAGCAAACTAATGCAGGAAGAGAAAACCAAAAACCATATGTTCTTGCTTATAAGTGGAAGCTGAGCAATGAGAACACATGGACACAGGGAAGCTGAGCAATGAGAACACATGGACACAGGGAGGGGAACAACACACACTGACGCCTATTGAGGGTTAGGGGAGGGGGAGGGAGAGCATTAGGAAAAATAGCTAATGCATGCTGACTTAATACCTAGGTGATGGGTTGATAGATGCAGCAAATCACCATGGCACACATTTACCTATGTAACAAACTTGCACATCCTGCACATGTACCCTAGAACTTAAAATAAAAATAAAAATTAAAAAGTACAAAGTTGAGTGAAAATGTCATCAAATTCTGCAATATGAAGCAATAAATTTTGATTATTCTTGGCAATATCCTTTGCAACATTAAATACCAAAGGAAAATGGAGGAGTATCGATTTATTGCTGAAAGTTGGCTAAAACATGTTCATGTGATCACTGCCAATTATTTCTGCCTAAGAGATTATAAGAGGAGGTAAAATGCACCCTACAAAACATATACATAGGGAGCGGACCTAACCTTTAGTGTTGGATTCCTCTAAACCATCTCAGAGTATTCAAACCTGCTTAGAAGCTACATTTTAAAACGTTATCTCATGAGCAGAGAGCTGAAACCAACACGTGATAGGCGGCCTCTAAGACGGCCTCCAATAGTCCACATGTCCTGGTACACACTACTGTGTAATCCCTCTCCTTGAGTACGGATTGAATTTAGTTATCCACTTCTAATGAATAGAATGTGGTAGAGGTAGCAGAATGTCACTTCCAAGATGAAGATTGGCTTCTCTCTCAGCCCTCTCTTTCTCTTCCTTGCAGGGGACTCCTGCTGTCATGCTGTCACCTGCAAAACTGAGATACCCATATGGCAAGGAACTGAGAGAGACCTCCATCCAACAGCCTGTGCAGAACTGAGGCCCTCAGTTCAACATCTTATGAGGAAATGAACCCTGATTGCAAATTCCCCCCAGTTGAACCTTCACATGGGAAAGCAGCCTAGGCCAGCATGTCAACTGCAGTCTTCTGAAAGGCCTTAGGCAGAGGCATCCAACTAAGCCATGCTCAGGTTCCTGACACAAAAACTAGGAGATAATAAATGTTTGTTTTAAGCCATTACATTTTGGGATAATTTGTTATGCAGCAATAAACAATCAATATATTACAGGTTAATAATGAATAAAGTTAAGAGTAAGAAAATAGCAAGTGACTCTTTGATCTCTCCGTCTCTTAGCATTCTGAAATTTCTACCATATGGACAATTTTTGAATAACGGATAATTACTCTTGGTCTTGGGAAGGAAGACACCTTCAGTTTGAGCAAGAGTCTCATATACGTACTAATACCATTATGTCTCTATATACTACACAGATTTAGAAATCAGCTATTCAACCAATTAAACCAACATCAATCTATCTTTAATACCAAAATAAAACGTCCAAAAGAAATCTGAAAATAGAGGCTATAATTAATGTAGAAAATGTCCTAAATAATTAGGTCTACCACCCCAGAATTTACTGGGAAGTCCTGACAGCATAGTGCTAGAGATCACAGTAGCAGTGGCTATGCAAAGGCTATCTAGTAACTTTGGGCAAATTACATCATCTCTCAATGCCTCCCCCTGCATCTGTAAAGCAGAGGTGTCACATGTGAAGACTATCATGGGGGCATGGTACCTGCTCAGTAAATGTGACATACCATTATTACACTGTAAGAGGTAAAAACTGACAAAGGAGGAAAAAATTAAATTTGCTTGACTTCTGATCTCAAGCACAGGCATCTCAAATACTGCTGTTTGAATCTTAATTCTGAAAAACATAGGTAAAAAAATTATTTTGAAAAATGGAAAGATAATAAAATACACAGATTTCAAAACACCAGAGAAAATATAAGCAAATAAAAAGCTCAAAAAAGGAAACATAAGTAACCATATAAAAAACAACAAATTAGTGAAAGAAGTTTTAGATCAATTATATTAGCAATAATAACAAATAAGAATAGCTCTCTTAAGTTTTTAAGAAAAAAGTTTCATAAATTTGTTCAAAGAACAAAATATTATCATTATATTAGTTTCCTAGAGCTGCTGTAACAAATTGCCACAAACTAGTGGACTTAAAACAACAAAAATGTATTCTCCCACAGTTCTAGAAGTACAAAATCAAGGTGCTGGGAGACCTGTGCTCCCTCTGAAGGCTCTGAAGAAAAATCCTGCCTGGTCTCTTTCTAGCCCCTGGTAGTTGTGGCCATCCTTGGCATACTTGTAGCTGAAATGAAAGAAAGTAGCAATAACACTTTGATTCCTGCCTTCACCTTCATAGGGCCATCTTCCACACAGTGTGTGGCTATGTTTCCTTGTAAGGACAAAAATGCTCTTCTTGTGAGGACACCAGTCATTGGATTTGGGACCAACCCTAATCAAGTATGACCTCATGTAAACTCAATTACATCTGCAAACACTCTATTTCCAAGTGAGCTCACAATCACAGGTACCAGATACAGGTCCCAGGGGTTAGGACTTCAATGTATCTTTTGGGGAACACACAGTTCAACCCACAACGACATACTGTGTTCAAAAGGTATACAACTGAAAACAAATGGAAGCAATTTAAATATGTGACAACTAGGAAACAGACAAATTAGCATTGCATCTATATAATCGAATATTTAAAATCTACTAAAACTTTGTGGAAGACCAATACATAAAAATATCAGTGATATGGTGTAAACCAAAAATATTAAAATATAAAGATGCTTAAATATGCAAAAAGATACAATTACTGCTAATTATGTACGTATATATACAGAAAAATCTTAGGGAAAGTACACTGAAATATTAATCATCATTGACATTGTTGGTAGGACAAGAGGTGATTTTTAGTTTCATCTTCATAATGTTATATACTTTAACTATTTTATTACAGTTAAAATGCTTTTCTAGACTTTCGTAGTCTTTGCATTACAGCAGTAAAAGTATATTTTTTACACCCATCTTCTGATAGTTGTGAATATGCATCTGTGCTTTTTGAAGGGATTGAATCAATGTTCAAGGAATGTATGTGATGTAGGATAGCTGTGGGTTTATTCATAATGTAATAATGAAGATTACACTCCAATGACCTGGATTTGCAGTCAGGATCTCCTACTTGGTGGCTATGTGAACTTGGGCAAGCGGCCTAACTTTTTTTACTTTTTTGTATAGGCTGGAGTGCAGTGGCTCGATCTCTGCTCACTGCAACCTCCGCGTCCTGGGCTCCAGCGATTCTCCTGCCTCAGCCTCCCAAGTAGCTGGGATTACAGGTGCCCGCCCCAATGCTTGGCTGATTTTTGTAGTTTTAGTAGAGATGGGGTTTCACCATCTGGTCTCAGCCAGGCTAGTCTCAAACTCCTGACCTTGGTTGATCCGCCCACCTTGGCCTCCCAAAGTGCTGGGAGTACAGGCGTGAGCCACTGTACCTGGCTGAGGGGCCTAACTTCTATGTGTCTCAGTGTCCTAACATGTAAGCTGAATATATGATAGGGCTTTTCTCAGAACATCATTTTAGACAAGGTTTTGCTCATATATTTAATAAGAATAATAAGTCAACTGCTTTTCACCTATAATTTGACCAGTAATTTCATATGGAGTATCTGATAGTATCAGTAGTACTTTTGCACCAACCTAATACATTCTGATTGAGTACATTCTCCTGAAATGCGGTATGATGACTTCAATGACAAACAAGGCATAGTAGTCTGAAAGTGACCCTTAGATATTTGTGTTCGTCTCTCCCCTACCAAATACACAGGTAAGTTTCATATATTTCCTGATATTCTTTGATATCCTTCAAGTGCCTTGATCTAATAATGATTTAAAGTTAGAGACTTTCAGTTACTTGTCCAGCTCCCAGTAAAAAATGGCCACAGGTGCTGAGGGCCCTGATATTATCTGTTCCTGCTTTGCCCTGTCAAGCTGCATGTACTGAAGGACTGTGACACTCAGGCGTACCCAGCCCAGCTTCGTTGAACTCTAGCCAGTGTGTTCAGAGCAGAGTGGTCTGGGATTTGCCCACCACACTAATTCCGCTGGCAGGTGTGCCCGCTTTCTGAATCAGCAGCAGCATCCTGCTCACCCTGATTCATTCATGCGACAGCTATTCATTGAGTGGGAGGCCCTGTACTTACTAGATGCTGAACAAAATTGCACCTGCCTCCTCGAGTTTAGTGAATTAAAGTACTAAACAAATACAGAATGATACATTGTGATAAACACCAAGAAGAAAAACGATATGGTACAAAGAGAACAAGAGGAAGAGGTGACCTGGTTAGATTGGGTAGTCAGGGAAGGCCTGTTTGTGGAGGTGACAATAAATTAAAAACTTCAAGGATGAAAGTAACCTGCCATGCAAAGAGTGGGGAAGAGTGGCCCTGGAGAGGAAATACATTCTACAGGTATGAAGGTCCTGAACAGGAAAGCACTAGACCAGTAAAAATGATAGAAATGAAGCCAGTGAGTGGTGCAGAGAAGGGAGGAAAGATATGAGTTAGCTAAACACAGACCAGACCTTGCAGCACTTGGTCTTGTAGGACACAGGAAGAAGTGCATTTTGATTCTGTTTTAATTTCACTGAGAGGGCATCAATGGGTTTTAAGCAAAGAGAAAAAAAAAACAGCTATTTAAATTGCATTTTTATGAAAGTGGCTGCTTTCTGAAAAATAGAAAATAGAAAAGGGTAGAAATAGAAAGACTAATAAGGAGGCTATAAGGAGTTCCAAGTGAAGCATAACGGGGCCTTGAACTAGTGTGGTCACAGAGAATTGGAGGCATTTGAGCTTCATGTTGGGAAAGCCATAATAGAGTTATATTATGTGTGGGGAAGAAGAAGGAACTAAGGGCCATTGCTAGGATTCTCGCTTGAGCAAGAATGGTGCTCAAGCACCATTCTGGTGGGGTCATTCATTGAGATAAGGATAGACTTGAGAAAATCTTATTGGGGGTGTCTGGTAGTGGTGAAGATGAAAAGGGGGACTACAGTTCATTCTTGAAAATGTGGTAACTGAAATACCTGCGCATCCAGTATCCTAGTGGAGATGAAAAGAGGCAGTTAGATATCCATGTCTGGAACTGAGACATGCGGTCTAAGCTCACGATGAAAATGTGGAAGTTGTAATTGGGACTGCCTTGTGAGACCTTGTGACAGTTCCCACTGTGAATAGAGCCTGGGCCTGAACCCCAGCTTGATTGGCAGAGAGGCTGACCTCCCACCTGTTCCTCTTCACTGTGTAGTAGACCCAGATCTACCCTCGGATCCCACTGGACCCCAGGTGTTTGATAACAAGACTGATATGACCTAGAGATTCCCTGCCAGGCTTCTATACCAAAGGTCTGCCTCCTCCAATCTGAATCCAGTCTATACTGGACCAGGTGACTGTGCTCTACTGTGAGCACGTATTTAAATATTAGCAGAAAGGCAGTGTCTTTCTGAGGAGATGAATCCACAGTGCCTCAGGGAAGTGGGTTAGGAAAAATCTTGGGATAGATGGCATTCTTTGCAGGCAATTGAATAGATATTGCTCATGTGGTGTGAACTGAGTATACAAGAGAGGCAAGCCCTTATACATTTATTTCATGTCCACTTAGTCCCCGGCCCTTTGTACATGGTGGGTCCTCCCACACCACACTCCAGCCCGGGAGGCAGAAGAGAGCCACAGCCCACAGCACCAGGCTCTGGTGTTCTTCTAGGACTGTCCTCTCACTTGCTCTCTAGAACAATGGGGCTCTGATCTCCTTGTCCAACTCCCTAAGAGTGATGAGGACATTTTAGGCAGAGTAGCCAAAAGGATGGAAGGCGTGGAGTTGAGATGCAGCCCATGTAACAGCCACCAGCAGTGCAGTGTCTCTCCCCACAAGGTAGGTGCTGACTAACAGAGGAAAAGGAGCAGGACATAGCAGATAGGGGTACAGAACAGCAGCACCTGCTCTGCAGAGTGAGGTTGACTCACAGGATTAAAAGGCCTGCAGTGGGCAGAAAGAAGGGACCAGCAGGGGAAGCATGTTGACATGTATCACGCTCTAAGCCCTGGAGAACAGCTGATGCAGAAACATAGCCACAGTGCGGTTGAGGGAAGGTGCAAGATCCGCCTTGCCCGTGGACCCAGGTGTGGAGAGAAGGATGGGCTCACAAAGCAACTTGGGTAGACCCCATGAGCCAGTCTGTGGAGGGCAAGTTTTGGTGACGGCAAGCGTCACACAGAGTCTGCCCACAAAGGAAATGAGGAGACAAGGAATGAAAGGAGCTTCCTCCTGCACATGGAATTCCAGGAGCTGCCAAACTCCTTAATAGCATGGCTCCCTAATAGCTGGCAACTGCCTGACAGTTCTAAGAGTGATGAAATCCAGAGATGAAAGGGCTTAGCATCCCTGAGCAGAGAGTGCTTGTGGGTGAGCCGACTGCTCATTAACCTGGGCTGAACACCCTGCATGGTGTCCTGGGATCAACAAACACAGCTGTAGGAAGTTTAAAAAATTGACACCTTTCTTGTGAAACATAGATCCACCTATGGTGGCCCACAGGGTTGTGAATCAAAGCTGAAATGCAGAGCCAATATGAGGAAAAGCAAAAGCATAATCAGTAGGGAGTGGCTCCATAATCCAGAAAGCAGTGATTGAGGGGTAGCTGTGGGCACAGACCAGAACCAGAGAGGCAGTAAGGAGAAAGAACATTCAAGGGGATAGGATCTTAATCTGGACATGGAAGGCACTTTAAGACAGATCAAGATCAGGAGACAGGCTGTTCACTCTATGGGGGAAATCAATAATGAACTGCCAAGGAATAAGGATTTATTTGTCGGAGTTTCTCTCAAGAAACTTCCGCCATCTTTCCTCACTCCTATAGTTTCAGAACTTAGAGAGAAGCTGATGTAGGAGTTAGTTAGGGATCAATCTATCATCTTTATTACTAGTAAAGCTGGACCAGAGAATGTGGCTAGTATCTCAGGTCACAATCAGACTTCCTACCTTCCCACACCCATCCCAAACGACAGGTTTTCCCAAGGCAGACGCACAGCTTGCCCAGTAAGATTAGCACAAGGAGGAAAGAAGAATATGTCCTGCCCACAGGCAAACTGGGCTGACAGAAAGAAAGCCCCAGGGGGCTGAGCCACAGAAAGTCAGCTACTTTCCCCAGTTAGGCAATCAGATAAGTCCCCCCTTTCCTTTAGGAGGGGGCTGGCAGGAAGGGTGAAAGCTTCCTCCCTTCCTAGTATTTCCAGAAGGACAGATGTTTCCATTTTACGGGCCTCAGTAGGGATGCCTGGAAAGGAAGAAAATTAGCCTCCTTCCATTGTACTGGCATATATCGTCAGATTGTACATTCTGATATTTAGAGAAGAAAAATTCAAATGAGCTAGTAGAAGGCCTAGAGATTTTTTTTTTTTTGATCCACTTGTTTTCAAATGTTTTCCTTTTAGCATTGAACTCTCTCTTCAAATATAAAGACAGAGCTGTTCTTGTTGAATGGGACAAAAACGTTAAGAGATGTGGAAGCCCAGGCTTAACCAAGAGGACTCCCCTCCCTTCCCCAGCACCACCCAAAAGCAACTCAGAGGAACCCGGCACTTCACACTATAGTTTCCAGACCTCTGAAATGGTTCTACTGCACTGGAAAAATGTTAAGCAGAGAATTTACGTGACTGCCCAAATTGCACAGCTGAATCAATGGCGGAGGTATGCTATTAGGATCCATCATGGTTTGGCTCATCTTGACAAGGTCTTAAAATCAACACAGAGAGCTCCAACTCATTTTAAAGGGATTTACATTATTAATACTAGTCTAATTTCTTCTTATCTTGCAATATACCTCATCTGCTAATGCCCATAGGTCTTAGAGGAGGCTGTACCTAGCCAGGAAGTTCACACTGAAAAATATCACTAGAAAGAGTTGTGCCATTGCCAGTAATACCGATCTTTGCAAAGTGGCAAGTAATTATAATCCAGATAGTTTAACAGGAGGAAAAGTGATGAGCTAATGGAGCTTCCCATCACCTCCAACACAATAATTTGGACAAGGTGTCTTTTTCTGGTTTTGTTTTTGTTTTTTTGCTGCCCCTTGCCAGAAGGGACCAGTCAACAAAAACAACTAACGTTTGTCACAATGGGCAGCTGTGAATTCGACCATATTGCCCTCACTATAACCCTGGTTTTCCATGAGCAAGGAGGTGATGAGGGTGGTGTTTCTAAACAAACAGAAAAAAAACAATTTGGCTATTGCATGCAGAATTAGGCTGAATCACATGAAATCAAATGAAATGAAAACACTGAATCACATGTTTTATAAATCATAAATGGCCAAATACTGGCACTTTTGTATGTTTCAACCTGTATTTCACTGGCCTGGTTCTCAACGGACTTTGACCTTCCAATATTCCAAATAACAGGCTTTAGTTCCTTGTTCATCCCTGATTCTACCTCTTAACTAGGGACAGGCACCAAAAAATATAGTGCAGTCTTCTACTTAAGGTTCTCTGTGTTCAACAAAGGACTCCTGAGCATGTCACAGGAGTTATGTCATGCCCTTCCTCCTGGTAATACTGGTTTTTATCCATTTCCTTCCTTCTCCTTACCCTCAGTTCATGCCCACACACCCACAATCATACAGAGACTGCTGAGACCACCAACTAATTTCAAACCACCTGCCAAACACTTTACAGAATATAGAAGAACTTTCACTACTTTCAGATGTCACAGGAGGGCCAGGAATCAGGGTTAATATCTCTGCATTTGATCACTCATTCTTCCTAAGAACATCATCAAAAGTATATAAAAATATTTATTTCTATTATCCCCTTCATAATTATATCCACGGCATAATCTCTGCAAAAGCATGTGCATGCTTTAAAAAGCCAGTGAGTGTCAGGGGAATTCATATCACCACACATTGGCAAGCCAGAATATCACTATTACCAAACTTACTTTACAAAACAAAGTGGAGGTAAAAACCACGGGAAGGGAAATTCAAACATCAAACAGGATTGATGGGTTTATCATCATCGCACTACATTACAGAGTGACCTCCACAGACTGGAAATTGGGTTACATCAACAAACCTCACTTTAAAGTGTGAGATGAAAGAGTGCCTCCCCTAGTGTTTTGTGGTATAACTGGCTCAGGTTTAAAGAAAGTATGCAGCCAGGTACCCGTGTCACATTTCAATCTGTGATATTGACATGGATGTGAAAACCCAAGCCTTTGAAATTGAGCCTTTCATAAGTTGAACAAAAACCTGAAATGCACTCTCCTGCGAAGACCTGAAGGACAGAGAAGGTAAGATGATAAAGGGGAAACCTTTACGCATGGAACATTTTTGAATTTTCCTGCCATGGGCCATAACTCAAGTGTGTGAAAGTAGAGCTTAGCTCAAATAATTGACATTGGTTTGTTTGGTTTTCCTCGATATCAAGGCTTACCTGCCTTGTAAAGATTCCAAAACATCAGCAATGTGTTGCCAAAGTCAGGAAAATTATTAGTGTAACAGAACCAGCTGTACTTAAGTTGGATTCAATTATCCAACCCCACCGCACCCAAGAGCGCCCTCTCGTCATTTATTTATTTAGCTAAACTATTTCTCTGTTGGTTTGGCAAACTCTCAGGCAAGCAGTGAAGAGCTCGGGTATTCAATGCAAGCTTCATTAACCCACTGCAAATGATCTTCATATTTTTTTCGATAACATTCCAAAAGGAAAATGTCTCTGCCCTCTACTTTCAATTTTTAGTCTTTTGCTTTATAGAATATAGAAAAACTATAATTTCTAGATTTAATGTAGAAATTAACAGATACCAAGCCAAATATCTTATCCTTTGGTTTTATTATTTGGTGTGTGTATAGGAAATGGAGGGACTGCAGAAGGATGGATTTCTCAACTTCCCATAAATCATTTAAAACAAGGTCCTCAGACTCTGCCCACTTGTGACTTTAAGGTTAAGAAGGGGAAGAGAGATATCACAAAGGGTATTTGAACTTCTTGTAAACAGGGATAAAAGGCTATTTGTTAATATCTGACGATGCAAACAAGTCACCAATAGCAGAACAACAAAATGTCCTGATAGTTTTAAAGTCTTGAAAATATCTCCAGCCCCAGGTCCTTCCTTGGCTTCTAGCTAGGTCCAGGTCCCCTTTACCAGGAACAAAACCCCAGGATGCATTACGCTTCCTAATTCTTCATAGTCTGCTTCATTTGGCAAAGGGCCTAAACCTAACCACAACAGTTAAAAAGAAAGGCTTGCATTCTACTATAAAATACACAAATCATGAAATGTATACAACTAACAAAAACAGTTTCGGTACTACTTGATGAGAAGAATCTTGTGGGGGGTGTGTGTGTGTATGTGTTTTTTAATTCAGCATTCCAGTAATGTGAAACCACTGTTTAAGGTAGAAAATCATTTTTCAATCTCAGGAAACATCGTTACTAGCTGCCAAAAGTCAATCCATATAATAAGAAATATTTGCTAATGCTGAACACCTGCACTTTTATAGATAGCCTCTCAGGACAGCTGCGGCTGAGTCTTCAAGTCTACCAATACAGCAGCCAAGTAAAAACACTAAATGTTAGATAAGAATGCTTGCTGAATTAGCCATGCATGTATCTACACTAAGTCTAGTATATTTATTGGTAGACTCTGACAGTCATTAGATACAATAAAGTACAATACAAAATATATCCAGGATAAGGTTCCCAGCTGCTAGATGCTTACATCTTGAGGTGGTAAGATACACAAATCAAAACATACTAAAGGTATAAACATATATCATGCTTATGGAAGCCATGTGTAAATATTTATTTCACTTCCCATGGTTAGATTTAACTTTTTTGGTTTCATTGTTTGATTTTTCTGACTTGCTGGGTTTAATAGAAAAAGGCAGCCACCAGAAGTTTGAGGGAAGGATTCATTAAGAAGGTACAATCATTGTTTTATATCTTTCTGAAATGAGTTCTAGCAAGTGCCTTAAGGATAGTTTACACTTTCTTGCCTACTATTCAAACACCGTGATGCTGAATCTTCACAACTTTCTAATTGCATTAGTCTTCTCTAACCAATCAATCAAGAGACAGAGAAAGATGACTTAAAAATTATTACTGTCAATAATAAAAATCATGTATTGAGTATCGGCTAAGAACCGGAAACTGAATGACATCCTTTACAGACAGTGAGTTTAATTCTTACAACATCATGAAATAGCAGGCCGAGCGCAGTGGCTGATGCCTGTAATCCCAGCACTTTGGGAGGCCAAGGTGGGCGGATCATCTGAGGTCAGGAGTTCGAGACCAGACTGGCCAATGTGGCAAAACCCCGTCTCTACAGAAAGAAAATTTAAAAATTAGCCAGGCATGGTAATCCTGTAATCCCAGCTACTCAGGAGGGTGAGGCAGGAGAATTGCTTGAACCCATGAGGTGGAGGTTGCAGTGAGCCAAGATCGTGCCACTGTATTCCAGCCTGGGTGAAAAGAGTGTGACTTCTTCTCAAAAAAAAAAAAAAAAAAAAAAATTATGAAAAAGCATATATTATTACCTTCCTTTTACAAGCAAAGAAATTGAAAATCACAGTAATTGATGTGGCTGTCTCAAGTTAGATATAGTCAATTCTTATCTGGTAATAAAACTGGAATTTAAACCCAAGTTCATCTGCTTTGAGATATTGTGGTCTTTCTTCTGTCTTACACTTCCTCTTTTGCCAGTATTTAGTTAGCACTGATTTTTTTGCTGGGCGTTATACTGGTGATGTAGCGGTAAATTAGGCAGATGTGGTCCTGCCATCACAGTTTACAATCTAGCCCGGGAGACAAACCTACAAGGAGTAGCAATAGGTAAAATTTGGGTTATAAACAAACAGTATAGCATACAAGGGGACAAGAGGGGAACCTGGCCAAATGGTATAAATTCTGCATTCTGCAAAAGATGCCACAGAAAACTACTTGCTGAGAAATCAACTTCATCCCCTAAACTTCAAGTCATCCCACTGTTCACTCAATTCAATCTCAATAGTGTGATATTTCTATTTAAATAAAATGTTATCCAGTCAGTTTTCTTTGGTTTCTGTGATTTCAGCAGGGCCAGGTAGAATAATTAGATGAGAGGTCCTGGATGGGTTCTTCTTAAATTGCTTTCCTTGGATTTCAAGCCTTTCTAGTGCCCTTGTCTTGCAGCACATGTCCCACCTACATCATGTCGGAAGTTGCCTATTACTCCCTCTCCTTCAACCAGTCATGACCTGTTTATCCCCATCACACCTCCTGAAGGCAATCTGACACCACAGGCATCACATCCCTACTACATCATTTTCCTAATGTACACCCTGCTCCCTTCCTCCCTTACTGGCCCCTATAGCACTTTGCACACAAGGACTGAGCAACTCCCCAATGGCAGAAAGGACCAATTCATATTATTCTTGGGTACTCGGTCTTCTCCTCATACTAAGCAGAAAAGTCAGAATGTTTCTGGCAGCATTCTAATCAAGCTTTATCACCTTGGAACATGTGTTTGGTCATTTCTGTCTTCAGATTTTTCAAAAGCAGATACAAGTCACGTGCCAAGATGAACACAAAATGCTGAGATTAACCAGAATTCTTTAATATGCATAGGGTAGATGACCTCTGCCTGCAGAATACACTCTCATGAAAGTGATCCAGCCAGAGCTTCACCTACTGTCTTTCATCAAGGAATTATTTCATAATGCAAATGAGAGTAATATTATTAAAGCAAAAATCTGAATCTGTTTTATTTTTAAAAAAAATAAACCACTCAAATTCACTTAACTAGTAGTAATTAATTGCCTATGTTTTACAACACACCTCACAGCCAAGGCACTGTGATTACAAACCTGCCACCAAAACAAGTGCCGGATATTTGAAGGCAGTGGCTAGTAACCCTGCACTCTAAAGGCAACTTACTGTTCAACAGAGGTAAGCTACAGAAATAGGGACTGACAGGAGCTCTTTTGTGGCAAATTAGCTGAGGTCATAAGCAGTTCTGATAAAATGCACCACATATGCTCAAATATGTACCCTATAGCCTCTTCTAAAAATTTCAAGCAGTATCAGGACAGATAATAATGCAATCAAGTACTTACAAATACTCTGTACAAGTCATTAGAAGAAACACTGTGTTACTGAGGCCAAAGCTTTCCTTCCACATTGGCTAATTGTATAGAAATGTTATGCCTTCTAAACCTTTCGTTTTAAAAAATCTTCCAACCACCATATTACAGTCTCAAAGAAGTACATTTCATGCTGTTACTACAAAAATCAATTAGTTAATGTGTGAGTATGATCACTTTTATAAAACTAAGAAACAAGAGAGGTAACTACATGACAGCATCTGTCCAGGTTCTCAGTTAGAAGCAAAACATGGAGAGACTAAGCTCTGGTGTTCCTACTGGAGGACCATCACACTGAAGTGGGGACAGCCAGTTTTCTCAGTCTAGAGAGCCATGTGTTCTGGTAGTTTGCTGACTAGGGTCTGATGTTAAAGAATTAACAAATAACAAAAAGATGTTTTAACTCAATGAACTACCCTGGCGTCTGGCGCTATACAAAATGATCCTGGGGTCAAGAGATCCTCCTTGTTTCCTATCAAACACTTCTTTCTTCCTTCAGAGATCCTGGTTCCTTTGCCTCAGCCACACTCTCCTTGATGCAACATATTAGATTTCAGTGTTTCAGGGGAGGCTGCCTTGTGTGGCAAGACACCAAAGGACCTTCTATTCACTAGGTGGTCAGTTTTAGCACATTCTCACCAAGTCCCAGTGTAACTCTGTGAGCCATGAGGATATCTGGCTTTTCCCATTCCCAGCAAACAGAAAGATGAAGCTGAACTGAGACGTTGAAAATCTCCATTATGATTTCCCTTTTAGATATTTTAGTGGGTTTTCCCTGGAGGGAAACAAAATTATGAGTTCATCAAACATAAATGGGAAACATGAGCTTCATCAGTCATCCCCTCATATTAAAAGTAGCTCCCCTTTTGGGTTGCTCACGAAATAAAATTGGTAATAGCTTATTGCCAAACTTTTCTAGATCTTTTAGCCCCAGGAGCACACAGCAAAAGTCACCACTCCTTTCACTAGTAATATTTCCTTCTGCCTTTGTGAAATTCTTGCCAGGAAAGGAGGGGTTGGGGATACCTTTCTGAATATTTTGGGGACATACATGTATCCACAAGGACCATCTGAAAAATTTTAAGACCAAAATAGTCAGGCATGATTAATTAGAATGGATGCAGATAAAGTGGCTTTTTAAATTGTGGTAAACTATATATAACATAAAATGTATCCTTTTAAGCATTTTAAGCGTACAAAATACATTCACAATGTTGTATAACCATCACCACTCTTCATTGCCAGAATTTTTTCATCATCCCAAATAGAAACTCTGTACCCATAAAACACGAGCTCCCTGTTCACCCTGCCCTAGTCCCTGGCAGCCTCTAGTTTACTGTGTCTTTAAGAATTTGCCTAGGCCCCTTGTATAACGACTACAGTATTTTTAATGTCTGAAGACTCTTCGTCACTCCTGTACATCAAAGAATTTCCCTTCGCTTGACCGTGGGCCTACCTTAGTGATACACCCCTAATGAACAGAATGAGGTAGAAGCGGCACTGGGTAAATTGGAGGCTCAGACAGAGGCAATACAGCTTCCACTTGACTTGCTCCCCACCTCTCAGTGGAAGCCAGCCTCCATACTCCAAGAAATCCAAGCAACCACATGTAGAGGTCAAGGGGGTTCTGGCCACAGCCTCAGCTGAAGACCCAGTCAACAGCCAGCATCAACCACTAGTCATGTGAGGGAGCCTTTAGTTAATTCTAGTCCCCAGGTTTAGAGCCACCTCAGCCAATGCCATGTGAAACAGAGACAAGCTGACCTCATCCAGCCCTACCCAAATGTCAGATTCATAAGCAAAATAAATGTTATAATTTGTGTCACAAAATGTGGGGGTAGTTTGTTATGCAGCAGGTGAGATATGGAATACCAACCAGTCATGGTGAATGCTGGCCAGTACATCAATACGTATGTATCAGCTGAATATCTGTGCTCCACGTATCCCATAGAATACACCAAGCCAAAAATTCACAAGCCAACTCCAGGGAATCCTGGAGACAATATGGCTGTGGAATATTTAAGTCAATTAAGTCCACAGTAACTTAAATCCAAAGTTAAGGTAGGAAGGAATCAACAGCCTTGAATCATCTAGTGATACCTGAGTATCTGCACAATAGTGATTAACATTCATGCATTGGGAGAAAACAAAATTAAGCTTTTAGCTATTTTGATAACTTGCCCCTTCATTTAGTAAATACTGGCAATAAAAACAGATTAATAGGAGATTTCAGTGGCAGAAAAAGAGACAATAATACAGACAGATTCTGTTCTGGCAACAACAGGACTGAAAGAAATAAATGTTTCAAAATATTTCCTTATTTGGAGCTTCTATACAATATGTTTATATAGAGATTCTCCTGCTATTTTATGTTAATTTAATTTGATGAGCACTCAATGTTTTTTCTGGCTGATAACTAATGGCTTTCTTTAGTTCTAGAAAATTCTTAGCTGTTGTCATCTGTTGTATATTGTCTTTTCTTCACTCTTCTGAAATTCCTGTATTTCATGTCTCAGTTCATCCCCTGATGCTCTTCTCCTTCATAGTATATCCAAGTCTTTCTTTCTGCAATATTTTATATAGTTGACTCAATCCCTACGTGTGTGTGTGTGTTTTTTTTTTTTTTTTTTTTTTGGAGACAGAGTCTTGCTCTGTCACCCAGGCTGGAGTGTAGTAGTGCAATTTTGGCTCACTGCAACCTCTGCCTCCTGGGTTGAAGTGAGTCTCATGACTTAGCCTCCCAAGTAGCTGGGACTACAGGCACTGGCCACCATGCCCAGCTAATTTTTGAATTTTTAGTAGGGACAGGGTTTTACCATGTTGGCCAGGCTGATCTTGAACTCCTGGCCTTAAGTGATCCACCCACCTTGGCCTCCCAAAGTGCTGGGATTGCTGGGGTGAGTCACCGCACTCAGCCTCAGTCCCATTTTCATTAACTGTCACTTCAACTGTGTTTGACCTATTATTTATTCTCCTAATTAGAGTCTTTTTTGAACATTTAAATTGTATGAAAATTTTATTTACAAGATTTGTAATGAGTTATTGGCTGTGTTCATTCATATGTTTCAAAAAATTTGATTTTTCTTGACAATCTCTTTTTACTATTTAATTTGGATACCAGTTCCTTTTTTATCTTTTCAAAGATGTATAAAATAATTTTTAAATAACTTGAGCAATGCATGATAATGTCTAGTTCCTTAGGTGTTAACGCTTCCCATTTGTTGGGTGCACTGGCTATCTGCCTTAAATTCCCTTGTGTTTTAAAATTTGGGCTTGTAAGCTCTTCTTGCCTAGTAAATTTTGTTTTGCTTCATTGTTTTTATCTCTTTCTAAACTCGTAGTGGGTAATTTCATAATTGCCTCAGCCCTGACACCACAGTCTACAGCACAGAACCAGGTCTCATACTAGAAGTCTGGGATCTTGCCAGTAGGAAATCATAGTTCCAGTTCCTGTGGGATCACATGGAGGCACCATTGGAAAATCCACTGGAATGAGCAAGAAACGGATTCCTCTCTGGGCCACGTCGTTTCTACCACAGCCCTTGACATCATACAGAGCAGCAGCCCTTGAGACGCACTGCGGTAGGTTGCATTTAGTGTTTCATGGGGTTTGGACGACAGGGGTTAGATTAGCTCCCTCTTTCTAGTCTCAGTCAGTGCTCCGGGCACTTCAGCGCCAGCTCACCATTTCTTTTTTTCACTGTGTTTTTGTTTGGCAGAAATTTTCATGTTAAATTCTGCTTTATAAGTGAAACTCTATTTTTTTTCGGTTTTTTGTTTTTTGTTTTTTTGGTTTTTTTGGGGGGGGGGCCCAACTCTCTGTGTTCCAAGTAGATGGAGAGGCACTCCCTGCCTTGTACCCCATGTGTAGTCACTCTGCCATTTTGACCATAGAGGCAAGAATCAGAATAAAAGTAACTCTTTTTGTTTCCTCGAGTTAGCATGAAGATCCCTATATTTTCACAGATAAAATTTCATATTTATCATGACGGACAGAAGAAAGTAAAACAAGTCTATCATTGCATAAAATGATATATTTGCTCTAATAAAGAACTAAAAATAATATTATGATGCAAGTATTATAGGTAATGCAAAGGTCTGATAAATATTTGATTCAGTCCTTACTTTTAAATATATATGCATGTATATTTATGCAAAACCAGAAGATATGTAGAAAATCACACACATTGTATTCCTCACATAGGACATGAACCTTTCACAGATCTCCCTAAACTATACCTTTAGGGGCCTTTAAATCTTTGGAATTGGTGGGTTTTGCTTGAGATTCATAGCATAAACAACTTTCTGGCCAGGTGAGGACTGGCTCTTTGGTTATAATTTTCAAAGACAAGTCCTGATTGTTTGATTTTGTACCAAGCACCTGCTAAAAGTATCACTTTCCTGGCTAAAAGTGCAGGTGATTTGACATATGCACTGACTGACAAGAGACTTCATATAAATACTTGTTTACATGTCAGTTATCGTGAACAAACTTTAATATGTCCAAAATCCTGAGCCAAGTCAGCCAATTTCAGTGTAGGCCCATCTTTCTGCAAAGAAATTTGTTTTGGCATATGGGATATATCATTGAATGTTTATTTTACTTAAAAAAAGAACGAGAAATGTTCTTTTGATCCTCAATACTAAGTATTCAATAGATTTAAAAGAGAAAATGACAGAGACACTTTCAGTTTCGATATTATTTAAAAGTGTCTGCACAGGAACTCAGAGGCAAAATTCCTGAGCGTCTTCACCAGGTGATAAAAAGGATGAGTAAGATATACACAATTTCTCCTCTAGCCAATTTTATAATATAGTTATCTTATGCTATGAGATGAATCTCTTATAAATCAGTCGATTCTCTTCTCTCTCTCTGTCATAGTTTTTGAAGCTATCCTCCTAGGGATAGTGCCTTGTACATATTGTGTTCCCATAAATATGTGTATAATGAATGTGGCACCACTAGAAACTCAAGATGAACCAACATGGCTTGACTTTTATTTTTAATTAGCTAAAGAAAAACCTCTTTATAATACGGTCTGTATCCAGACTCACGAAATGTACAGATCACTACATTTAGGCAACCTTAGTGACATTTAAGAATACTCATGCACTTCAATTTCAAGTGAACTTGCATACTAGTCTCTTTTGCTTAAAAGTTCTAAATGGAAGACTTTAAATCTCTATTTTGAAGATGCAGTGAAAAATAAATCATATTTTCAACTACTTGTGTGACTGACATATACTTGACATTCAAATCTTTTTTGAATGAATGAATGAATATGGTTTTACACTATCTGTATGGAAACAGATACATAACATTGTTTTTCTTCTTGCTCAGTCATAGAACAGCAAGAAAGACAGTCAGAAGAAAGAAACTGGTGGGGTAACTCCATATTCCTTTTTCGTGTCTATCTAGTATGTCTTCATGCTGAGTGACTAGGAAATGGAAAATAAAGTATAGATGATGAAAATGGACTAAAAAAAGAAAAATAAAACAAATAAATAAAGTACAGAGGAACAGATGCCTGAACACCACCACCCATGGCAGTCACAGACCATCTAAGGAGACTCAGAGGCATAAGATTCAGAGAAGCAGGTTTGGCATTTACTAGTTATACACTACATGCCAGGCCCACTGTCTAAAACCGTAATTCTTACTTTCCAGCAAAAGGCCAGCACAGGAGCTTATCAAGGCTTCAGAATGATGCTGACACAGGGCAGGAATGAATAAGGACTTCCATCCCATGAGGGAGACAATGTCAAACAAGAATGGTTCATCCTGAGTGTCCACCTGTGCCAATGCATCCCACACATATTTATGGTGGACATAGCATGTACAAAGCACCATTTCCAGGTCCTGGAGATCCTGCGGAAAATGAGGTCCTGCTCCTGGGGAGCTAGCATTCCAGGAGAAGAGTTACAGTGGGCTCTGGCTTGGGAACATCTGCAGGGATTAAGGTCAGAGTCCAAAGAAAGACCTCAGTAACTTCAAAACTCAAGTTGGGGATGACCCCGGATTCTCAAAAGTAAAAGTTCAAATCCATGTAACAATGAGGTAAATCTGTATTTTCCTAGAAGAAAAGATAGGAGCCTGTCCATGATCAGAGAAATATCAACTCAGTGGTCTTCTAGCCTTCTAGCTATGTCCTAGGAGAAGACAGGAGCCTGTATATGATCAAGGGAATCTTAACTCAGTGGTCTTCTAGCTACCTCTGTCAAACCCTACCCAGGCTTTTGAGATGGAACTGCTCTTATGTCTTAGGAGAGATGGACATCTGCAGGCAGAATCTGATCTAAGAAACCTGTGGCATTACCTTATTGATTTCAAAAAGCAAGGTCTAAACATGGATCACTTCTTCCCCTCTATGTTTATCCAGATCCAATCCAGGCACAGGATTTCAGATCATGAAAGGACTAGGTTTTGCCAATTTGTAGGGAAACTGCTGATTTAGTTCTTTGATGAGTAAAAACCATCAAATGTTGAATTTGTTGAATTGTAAAACCAAATCTAAACTGCTCGTGGCAGGAAAAACAAATGTCACGTGGTAATCTTTACTCCTGTTCAGGATGCATTTTACATCCAAAACCCATAACCATCTATACACAGCCAAGCTGAGGAAGAAAGGGTGTTATTAAGCATAAATCAAATCAGGAGTCTATGTTGAAAGCTAAATGATTTCTTGTTACATGGAAATAATACTGAAAAAAAACAAAAACAAAAAAACAACAACAACACAGAATCACTGAAAGTAAAGCTGTGCAATATATTTATGCCACAATAGAGTGCTCATGAAAACAAATACTCTCTCCTGTTTTCATATGTTTGTTCTTTCCTATCATTCTAGAACACAGGGTTAGGGAGACAGGAAGCAGTGGGGCAAAATAAAAGAACTTTGGACTTTACAGTCAGAAAGATTTGGGTAAGAATGTCAAGTAACCACATCCTAGATGATGTGGTCAAATCACACAGCCACTCTGAGCCTCAATTTTCTAATCTATAAACAGAGATACTGATACCCATATCATAAGATTTTTGTATGAAATTAATGAGTCTCCCACCCCCGCCCCCGCCCCGACCCTGCATGTGGGTCTCATACACATCTACACACACAAACACAAAGACACGGAGACACAAAGACCAGTTTATAAATCCCCACTCTGCTAGCTCAGAATCTTGTGTGTACTTTATTATACAACTTTTAAAGTATTTTCTATAAATTTACCTTCTCTATTAGACTGAGAGCCCTTTGGGGGACAGAAGATGTATCATATTGTCCCTCTGTCATGAGGATTCAGAAAGTTATTGGCATACAGTTAGTCAGAAAAAGTTACTTTGTGTTTTTGTTTTTTTAACATTCACTATACTCGCATTCTAAGAGTCCTCTTCTCCATTTACTGAGATAGGATAGCACCCATGTTCCAATATTCTATCGTGCACAAGCAAAATCTTTTTTTTTTTTAACCAAAAACAATATTACAAAAAGAGGTCCTACTATTTTTTAGTTTCCACTTATCCTTTTTGTTGGTCACTCTTTCTTTTAAAATAGCATCTCCGTTCTCCATTGGGTCAGGCAGCTGTGAACAGATAGCAGGTATTTTATAATGTCAACTAAACAAGCCATGGATGAAGAAGAAAAGGACCCAGTTCCCCACTTCCAGAGGGTCAACAGGGAGCAGGGCAGGGGCTTCCCTCTGTGTTGTGACTTCATATGTAGCTGGTATTAGAGGACTTTGGATTTGTGCTAAGGAACAGCACTGAAGGAGAAATAGTAGATGAAATGAGAAAGCAGCTCACAGGAGACAGGTTTCCCTGTAGCATAAAGGAACAGGGCGGAGGAAGTGATGGCAGGCGCAAAGCGTGGGACCGCTCTGGCTGGTTGAGGAGGAAGTGAGGTGTGTTCCACGCCTTAGTATAGATTTAAAATCATGAAGCAAGAAGTCAGGAGTCACGGGCAATACAGGCAGGTTATCCCCAAAACCGTTCTCTCCTGAAGTGCTATGTTTTTATTTCTCCAATGAAATTGGCCTCAAAAATTTAGAATGTCTCTTCTCAAACCCTGTAGCTTCTCACTCCAGCTCTGCAGGTCACAAAATGAGCTCCTCTTGTGGATCAACGGATCTTGTCAAAGGTCATGAACATTATCCTTCCAGGGTAATTTTACATGTAACAAAAAATTTATCCATATGCAAAAACTTACATGTAATTTACATATGGATCGAACATATAGATTTAAAAACTAGTATTTCTTAATACATAAATCTGACAGAGGAGGCAGTCATTAACTCTCATCGCTAATTCTGAACAATAACTTTCCCTGGCCCCTTCTCAAATAAATTAACTTTATTCCCATCTCAGTTACTGACAGATGATATGACCTTGAGTAACATATTCTTCCTGTACAATGGCCTTCAAAATTGACCACCTCCTCCTGCCGTTATCCAACTCCCTATTCCTGCCACATAGGATTATTTGAGATCCACACACATTATTTTCATTGCTATATCCTAAAAGTCCTCTGCCTCTTGTCTGTGTGGCAAACTCAGAGTCTACTCTCAAGGCTTTCCTCAAAGCTCTTCATCTGAGAGTCTCTCCCTGACCCTCTGACAACCCTCAGGGAGAGCATCTACCCTCACTTTTGGTTTATTACTTACTCTGTGTGACAGATTCTTTCATGTCAAATGACTGGCTAAATTATTTAGATCTGACATGCCCTGAAGAGTGGTACATGGGTTTTTCTCTTTCTGGATAAATACATCATTCATTGTTTCTAACCACATAAATTATGCTTAGTAAGTGTCAGGCTGTGTGTAGCTGTTTGAAAGATATGCATGAACTGTGCTGAAATACTCAAGAAGGAGCTTTAGAAAGGCCAGGGTTCCTGCATTCCATCCCAAGTTAACTCAGTCAGAACCTATGAGGAGAGACCTAAGAGTCTGGCAGGCATGATGGACAGCAAGGTTTGGGAAACAATGCTGTACAATGAGGATGTTGAAACAGAGTAAATCCTATCACCTGAGGTCAGGAGTTTGAGACCAGGCTGGCCAACATAGTGAAACCCCATCTCTACTAAAAATACAACAAATTAGCTGGGTGTGGTGGTGCATGCCTATAATCCCAGCTACTAGGGAGACCTAGGCAGCAGAATCGCTTGAACCCAGGAGGCAGAGGTTGCAGTGAGCCGAGATTGTGCCACTGCACCCCAGCCTGGGTGACAGAGTGAGACTCCATCTCAAAAAACAAACAAACAAACAAAGAAACACACACAAAAAAAACCAAAACACACACACCCCAAAACTGAGTAAATTCTAAAGTGTTGAATGCTATCCACTTTCAGAGATAATTAAAAATCTGAAAGGAGGAAGATTATTTTATCTTGTACACACACTTCATTTAAACTTGCAGTTGTTGGTGTTAAGAAGAAAAGAGCAGGATTCAATGTCAGGTGAGATCTTTCCATTCAAGATGGCAGGCATTCCTGAGTGTGCTCTCACCTGGCCAGAGGGCCTGATCTAGATGTCCCACCTGACAGGAACCCCCAATTTAAACAGCATACTCTGATTACTGAATCACAGCTACAAAACCAGTGGTCCTAAACAAGAATAGTGTAGATGTTTTGTGAGTATGGTTATTGAGGGAAAGATGTGACAAATCACTAGATTGGTGCTAAATGATCCAACCACCTAGCATACCTGTGGTGAGCACCTTGCATTTCAATAAGCCTATTTAAACAACAACACATTTACAGTAGTCCCCTTTATCCAGGGGGATATGTCCCAAAACTCCAGTGGAAAGTTTAATTTATAAAAATAGAACAATTATAACAATACACTATAATGAAAGTTATGTGGATATGGTCTCTCTCTCTCTCAAAATATCTTATTGTATGTAATATTTTCCAGTTAGACTTGACTTCAGCAACCAAAATTACAGAAAGCAAAACCACAGAAAAGGGGGGACCCTACTGCACAATAAATTTGGATATAAAATCACTCAATATAGTAAGCATTGATAACATGAAACCCAAAGTCCAAAAGGCAATATACTGTTATATTCAAATAAATAAATACAGGTCATATGTTTCAATTTGAGGATGTCAATGCCATACTCAATTCCTGTCAGACACATTTAGAGAGCCCTCCTGCCATCTAGCCCTAGAGAGGAGTTTCATGTCACGGGTGAGGTGGGGAATAGTGTCTGGAGGCAGGGAACCTAAGGCCATTTCATACTGACTTCCCAGAACTAAACTGAAAGAAAAACCCTAATTTTCCATGCCTAAGTAACAAAAGGACCAGAGGCTACTCCCTTTGCAAACCCCTACCTTTTCTGAAAGGCAGATGGGATATTGAAAGTACTTCTGATTGGTTGCTTTTTGCAACCAATCAGATATTTGCAGAGGAATGTAACTTTGAAACTTCACTTCAGCCTGCTGTCTTCAACCATTCAGACTGATCACGGGTCAAGTCTTTGTTTGCATAGAAGTGCAACTTTGTAACTTCATTTTAGCCTCTGATTGGTTGCTTTCCACAACCAATCAGACGTTTGCATAGGAGTGTGACCTTTGTAACTTCACTTCAGCCTCTGATTGATTGCTTTCCACAACCAATCAGACTGATTGTGGGCCACCACTTTACATGGGATGAACACCAAATGGCCAATGGGAAACCTCTAGCAGGTATTTGGACCCAAGAAGATTCTGTATCCGTGGCCCTTGAATGACTGCTCAGGACCACTCCCACACTGTGGAGCAAACTTTCATTTTCAATACATCTCTGCTTTGTTGCTTCATTCTTTCCTTGCTTTGTTTGTACGTTTTGTCTAATTCTTTGTTCAAAACAACAAGAATCTGGACACCTTCCAGCAGTAACAATGGGTCTTGACTCCACATCCTCTTCTTTGTCTACATGCCTTTCAACCTTCACCAAAAGTAGGAGTGGGATAACAGGCCTCCCCTTGTTGGCACTTTGCAATACTTTTGCAATGCACATAAAAATATAAGGAAAACTGGAAAAATAGAACATTTTCATCATATTGCCTTCCTTCAACTTCCAGTGTTGAAACCACTTGATGTTTTGAAAAAATACTCAGTAAATATGCTGATACGAAAAACTTCAACTAGACATGAACAGAGAAAGACACTAGTATTTATTGAGCATTTTCCATGTGCCAAGAACTGAGCTAGAGAAGCAGGTATGATTGTGCATGTTATACAGAAATGGAAGCTCAGGAAAGATAAGCAACTTAGCATAGGACACAGAGTAAGACACAGAACTAGGATTTGGACCCATGTTTGTCTAACTCCAAGAACCCATTCCCCATAAGTTTTCTCATTATTGTTTATAAAAATGTTTACTTAGCACATTTCATTCTTTCCTGAATCCTGCAGAAAGCACACATTCCCAGAAGAAAGTTGAAAATAGCTATACTCCTAAAATTCTATGGGCCGGGCGTGGTGGTTCACACCTATAATCCCAGCACCTTGAGAGGCCGAGGTGGGTGGATCATGAGGTCAAGAGATTGAGACCATCCTGGCTAACACAGTGAAACCCCGACTCTACTAAAAATACAGAAAAAAATTAGCTGGGCGTGGTGGCACGGGTCTTTAGTCCCAGCTGCTTGGGAGGCTGAGGCAGGAGAATCGCTTGAACCCGGGAGGCGGAGGTTGCAGTGAGCTGAGATCATGCAACTGCACTCCAGCCTGGGCGACAGAGTGAGACTCCATTTCAAAAAAAAAAAAAAAGAAAGTCTCTTTAAAGACAGGAAGATAACACAGTGTCTTGGGGAAGCTTCCTCAGGAGACCAAGGAGTGCTGGAAGGCAGAATGGAACATTTAGAAAATGTGGTCCTTTTGGCCACAAGGTGGTTGAATAGCATGGTATGGTAGTTAAGAACAAGGAGGGTCAGTGCAGGGCCCATCAAAGGCTGTACTACTTTCTAATGCTGTGACTTTTGGGTAAATTGCTTAATTTTTATCATTAGTTAAAAGAAAATACAAATATGTACTTCACAGGGTGTGAATTTCAATTAAAGAATGCGAAGTGCCTTGGACCATGCTTGACGCTGAGCAATTGCTTAGTAATTTTTTTAAATCACTCTTAATAAATTGTTCATGGAAAAAGCAATCATTCACTTGTCCTGCACATGGACCCTGACCATTCTACAGTGAGGGTTTAAGTTAGCTTCTGATGGGGCTTGCTAATCAGCCTGCTTAAACCCTGCCAATCCGCTATACTGTGTTAATGTTGCAGGGGCTGAGGGGAATTCATCTTAATAAATTTATTTTAATAGTTTGCACCAGAGTTCTCCTGGAGAGAAAACTGTCTTCGTTTAGAAAAATACCCTAATGAGTTGCCTGAGGTAAAAGAGGTGAGGCTCAAGGAGGCATTGGTAAGAAGGAAGCAGCAATCAACACCTCACTGAAGAAATGAAGAGGAATTTTGAACTGATGGATGACAAGGAGAAAGAGAAAGGAGAGGAGAAAGAACAGGAGGAAGAGCAGGTGAGGGAGTAAGGGGGGCCCAACCTGGTGAGGCACAAGAATGCAGTCAAGAAGAGCCTTCCAGTGACAGAGTGGCTTCAGAATTTTTAAGAACATGGATCCTGATATCCTATTTAAATGCTTTGCTGGGATATAAACCCTCACCTATTGCCCTGCAAATCTTCATGAACAGTTCTCTGTGGGAGTGAAGTGGGGATGAAGGGGGTTGTATGTTAGGGAAAAAGGATTGAGTTCCACATCTAGGTCAGTATGGAGCACAGAGAAAAGTGCAGCCAGAGAAGGTAATATGCAGTCAGGTCAAGAGTTCGCCAGGAAGAACTACCCATGAGAATAGGTCCAAGAATGTGTAGAAATCTGGGGGATGGCATTGGAACCTTTTAGGAGATATGAAATGGGGGATTGAGGCAATTTTATTTCAATCTCAAAGGCCAGGGTGACCTCAGAGACAAGGATGACCTCAGCTAACATCTGAGTTACATTAGCATTTCCAATGGGGGGAAAGATAAGAATGCACTATGATAAGTGGGGTTGTGGCAGGCAGTCATTTTCAAAGTGTGTTTGTTTTTTATGGAGAAACTCTTCAAATGAAACATTACTTGGAAGTCCAGTGTGAAAACAGATAAAAGAACGTCTGCTCAGCTTAGCGTGTTTGTGGTGTTTGTGTGTGTGTGTGTGTGTGTCTGTGTGTGTTTGCACAGAAACGTTTTACAGAGACAGAGGAGGGAAGTCAGGGCCCTATCTACTTGATTTCCTCACTCCCAACTTTCCTCTTACCCAAAGAGCAGTTCTACTTGTGATAGGAGTCTAACCATCGCAGTTTAAAACCACCACATATAGAGGTGCATTTGGCTATTTCTCAAAAAGGCAGCTTATCAGCACATTAGTTAATTAAGCACACAAGGTCTCAAATCAGATTGCCTTCACTCATCCTGTGATTCTAGGAAAACTGCCTTAATGCTTTTTTATTATTCATCTATTAACATATAGTAGGTATATAAGCATGCACATCTTCACATGGTTATTGTGATGATTAAATGTAAAATTACATGCTAAGCACTGTAAAAAGGACTAGCACAGAGTTAAAAATAAGTGTTAACTATTACTGTTACTTTAATATTCCTCTTCCTTTGCACAGAAATAATAACATACAGATATAAGTTTATCAAACCATTTCCAGTTTGGCAATTACCTAAAAAAGGTCCTGGTGGCGAGAGAGGAGAGGATAACTTAGAGCAAGAGGAAGATACTGGGGGAAGAGGCCTGAGGTGGGTGCTCTGTGCCAGCCCCATGTGGAATGGGAGGAGATGGAGGGAAGTGCCAGGGAAGGAACGTTCTCCTTCCAGAAAGAGTAACCAGTAAATCACTCCAAGCCAGAGACTGACTGACATATGACATGTAACAGAAATTAGTCCATGACCTGTTTAATGCATGTCCATTTGATTGATTTATTATGAAACACATACTGACCCTTCTTGGTATTTTGGCCCAAGAACGCTTAATTAACATTAACAGAAATAAAGTGATTAAAATATCAAAATCCAGTATCCCAGAGAGACACAGAACCTTGAGACAGAAAGCAGAAGAAAATATTAGTAAGAAAGAAATATTTACAACTCTATTTCTTCAGCCTTGTTCTAAAATGAGGAACCAGTCATGATAAAAGCCCCTTATAAAATATAATTTTCTCCTATGCCATCCCAAAAAATTCTTGATTACACACTGAGATGTGTGTGTGCGTATGAGCACATGTGCGTGCACGTGTGTGATCATTCCTAAAACTTAAAAGGCAAGTTTAACATTATTATCTGAGTAAATAATCTTCTAACAAAGTCCAAAAGCAAAAATAGTACATATTTTCTACAAAAAAATTCTTGGAATTGTATTGCTTTTACTAAAATTTATTAACTTAATAATTTTCTATAAAAGGAGATGTTAAAAAGAAGAGGGAGTATAAAATGATTTGTGGAAGCTCATAAAACAATAAATTGTACTTGCAGAATGCAGAAAAATGAGAGAGAAATTTAGCTCTCCTATTTACAGTAGCCATGTGAAATTTAGGGCAGAGTCCGGTTCTGCACAATTCACTGTTCCAAAGCAGTCTGGGTAATTTAGTATTGTGGGATAAATATTTACGGACAAAGTCTAAAATCCTGGGGACGACTGAAATAGAGTAGCATTGCTGATGTATTTTGGGAAGGAAAAGTAGGAACGTGTTTCTAAGACTTAGAAAAACTATGGAGTCCCTGGCACGGAGAGATGGGCAAATGGAGAAAGAGAGTTAAAAGCCTGAGAGATAATGAAGTGTAGCCTTCCCTTGTGGAACCAAGGAGTGTTTCCATGTGTCTTTATTGGCAGGGAGATTTCTAGAAAATCCTGTTATCAAGCATCAGAGAGTTTGGACAGAGATCAAATGAATCGCCCAAGGTCACACACTGTGTCAGAGCAGACCAAGAGTTAGAACTCATAGCCCTGAAGTTTCCAATCAATTGTTTGGCTCCCTAAACCACAATGCTTGTCAAGGAAAAAGTCTCCCTACAGCTGAGGCAACACAGCTGCAGAATATTACCCTAAGGTTTAAACCAGATGAGGTTTCATGGGATCACAGACCCAGAACCTGTTTTGGGGGATGCATGGGGAAAGCCAGGGAGAGAGGGAAGAGAGGATGGTTGAGAAAATAGGGAGGCCTAATTAGATCTTCCCACCCTGACAGTCAGCAACCCTTCAAAGACACACACACATGCACACACACACACACAAACACACACACATCCTATTAAATGTTACTGGCTGATAAAATTGAAAATACTGGTCTGAAAGAAGTCATCATTTTCAGAATAAGTCACTAGTGGGTGGGTATAGCGGTGTACATATGTGTGTGTGAATTTTAGCCAGAAATTGTTCTCAGAAGATGAATAAAAAACAAAACAACCACAACAACAAACATGAGGACAGTTAAGTCTGAGCTCAATGAAAAAAGTACCTTCCACATTTTGGATGATCTTCGTATTGCTGACCGTGCAGCCTCGGGTTTGTAACTGTTTGGGGCATTACCACCAGTGAGAGCTTGATGAAAACTGAGGTCCTCTCCCAGGAACTGCTTATGAACCCATACTCACAAATTTATCATCAAGTTTCAGAAGTTCAAAGATCACCGTAAGTCAAAGCCCAAGTATGAGAAGCCCCGTTGTAAGAAGCTTTGAATGCTCAGATAAAGATGTGAAAGGCATTGATTGGCACATTGACTTCCAAAAACCTACCACAAAGGACAGATGTCTCATGAGCACATGGGACACCTGCTAAAAATACAAATAATCTGAAGATTTCTCACATCCAAATGAATCCAAATTTCTGGGGCTACAGGGATGAGGCAGGTGCTACAGAAAGCAGTATTTTAACTAATGTCACCAGATGATTCTGATACATGGTCAGGTTTGCGACCTACTGCTGTGGACAGCTGCCTAATGATGCTGTTAACTAGTTGGAGGCTTCCACAGGGTTTCCTCAAATGCCTGTGATAAAGGTAACAGAAGTTGGGGGAGGGGATGTAAGACTAATGATCATATTTTCCAATCTCAATTTGGGACCAAGAGCCTAACAATGGCAGAAATATTTGAAATCTGGCCTATCCTAAAAACTCCGGGACATATGGTCATTGTAGATATAAGATGAAAAATGTCTGAGAAATCACTGGTTTAAAGATAAGATAGCCAGATGGTCTACATTAAGCCAGAAAGTTCCATCATTTGATTTCACATCCTGCATCCTTGATTTTCTCTTGCCTGTTACCTTCTCCTCAAGTTATTGAAACACCCTTCTTCCTTTATCACCGGATTTCTCCAACTGCTCCATATGTCAGAAAACCTCACCAGAGCCCCTTCTGATCAGCACCAGGGCTGATATGCCGACTGACACCAGTCTACTCTGTTCTCCTTTGCTTTATAGCCAAAGGCCCCAGAGATTTAACCTATTCCTTCTCCTTAGGTAGCTACTCCCACCCACTCTTCCCCGGAGACTTTGTGCGTTCAAGCCTCAAGCCAGGGAATGAAAAGCAGCTCAGCATCTCAGCTCTAAGAATATCCACACTGGCTCATTTCCATCACTGATCATTACAAGGAGAAAGACAGGAGAAATCAAAATAACACACATAAAAAAGCTCCCCAGTGTTCAGGGAAACAGTGTTCTTGCTGCCGTGTTCGTTGGGCTAGAATTGCTGACTTCCTTGTGTATCTTCAATTTCTCACTTCCCATTTATTCCTCAACCTGCCACAATAATAAATACAATACTTATAATACATATATGTATATATAAATATTTATATTCTGTATACAAGTAAATAAGCCTTTGATGATAGAAGGAATAAAAATACAGGCTAAAAAATCATTGATGCTTACTTCTAGAACTGTTTTACTGTTTGAGAAGAAACAAAACAAGACAGGCTACATGCAAAACATACTCCTCCATTTATCATGGTGGTTTGCCTTATGATAAATATGAAAAATGGATGCTGAATTAAACCAAAATAAGTTAAAACTCACCAAGACTATTTCCACCTAAAGATAGATGAAGTTTCCCCTAGTGTTTTGCAAACTTGTTCCTCTTGCTATTTAGCTAACAGTGAGGAAAAGCAGTCCTATAAATTAAAAAACATTAACAATCTATTTGTGTTTGAAATGATAATTTTTATCAGTCTCATTATTATTATAGTCATTCACCAAATCCTAAATACCATACTATATTAAGAGTTATCGGCCAGACACGGTGGCTCACCCTTGTAATCCCAGCACTTTGGGAGGACGAGGTGGACGGATCACCTGAGGTCAGGAGCTCGAGACCAGCCTGGCTAACATAGTGAAACCCTGTCTCTACTAAAAATATGAACATTAGCTGGGGACGGTGGCGGGCGCCTGTAATTCCAGCTACTCAGGAGGCTGAGGCAAGGAGAATTGCTTGAACCCAGGAGGCTGAGATTGCAGTGAGCAGAGATCACTGTTGTATTCCAGCCTAGGCAACAGAGTGAGACTTTTTCTCAAAAAAAAAAAGCAAGTTATCCAAATTGAAAAATGAGTGATGTAGGTAGAGTACTAGCTTCTCTCTATTTTATAGAGATATAAAATAAGGCTAAACATCTTGAGGTTAAATATCTTGAGCAAAGTCACATAAATTCAATGTGCTTGAACAAGTGTTGTGCTGGTAAATGTTTAACAAATGGCTCTTTGAGGTGATAGGAGAGTCCTGGTCCTTAGTATTTGTTGGCTCCATGGTGTAAATACCCACAACAAGGGGGTATTTCTACATACCAAGGTGATGTCACTGAGCATGGAGTGCATGTGGGCATGATCACAATTGTCAGGTAAGGTACATCCCTGACATCATGCACATCATGGCTTGAATACAGACCAGCTTAATTCTAAAAGGAGAATATTTCTTCACTGCCACATTCTTGAGAATGTAAGTGTGAGTAAGGAAATTGGATACTGGATATGTTTTCTTCCTGGCAGTATCAAACAATTTCTAACTATCAGCTATTTTCACTCATTGTAAAGGTAAAATATAGAGGAAAGCCACTAAGTTATCCTGTTGCTATGCGAAGTCAGAGTCAAAATGAAAACTCTTTGTAGATAACTTTGAAAACTGAATTGAAAGTAATATGGCAAGGAAACATTATACAAAGTATGATAAGCCTACTAATGGAAACGGTCAGCCCTCTTTTAACATGGGGCTGATATAACAAATGACATCACAAATGAATCTGAGGGGAAAAAAGTTTTAAATGGCTTTGCTGGGTTGAAAAAACTTTGAGATAAAAGATAGGAATTATTTTATGTATATTCATAAAACTAAAGTGAATTTTATTCCTGTATCAGATTTTAAAAGCTATATAATGAAAATACATTCTCCCACATATTAAAAAATCCCAAACAAAAATTGTAAAGCTGATGGAAAGGTCATGCATTATTAATATATAAAAACTGTCAAACAAAAACAGTCAATCATAAAATGGGCAGAAATTATTTGCTTCATTTAGATTTTAATATAAAAATTGTGAGTATTCTAGATGAAGGAAAAAAACAAACAAAATCAATAGATGTATACCATTTGGCAATGTAAAATAAACAACATATTTTCCAATTATTTATCAGAAAATTTCTTTAGCTTTCATTTTAAATATCCTGGCCTACTATAGGATGGAAGACAATAATACAAATATTAAAGAATTAACAAACATGGCAGAAGTACTCATGACTAGTAATGTAGATGTTCCAATTATGTAATTAAAAATAGTTCTATTAAAATGGGATTGCAAGAAGCCTGGTTATATTTCTGATGTAATGGGTTCTTACAGAAGCAGACATGCCCATGGGCCTTTGTAAATAACAGAATCTCATCTCTGAAAGAAAATATGGATTATATCAGCTAGCCAAAGGGGAACTCCCATAGTATTCCTGGCCAGAGTGTAATAGGAGGTACAGGTAGGGGGTGTTGAATGTTAGAATGTGCCTCAAAGATGGTGGGTTTTCACCATGTCTTAACATCGGATCACTCTAATAAAGGAACGTCCATCTTTGTTCAACAGGATCCTCTATAAGTTCAGACGTATAATTGTTTCCTAATTATGTCTCCTAGAGGGCAGAAATGACAGAAAGAAAATAAAATTTAGAAACAGAAAAATCAGATTTAAATTCTGAAGACATCACCATTAACAAGATCAGCTCAAATTATGTAGTATCTGAGCCTCAGTTTCTTCACCTGCAAAACAGTGATAAAATAGATACCTACAAACATTATAAAAGTCAAATGAGACAATCATGTATAGTGCTTTATGAACTAAGTTTCTATACAAATAAATAACAAATCATGTCAAGTCCAAAAATTACTTCTGACAGTCCCTAAATTATTTGAAAATAGCTACCAAATGTCATCAAGGATCTTTGAAGAGGGAAAATTTCATATTCAACACAGAATATATGAAGACATGCTACTAGCATGAATATCTCCTCTAGAGTCCCAGTTTTGTCATGATAACAAAGTTACTTGGTCATGTGCAACTCTAGGACAGTAGTATGAGTACCACTTTGATGCTGCTCATGGCTTCAGTAGAAGTCTGGTTAGGTTCGGATTTATTTTGGCAGTAAAGCTATAGCAGTTCCTGTTGAGTGAGATGCGGACTGTGAGAGAGTCGACTGTAGTTTCAAGATTTGTGTCCTGAGCAATGGGAAAGATGGAATTGCCATAAATAAAGATGAAGAAGACAGTGGGTACAGCAAGACTAGCAGAAAAATTTGAGATGTTTATGGGACATCCATGTAGAGATATCAAGTAATACTCAGGATCAAAAAAGAAAGATAGCAGTAATAAAGAATGTCAAAACCAACTTAAGAATTCTTTGAAAATAATTCTCAGAACATTAGCCATGTAACAGGCCTAGAAAACAATCACTCAAAATTCAAAAAGGCTCCAAGAATGTCTTCTAGAGAAAGAATGAAATGGATATACAGAATGACTAAGCAACAGGATTATAGTGAAGTAAAAATACTTTTTTCTCTCAATTATGTAGAAGGCAATTAAAACAAGAAGAAAAATAGTACTTCAGAGTTGATGACATTAATATGAAAAAACTGAAGGAAGACATGATGTTGAACAATCAGTACAATGTAAGAAAAAACAATGTCTTCAGCTTTTTATGAGTAGCACAAGAGTTATGTCACTGAAAGCTTTGAGAAAAAATTATACTCACAGTTCTCCATTGGAAAAAAAAAAGTATGTAGTTATTGGTTTTCAGTATTTAGAATCAATTTATAGACAAAATCTAAAAGTTATAGAATTTCGAAGACATTCTAAGTCTTCTCAGATTTTAGAATTTCCCTTTTTAATTCAGTAAGTTATTTCTATAATGGCATTCATAAAAGTCAAGTGCCTTTTTTTTCAAGTAGCTAAATTTCTTTTCTCCTAGAAGAGCAGGTCAACGAGTAAGAAAACACACACACACACACACACACACATAAATCTAACCAGTTGAATCAGAATTTTACTGGACATCTGAGCTCTTGTACTGTGAGTCAAAGTTCTTCTTCAAAAATATGTCAAAAGGAGACATTTCATGGGTACACTTCAGATAGCATGAAAGTATAAAGCTTCAAGCTTGACAGAAACTTTGGAGGAGATATTATTCAAAGCCTAGGACTGGATGACCTCTCAAAGCTTTCATCTAACCTTGATCATCTAAAAGTATTCATTAAGCCCCCTTATGACAAAGGTTTTCAGCTAGACATTAAAATAGTGTTCGTCCATTTTTCAAAGACATAATTCCAGTCTTTAGGATTCATTTCTCCAAAATAGTGGGAAATAGCGGCAAAAGTCTTTGGATTTTTTTTCCAAATATTAAACAAGAAGAAAAAGATTAATAAATAAAGTGTAGGTTTATTGCCTTGTGGCATAGTATGAAAAAAGTCGTAATTATGCCTGACCTTTAATCCACTAAAAACAGCTTTTTCAAATTTGAAATGGAACATTTTTTTTGGATATCTGGTTTCTTTTACATGCAAATGGGAAAATACAGACTTTTTCAGGACAACCAATGTTAATCAAATAGAAAGATGCTGTTAAATATGTTGTCTCTAGGACCCCACCATTCAGACTGAAATGCTACTCGAGGCTTCCGCTCCCCTTGGAGGGCAAGGTGGGAAGGGAACTGAAACCCAGTTCTATTGAAGACTGTTCCCCAGCAGGACTTCTCCCTGAGCGAGGGACAACAGTCCTTATGGCCACCTTCAGAGTCTTTCCCTGTTTCACTCATTCTACGGTCCACAATCCACCATACACTTCAAGTGGACTACTTACTCCCCAAAATAGTTTTCTTTGTCTCTGAGGATAACTAGGTTTGCATTCCTATTGTATCATTTACTAGCATATGGATCCTGGGCAAATCACTTTAGCTTTATTTCACTTTGATTTTCTCATGTATAAAACTAATTTAATGTCTGGTGTCGTGGCTCATGCCTGTAATCCCAGCACTTTGGGAGGCTGAGGTGGGTGGATCGCTTGAGGTCAGCCTGGCCAACATGGCAAAACCCCTTCTCTACTAAAAACACAAAAATTAGTTGGGCGTGGTGGTTCACAACCGTAATCCCAGCTACTTGGGAGGCTCAGGCACGAGAATGGCTGGAGCCCAGGAGATAGAGGTTACAGTGAGCCAAGATCGTGCCACTAAACTCTGGCCTGGGCCGCAGAGTAAGACCCCATCTCAAAAAGACAAAAAAAGAAAAAAGAAAAAACCCCCACTACTTTAACATACCTAGTTCCCTGGTTTCTTAAAAGAATATGGAAGAAAACACATGTAAATATATTGTGCAGCATCTGGCACATAATAGTCATTCAATAATTATTAACCACATTTTCCAGTCATATATTTATACTGTTTTTCACATTAGGTGTGATCCTGAAATAAAAAATATAGAGACCACTGAGGGAAAAGAAACAGGTGATGCTTCCAAGAGGTAAGTGCATTAATTAAACCCTAATATTATTAAACATATTAAATGGTATGGGTGTCATTCAAAATGGAGAGCAAACTCTTCTTGATCACTTGCTTTACTTTCCATGCAGTGAAGGGGGCACATAAGAACGCATGGCACACACAACAAGGAGTATGAAGCTGAAGAAGGTGGGAAGCCCCATTTCTTAAAATTAAAGCTTATCCCTGGACTTACATAGAAAGATGAAAATTTTATTTGCTCCTGAATGATCCTTGCATGTTCGCTAACCAATTGAATAACCACAATATACCATGGAATCCACCTTTCCATGCCTGAAAGAACCTAGGAGGTCATGTATTCTGCCCAACTTCTCCACTGAACAGCAGATGAGCTCAGGCAGAAAAAGTCCATTCTACAGCAATGTGTTGGGTACCCATTCTGTAAGAGGCATGGTGCCCACTGGGATCTGTATTTAACAAGGTCACCAAGGCCTTCTGACTTTCTGCTCAGGATCCTTCTAGGTTCCTATCTTGATAGCAAAAAATAAATTTTTTTCTCACTTGAGAATTAAAGGGCATGAGTTAACATACCACCACAATAAATAATTTTATTTACTGGGACCAAGAGATTCTGGAAAAATGGTTTTCTGAGTAGGTGGGAATGTCCAGAAAACATTTTTTAAATCTGTGTTTAAAAAAAAAAAAAAAGTTGCCTGTTAATCTATATTTATTGTATTGTGACATTTGTTTAAAGAAAAAAAAAATCTTTGAATACTGAGGAGCTTGTAGTTTTCTTTCATCAATCCGACTATAGATGGAATCTGTGTGTTATTAGATTAAATTTGTGGTAGATTCAGCATTCCATATAGAATTAGCAGTGTGTTTGTAAATATTATTTTTAAATTTTTATCATTTTCTTTTTTTCTTTCTTTTTTATTTTTCTTTTGAGATAGAGTTTTGGTTTTGTTGCTCAGGCTGGAGTGCAATGGCGTGATCCTGGCTTACTGCAACCTCTGCCTCCCAAGTTCAAGCGATTCTCTCACCTCAGCCCCCCAAGTAGCTGGGATTAAAGGCACCCGCTACCACGCCTGGTTATTTTTTGTATTTTTAGTAGAGATGGGGTTTCACCATGTTAGCCAGGCTGGTCTCAAACTCCTGACCTCAGGTGATTTGCTCACACTGGCCTCCCAAAGTGCTGAGATTACAGGCTTGAGCCATGGTGCCTGGCCTTTATCATTTTCCTCTTTATTTTCAATATACGAAAAAAACACTTTACTAAATTCTGATTTCAATAATTTTGTGTTTGTTTTTAATAAACTGTGGTATGGCCTCATTTAATCTTTAAAAAAAATAACAGCACAACTACCATTAAGCTGGCGCACCTTTCCCTATTTCCATCTATAGCAATGACTGCCGCATAAACTAACATTTCCCAAAGCATGGTCCTCTGACACTGACTTTGTGAGATGCTGCAAGAAATAAAGATGTCAGCATATGATTGTCTCCTCTTGGAGACAGACACCTACACTGGATTAGTAAAGGATTCTCAAAGTACAGCAGAAAAGAAGCCTGCTTATATTGTATGTGCTAGTGGTTCCCAAACTAACATAAAGCAGTACATGTATTTAGCAGAGCATATTAACATCTTTTGACTTGCCTTATATAGAACAGACTGGGGAAGTTGGCTATAGACACACAGGAATGTGTCCTCTTCTCAAATGCAGAACTCAACAAAATTTAGGGAAAGCAAGAAAAATGAAGAAACATTCTTCAAAGTAAATTAGAAAATGAAGTAGTTAAAAAAAAAACAAAAAACAAAAAACAGCCTTGGGGTTGTTTATGATTTTTGGCTTATCTTTTACCCCGACCTCAGGGTAATTCCCTGAATTAAATGGTAGGCTTTCAGAGAGTGGAGACTAAAAACCATAGACATATGAATTAGCACAGATATAACATTCAAAACATGACAGAAATAACTTGAAAATAAAATCCAAACTGTAACCCATAGCATGCACCACTATATAGTTAGAAATATTGGGTGCAGGCCGGGCTCGGTGGCTCACGCCTGTAATCACAGCACTTTGGGAGGCCAAGGCAGGCGGATCAACCAGACCAACATGGAGACCAGCCTGACCAACATGGAGAAACCCCGTGTCTACTAAAAATACAAAATTAGCCAGGCATGGCGGCAGGCGCCTGTAATCCCAGCTACTTGGGAAGCTGGGGCAGGAGAATTGCTTGAACCCAGGAGGCGGAGGTTTCGGTGAACTGAGATCGCGCCATTGCACTCTAGCCTGGGTGACAGAGCAAGACTCCAGCTCAAAAAAAAAAAAAAAAAAAAAAATTGGGTGTAGGATAAGACTGGGAAGGAAAAGCAAATGTGTGTGTCAGTTGTTGCAAGAAGACTACACCATTGAGCTCATCTTTCCAGAATAAAAGAATCCTAATGAGGAAAACATAATATCAAGAAGCCACTGCCTATGCTCTTTCTCTCTCTCCTCCATCTATCCCAGCTGGGGAAAATAAAGTCATGATGGAGCTAAGTGAAGTCTAACTCCACACATAATCAGAGAATAAACAGTCTAAACACAGTTTCTGAGTGCCCAAAACAAATGTGGCCATGCAGATCATTAGGGTATCTTCATTTAGTGCCCCTTTCAGTGACTCCAGCTGTGAAAGCAGCCTCATGGTGACTGCCCCCGCCAAAACCCTACTATGACAGCCCCCGCAGTCTTTCCAAGTAAGAGGCTTCACACATACAGACTCTCAGGGGGAGTCTGGCATACAAGAGTATCGTTGAATTTGGCTCCAAGGATTTTTTCTTTTTTTTAGATAGAGTCTTGCTCATTGCCCAGGCTGGAGTGCAGTAGCACGATGTCGGCTCACTGCAACCTCCACCTCCCGGGTTCAAGTGATTCTCCTGCCTCAGCCTCCCTAGTAACTGGGATTACAGGCATCCCCCACCATGCCCAGTTAATTTTTGTATTTTTAGTAGAGACGGGGTTTCACTGTGTTGTCCAGGCTGTTCTCGAACTCCTAACCTCAAGTGATCCACCAGCCTTGGCCTCCCAAAGTGCTGGGATTACAGGCATGAGCCACCACATTTGGTGGCTCCAAGGATTTAAGCGGTGACTTTAAAATTCAAAATACATTTAAGAAATGCAAATACAATTCTAGTAATCATGTTAGCTAATCTTATTTGAATGCTATCATATGCCAGACACTGTACTAAGTTTTGCAGGTTTTTCTCATTTAATCATCATAGCTACCCTGTGAGATACAAGCTGTAATTATTCCCATTATACAGATGAGAAAAACAAGGCACAGAGAGTTGAGGTAAATTTCCCAGCTATCAAGGGAGGAGGGTGATGTTATTCCAATCTAGGAAGGCTGACTCCAGACCCTGTTCTCTTAATCTTGATACCATGCTGCTTCTTGTAAGCTAAACAAAAGCTTTGGTTTACCAAAATAAACAAAGACAAGGTCCTGATATTTCTTGTTTGTGTGGTGGCTGAGTGTGGGCTCTAAAGGGCAAGTGCCCGAGTTCAAAGCTTTGCTCTTTCTCTAAGCGGGTAAGGGCCTGCGAGCAGGTATTCAACCTCACTAAAGTCTCAGCCTCACCAGCTGTAACATTTGGATCATAATGATCAGCATTCCAGGGCACTTATTATGAGCCACACATTCCACAGCACTTTGCACAGATAACATATTTAATTCTCAAAAACACCTATGAAGAAGACACTGTTATCTAATATTACCTAAATAATAGTAAGATTAAAGGTTTTAATACATATAAGGAATTTTGAACACTGGCCTATCCATAAATGCTAGCCACAAGAGACATGAACATACACATAAACTGCACAACACATTATGAGGATCATTATTGTAATCTAAGAATGTTGTTACTAATCAGTGATGTGTTGTAAAAAAAAAGGGGGGGAAATCAAAGTTTTTAACAGTGCTTTAATGAGACATAAGTTTATAAAATATTAACAATAAAAAATGACTAGAAGGCAGTTCTGTGATTGTGGTTACAGCAGCAGCTCTGCACACAGGCTACACAGATCATACCAGCTATATTACTCCATGGCTGTGTGACCCTGGGTAACTTCTTTAACCTGTCTGTATCTCAGTTTCTTTACCTATAAAATAAGGATAATAAAAATGCCTGCCTTAAAAGGATTACAAAATGGAGATAATAAGAACATTTGACTTACAGGATAAAGAGTTTTAAGTGAGCTAATATATGTAATGTACTTTGAAGAAAGCTTGGCAGATACCCAAAAAGAGTTAGCTATTATTAGGAGTACTATTGTTACTACTACTACTACTACTATGCAATTTTACTACCTGACTCAGTCTATTTTGTTAGAGAATTATTGCCCCAAGAGAAGAAATGGGCACATGGTGTAGAGATCACATCTGATTTTAAAAAAAAGCAACACTCCACATGAAGATCCAGTAACCCTATTTCCTGAAGTTTGTGAAAGGACATTCAGTATGTTTTCTTCCTCTTTCAATCAGTCCCACCATTAAGAATCCAAAATGGAAGACTTCCTAGGTTATTGTTTTAAATGAGGCATTACTAACCATTATGATACAGCCTAGAAATACAAAGAACACTTTAAAGAAAATTGAATTTGCTAATAAATTATGCTAATTCATTTTACTTTACACAGGGAATGACTGATTGTTTACCGATTCATAGCCTAATGGCTCTTTCATTTTCAGTATTGGAAAATGAAATATACCTCAAAGTATATGGTTATTCTGGAGACATATTACTAAATTTGATGCACCCAGACTAAAAAACTGTATGAGTGAGCCAGGAAATGTACAGCGAATGTACAAGAAGGTACCGTCAACAGCAGGCAGGCAAGTCCTGGTGTCAGAACCAAGCACACTCAGGGGAGATGTCTAAAATGCATGCCTTTCTCCTAATTCCACTTACTTACCCAGCCTCCCCAGACGTGGGTTCTGGATCAGAGGAGGAGTGCTGATCCAGATAGAAATTCTGACACATACTCAGTTGCTTTGAGAATTACCATAATTAATCTTAAACTGATATGAGGCAAGCCCAAAGTTCATGATGGAATTCAAAGTCTTAAACACAACTAAATCCCCTTGGCCCAAAGTGGAGCCACACATAATAAGCTGTTAAAAATCAGGATTATTGTTCAAACCAGCACTGGGATCCCAAGGGCAGTCCAGAATCACTAGGATTTGCTGGTTTCTTCTCAGAACACTCCATTTCTAAACACTTAATTTTGGCTTTGCCAAAACAAATGCAGTTTCCAAGGGGAAGCAGATGAGGTGTAAGTTGAATCATTACCCATTACAAGTAGAATCTCTGAATCATTTGAGAACTAGCTTTCTTCTAGCAAAATGTTTTCCTAGAATTTTTTCCTGATTTAGGTATTATATTAATGCTCTTCCCTACTCGACAAATTTTATCACTCACTAATAGACAACAAAATAAAAGACACATCACAAAAATCAGGACCAAGAAAAACATGACCCAAACTAAAAAATTATCACAAAGTTAATATAATTGGGTCACAGATTCTGTTTTAAGCTTCCTGGTAGTCAAAGCAAGAAGAGAAAAGGTTTGCAAGAATTAAGTTAAAATGATTGCAGATAGAGACCCAGATGTAAATGATTATTCAAAAATTACATGTATAAATATTTCAGTTAATGTGGGTCTACTTAAGACTCACATGTGGATGCTGCATGAAGGTTTTCCTTCACACATCCCTTCCAGAGCAATGGCTGCTGCCCTTTCCCTTAGGCCCCAAGCCACTCCAGAAGGAAGGGGTGTCCTGCAGACGAGACAATACTTCCGTTTTTAAAATAGGGTCATGTTTCCCTTTTATACCAAAAGAAATAATTGTTATTATTATTATTTTATGAATAAACTTTGTAATTTGGGAAACTAACATGGTACCTCTAATACCAAGAGCTCAATAAATGTTAACTAATTAAATTGAGCTTTGTGGCTAATAGTTTGAACACTTACATTGCTCTACTTAATTACAAAGGAAACTTTTAAAGTAATGGCCTATAATGCATTCTGATTTGGCTTAAAAAAAATCAAAAAACAAAAACAGCATTTTGAAATGTGGACTTACCAAGAACTCAGAAAGAGATCAGCTCTCCTTTGTCACTCTAATGCATTATGCAAAGCAAAAGGTCAGTAAACATATGCTGGATCAGATTCGGCCAATTCTTCAGGTATCAGATATATAGCCACAATCCATTTGTTGTTTTGCTGTTATTTTTTTAAGAGTTTTCAGTGCAATTTTGAAGTACCGAGATATAAACAAAAGTTAAGAAACAGTGTGTGAAAGAATAAAATGATAATCATATTTTTTTCTTTATTTTGTCTTTTTTTTTTTTGAGATGGAGTCTTGCTCTGTCGCCCAGGCTGGAGTGCAGTGGCGCGATCTGCTTACTGCAAGCTCCGCCTCCCAGGTTCAGGCCATTCTCCTGCCTCAGCCTCCCAAATAGCTGGGACTATAGGCGCCCGCCACCACGCCTGCTAATTTTTTGTATTTTTAGTAGAGATGGGGTTTCACCATGTTAGCCAGGATGGTCTCGATCTCCTGACCTCGTGATCCGCCTGCCTCGGCCTCCCAAAGGGCTGGGATAATCATATTTCTATTGTAAGGAAGAATGAAAAGAACTTCCCATGCAGTGAGAAGCTACCCTGCATCCATCCTGGTCTCTGGTACTTACATGTACCTAAGTTAATCTTCACAATAATACGATCATGTACACTCTACCATTATCATTGTTTTACAGATAAGGATACTAGGGCTCAAAGAGGTTAAATAATGTGCTCGAGATCACAGATACATACAGCAAGAGAATAGGAGCCCATTTATATGTAATTGCAAAGCTCGTATTATTCCTAGCATACCTCGAAAGAACATTCACATAGCAGAATACAGGATACTAGGCCCATTTTTCTAAATGAGGAAACCAAAAAAATATCAGAAAGACAAACTGCCATTGCAGTGTATGCTAGAGACAAAACTACAACTCAGAGCTTTTCTACCAATCACAGCTGGTTTGCTCTGAAAAGTGTCATTGACAGAGTGTCTGTGACATTCTGAAGACAGAGTTTAAGTTAATAAATAACAACAATGTGTTTTCCCTCTTTTTACCATTTTTGGCTCATTGGTAAAACAGACTTTGTAAGCTTATTTGTGAAATCAACTATTGTACTAAAGTACCAAAGGACATAATTGAGATAAACTAAAAAATAAAATAAATGGACTAAAAACATACCACTTTCACAAGGGAAACCACTATTTTCTAGGCTGCATTCCCTAGAGCTACAGAATATACTTCTAATGAGCTTTGAGTAATCCCATAAATTGAAAACCTAACCTTGTAATGCCTGATAGTAATCTAAACTACTTAGCTATGTTTTGTATTATACCACAAAACAGTGGTTTGTTCATGAAATGTAACAAAATATCATGTGTTACTCATACTTTGGCCTTAGGCTTACATGTGTTGAAGCCATAATCCCCAACGTATTTCAGAGTATGTTTGGACAACCAAAGTTACTCTATGAAAATGACCCAAAAGGAAAACCCTATTCCACTAAAAACACAAATCGCTAAGAGTTAAATGTTTAAGTATTGCCTAGAGTGTATAAGGAAGATTTAAAATATAGTGTTCATTTTTCCCACTTAAAAAAATGAAAAAGGAACATTCAGGAACCATGCAGGAAAGTTGTAAATTAGCTACATCCTGATCTACTTCATGTATGTTGCATTACGTAATGTGGAAGAAACGAGATACTACATCCCAGCAAAAGGCTGTTTGATACAAAGAGCTTCAGATTCAGAGAGAAAGGGAGTGCCTTGGTTCTAAATTAGGAAGACGTTTCAGTGTAATGCAGAATATCAGAAACTAATAATAGAACTCACAGGTTGAAGATCCTCAAGTCAAAATACCTGAAGCCCATCTTGGAAATATTCATGGATATTATTGAGGCCATAAATTCTCCATAGACAGGGCTATGGTAGTTAAGAATGTGAACAGCAGTATCAGGTAGAAACACATCTAAAACCCAGTTCTGTAATTCACTAGGTCTATGGCCTTAGGAAAAGCACTTCCCCTCTCTGGGTCTTAATTTCCTCATTAAGAGGAAATTGGAGAAAAATGGATACTTTTCTCCCAAAGTTGTGAGGATTAAATGAGATGGTGTATGCAAAATATTTAGTAAATTTCCTGGCACCTAGTATGCACTCAACAAGTCTTAGCTACTATTATTATTGTCATTATTATTGTTTTATGAATAATCTTTGTGATTTGGGGACTTAACCTGGTAACTATCATAAAAGAGCTCAATGCATGTTTACTAATTGAACTGAGCTCTGTGGCTAAAAGCTTGAACACTTACATTGCTCTACTTAATTATAAAGGAAACTTTTAAAGTAACATCATCCAAACTCTGGGAAATGCTGGGTTGGCCATCAAATAAGACTGGGAAATGCGAGGTTCCTGCAGAACTTCTCAGAGTCTTCAATGTCACAATGTGAATTATAAATCTCAGCCAGTTGTGATGATCCCAGCACTTGGGAGGCCTAGGTGACAGAAGCACTTAAGCCCAGGAGTTTGAGACCAGCCTGGGCAATACAGTTGAGACTCTGTCTCTACAAAAAATTTAAAAATTAGCTGAGTGTGGTGGTGCATTCCTGTAGTTCCACCTACTTGGAGAGCTGAGGTGGGAGGATAACTTGAGCCCAGAGGATGAGGCTGTAGTGAGCTATAATTGCATCACTGCACTCCAGTCTGGCTGACAAAGTGACATTCTGGCTCAAAAAAAAAAAAAAAAAAAAAAAAAAAAAAAAAATCTCCAGAAAAAGCATACAATAAAGACTTCAGTGTTTCCCAAATTTATTGCACAGATTCCTCACCTGGAAAACAATTTTACAACATGATCCCTAAATTCCTCCCTCCTAATTAAAAGGTTAGAATATCAAGCATTTTTCCGATCAAATTATGCTTATGAATACATATATACATAAAAATGATGATTCTTCTTCGAAAGCAAAACCAATTAGATCTTTCTGCATTTTCCCTTTCCAAGGCCCACCCAAAAAGAACTCAATCTCTGATGCTCCATCGTGTATATAACTTAATCCTTTAACTTAAATAGATCAAGTTCATCTAGAGTTTATTTTTAAGTCACTTCTGATTTAATATGCCTTTTTAAAAGCTTACGTTGGTTGACATTAAATCCTAGATGTTAACGCTGACAGGTTCCATGATAAAGACTTGATCATGTAAGAGTAAAACATTTTTTGAAAAACTTACTTTTCAGTAGGTTTCTTATTAAGACAAAATGTTACCCAAATCCAAATCCTCAACAATGTTTAATGTGGTAAAAGCAGTTAATGAAACTGTCACTTTAATCTCCTAAGTAAAAGGGAAGCAGGAAACAAGGAAAGCCTCCATTTGCCTCTATCCCCGTATCTTCCACACAAAGATGCTTCCTGGATGCTCTCACCCTTTGGCATTTTCTCTCTCTGAGCTGAAGACCCTGTTTCCATCTGTGTAGTGGGTATCCTCACACATGGTCGCTTCAGTTTCCATATGCCCAAAGTGAAACTCACAACTGCAGCACAAAACCTTTTTCGGCCCATCCTGGTATCAGCATCATCCACACTTTCAGTCTTCCTCAATGCTTCCTTCACCCTCATCCTCCACCTTCAATCAACTTTCTGCCTCTCAGAAAGTTTTCCAGTTAATCCTTTCTCCAGGAGCCCCACTCTCTTTGCCTTTCTTCTTTTGTCTTTTCTGATCCAACAGAAGGTAGACAGCTTCCTGTTGCTGTTTTTGACATTCCTCTACCCTCTATCCATCCACTACCTTACTGAGAGATGTTTCTAAAATGAAAAGCAGTCCTCACACTCTCCTAGTGACAGTCCTTCAACGACTTGCCTTCTCCGACTGAATACGATGCAATCTGTTCAGCATGCTAGACAAGGCACTGCACAAAGTAGTTGTAACCTACCACTCTAGCTCACCTCTCACCAGGCTCCACTCCTTGGACTCCAGCCTCTCAAAAGGCCCTGTGAGACACACACACACCATTTCTTCTACCATCTAGTATCTGCCACGCCCGACCTTGTCTTACTGGCAAACATACAAATATCTTTCAAGCATACAAATATCTTTTAATACTTACCTCTCGCCAGCCTGCAAAGCAGATCCTAATTCCTGCCCCTTCATAGTGTTGTTATTACCATCTCTGTGTTTCCCTCACAATTAATATCTTCCTTTATTAGTATGCTCTTTAAGTTCTCCTCAGGACGGAGTTTCTCAAGATTGTAGATATTCTCTTTTCTCCTCCATTTCTGCTCTATACAGCCCTACACAATGGCAGATACATAGTGGGTGCCCATTCATGTCTGTTCAGTGACTGAAAAATAAATGAATGAATGAAATCCAAATAGATTTTAAGGCTTTGATTTTAGAAACTGCTATGTTAAACATAAGGAAAGCCACAAAAATATGTCAAATCTTGTATTCTCCAAAAAAAAACACGGAATATCTTGAGTGGAAAGAGTGAGTTATTAGGTAATTCTTTGTGTGGGTCCATTTGTGTCTGTGAACATAAAGATGTTCACTTTGGTGTATTGTGCCACTGAATTGAATGTCATCAGAGCAAATTTAAAGCCCCATTCCACAATGAAAGGAAATTGGTGGTTCTGAAGTTGACTGGAGTAGAACGTAAAGTAAGTTATCATTTGTTCCTTTGGCTTAAAATTTCCCAAAATAACTCAAGGCTGTATTTCCATGGCCATTGTCTTATGCTGGTAGAGCACCACCCCTGAGAGGAAAATCTGCCCCCGTGTTAGCAAAAGCTTGAAATTCATTAGGCCAGGCGCTGAGAGGCGGACACGTGTGCTGCTCTGCCCAGCAGAGGGCGCACAGCCCCCAATACCGTGCAACGCCGGCCAACAAAGCGGGCTGGCGGGACTGGGTGAGGTTGTTCAACAAACCCAAGCCTTTGAATCCGGGTCAGCGTGCTGACCTCCTGTCCTTGCCTGCTCCTTGGCATTCTGTTCTGTTCTTCCCACTCACAATGAGGTGTTAGTGAACCTCCAGCTCTCAGGCAAATCAATTTGGGAGCAAATAGGGAGAGGGCAAAGGTGAGGCTCTTCACTCAGGAGTGTGATGATTTCTTGGAAAAGGAAGCTTTAACTCACTCCTACTTGGCCTTACAGCGACAGAAAGCACCCTAAACTGGCTGTAGCCTACATTCTAATTCTTTCCTTCTGTAAGTGAATATAGGACGATCAAGGTAGGGGTTTTCAATAGGCCCCTGTCCCCAAACTGAATGAAAATGACTTTCTACTCTTACTAATTTGGTTTAGATATTTTAGGCATCGGAAGTGTAATGCTAAGATCACTACTCTATTAAAAGGCTCAATGGCATAAAGTCCTTCACCTAAGTACATTACTAATACTTAATGAGCTTGTAGAAGAGGAGAGAAAACATGACATCCTCTCACATTCTAAAAACAGATGCTTCTGTTGATCAATGTAAGAAGGGCCAGTGATCTAGAAAGAAAAAATTAAACATATAAAATAAACGAAGCAGAGTCATGTAACATTCAAGGAAACCTTTAAGTTCCCACGCTTTTTCTGAGAAAAACAAGGGACCATCATAGGCCTTGCAGGGAGATTGCTTGTCTGCTCTGTTAATCATTAAACCTGTTAAAAGGGAGGAGATAGCAAGGGCCTCGGGCGAACACTCAGAAAGATGTCACAAAATACTTTTTTCTTCCTTCAAAATATGCCTCAAGCACAGAAATGAGAAGCCTGCCCGGAATTTTACCCCCACATTAAGGAACCTCCCCCACTCCTATGCAAAGGTCTAGAAGCAGGAGGGAACATGGTTACTGAAAAATAGTGGCCACCTCAGGATGGGCTAAAGGACAAAATGGGGACTGGGGTTAATGAAAGATGAAGGTTGGTGTAACTCACTGTAAATAGCGCTAAGGGTATGATCTATATCAAACTCACGAGAAGCCACTGAGGAATTTTAAACAGGGGAATGACATGAGCAGATTTGCATGTTGGGTAGATCATTCTAGAAATAGAAAATAGTGGGGCAAGCTTATGCATATCAAACATGAAATGTCAAATTAAATTTCATGCTTACTAATTATGATAGGGCATGGCAAGATCATTAACTTATTTTTGAAAAGCAGGACATACCAAATAAGAAGGGGAATTTTTCTCATTTCTAGTCCACTTGACTTATACCCTAAACCCAGGGCCTCATGCCTTGAACAATGCTAAGGGCTACTATTCATGCAGACCACAAGGCCAAGAACCATCTAAATCCAGAATAAAATCTCAAGTGATTTGAGATTTTATCACTACTATCTTACTTTCCAATCATAAAAGTATTATTCATTATACAGGAACTTAATTACACAAAAAAACTTATGGAACAGCTACTATATTTAATCCATTGTACTAGACTCTTTTGGGAACTCTGAGATCAATAAAATGTAATCTTTGTCTTTAGAAATTCAGAGACTACTTCAAATCAAGTAGAGGAAATCACTTGTTTTTTATTTGGTTTATAGGTAACCTTGGGCACACAAGAATACCAATGAAAGCACTTTCGTTATCATTATGCATTTGTAATAAATATTCCTATGTATCTAAACCTTTTTAGTCTCTAATGTCCAGTTATGCAAGCATAAATATAGAGTCTGAACTTAGGAAAATCAAATTTAAATCAACGTATTTTCTATACTCTTAGGTTGCATTTCCTTCAAAAATAGAGGTTAGATATTCTTAAAAACACATCAGCACCAACTAGAGAATAACCATAAAAAATAATAGGATGAAGAATATATTTAATTCATCCTAGAATTTAAGTTCCCTAGAAGTTCACATGAGAGTTCTGCTCCCTTCAGTCCTATTTATGCTCAAAATTACCACGCCAGTTCATTGCTCCAACATCCCATCAGTATTGCAGTTCTGAAAAGCAGCCACCCGAGACTGTTTGGGAAATTTCTACCATTTCTAGAAGCAAGTGGGAATATCCTAAGAGTGTCATCCTGTTGGAGAATGCTGCCACTACCATGAATAATGTCTAGGATGGGATTGCTAATCCCATGGAAGGGAGAGATAGTATACCTAGAAATGATTACAATGGATGACAAAAAGAACAGAAGATCCCAAAAGGGAAGGAAACAGTTCTAGTAGGTTTTCATGAGGACACTATGACTTCCTACTGTTGCAGGCCAAAAGAGTGAGAGTCGTGATCAACTCCATATACCACTGGAGGCTATATGAGTAAACAGCAAACTGTTCTCATGAAAGCAGGATGTTGGCAAACTGACAAACTGAGTCTACCATCCAGAAGGAATGCTGAGGGCAGTCACAACCCAGGCACAAGTGTTTCTTGTGATTAGACACATCTGAAGCCTGTTAGCAATAATGTGAACCTGTGATCAATCAAGCAGCTGACCAGTCGTTAACTCCTCCTCCCTGCTCTTTCTACCCAATAAATAGGAAGGGCTGTAGAGGCTCAGGGTTGCTGCCTTTGCTCACTAGAAGCAGGGAACCCTCTTCTTCCCCCCAGATCCGTTCTTTGAAACAGTTTCTTTTGTTTTAAGTTTTCATTTCTGCTTTCCTACCCCATCGTTCAGTCCCATGGTAACTGTGGCAAAGTGCAGCATCCAACTGCCTCAGTAACACAGATTTGGGGGTTGGTTGGTTGGTTGGTTTTTCCCATGGCTTAAGTATATAACCATGGTTTGAGGGCTGACCTATAATCTGATCCTACATTACAGCAGACACAATTGAGAGAGGAAAGAAATCTATTTCACTCAGCAGAGTTGGGCTGAAGTTACTTAAAGTGAAACCATGTTTAAAATTCTAAGTATTGTTATATGAAGAGGTCTCCATGGTAAAAATTGAAAGAGTATGTCTATAAAAGGCCAAAGAAACTATTTCTAAATGAAAATGTTGAGTGCTTTGAAATGAGAACTTTCAGGCAAAGGGCAATCCTGGATTGTTAGATATACTTTGAATTTGGCCATTTGAAGGGTTAGATCTTATTTGAAGGGTTAGATCTTAGAAAAATGGTGTCCAATCTTTTGGCTTCCCTGGGCCACATTTGAAGAAGTATCTTGGGCCAGACATAAAATATACTAACACTAACGATAGCTGATGAGCAAAAACAAACAAACAAATAAACAAAAAAACCCTCACTTTTTAAGAAAGTTTACAAATTTGTGTTGGGCCACATTCAGAGCCATCTAGGCTGCATACAGTCTGCAGGCCACAGGTTGGACAAGCTTGTCTTAGAGGCTTAGGCTTTCTCCTGCAGAACTGCTGTTGTCAAATACTAGAAGATGAAGCATAAGGTTCCTGTGATACTCCACATCATGGAATTTCATGGTAATGAACCACAGCATAAAGCCAGGGTACTTTGTGGTTCATATAAGTATTTCCACATCAGACTGAAAACCTTCAGAAAATGTTTCTAAGCAGTATTATTTTATCACTCAGAAATCCATTACATGAGTACCTCAAAGATTTGTGGCTAGGACATATGTTCTTGATGGTTACAGTCCACAGGGAAACCTGGTGTCTGCAGATCCCAGATCTCTCCCTTCGCCAATCAAATGAGCTAAGAGCTTCAGGTTAACACAAAACAAAAGGTAAACTAGAATAACAAGAAGTTTTTAGATTGTACACCCTGATGTCAAACTCTACAGATTCCCACCTTATGCAATTCCCACCTTGGAAGCTATTTCCTAAGACATCCAAATAGCAAATACTAAACTATTTGCTACTAATACATCTGGCCATTCAAAGGGTACATAGATAAACTGAAGAAATTCTATTTGTCTACTACCATAAGCAGTTTTGAATTTCATATAAATACAGGACTTAAAAAATATTCCCTTCTCCTCTTTCTTTCTAGAACTGGCTTCAGATTTATAGTATTCCATTTATGTTGCTATATTAGAATGACAGTGGTACATTTCATGTTTTGACTACAAAATATTGGAACATAGTGTTGAGTATGAGTATCTTAAAAAGTACTTAACTGCCCCCCCATATCAAAGTAAAGAGAGCTTAAAAACAAAACAAAACTGTCTCTAACTAGACAATTCTGAGCATCATCCTCATGCCACAGACATATCTACTCCCTTTATATGAAATGAATGCTTATTCATTTGAATCCAATCCACAAGGCTTATTTTAAAAAAAGAAAAGAAAAGAAAAAGAAAAAACCTTCTACCTTGATTCTTCAGAAATTCTGAATTTGTATGTCCCCTTGACCAAGAAAAAAAGAAAAGTGGTTTACTCTGGTTTTCATGATTTCTACTTCCCAAAAGGTATTTGAGGCTTGAATTTTCAAATCAATTAGGAAGTTAAGTACCAAGTCTCCATGTCTCTCATCAAAGAAAAATGAACAGAACTTGTTACAATTGTATCCCCCAAACTGATTTGAAAGCCCTGGAGATTACCCAGATGCACAGAGGTTCTCTAATAAACCTTGCAACATTAACAAAATGAATACCTTAGATGACATTCTGCAAACCATGTGTTATCAGTCAGCCCTGGTAACCCATTCATCTAGCCACAATGATGCCTAGGATTTGGGTGAAAGTGTTTTCAGCACAACTTTGTTGGTTGGGCTAATGGGAGACTTGCATGAAGTAACTTTCTTAGATGCACAGAAATCCAGCTTGAGTCTACACTGGGATTCACACACACATAAGAAATGAGTGAACAGGAACTCTGGCTTTTATTCTTATGTTGTTGGAAATTTTTGCTATTATTTGTTTGTTTGGTGGAAGGTTCCTGAAAAAAGAATAATGAAATGGTTTTGCAGACACATCCAGGAAGAGGCTGTGACTGGCAGAACAGACTGCTTTCAACTTCAGGAATGGGTTGTATGTTCTTTCTGTGTTCCAGTCTCATAGAAAGAACTGCTGACAGGCACAAGAAATGTTGCTTCAGAGCCCAACAGACAAAATATAACTGCAAAGAGGAAGAGAAGCAATCTCCTCACATGTGACCTGGTGCAGCCTCCTCACAGTGAGAAACGCAGGGATCCCGGCACCCTATGGGCACTTTGGAAGAGCTTCCAGAGTGCACGGTGTCGGGTCTTTGGACGCTGACACCAGTATCCATATAGCACTCCCACTCAGGCACTACCCCTACCTGACTTCCTGGGATTTGGACTCCAGTAATGGGAGCTAGAGTGAGAAAATAAGAAAGGACTGCTTGAAAGTATAGCTAGAGGCCTGGAGTTACACCAGTGAACAGAAAGCGATATTACGGTTTATTATGTATTATCCACAAGCTGGTAAGCCTGGGGAAACTTAGCTTGGAAATCAAAAGCAATTGGGTTTTAAGTTTGTTTCTAGAAGGAGTAAGAGAGAATATTAAAGAAATTCAGATGGGCAATTTGGTGGAAGAGAATGAAAACTTATAATCACTAAGGTGACTTATATTACCCAGAATCATGCTCATACAGGAAATCTTATAAAATGAATCCATTCTTCAGAGGACTGAAAGGCATTCCAAGGGACCAGCTTTGGTGCTGAAGTTAATATGACCCTCAAAGCAAAAGCAAGTAAACCACTGCAATTTGGTGTAAAAAGCATGGCTATCATCTACCCTCCCACACTTCATTTCCTCAATTTTAAATAAAAACATTCCTTACCCTTCAATTTACAGCCAACAATCTAATTTCCTAATTAATGAGAATACATGCGCTACCCACAAACTTCTGAGAAACCCTCTCCCAACCCTATGGTATCCTGTGGCAAGGGTAATATTGGTTAGCAAGCAAATCTCGAGCACCAGCTTCTGAGGCTTCCCTTAAAAAAGTGTCGGTTTCAACCTCCCTCTCTCATCTGACCACAAAACAGACCTGCTTCCTGTGGCATCGGAAGTTGGCAGTAGCAATAAGAGACAGTATTTCATTTAGAAGGAAGTGGAGAGGAAGGTAGGCCCCGTTTAGGTTCCCCTTACAATTCCAACTCTCCAGTCACCATTAAGTTTAGAATCGTGGACAGAAAAGAAGATGGTCTTGGAGATGAGAGAAATGCTCTTATTAAGAATCATTATCCCCTTGTCAGTATTTTGAAGGTCTAATATTCTCTCTCTCTCAAATGTCAACCCTCTCCATTCTGAGAGTCATGTATCACACATGTGTGGTTTGAAAATTTGCACACTATCTACACAGATCCTGTGTTTGGGATGGTAGCTGTCATCCCCTGGTCAAAGGTAGCATCTTCTGTCACCTTCTTGACCACCTGGTTTTCTGAAATAATATCCTACAGGTATGGTTCACATCCCATGCATCCAAACGGATGTTTGTCCCATTAACAGATGTTGATGTCCCATCAAACAGATGTTTGACCCCTGCATGCTCGTTCCCACTCTGGATTTCATGTCTACGTGAACAGTACCTCTTCTTGCAGTGACTTTCTCTAGTTCTCTGCTAGGAAAAAGAAATTCATATACATGAATGCCCAAAACAATTATCACCTCTATGAATCCTCCCTCCACTCACCTTTCTAAAGAGCATCTGCCTCTATAGTAATGACCTGGCATGCTGACATACATGAATTAATTGTTTATGTGTCCAGCTCCCTGAACAAGGTTCAAGACGTTGATTTCGTCCTTTTGGTAGTGAAGATAATTAGAATCTCTTGGCTGAATCATCACTCTAACTATAGTCTACTGGCAAAGAGGGGCCTACCATGGTCCAGAACTCAAGAGAAAGGCATGGTTCCAGTATATTGAGTGCTGTGGTCCAGTTACCCTTTTGCACTGTTGCGCTTTAAGCAACAGCTAAGGGTGTGAATTTAAACAGCTGATATCTTGGCATGTGGCACTACCTATGCAGAAATCTGAACTTGCAAGGATATTATCACTCCAGCAGATGAGAATCCACTTGTCTGTGAGAAACCATGGGTACACTATTTGACGGAGATGAAGAAAAGGCAGTAGCATGCTAATAAGACTTTTCAGTCTTTTCCAGACCTTTTTGGGTAAAATAATACATTGGATTTTTTTTTTTTTTTTTGGAGAAACTAATAGAGGAGGCAGATGATATCGGAAGGGCTCAAAGATTAGCTGGAAAAATAAAAAATAGTACCTATATTTGTCAGAATAGGCTGAATTATGTTACAGGAACAGCAACCCCAAATCTCAGTGGCTTAAAACAACAAAGGTTCATTTCTCTTCCATGCTATATTTCAACTGTGGGTCAATAGTGGACTCTGTTCCTTTTAATCACTGAGAAACCCAAGCTGACAAAGAAGTCACTGTATCAAGCATTTACCAGTCCACCATGCCAAGGAGATTGAGAGCTCTTCCGGGTCTCAGGCAGGATACGGAATGCTCTGGCCTGGAAATGACATACAACCCTCTGTTTGTGGCACCATGGCCAGACCTAGTCTTCATTCCACCCTACTATAAGAAAGCCAGAAAGTGAATCCTGACACATTGCCAAAAGTCAGAAAGCTGGAAATATTTGGTAAACAGCACTGATGACTACCACATGACCTTATTTGTACCTCAAGCTCGTAAAGTAGATCACACTTGTTACAATAAATTGAATTATATTTTACTGAAACAGGTTTTCCTGTTAACTTAGTTTAAATGAATCAGATGCATATTGCTCATAGATGTTTTCATGACCAGTCTGAAAGATTCTAGGAAAAAAACAACTTATCTGAACCTGAAGTTGTACAACAATTGCACAGTTCTATCTCCAAGATGTTTTGCTAAGGAAGCTAGGCCAGAACAATTCCTTGTTTGATAAATAATTTGGGAAAAATTAACCTACTTATTAACAATCTGATTTTTATAGGTCAAGGATTTTCTTTTGGAGAAACAGCATCTGATGGAAAACAGAGATTCATTAGAATAACAAAAATATATAAGATCTAGTTCCTATCTTCTTACCTACTCACTGTATAACTTTGAATCCCTGTGCTTCAATATTTCTATCCAGAAATAGACAACATTATTTCATTCAATTATCAAACAGTCATTCTGCATCCACTGGATGCAGCCACTAGGTTGCATTGGTAATACAGCGATTAAGGGGGAAGATGCACGATACTTGATCTCACGGATCTTCTAATCTGCTTGCTACTAGTTATAAAAACCATTTGATTCTAAATAATAGAATGTGTTAATACAGGAATAAATGTCCATAGTATAAAAATTACCAAGACTGTCACTAATCTGTTCAATGCACCAGTATGAGTCCTTAAAAGGAGGTAATAGGGAAGACAAGTGACAGGAAGGCAATGAATACAAGAGGCAAATGTAAACTTTAACACCTCATATATTAGCTGAAAGAAGATCTGAAAGAAGATCTCCATCCATCTGCATCTACCAGAACCCCAGTGTTCAATGAAACACATGTCCAAGTTTCCAAAGATATATAAAGCCAAACCTGTCAAATAGTGTGTGGCCCATTCATGGAGGGGAAGTCATATTTTCTTGGATAGCTGATAGGGCCTTAAGCTCTCCTTTGACTTCCTAGGTATTCAACTTGAAACAATTTGTGCACGTTTAAAGAATCCCATTTCCTAAATGAAAATTTACATTGCAGCAGCAATATTCAATGTTACCAAAGTGATCTCTATACATTTAGAAAAGCAGTGGTAGAATTTTATCTGTGACTGTCTGGTCCTTTTAATATCAGTAGTAGCAATATGATTTCCAAGGACATGATGTACTCCCAGTGCCTATTGTAATTTATTTTTTAGCTATTTTCATTGGAATGAGTGAATAAACCATTAAAACACAAAGAATCCTTTTATAACTACAAAGGAAATGTGCAAAAAGCAATGAAAAGGATAAGAAATGATTTCTAAATTGAACAGTTTGTTTTATTATTAACAATAACAATAAAGTAAGTCACACAGCTCATAAGTCCTCCCAGATGAGACATCTGTGGGATTCTCTAGTTTGAAAAGAAACTTAGCTTATAAACATGTCAGCCATGTCCCAAATAAAATGAGGATTTCGCACTACATGGAAATGAAACTATTTGTTCTTCAACATGTCCAAGATTCAGTGTTATTTTAAGATGCTTTTCCTTCCAATTAAATAGGACATGTTTTCCATCAGCTGCAGAGGGAAAAGGTACAAGTAACTTTGGTGAATATAAATTGCTTAAGCTACTAAACTTAAGATCATAGGCTATCAACCACTGATACGAAATCTAAATCCACCCCAGCTCACAGTGTAAAGAGTCCATGTTAGGTTTGAACCTTATTAGCAAAGATCATCTCCATATTCTGGTTACCACATTTGACCTTTAATGAGTTGGGACAGCTAAATGATTTTGAAGATGGGAGTGGTGTAACTAGTTATAACTGTAACTAGTTCCTAAAAATTTACCATACTCTTTTTTTGGGGAGGCATGAAAAAGAAAAGAAAAAAGAAAGGAGAGAGGTGTATTTAGTAGCCATTGAGATACACAACATAAAGGGAGTTAGTGAAAGCTTCTCTTCTTCCACGCCCTTGTCCCAGAAACAATGTGAGGATTTGTCCTCTGCCTCTAAGGTGATGCCAGTTTTATCAGTGACAACATGTCAATTAAATGCTCCCAACTTTGTACGCAATGCTTTTCAATGTTCACTGACTCAACTCGACTCTCTTCTCTGCTCATGACAATACTGAATCATGATAAATTACAACAAAAATTAAAGAAGCACAATACATTTCCTGAAGGCTCCACAAATGAGAAGGAGGGGATGGAAAGAATGTGGCCTTCAGTGTCATACAAATCCATCACTTAAGAGCATTATGACCTCGGTCAAATTACTTCACTTTTGCCGACGGAGTTGGGGGCATTTTCATCAACTACAACATGGAGGACAATAGTTTGTCACAGAGTTGTGGCAGATAGTATAAAGATAATATATTTTGAAGCACCCAGCACATGGTAAGCTTTAAATTTTTTGGTTTCTTACTTAGAATATTAAATATACAGAGAATTATTTTTTTTCTGATGTCTTAGGCAACCTCTTTTTTCATATTCAGGGCCAATGGCTACCCTAAAGTAAAATGATTCATTGATGACAGAAAAAATGAGACCTTGCCAATAAACTACTCCTAAACTATTAAAGAAATGATGCTTTGAGGATCCCATCTTCATTCTAAGCTTAGCAGAGTGGCTTGAAGGGCTGTTAAGGTGAGCAGGGAAGCCGAGCGGATGGGGCTTTGAGTTTCTCTCCCTACTTTAACCAAAGCAGCCGCACTGTGTTCTGTTTTACATTGACCATGCATAAATGTGGGATTTGGGGAATTCACCAATGATGTCCTGCTTTTTTACTGTCTTGTTGGTGCCACACAGGACCTGACTAAAATCCTGTGAAGAGAGGAGGGGTATCCCCAGTTGTTCTAACTGTGAATAATCCTGGAAGAAGTTCACAACAAGAGATTCCCAGGTAAATCTGGGGCCATAGTTTGAGTCAGACTCTCCATTTTATAGAGGAGAAAACTGAGGCATGGGGAGGTTAATTAACTTGCCTAAGTGAGCTAATTAAATCATTTGAGAGCATGTTGACATGGGCAAATTCCTAGCAACTTGGTAAGTGGAGGTTCCTGTCATAATAATTGGGTACAAAAAGGAAGGGTGATCACATTTCATAATTATGGTAGAGGTGACTTGGGTACAACGGATAATATATTGGGATGGTACATCATATTTTATCTGGAAAATCATAGTGAGAGGTTGTTGTTGTTGTTTGTGGGACAAAGTCTCACTTAGTCTGTCACCTAGGCTGGAGTGCAGTGACACAATCTCAGCTCACTGCAACCTCCACCTCCCAGGCTCAAGCAATTCTCCTGCCTCAGCCTCCCAAGTAGCTGGGATTACAGGAGTGTACCACCGCACCGGCTAATTTTTGTATTTTTAGTAGAGACGGATTTCGCCATGTTGACCAGGCTATTCTCAAATTCCTGACCTCAAGTGATCCACCCTCCTCAGCCTCCCAAAGTTTTGGGTTACAGGCGTGAGCCACCATGCCTGGCCCATACTGAGATATTTCAACTCAAAAATCTTTTTTTGACACTGTTTATTACTGTTTTATTAGAGTGTTCTCAAACTTTCTTATATATGAAACACTCAGGCCACTCTTGAAGGCAACAATTGTGCATTGTCCTTTGCCAATGCCCATTTTCTAATTGCCAACAATATCCATTTACTTCCCCTAAAACCACCAACCAAGGATAATACAGTCTGACCATGCCTACCTCTCTGGCATTGGTTGTGGGCATGTGGGAAGGTGTGGGTTTGGGGAGGCAATGGAGAGAAATTATTAATCCAGTAGAAAAGGGAGAGGGGTTCCCACTAGAATCCCATGGACTCTAGGCCAAGGACAGAGCTGGGTGTTCAGCTCCTCCCCTGCTCTGGATTCCAAGGCCAAGTCAGCTTCTGTGACTCTGAACTCTTAAGTTCTACTGGCCTCCACCTTCTTACCTGGCCATATCCTTCATAATCGTTGACTTCTTCCCCTTTGTGTCCTACCAGCTGCTCAGAATCTGACCCAAAGCTATGCTTTTCTCCTAGGCCCTAGTCTGGTTGGATCACCTGGCACTTACTTGTGCCCTTAATTCTAAGCAGGGTATTTCACTTAGTTCTTTAGAGAGCCTTTTGATGAAAAGTGTCAAAATGTAAAAATCACTATTTATCACTGATAACTGCATACAACTGATATCCCTGACCTCCAGGGACCATACCCAAGACCTAGAGATGAGAAACAGCAATGGGATGAAGATCTCTCTTTACGTCCTTGATCACAGGGAAACAAAACAAAACATAGAATTGCTACTACCCCTTTTTTTGTTTTGATACACAACAAAATATCTCAGTCAAAACCATATTCAAAATATTGCCTGGCTCAGGGTAAGCACCTCCTCAGCAAAACCCAAATACGGAATCTAAAAACAAATCAGAAAGCCCCTGGCACTACTTTACTTCTAAGTTTACTACACATTCTCCAAATATCACACAGTCCTCCATTCCATATGCATGTCCCTAGATTAGCAATCTTGCAATTTATAGGATATGAAGTTTCCAACCTCCTTTATTCACCTTCATCATTCCTCTAGCTCTTCCCTGCATGCTCTCTACCCACAATCCCTCTGCTCAAGGCGTGCAGATCCAGACAGTCAACCAGAGAGGATGTACATCTCTTCCAGACAACCAACCAGTGCTCTTAGGATGCCTCATCTTGTGGTCTGCAAATCCAGGAGCAGCAGTCACCATTATTTTATTTGAATCTCTGCCACAAAGACAACGGGACCTGATCCCTATCCTATGGGCCCTCAGTTAGCAATAGCTAAATTGGACAGCCCATAATTATGGTGATTAGCAATTCACAAGGGTGAAAGTGATCTTAAAGAAAATCTAAACCAACATTTCAACTAATATTTAAACCTGTTGTTTAATATTACCAAAGATTTGTCTTCTAATGTAAATTTGATACTTTCTACAGTAAAAACTTCTGTCTTTTTGCAAAGTTTCGCTATATTTTGTGCAAAGAAATACAGGCATACCTTAGAGATATTACAAACTTGGCTCAGACCACTGCAAAAAAGCAAATATCACAATAAACAAGTATTGTAATAAAGTGAATATCAAAATAAAACAAGTCATATGAATTTTGTGGTTTCCAGCGCATATAAGTTATGTTTATACTATACTGAAAGTTATTAAGTGTGCAACAGCATTACGTCTAAAAAATACATCGTAATTTAAAAATATTTTATTGCTAAAAAAGGCTAACAATCATCTGTTCCTTCAGTACATCATAACCTTTTTACTGGTGGAGGGTCTTGCCTTGATGTTGATGGCTGCTGATTGATCAAAGTGGTGGCTGCTGAAAATTGGAGTGGCTGTGGCAATTTCATCAAATAAGAGAACAATGAACTTTCCTGCATTGATTAACTCTTCCTTTCACAAAAGATTTCTCTGTAGCATGCAATGCTCTTTGATAGCTTTTTACCCACAGTAGAATTTTCAAAACTGGAGTGAATTCCCTCAAATTTTGACACTTCTCTATTAACTAAATATATGAAATATTTTAAATCCTTTGTTGTCAATTCAACAATGTTCACAAGATCTTCACCAGGAGTAGATTCCATCTCAATAAATTACTTTTTTGGTTCATCTATAAGAAGCAACTTCTCATCCATTCACGTTTGATCATAAGATTGCAGAAATTCAGTGACATCTTTAGGCTCCACTTCTGATTTTAATCCTCTGTTATTTCCACCACATCTGCAGTTACTTCCTCTGCTGAGGTCTTGAGCCCCCTCAAAGTCATCTGTGAATGCTGGAATCAAATTATTCCAAACCCTGATTAATGTTGGTATTTCAGCCTCCTCCTGTGAATCACGAATGTCCTTAATGGCATGTAGAATGGTGAATCCTCTCCAGAGAGTATTTAATTACTTTTTCCTAGATCCATCAGAAGAATCACTATCTATGGGAGGTACATCCTTATGAAATGTATAAAAAGAATTGTCGGGGGGCGCACCCAAGATGGCTGAATAGGAACAGCTCCAACCTCCAACTCCCAGCGTGAGTGACACAGAAGACGGGTGATTTCTGCATTTTCAACTGAGGTACCGGGTTCATCTCACTGGGGCATGTTGGACAGTTGGCGCTGGTCTGCAGGTGCAGCCCTGCCAGCGAGAACTGAAGCAGGGTGAGGCATCGCCACACCTGGGAAGCACAAGGGGGAAGGGAATTCCTTTTCCTAGCCAAAGGAAATTGAAACACACAACACCTGGAAAATCGGGTAACTCCCACCCTAATACTACGCTTTATCAAGGGTCTTAGCAATAGGCACACCAGGAGATTATATCCCACACCTGGCCCGGAGGGTCCCATGCCTACGGAGCCTCCCTCATAGCTAGCACAGCAGTCTGAGATCTAAATGCAAGGCGGCAGCGAGGATGGGGGAGAGGCGCCCACCATTACTGAGGCTTAAGTAGGTAAACAAAGATGCTGGGAAGCTCGAATTGGGTGGAGCCCACCACAGCTCAAGGAGGACAGCCTGCCTCTGTAGACTCCTCCTCTGGGGACAGGGCATAGCTAAACAAAAAGCAGCAGGAACCTTGGCAGAGATAATTACCCCTGTCTCACAGCTTTGAAGAGAGCAGTGGATCTCTCAGCATGGAGGTTGAGATCTGAGAACTGACAGACTGCCTGCTCAAGTGGGTCCCTGACCCCTGAGTAGACTAACTGGGAGATATCCCCCCACTAGTTGCAGACCGACACCTCACACCTCACACGGCAGGGTACACTCCTGAGATGAAGCTTCCAGAGCAAGAATCAGAAAGCAACACTTGCTGTTGAGCAATATTCTATCTTCTGCAGCCTCCGCTGCTGATACCCAGGCAAACAGGCTCTGGAGTGGACCTCAAGCAAACTCCAACAGACCTACAGCTGAGGGTCCTGACTGTTAGAAGGAAAACTAACAAACAGAAAGGACACACATACCAAAACCCAATCAGTACATCACCATCATCAAAGACCAAAGGCAGATAAAACCACAAAGATGGGGAAAAAGCAGTGCAGAAAAGCTAGAAATTCAAAAAATCAGAGCACATCTCCCCCTCCAAAGGAGCACAGCTCATCGCCAGCAACGGAGCAAAGCTGGATGGAGAATGACTTTGACGAGTTGAGAGAAGATGGCTTCAGTTGATCAAACTTCTCAGAGCTAAAGGAGGAACTACAAAACCAGCGAAAAGAAACTAAAAACCTTGAAAAAGGAATGGATGAATGGATAACTAGAATAATCAATGCAGAGAAGACCTTAAAAGAATGGATAGAGATGAAAACCATAACACCAGAACTACGAGAAAATTGCAAAAGCTTCAGTAACCGACTCGATCAACTGGAAGAAAGAGTATCAGCAATTGAAGATCAAATGAATGAAATAAAGTAAGAAGAGAACTGTAGAGAAAAAAGAGTAAAAAGAAATAAAGAAAGCCTCCAAGAAATATGGGATTATGTGAAAAGACCAAATCTACGTCTGATTGGTGTGCCTGAAAGTGACGGGGAAAATAGAACCAAGTTGGAAAACACTCTGGAGGATATCATCCAGGAGAACTTCCCCAACCTAGTAAGGCAGGCCAACATTCAAATTCAGGAAATACAGAGAACGCCACAAAGATACTCCTTGAGCAGAGCAAATCCAAGACACATAATTGTCAGATTCAACAAAGTTGAAATGAAGGAAAAAATATTAAGGGCAGCCAGAGAGAAGGGTCGGGTTACACACAAAGGGAAGCCCATGAGACTAATAGCAGATCTATCGGCAGAAATTCTCCAAGCCAGAAGAGAGTGGGGTCCAATATTCAACATTCTTAAAGAAAAGAATTTTCAACCCAGAATTTCATATCCAGCCAAACTAAGTTTCATAAGTGAAGGAGAAATAAAATCCTTTACAGACAAGCAAATGCTTAGAGATTTTGTCACCACCAGGCCTGCCCTACAAGAGATCTTGAAGGAAGCACTAAACATGAAAAGGAACAACAGGTACCAGCCATTGCAAAAACATGTCAAAATGTAAAGTCCATCGATGCTAGGAAGAAACTGCATCAACTAGTGAGCAAAATAACCAGCTAATATCATAATGACAGGATCAATTTCACAAATAACAATATTAACCTTAAATGTAAATAGACTAAATGGTCCAGTTAAATGACACAGACTGGCAAATTGGATAAAGAGTCAAGACCCATCAGTGTGCTGTATTCAGGAGACCAATCTCACATGCAGAGACACACATAGGCTCAAAATAAAGGGATGGAGGAAGATCTACCACGCAAATGGAAAACAAAAAAAAGCAGGGGTTGCAATCCTGGTCTCTGATAAAGCAGACTTTAAACCATCAAAGATCAAAAGAGACAAAGAAGGCCATTACATAATGGTAAAGGGATCAATTCATCAGGAAGAACTAACTATCCCAAATATATGTGCACCCAATACAGGAGCACCCAGATTCATAAAGCAAGTCCTTAGAGACATACAAAGAGACTTAGACTCCCATACAATAATAATGGGAGACTTTAACATCCCACTGTCAACATTAGACAGATCAGCGAGACAGAAAGTTAACAAGGATATCCAGGAATTGAACTCAACTCTGCACCAAGCGGACCTAATAGACATCTACAGAACTCTCCACCCCAAATCAAAAGAATATACATTCTTCTCAGCACCACATCACACTTATTCCAAAATTGACCACATAGTTGGAAGTAAAGCACTCCTCAGCAAATGTAAAAGAACAGAAATTATAACAAACTGTCTCTCAGACCACAGTGCAATCAAACTAGAAATCAGGACTAAGAAACTCAATCGAAACCGCTCAACTACATGGAAACTGAACAACATGCTCCTGAATGATGACTGGGTACATAACAAAATGAAGTCAGAAATAAAGATGTTCTTTGAAACCAATGAGAACAAAGATACAACATACCAGAATCTCTGGGACACATTTAAAGCGGTGTGTAGAGAGAAATTTATAGCACTAAATACCCACAAGAGAAAGCAGGAAAGATCTAAAAATGACACCCTAACATCACAATTAAAAGAACTAGAGAAGCAAGAGCAAACACATTCAAAAGCTAGCAGAAGGCAAGAAATAACTAAAATCAGAGCAGAACTAAAGGAGAGAGAGACACAAAACACCCTCCAAAAAATAAATGAATCCAGGAGTTGGTTTTTTGAAAAGATCAACAAAATTGATAGACTCCTAGCAAGACTAATAAAGAAGAAAAGAGAGAAGAATCAAATAGACGCAGTAAAAAATGATAAAGGGGATATCACCACCGATCCCACAGAAATACAAACTACTATCAGAGAATACTATAAACACCTCTATGCAAATAAACTAGAAAACCTAGAAGAAATGGATAATTTCCTGGACACTTACACTCTCCCAAGACTAAACCAGGAAGAAGCTGAATCCCTGAATAGACCAATAGCAGGCTCTGAAATTGAGGCAATAATTAATAGCCTACCAACCAAAAAAAGTCCAGGACCAGACGGATTCACAGCCAAATTCTACCAGAGGTACAAGGAGGAGCTGGTACCATTCCTTCTGAAACTATTCCAATCAATAGAAAAAGAGGGAATCCTCCCTAACTCATTTTACGAAGCCAACATCATCCTGATACCAAAGCCTGACAGAGATACAACAAAAAAAGAGAATTTTAGACCAATATCCCTGATGAACATCAATGCAAAAATCCTCAGTAAAATACTGGTAAACCGAATCCAGCAGCACATCAAAAAGCTTATCCACCATGATCAAGTGGGCTTCATCCCTGGGATGCAAGGCTGGTTCAACATTCGCAAATCAATAAACATAATCCATCATACAAACAGAACCAAAGACAAGAACCACATGATTATCTCAATAGATGCAGAAAAGGCCTTTGACAAAATTCAACAGCTCTTCATGCTAAAAACTCTCAATAAATTCGGTATTGATGGAACGTATCTCAAAATCATAAGAGCTATTTATAACAAACCCACAGCCAATATCATAGTGAATGGGCAAAAACTGGAAGCATTCCCTTTGAAAACTGGCACAAGACAGGGATGCCCTCTCTCACCACTCCTATTCAACATAGTGTTGGAAGTTCTGGCAAGGGCAATCAGGCAAGAGAAAGAAATCAAGGGTATTCAGTTAGGAAAAGAAGAAGTCAAATTGTCCTTGTTTGCAGATGACGTGATTGCATATTTAGAACACCCCATTGTCTCAGCCCAAAATCTCCTTAAGCTGATAAGAAACTTCAGCAAAATCTCAGGATACAAAATCAGTGTGCATAAATCACAAGCATTCTTATACACCAGTAACAGACAAACAGATAGCCAAATCAGGAATGAACTCCCATTCACAATAGCTTCAAAGAGAATAAAATACCTAGGAATCCAACTTACAAGGGATGTAAAGGACCTCTTCAAGGAGAACCACAAATCACTGCTCAGTGAAATAAAAGAGGACACAAACAAATGGAAGAACATACCATGCTCATGGATGGGAAGAATCAATATTGTGAAAATGGCCATATTGCCCAAAGTAATTTACAGATTCAATGCCATCCCCATTAAGCTACCAATGACTTTCTTCACAGAATTGGAAAAAACTGCTTTAAAGTTCATGTGGAACCAAAAAAGACCCCGCCTTGCCAAGACAATCCTAAGAATAAAAGAATAAAAGAATAAAGCTGGAGGCATCGTGCTACCTGACTTCAAACTATACTACAAGGCGACAGTAACCAAAACAGCATGTTACTGGTACCAAAACAGACATATAGACCAATGGAACAGAACAGAGCCATCAGAAATAATACCACACATCTACAGCCATCCGATCTTTGACAAACCTGACAAAAACAAGAAATGGGGAAAGGATTCCCTATTTAATAAATGGTGCTGGGAAAATTGGCCAGCTGTAAGTAGAAAGCTGAAACTGGATCCTTTCCTTACTCCTTATACGAAAATTAATTCAAGATGGATTAGAGACTTAAAGTTAGACCTAAAACCATAAAAACCCTAGAAGAAAGCCTAGGTAATACCATTCAGGACATAGGCATGGGCAAGGACTTCATGTCTAAAACACCAAAAGCAATGGCAACAAAAGCCAAAATTGACAAATGGGATCTAATTAAACTAAAGAGCTTCTGCACAGCAAAAGAAACTACCATCAGAGTGAAAAGGCAACCCACAGAATGGGAGAAAATTTTTGCAATCTATTCATCTGACAAAGGGCTAATATCCAGAACCTATAAAGAACTCAATCAAATTTACAAGAAAAAAACAAACAACCCCATCAAAAAGTGGGCAAAGGATATGAACAGACACTTCTCAAAAGAAGACATTCGGGCCTGGCGCGGTGGCTCAAGCCTGTAATCCCAGCACTTTGGGAGGCCGAGACGGGCAGATCACGAGGTCGGGAGATCGAGACCATCCTGGCTAACACGGTGAAACCCCGTCTCTACTAAAAAAATACAAAAAACTAGCTGGGCGACATGGCAGGCACCTGTAGTCCCAGCTACTCGGGAGGCTGAGGCAGGAGAATGGCATAAACCCGGGAGGCGGAGCTTGCAGTGAGCTGAGATCCGGCCACTGCACTCTAGCCTGGGCAGCAGAGTGAGACTCCGTCTCAAAAAAAAAAAAAAAGAAGACATTCATACAACCAACAGACACATGAAAAAATGCTCATCATCACTCGCCATCAGAGAAATGCAAATCAAAACCACAATGAGATACCATCTCACATCAGTTAGAATGGCAATCATTAAAAAATCAGGAAACAACAGGTGCTGGAGAGGATGTGGAGAAATAGGAACACTTTTACAATGTTGGTGGGATTGTAAACTAGTTCAACCATTGTGGAAAACAGTATGGCGATTCCTCAAGGATCTAGAACTAGATGTACCATTTGACCCAGCCATCCCATTACTGGGGATATACCCAAAGGATTATAAGTCATGCTGCTATAAAGACACATGCACACGTATGTTTACTGCGGCACTATTCACAATAGCAAAGACTTGGAATCAACCCAAATGTCCATCAGTGACAGACTGGATTAAGAAAATGTGGCACATATACACCATGGAATACTACGCAGCCATAAAAATGATGAGTTCGTGTCCTTTGTAGGGACATGGATGCAGCTGGAAAACATCATTCTCAGCAAACTATTGCAAGAACAAAAAACCAAATACCGCATGTTCTCACTCATAGGAGGGAACTGAACAATGAGATCACTTGGACACAGGAAGGGGATCATCACACACCAGTTCCTATTGTGGGGAGGGGCGGGGGGAGGGATAGCATTAGGAGATATACCTAATGTAAATGTCGAGTTAATGGGTGCAGCACACCAACATGGCACATATATACATATGTAACAAACCTGCACGTTGTGCACATGTACCCTAGAACTTAAAGTGTAACAACAACAAAAAAGAAATGTATAAAAATTGCTCCTTGATCCATGGGCTGCACAATGGATGCTGTGTCAGCCGGGATGAAAGCAATATTAATTTCCCTACACATCTCCATCAGTGCTCTTGGGTAATGGGGTGCATTGTCAATGAGAAATCATATTTTTAAAGAATTTTTTTTTTCTGAGCACTAGGTCTCAACAGTGGTCTTAAAATATTCAGTAAACCATGCTATAAACAGATGCAGTGTCATCCAGGCTTTGTTTTTCCCTGTATGGAGTACAGGCAGAGTAGATTTGACATAATTCCTAAGGGCCCTAAGATTTTCAGAATGGTCAAGGAGCATTGGCTCCACCTTACAGTAACCAGCTACATTAGCCCCTTACAAGGGAGTCAGCCTGTCCTTTGAGCTTTGAAGCCTGGAACTGACTTCTCTCCAGCTTTGACAATCCAGATGGTATCTTCTTCCAATAGAAGGCTACTTTGAATACATTAACAATCTGTTGTTTAGTGTAGCTACCTTCATAAATTATCTTAGCTAGATCTTCTGGATAACTTGCTGCAGCTTCTACATCAGCACTTGCTACTTCATTTTGCACTTTTATGTTATGAAGATGGCTTCTTTCCTTTACTTCCTTCCTTTACATTCACAGTTTGGCTGTTTGGCATAAGAGGCCTCGGTTTGAGCCCATACTGGCTTTCTACATGCTTTGTTCCCCAAGCTCAATCATTTCTCGCTTTTGATTTAAAGTGAAAAATGTATGGCTCTTCCTTTCACATGAATACTTCAAGGTCAATGTAGGGTTATTAATTAACCAAATATTAATATTATTGTCTTTCAGGAAAGAGGAAGGCCCAATGAGAGGGAGAGTGATGGGGAACAGCTGATCACTAGAGCTGTCAGAACACAGATTTATTAAGTTCAGCATCTTCTAGGAGTGCAGTTCATGGCACCTCAGAACAATTACTACAGTAACATCAAACATCACTAAACATGAATCACCATAACAGATATACTAATGATGAAAAAGTTTGAAATATCGGGATAATTACCAAAATGTGACACAGAGACACAAAGTGAGCATATGTTCAAAAATTGGCAGCAGTAGATTTGCTCAACACAGGGCTGCCACAAAACTTCAATGTGTTAAAAAAGCAGTATCTGCACACTGTAATTAAGTGAAGTACAATGAAATGAGACACGCCTTATAGTTAGAAATAAGCAAAGGTCAAAATAATATATCCAAAATGCCTGAAATACATTAGAGGATCTAAAATGCACGTAACATTAACAAATTTACCATTTTGTTATTTGGTTTAAGTTTTCACTAACTTAAATATATTTATGGAGATATTAACATTACCATAACACAATTAAGAGTTAGTAAATTATCTGGCCTTACTTATGTCTACTTTTGCTCTCCCTATATATCTGTTATGGCCTGAATGTGTTCCCCAAAATTAATGTGATGGAGATTTAATTTAATCACCAATGCAACAGCATTGGGAGGTGGGGCCTAATGGGATGTATTTACATATTGAGGGCTCTGCCCTAATTAATGGGTTAATGTCACTATAAAAAGGGCTTTTGGAATGCATTTGCTCTCTTCTGGTCCTTTATCATGTGAGGACATGGCATTCCTACCCTCTAGAATGGCAGGGAGCATCTTGGAAGGCTGATCAAGGCAGCATCTTGGAAGCAGAGAAACTGGCCCTCAGATGTTGGTGCCTTAATCTTTGACTTCTCAGCCTCCAGACTGCGAGAGAATAAATTTCTGTTCTTTAAAAATTACCCAGCCTCATGTATTGTTATAGTATCGGAAAATGGATTAAGATAATATTTTAAAGTGAAATTATAAGAAGAAAAAGGAGGTACATAAGAAAATATTGTCTTGGCTCACAGTCTTAAGGATACACACACAAGCACACATATACACACACATATATGTACATATTTAAACAATGCTACAAGATTACTAAACAGTGACAAGTTGCTATGATACGAATCACTGGTTTTGTATCAGTTCAGAAAAAAAATTTGTATTTAGATTATTTTAATTAGATCATACTTTGAAAATATGCTACATGTTGATGCATGTTTAATTATATATTTATTTGTACAAAACAGAACTATTTCCTAGCAAGCAAAAATATCAGATATGAGTTTTCTCTGCAAATGTATGCATGAATATTACTCCAGATTCTAAGGAAAATGGCAAGGAAATGACAGAAAGATGAAAACAAAGAAGAAAAATATAACATTTGTTAAGTGCTTTATAGCCTTCAAACTGTTTTCAGATTCATTACCTCAAATTCCACAAGAGTAGATGAAATTCATTCAAAGAATAATATAGCCTATAAATTACACATTCCCTCATGAAACTATTTTAAGATTAACCAGGATGATTGCAGTATTATTACATATGATGGTATTAAACCTTGAACCTAGAGAAATGCTTAAAGCAAAGAATCAAATGAAATGCTTAAATAATAACCATTAATTAATATTGTTTATAGTTCTTTATTAAGATTAATCACTCTTTAAACCTAAAACTCTAATCATTAGAAATATGACCATGGGAAAGTTGGAATTCTGTATGTCACCTCTTCAATTAAAAACCGGGATAACCCCTTACCTGCTGTAGATAATGGACAAGGAGAGTTAACACTTTGAGGTCCTCTCTGCCTAAAAATTATATTAATCTATAGTTTTATGAATACATTACAAAACTAGTGACCACAAAGTGATGTAAGACCTTCAGGAAGTTTATTTCGCATGAGAATTCTTTTAGAAATATAAAAGGAGGGCCAGGCGTGGTGGCTCATGCCTGTAATCTCAGCACTTTGGGAGGCCAAGGCGGACAGATCATTTGTGGTCAGGAGTTCGAGACCAGCCTGGCCAGTATGGTGAAACTCTGTCTCTACTAAAAATACAAAAATTAGCCAGGTGTGGTGGCACACGCCTGTAATCCCAGCAACTCGGAAGCCTGAGGCAGGAGGCAGGAGGTTGCCGTGAGCCGAGATTGCACCATTGCACTCCAGTCTGGGTGGCAGAGCGAGACTGTGAAGAAAGAAAAGAGGACAGGAGAGGGGAGGGGAGGGGGTGGGAGGGGAGGGGAGGGGGTGGGAGGGGAGGGGAGGGGAGAAAGAGAGAGAGAGAGGAAAGAAAGAGAGAAAGAGAGAAAGAGAAAGAAAGAAAGAAAGAAAGAAAGAAAGAAAGAAAGAAAGAAAGAAAGAAAGAAAGAAAGAAAGAAAGAGAAAGAAAGAGAGAGAGAGAGAGAAGGAAGGAAGGAAGGAAGGAAGGAAGGAAGGAAGGAAGGAAGGAAGGAAGGAAGGAAGGAAGGAAGGAAGGAAGGAAGGAAGGGAAAGAAAGAAAAGAGAGAGAGAGGGAGGGAGGGAAGGAAGGATATAAATATATCTATGTTTAAAAGATATCCATTATACTGTTGTCTCATACAAGTGGTTTATATAAGTGAAATATGAGTGAAAAGGAAAATTTCATTATGTATTGAAAAATTTTAAAGCAAGCTTTAAAAGGATTGATGATTTCATATGGTAGCTATTTTCGTTTAAACACAATAAAAGGAAAATGGGATAAGTCATATGACATCTTACCAATCATGTTTAATTAAAACATCTCTTCCTCTTTCACCTCCAACTGCTTTGCTATGGCAATGACAAATAAACACTAAATTGAATAAACATTTAATGTGTCAACTCATGTTAAATACAAATTTAACTGCTTTAGGTACACATACACACACGTATCACTTTCATGAATTTTTAATTTCTACATCATTTTTCTATTATATGTATTGTGTATATATATATCTATCATAAATATGAAGACATGTTTAGACACACAAATTTTAGAATTATTTATTTTTCAAAATAGCCTGGTTACAATAACTAAATATATTGAGAAAATAAACTTGGATCTACTTGTAAGTCTGTCTTTGTTTATCATTCAACTTTATTGATGTGCAATTTATATACAGTAAAATTCACCCCTTTTTGTTCACAGATTTGTGAGTTTTGACAAATGAATAGTCATGTAACCACTATTACCATCAAGATATACACTATTTTCATCATCCCCCGCAAAAAAATCTGTTGTGTCTCTTTATAGTTAATCCCTGCCTTTCACTGCCAGCTCCTGGCAACTCCTGAGCCTGTTTTCTGTCTCTATAAATTTTGCCTTTTCTAGAATGTCATACAAATGGAATATACAGTATATAGCCCTTCACCTCGGCTTCTTTCACTTAGCATAATGCATCTGTGATTCATCCATGTTGTTACATATATCTGTAGTTCTGTTACTTTTCATATTGCTAAGTGGCATTCCATTGATTGGATGTATTCCATTATTTGTTTACTCATTTAGCAGTTGAAAGGCACTGAGGTTATTTCCTACTTGTAAGTCTTTCTTAACATGGCAGATCATAAGGCAGCATAGTATTGTGGTTAAAAGCTTAGGTTTTTGAGCTAGACAGATATGAGTTCCAATCTCAGGTCCAATGTCAACTTGTACCTTTGAGCAAATTACTTATATTCTTGGAGTTACAGTATTGTTGTGAATATTAAACTAGTATGTGGCCTGTAAATTGATAAGTGTCTGCTGTTATTATTACTACTGTCCCTAGTGCTCAAACTCTGCTCTACTTCCAGTCTTGAAACTAATCCCAAATTTAACACTATCTATCACCTTAGAGCTTTTGCTATATTCGTCACTTAAAACAGCCCACCCCTTCTCTCTGCTTGCCTCCTGCAAGACCCAAGTTCCTCTTGCTCCAGGAGGACTTCTCTAACTCACAGTTCACATTGAGATTGCCATTCTGCACATTCTTATAGCAGGCATCATCCAGTCTGGTAGCCACTACTCACATGTGGCTTTAAACACTTAAATTTTATTTAGTTAAATAAAATTTAAATCCAGTTCCTCAGTCACAAGAGCCACATTTCAAGTGCTCAACAGCAAAATGGCTAGTGGCTGCCATATTGGGCAATGAGGATGTTGAATATTTTAATCATCACAGCGATTCCCATTTTAAGTTCTAAGTTAAAAACACTGCCTAACACTTAAAACTATATAATTCTATATAGAACGGAAAAAACTAATAATCAGCAGACGTTGACTGAGCTCCTATTCTGTGCAAGACATTTTACCTTAAGCAATGATACAGCATCTTTCAGGGGAACTTGAACCACCTGGACAATTATATAAAATAAATTTAAAAGAAGAAATGATTACCAAGGTCTGGCAGGTGAAAGAAAAAAAAAAGTCATTAAAATTTAGAAGTTGGCCAAGCACAGTGGCTCTTACCTGTAACCCTAGTACATTGGAGGCCAAGACGGATGGATTGCTTGAACCCAGGAGTTCAAGACCAGCCTAGGCAACATGACAAAACCCTCATCTCTATAAAAAATACAAAAATTAGCCAGGTGTGGTGGTGCATACCTGTAACCCCGGGTACTTGAAAGGTTGAGGTGAGAGGATCACCAGAACCTGGGAGGTCGAGGCCACAGTGAGACACAATTGCACCAAAACACTCCAGCCTGGGTGCCACAGTGAGATCCTGTCTCAAGAAACAAAACAAAAAAGTTTAGAGGCATGTGTGGTGGCTCACACCTAAAATCCCAACACTTTGGGAGGCCAATTGGGGTAAGATGGGTTGAGCCTAGGAGTTCATCACCAGCCTGGGAAACATACCAAGATCTTGCCTCTACGAAAAAGTAATTGGCAGGGAGGGTAAAGCAGGAGGATCCACTTTGTCAAAAGATCTACGGAATCACAACACAATGTTCTGCCTAGATTTGTCTCAAGCTAAAGGTGTCTCAAGGAAAAGGTAAGCTTTTAAAGTCCAAACCTTGAATGAGAAAATCATTGTGTTTTCAGAGAAGAAGGCAAAGCAAAGACAACAACAGTTAAATTTGACTGCTGGAAGACTCATTTCAGAATATACCTTAAAAAGTCACTATATGTCTCATGAATCAATCCATACACTATATCACCCACCCCTCTGGCACAAGGTCATGACTCACTGTCTGAAACCACAATGCTTATAGAATCCTCAAAGGTTCAAGGGTAACTACATTTGGTTCAATTTAGCAATGGAAAGAGAGCTCATTAAGAATTCCCCATTTTCCCCACCACAGTCCCTTACCATGAGAAGCCACCTACAACTGCCAGAGCTGATGGGATTATTCCAGTTTCATCTTCTCAAGGAGGATTCTGAGAACCACTGAAGGGTAAGTTTAAAGGTGAATCATCAAAGCCAGTTTAAATGTTTTGAAAAGATTAAGGCATGAAATTATCATTTACAATGCACTTGCCTTAGAAGATCCTGGTTTTCTACTTTTCCATTTACACAAGAATGTCACGAGATCCTCCTGAGAGGAAGCAGAATGTTAAGATACCCTGGGAAGTCAGAGTCATTACTATCACTCCCAAGGCAGCTATAATGGCAGGAGAAAAGTATCCAGTGTAAATAGTTTGCCACAGTGGAGCCTTACGTTACTATATACACAACATGGGATTTAGGGCAATATCCATATGCCAATCCCAGTTCTATCACCGTCTAGCTGGGTGACCCTCATTTAATTCCTTAATTTCTCCTGTCATCAGTTTATTCATCTGTAAACTGGGGTAACACTGTCCTTAATTACTTTGATGGAATATTGTGATGGTCAAATGAAATAATGGCTGGGAAAACACTTTGCAATCTGTAGATCACTATGCACATGGGAACTATTATCTGGTCTTTTCGCCTAAAACACTGCTCCTTGGAGTTCACTTAGCCTGGGATTTTCCAACTTCACTTCTAAAAGAACATTTTTGGAGCTACTCAAATGAAGACTTAGACAAAATATGAGTATCTGTTTTCTGCTTTTTTTCTGATCCAAGGAACTTGCTTCCTTTCACAGATTTAGCTCTTTATGTCATTAACTAAATTTAAATCATGCCTAAAGACTTACTTGTTTGGCAGCACAGTTTAATATCCTGTTTGGTTTGATTTTTTAAATTCTTTTGTAAAGCACTCCAAGATGTTTGCATGAAGATCACTCAACAAATGGAAGCCTCTCTCGAATAATACACACACAAGGACACACCCACATCAATGAGAAGAAACATAACACAGACTTTTGTTAACTTGGTAAAACAAGTGCTCAAAAAACAATTCCTAAAATTACATTCGATGCCACACTGTATGACCTCTTCTTGACTGAGAGAGCCTTAACCCCATCAAAACTGCCTTAAAGCTAAGGTAATCTGGTAGAATTCAAGCCCACCAACTTATATAGAGAAATGTAAGTGTATGCTTCAACACAGACACAATATTTTCCATGAAGCAGGCATCCTGGCAAGTAAAAATTCCCTCATGTTTCAGCATGTATCGAGAGACTCACCATCAGATCCTGAACTGCGTTACATAAGCACAATAACCTTATTGTTAGCAGCTGTGTATTGGTCAGCATTGCACAACTGACCAGGTGCATGGCAGGATGGAGTTTTGTCTTTATCCAAAGATTCAGAGTAGATGGGCTCAGGACTTGCTCTATGAAGGCAATACATTAATTCCAAGCCATCAGGATTATTATAATCCACAAGATACTTTGCCAATTTATGCATATGTGGTAAAAATTAACGCATGTAGTAGATACCAAAAGAGCCATTGGTTTAATGTGGAGGCATTCTTTTCACTTCTGAATGTTTAAGAATTCATTTTAAATGTAACTATCTGGAAGTGAAGGTAAAATAATTGACTTGATGACACTAAATATCATCAGACAATTCCAGGGAAGACATATTTAAACTACCAAGGGCAAGGGTATGTGATTTTCAATGATCACTTTATGATAAAGGTATAATACTAAAAAGTATTCATTAGAAAAGCCAAGGAAAGATCAACCCATATAGGAAAGAAGAGTTTCTAAAATTGAAAAAAAAAAAAAAATTGAGAAATTTATCTCCCTGTATACTCAAGAAAAAACTTCAATTACTTGAAATTAACAATGAAGATTCTTTTTTTTTTTTTTTTTTTTTTTTTGAGACGGAGTCTCACGCTGTCGCCCAGGCTGGAGTGCAGTGGCGCGATCTCGGCTCACTGCAAGCTCCGCCTCCCGGGTTCCCGCCATTCTCCTGCCTCAGCCTCCTGAGTAGCTGGGACTACAGGCGCCCGCCACCGCGCCCGGCTAATTTTTTTTGTATTTTTAGTAGAGACGGGGTTTCACTGTGGCCTTATGACAGGATTTCAAAGGCTGTTTTCTCACCTTTGCTCTTTACTTGAGTTTAAAGACTTTAAAGTATATTTTCCTTTCTGGATGTACCACCCCATTCAATTCATTTGTTGATTTCAAAAGCTTCCAATACCAGCTAGTTGTTATTTAAGGGTACTATGCTGCAAGGCAAATTATTGAGCTGCTAGTTTTTGTGTTCTGTATTTTCAGTCAGTTTTTTTGTTATTACGTTGATTTAGTTTTTAAGAAATGTTTACTTATATATAAAATACAGCTGATCCAAAATTCCTTATGAAAATAAATGACAATATTTAGGATATACTAATAATATCAGCATTACTATTACAGAAAATGCCCTGTATTGACATTATTAAACCACTTTTCTAAACTTTTTGGATACAGAACTAATGTATCCTGAGTATGTGCCCTGTGACAGCCATGGAGTTAAGGGTCCACCCATTAAGGAAGCTACAATGAGTTTCCTCAACGTATAGATGAGGAAGTTGAAGCAAAGTCATTAGAGAAAGCTGAAGTTATCTACTCCAGAGCACTTACTCTGCACCAGCAACCTAACGATTAGGGTGTTTGCAGCTGCAATTAACAGAGGATGAGCAGGACTTCTGCTCTAGCATATGAAGAAAGGAACTCCATTTTCAAGTTTAGGCCACAGGCTTGCCTTCAGGACAGGTAAAAATAGTGTCTATAAATAGAGGATTATCAAATACCCAAATTATGAATTACGTTTATGGCACTTTTATTTATGAAAAACATTCAACTCAAGACCCTGTGCCTCAATTATAATAGTTTAGTGGCAAAATATTGACTAATTTCAGTTCTGCCTGTGAAATAATAATGGAATTCAAATATCTCATTGTTGAGAGACACTAAAACCAGTACGCAATTTATTAATATGGCCTCAGGAAATCACGTACAGATTATACCAACAAAGTATGTACTTCACAATACTGCAAGTAACACCATTTTGAAGGGGATGGACTCCACATTCAGACTCTATTTTAGCTTGTAATCTGTGATGACCTTACAGAAAATGGAATGGTTTTGTGTTTGTTTATTGTTTCTGAAAGCAATCTCTCTTGGTGACTTTTCTTTATTTTTGTTATAGAGAGCGATGTCTGTTTGTCCAGAACTGTAATTTACAGTAAGTTCTGGGTGAGACTGTGCATGTCCCTGTTCAATACTTTCAGTACCAAAGTGGAAAGAAGAAAGATTGCATTTCCTTCCTTGTTTTATTTTATGTTTCCTTTCTCTGTTTTATTTCCTCAAATTAGTCATGCAGGAGCAGGGACATTTATTTCTGTGCCCAATGGTCTCTTCTATTTAATTTCTTAGGCCAGTTATTACAAATAAAGAAGTGACTTGGACTCCTTGAGATTCTCTCTGGTCACTTTCCAGGTGGACTTTTCTTTCCCGGCTGTAAATGGCAAAATGAGCAGAACCTCCATAAATTAAGCACTATTTGTACTACATCTTGCAGAAATTATTTAAATATTCTAGCCTATGGGTGTTCCTATTTCTTACTTCCTCTGCAAATGGTCTTTGATAGATATCAGGGGAAAAATATACACACACACACATCATTTGGAAGATAGAGTGTTAAATATGCATGATAAAATCATGATCTTGAAAGAAAAATAAAGTAACCCTCCACAATTAATCCATGTGGCTTCCTTCATGATGAATATATTTTAGGGAAAAATTAATTTCCATATCTTTCCCCAGGAAAACAATAAAAACTAGAAAAACAAGTTACTTTACCTCTTCTGCCTTTAGTTTTAAAAGTAAATCAAGGTATGTCAAGTTTGCAGATTTTCTGGAAATCATGAAATGAAACGTACTCCTTAGCTGGCTAACTACCTCCTGGCTTAAATTTCACTTAGGTGCTACATTTCCTCATCTAAATTATGTTCCTCACATCAGTCTCTCATAGCACCATTTTCATTCTTGTATGACCATACCTGCAATTATAGAATTTTTAATTTCCTACCTCCACAAGTTAATTGTAAACTGTTTTTCTTAAATTTTATTTTAACCATTATACCCAGTGCCTATCACAGTACCTGGTACATAATACACACTCAATAAATATGTATTGAATTAATGATTAAATAAATAGTGAAGCAGACAACAGGGATTTTTACTGCTTAATGAAGTAAAATACAGTGTCATAATGTCTCGCTAGTACATCTTCACACTAATCTAAAATTACAGTCATGTGTTGCTTAACAACAGGAATTCTTTCTGAAAAATGTGTTATTAGGCATTTCATCATTTTGCAAACATTATAGACTGTACTTACACAAATCTATTAATAGATGACATAGCCTACTATACACCTAGGCTATATGGTACAGCCTGTTCTTAGGCTACAAACCTATACATATCACTGTGCTGAATACTGTAGGCGATTGTAACAAAATGGTATTTGTGTATCTAAACATAAAAAAGTACAGTAAAAATTTAGTTGTAATCTCATGGAACCACTGTCCATGTGGTCTGTCATTGACCAAAACATCATACATGGCACATGACTGCCCTAATCAAGAAATGTCCTGTGCCTTTCTCTTAATCCACCACAATGTCTCTGCTTTGTGAAGTCATGATGGTCAAATTTCTTACTGAGGCTCCAAACAAAATGCAAGGTAAGGCCAAATATACCACCTGGGATATTCTGAAGTTCTGGTTTGACCTTTCACAGCATGGCCTGGGTTTTGGGAGATGCGATGTTAAATATGTGTGATAAAATGAAAGCAATTCAAAAGACAATACAGCTAGGTAGATACAGCTAAGCAAGCTACAAGTCTTCTAGCACTGTTCTTAAACTTCCTTCACTAATAACACAAATAGTTTAAATGCTAATAGGACATATTTTAAATATATTTTCTAAGTATTATAGAATGGTCTCTACCTTTCAGCAAACTATCATTTCATATGAAAGAGACAGACTAATTGATCAAGAGATAGATAAATGTATATATGTATGATATTTATGTACTATATATACACAATATTACATACTATGTACATATTCTATGTATTGCATATTGAAAAATATACCTTGTTCACGCTCATGTTTCGCTCAACTAATGGATTTCTCTTTATAATTGTGCATTGCAAAAACAAAGCTCTAGATGAAACATTTCCAGTGACTTAATCATTAGAGACATAATAAAACTAGATAATCTAGGCAAAAGTTGAGGTTTCTTTCCTCACAGTGTCTATTTGGCTATGCAGATTGTTTCATATCATTGGATAAGTTACTTTACAATTATCTCTTTAATCTTAGAATAAACCTGACCTGATAGGTGAACTATTTCAGAAGGAAAGGCAGGAGGAAGAAATGCTGACTCTGCCTAATCCCTAAACCATCCTACTCTGCTCCAGGTAGGGCTCCTTAAGAACAGTACAGGGACTGTGCTTTGACCTCACATTGGGTGTGTCAGCTAAGTTCCTCAAGACTCTGCAGTGTCATTCACGTGGACTGCAATGCTCTAGTCCTGACCTCTCCAACAAAGTTCCCGCTTCGTTTAAATATCTGCTGTTGAGCATTACACTGTCTCCTGACTAAAACCCTCTGGAATCTAAACACCCACGTGCTACAGCACCCCCACACCATTTATGTCTGTTTCCATAAAAATAGATGTCCACTTGTTTACATGTTTTCTCTGTGTCCTTTCATGTGTCTGTCTGGCTAAAGTGAAGGACTGCAGAGTATTTCCTGCAACCCAACCACAACAGGAAGACTCGGCTCTATCCTTGGACCACCAGGGGGATCCCAGTGTGGGCCTGATGTGTGGGGGTGAAAGCTGCATTGTCTCCCAGCTTCTCAACGGCCCCCAAGTTGCCAGTGAAAACAGAAGAAATTCACAAAGCCCAGAAACCAGGGCTCAGGTTGTCATAAGGCAGGGGTGAAATGTTACTTCAGTTTCTACAGATCACTAAGTTCATTTAACCATGGAAATGTGATGCTGGTAACTGCCAAGAAAAGGTGAGATGCCAGTGACGGTCTTCAAGTGGTGAAATGTGTCCCCTCGACTGATTTCACCATTTACTTTTCTGAGGTTCTAATGGCAGATCACAAAAAGTTATTTTAAAAAAAAGAAGTAGTCCACTAGATGGTGAGCTCTATGAGGTCAGAAAGGACTACTATTTTGTCTGTTGTTGTCATTATTGTTGTTGTTCATTATTGTACTGTTCCTGGAGCCAAGCACGGTACTCAACACATTGCAGGCATGAATTAACATTTATTGGGTGCTTACATGTTCTAGACACTTCTGAGAACTGGTAATACTGTGATAAATAAGACAAAGCTCTTGCTTTCATGGAGCTCACATTCTATTTGGGAAAGGAAAAAATAAATAGAATTAAATGAAAAAGAAAATATCAGAAACTGACAAGTATCAGGGAAAGCAGGTGGCGGTGAATTTAAATGGCATGGATAGGAAGGACAGGCCTTTTTCATTGCATGACTGGAGCTAGCTATGAGAAGATCACAAGACTTCCCATTCTTGAGTGCCTAAGAGGATCGCCTGAGGAGTTGAGGACTATCAAGGCCTTGGCTACATTCTCAGAGATTCTTTTCACTGGGTTTGGGAGGTGGGGGCCTGCATATTGGTATTTTCTAAATGTTCCCCAGCTGATGCTAATAATCAGGACTGAGAACCACTGAAGAGGAAAAATGTTCCAGGCGAAGGAATAGCTAGTACCAAACTCTTCCAAAACTCTTCCAATGAGGGGTGAGGCTTGCGATTAGAGCTGTGGTTGACAAACCTCTAATTGTAATCATCTAGACAGCTTTTAAACATCCAAATGCCCACACCACACCCCAAACCTGTTAAATAGAAGGCAAGGGGTGGAGGTGGGGCCAAGAGGAGTGAGGAGTGGGAAGCAGCAGTAGTTTCGAAAAGTACTCAGGAGTTTTCAATGTACTATCAAGTGACCAGATCTAGTCCTGGTTTTCCCAGGACTAAGGAATTTTCAGGAACATGAAAATTTCAGTGCAAACACTGGAGCTGTCTCTGGCAAACAAGGATAATTTGTCACCAAGGTTAGACAAGTCATTCTCAAAGAATGGTCCTATGGCATCAGAAACGCTGGGGTGAGGCCCCACAATCTGTGTCATAACAGCCCCTCTACATGATTTTGATGTAGACTAAGGTTTGAGAACCAATATGGTAGAGTAATGGAGAAATCTATGTCTACAGTGTAGACAGAGAAGGGGGCAATGGTTTGAAGAATTAATGAATAAATCAATTCACTCATCAGGAAATATATGTTGATAATGTCTAAACAGTGGGATGAATATTAAAGTCTTTGATTTTATGAATGTATAAGCCAGTAGAAAGGCATATTTTGCTCAAGCAATAAAACAAATGTTTAGAGTTTTTAAACAATCAAAAGCAAAAGAAAATCAGCATAAGGCTCAAACTGCTGTGAAACTCCTTAGAATAGAGTACCTTGATAATATGATGCTAAAAGAAAACCACTTACAGTTTAAAAAAAAAACAAGTGTACTGGAAAGCAAAGGGAAAATTCCAGAAAGGAGAGAGTCCAAAATGCAGAGTCTATAAACTTTGTTCCAACTGTGGCTGACCCCTGTGATGTGCATATAGCACTGACAGCTAAAGCTAACAAGAACTAACCCAAGATTTGAGGTGAGAGAAAGAGTTTACAGTTTGGGTCCAGCAAAATCAAGTGACTATTTTTTTAAAACAGCACTCTTCAGGGGAGTATATCAAAATACAGAGTCTCCACAAGAGATCATTCATGACTAGAAAACATTTACTAAATTTACTCAACTGCTCCCAACATGCCCCCACCCCCCCCCCCCCACACACAAAATATCCAGGAAAATATGAGATTTGCAAGAGAAATGACAAATAATGGAGACCAATTACAAGATACCCAGATATTAGTACTAACGTCTTGGGATGCTTCCACCCAATCTTCCTTCCCTCTCTCCTCCACTCAGAGTAGACATGTGTGAGTTTCAGCAGCTCTCTCAGTCTTTTCCAGCTCTTGGCCTCACTTTCTCTCACAGGTGTTTCCTCTATTAACATTCTTGCAAGTGGTACCTGCCTCTCTGAGGATCCAGTTACACAACTGATATGGGAAAGCTTAAAATATGAACTACTGCTCTAGTAATGGTTCTCAAACTTTGGTGGTCTTGACACACAGGTCTTATTAAAACACAGTTGCTGGGCTCCAGGTGAGAGATCTGGATTCTGAATTTGTATGTCTAACAAGTTCCCAGGTAATCCTGATGCTTCCAGTCTGGGCTACCCTTTGAGAACCACTGGTATAAGCATCACTCCCCTTGGCCCCAGGACAATAGGATGATAAGGGATCTCACCAATCACTTTTCCTTGTTTGTTTTCTGAATTATTTCCTGGGGGAAATCTGACATTTGAGCATCTGCTATTAGAGGGAAGGTGAAGCCTAGGAAGCAGGGACCAGGCCTTCTCCCCTACTGCAACCAGAGCAACTCTGCTACTATCTGTTTCATATATTGATATTTTATTTGATAAAAGAGTTCAGATAGTAAGAAAAATATTTGAAAACAATGGCTCTAACAAAACTCAGCCAAGCTGTGGCCTATACAAATCAAAGACAATCCTTGCCTCTGGTAGGGTTTCCAGCTGGACTACACGGATCAGTAGCTACATTATGAACATTTTCCTCTGGTGAGGGCAGACCTTTTTCCCTTTCTTCTTTCACTGTTGCCCCTTCAAAACCTGCTTCCCTTGTTTGACAACTGCAAGGGAGAAGACAAATAGTCATCAAACAGTTCAAAGCTGCAGGCAGGATCAACCTTCAGGCTGCTGCTGTTCTATCAACAGATAAACACTTCTCATCACTTTTAATTCTTTTAAACACATTCCTGCTCTGCCTCTAGAGCTGAGTTATTCAAAAAGCTAAAAAGTTTCCTGGGTCTTTTTTATTTTATGTAAATGAAAGGGCCTGCCTTTTACTTTTCAGTACTGATAGAGGCAAAACATGAGCAACAGTGAATTATAAAGGACTGATTGTCACAACTCAGTGACACTGTCTAGTTTTCACAACATGGGAGAAGCATTACACAGTTACATATAACTCTTTCTTTTTTTTTTTTTTTTTTTTTTTTTTGAGAGAGAGTCTCACTCTGTCACCCAGGCTAGAGTGTAGTGGCACAATCTCGGCTCACTGCAACCTCCCCCTCCTGGTTCAAGCAATTCTCCTGCCTCAGCCTGCTGAGGGCACCACCATGCCTGGCTAATTTTTGTATTTTTAGTAGAGACAGGGTTTCACTATGTTGGCCAGGCTGGTCTCAAACTCCTGACATCAGGTGATTCACCTGCCTCAGCCTCCCAAAGTGCTGGGATTACAGGCATGAGCCACCACACCCAGCCTCATAAAACTCTTAACTCTTCAGGTACAAGTGATGGAAACCTAAGACATTTTTAGCTTTTTTTTTTTTTTTTTTTTTTTTTTTTTTACCATTTAAATATTGCCACTTAATGAATCAATTGGACTTCTGAGATTAAAAGATGTGGGGTGGGGGGAAGCAGATGCAATGTATGTTTGCTATTATATAGAAGTTCTGACAATTTGGTAGGAGGAAGCTACTAGGCATCAACTTCTTCCACATTTTGCATCAACTAGTAATGTGAATATGCCATCCCCCTCTTCTTCACTATCCTGGGATAATTAGGAACTACCTTTCAGTGGTTAGTTTTTTTTTTTTTTTTTTTTTTTTTTAAGTAACGGTAAGAAATTAAATCAGATAAGTGATAAACAGAAAATAAGGCAACAATAACAGAGAGCTGAGGGGGCCTAAGTCCTCTTCTTTAAAAAGTATAACAGTTTAAACTTCCATATTGGTAGTGATGACTTTTGGAGGGGTATGTTTGAGGCAGACAATCCAAAGAATGTACTCCAAAACTTCTCCCAACCCCACCCCTCCTGCCTCCCCGCCCACCATCCTGCTTCTCTCTTGCTGAAGTATAGGCATATTGAAAAAATCTGATTAATGAGTTAAGGAGGGATGCAGAGGCAGCAGGATGGAGGGGTGGAGATCTTAAACACTGGTTCAAATGGTCAAGTTTGAATCTCAGATTTAGCCGCTCAGTAGACTTTAGAAAAGATGTGCCCTCTTTCTGCTCTGTTTCTGTATCTATGTATCAGTGAGGCCAACTTAACTCTCCAGGATTGTTGTGAAGATTTCATGGCATAAGGTCCACAGAAGCAAGTCCTATGGTTATTTGTAACACAGTACTTGATGCTCAGTAAATATTGGTTAAAAAGTAGGAAGCTGATTCATAATCTTTTGGAAGATTAAATTAACAGGCACAACCAGGCATGGTGGCTCACGTCTGTAATCCCAACACTTTGGGAGGTCAAGGCAGGCAGATTGCCTGAGGTCAGGAGTTCGAGACCAGCCTGGCTAATATGATGAAACCCTGTCTCTACTAAAAATACAAAAATTAGCAGGGTGTGGTGGCATGCACCTGTAATCCCAGCTACTCGGGAGGCTGAGGCAAGAAATCTCTTGACCTGGGGAGGCGCAGTTTGCAGTGAGCCGAGATCACACCACTGCACTCCAGCCTGGGCAAAAGAGCAAGACTCTGGCTCAAAACAACAACAACAACAACAAAACAAACAACAACAACAACAACAAAACTAACAGGCCCACATTCAGGATGACATAATATATCTTCACAAATGAAATTGGAAATAAAGGTTAAAACAGTCTTAAGTTATGTAGGGGTTTGTTCTATAAAGAATTTCATTTGCTATATTGGAGAACTGGGGATAAAAAAAGATAAATGAATGAATAAATAAATACAATAGAATGTAGGAGTGCTCATGTTTCCATATACAAAGGCTTGCTGGAGTAGAGAGAGGAGCAGCTGCCAAGGGTGAGGGGAGGTGAGTATCCAGGGGAGGTTTTGCTTTGCACAGAGACTCACAGAGGACTTGAGCCCTGGTTATAAGTGGAATTCGTCACACAGATGTAGTGGGGTAGGGGGCAGGGAACAGTGAGCATACCAGACTGAAATTATATGTGCTTATATAACATATGACTTCAGAATAACACAATTTCATCAATTTGCCATGAAAAACAAGTAAAAGAAACATCATAGGTGAATAAAACTTGCCCATTTATAACAGGCAGTTTTAATCAGAAGAAAATAAGAAACATGAATAAAGCTCTCAAATTGTGTGCTACAGAGGAAAGAGAGCCAGGAGGTCAACAACCTGCTCAAGTCCAGCTCTACCAGATGCTACCTGGGGGATCTTGGACAAATCTCCTCAAACTCTGAGCCTCAGTTTTCTCATCTCCAAAAACTCAGAGTTGGTTTAGCAGATCATTAAAGCATCTGCTATTTCTAAAAACCATAGGACACAATGAAAATCAAAGCTCTACTTCTACATATCTATTAATTAAAAGAGATCAGTAAAGAATCTGCTGCTTCTTTTGAAAAATCACTGTTTTGAAACCTTACTTCACCACACAAAACAGATTATACACCTATAAATTTTATGTCTATTTGTACGTATGGATGTGTGTGTGTGTGCATGAGTGTATGTGTGTTACAGCTTATTACTAGGGGAAAAAATAGACTGGATTAAGTCACACCTGGGTAAGGTGGACGGGGAGGGAGGGATGGGAAGGAAAAGGAATTTGAAATGTCTGCAGAGCTCATTAGTGCCCTGATACCAAATGATTCAAGGACATCTTTGGCTTTGATTCAAACAGTTGTTCTGTTCTGAGTAACATGACGACAATCTAAAGATCCACAGCTGGCCTCTGGAAAATCCTGTCAGATTCTCCTGTTATAAAAGTAACAGATTTGCTGTATTGGTTGGATGATACAGGACCATTTCAGAATGAATCCTGTCAAAGCCAGGGGCCCAGAGGAGCTGCTTCCTAAAGCAGTTTTGGTAGGAGATGGGATTTGTTTTTAAGTTGCTCTGGTATTAAGAAAGGCTGAGCAAGCAGTTTTGAGGGGTCACAGCTCAAGCTGAAACAAAAAGTGAACATTTGTGTTTAGACATTGTGATAGGGTGCATTTTTGTTACTCTACCCTACGTCTTCAGTCCCAGGGTTTCTCAGTCCACTCTCCAAATAACGCAAAGGACAGACGACGTCAAGATGAATCACGTGCCTCCGCGCATATATATTGTCTTCTTTCGCAGAAGTTTGATGCCACAGTGGATGCTACCAATGACACCGTTTGATTTGGAAATAAGCAGATAAGCCCAAGTGTTTCTCAGACACACCCTTCAGTCTTCGTTCATCACAGCATCCCTGAAATTGAAAGCCAGCAGCGACCCGAGGCACCATCAATTTAGCTGCTTATGCCTAAGAAAAAGTGTAATACTTTAAACATTAGGATAATATGAGATTAACATTATAAATTTATTCCAGAGGCATGAAGGATTTTCCCCAGATGCTTTTTTCCACCTTTGCTTTTTAAACTGAAAACAATCCTCATTAAAGTTAGACACAGATTAATCTAATACATAATTTCCACTACTTGCTGGGGGGCTCAGGGATTGTTATATCACACCGCACGTGCTCTCCTTACATGTAAGGTCCTCCCCTCCAACTCCTCACCTCTCCTTCCTTAGATCCCAGAAAGCTCTGACCACCAATGAATGGAACTTGAGCCACCTGAGAGCCAGTGATACCAAAATATTTCTAGGAATGAATTTATCTCTTTTCAAATACAAACTCTAAGCCCTGCGGAATTTCTTTTTCTTGGGGAGGCAAAAGAAATATTTTCCTTGCTGCCACACCAAGAAATTTTCTTTCTCCCCCCTGAATTTTTACAGTCAATTTTCTACACTGAAATTTGCATGGCTGGTGTAAATTTCCAGGAGCTTTCCTCCTGGAAAGTCAGTGTCTCATACACCTCCCAGCAAACACTGACCACATCCTGAACGAAGCTAAGCACTGTGTAATGCTAAGCAGACCTGGGCCCGCAGGAAACAAGATGCCACATTGGGGACAGCTGTCAGCACTCATTCAACGCCCTGCCTTCCACTCGTTCATCCCTACAATTAGTGAGGAATGAGGTTTGGAGGTAAGTGGACAGCTTCTGACCCCCAAAGCAAATGACAGCAGTCACTTGATTGCTATTTTGCAAATACTTTGCTGAGGTTGACCACTGTCTGAAACAATTTAATTTCTGTGTAAGTGTTGCCTACTAACCCTTTTCTCCGGAGACACTTGAACATCATTTTACACATTCCTACATAATCCTAAAGAATTTAAGAATACCACAGATTCACACTTTATTTTTAAGTAACTGGTGCCTGATAAAAGCTTTTCTGAAGACAGAAAAGTAGCTTGGTGGTGGTGCTTGATCCATTTAGCAAATATTTAAGACAGATTCAAGCCAATGAATTTTTTTCATTGATGTGTTCATTCAAAAAACATTTTATTGAGCATTTATTTTGCTCAAAATACTATGTCAAATGCTGTAGTTGACATGAAAACAGAAGCAACAGCTTCTCCCTTAAGAGATATTTGTGTGTGCATGAACAATTGTAACACTCCTGTGTACAGAAAGTATAGAATTTGAAATTTTGAAATAGGAAAATAATGACATGCATTTACCAAATTTAGAAATGATTAGACATGGAACTTAAAACTAATTTGCACTTGAGTTCACATTTTCTCACAATAAATTTCACAGTCAAATAAAGAAAAACTGTAACAGAATAAGTGATCTATAATTAACTATTAATTTCATTTATACAGTAATTCTCAACACTTTAATTTTTTACTTTATTTTGGTCAGTATTAATTCCTTGGGGATGCTGTTATTTCAAAAAGCAGTTAATCCTTGCAGATAATTAAAATGTGGCAAGGGCAAGCTTAGCTATGCAAAGCATAATAAAATGCAATATATTTTAAAGATCTTTTATTGTAAGTCAAATTACAAATTGAAAGGGCCTTTATGTGGTATTTTGATCAGTAGCCTGCTTTTACAGATAAGGAAACTGAGGCCCAGAAAGAAAGTGGTACATTTATAAAAGCCTACAGCTTTTTAGCCTGGCATTGTGGCAGGCGCCTGTAATCCCAGCTACTCGGGAGGCTGAGGCAGGAGAATCGCTTGAATCAGGGAGGCAGAGGTTGCAGTAAGCCAAGATCGCGCCACTGCACTGCAGCCTGGGCGATAGAGCGAAGCTCCATCTCAAAAAAAAAAAAAAAAAAAAAAAAAAGCCTTAAGCTTTTGCCCAGAGGAGAGTGTATCTGTTGCAAACTCATTGCTGTTTTACTCTTAGTTTAGACATAATCCTAATTAGGCTAGTTATCCGATTCTCCAGCCCAACAGAAGACTTTTAGAAAGAAAAAAAGGAAACACCACTAAACTCAGATTTTACAATTGCTGCAAAGTCAAAGAATTAACAACAATGAAGGAAAAGACATCAGAAGCATCACAAAATAAATACATCACGTGTATCAGAAAATGTGCAGCAGCCTGGTGATGTTAAACTTAAGGGCAATCGCTCCATGCATGTTAACAGTCCCTCCACGTTTAACTGCATTCCAGTCTCTTCTTGTTCCATTCTCCTTCTCTCACACTAAGCTCTAACCACACTGTTCTTCAGTTCCACAAAACTTGCCAAGTGCTTTCCCACCACAGGGACAGCTCATGCTGTTCTCCCTGCTGGGAACTCCATTCTCCCCATTCTTGACATGGCTGGGCCTTCTTTCTTTAAGACTCCCTTTATACTGTAACTATTAGGGTATGGGCACTCAGCAAATATTAGTTGAATAAATAAATGAAAAAATACGTTAACCCTGTGTCCTTCAGGAAAAGTAATCTTTAGTATGTTCTCACTAACAAGCAAAGAGAAAAAGGCTTATAATATGTCCACCAAAAATGTTTAAAATAAGTCTGTCTTAAGAAAAAATAAGAGTAGCAACTTCAGGTAACTAAAAAAGTTCTTATTTTTGAAAATATAATGCAATCACCACTGAGCTACTTCCCTAACATAGTAATTTCTCTTGAAACTCTCATTTTCTTTTATTTGACGGCAAGATTTTATAACAATGTGGCCAATGCAGCCTTCATTTTTATGGTAGCAAGCTACATATCATCAACTTTGGATGCCACACTTCATGATTGGTGAAAGAATAATCACATAAATTTTTGCCTAACAATTTTTCCAATCAGTTAAGTTAAAAAAATCAACTTTATCATTTAGGTCAGAATCGAAGGCTTAACAAAATTAAAAGGTTTTTAATGCAATGATTATCATCAGAATAGACCACAGGTCAAAGGGAACAGTCAGTCTAATTGCTTTTTATACTGTGACTCTCAACAATCAATGAGTTAAGTTAAAGTTTATTTTTTTTATAATCCTTCCACATTGAGACAATTCCTATTTTACAGTAGAAATTTAAACCCACATTTGTATTTCTCAATGATCTGTCAGTCCAAGTTGCTCACTTCTCAAGTCTTAAGGAAGTGCCTCTTTGCCCCAGCTGTGCCAATTCAACCTGGAATGGGAAACATTGAGTTCTGACACCCTTAAGAGCTACCAAGATTTTGTGATGGAAATGAAGCTGACAGTTTTGTCAGGGATGTGAGAAGCAGAATCAGATTCAGCTAGTTCCTGCAGAGATGTGCTGGCTCTACAAAGATGAAGATAGTAAAAGCAAGTTTGGTGGGTAAAATGAGTAGATATAACTCAAAGACACACGGGAAGAGATATTGAGTGAAAGGATGACATTTCACACATTACCGATCAGGGAAGCAGTGCCTTGGCCAAGGGTTCGGTAACCACTGGAGGGAAAGGAGAGACTTAAGTGTGTCCCTGGGATCACCTACATCCTACATTTAGATTCATCTTCTTAAGATCTAAAATCCCTGCCCCCTCTATCTCATCCCCCTTAATTCGTATTTCAAGCAATGGACTTACAAGTCCTTGGCAGAATATATGTGCAATGAGGCTCTTAATGATCCAAAGTCCCATTCCTCACATGAACTGAGTACCTGATTTTTAAAAAGTTACCTTGGGCCAATGCATGTATTATCTACAACCTTTGAAACAATCCTTAAAGGTAGGTGTTATTATTTATGATTTGCAGATGAGAAAACCGAAGCTCAAAAAGGACAATGAACTTCCCCAAGGTCACACAGCTAGGAAATAGCAGAGCCAGGATTCAAATCCAAATCCTTTAGAGGGAGGCTGCTCTCTTAGCTTCATGGTTGCTCCTAATTCTCACGAAGGAACTTATTAACTGCTTTCGGCGAAAGGAAGATATTTTTCTTTTATAAAATGTAAATTAAATAAAATCTCTACAAAAATACGTAAAGCATCTCCATCATTCTTTCTAATAATAAATATTAACTTTACTTGAGCTATGTCCTGGGTTTCCCAAGAGCCATAGCATCATTACAATGTCATTTTCCAGCAAGATGTCTGGACAAGCCATGCTTCATGTCCATGCTCTGCACAGGCCATGTCACCACCAACGACGACAATGGTGCCCATTTATATTTGGAAGCTCTGTCTCAGGAAAGAGGAAAAATCTGGGAGCTGAGGAGCAAACTCCTCTGAAAGTTGTTTTTTATTGCAATCACTCAAACAGTTTTCATTTTCTAAAGTTTTGTTTGAGAAAGATCTTAAGGTAACAGTCCTTTGTATAAAACCTTATAGGTTTCTAGTTTGGAGTTTTCCATTTGTTTTTGTCCCCTGTTCTTGAGGGGGGTGTGTGTGTTTATCACTGATAAAGAAATATTCTTATCAATGTTATAGGTTATGCTTACTATGTACCTGAATGATGAATTTAAAAATTAAGAAATGTGGTACCGCATCACAAAATAGCCGTTTGACTAACTTTCCACTGAATCAAATTTTTTACTTCTCCATTATATCCAGAGAGACATGATCTTTCTGGCTGGTAAAAGAAAAGAAATGCAGAATTTAGGTTCTTGCCTCTACCACTTATCCTTTCTCACATATGAGGTCATCATTTGCAAAATGGAAATACCTAATAAAATACCCAAGTTATACTGAGACTCAAATGGAATCATTCATTTGAAGACTTTTGAAAATGACGAAGTCTAATAAGCCCTCATATAAGCTAGTGTCTTACATAACTTACAGTCTTTCTTTGTATGCCATCATAAGAGATTCTACATAACAGCAACCTTCTGTAGCTTCAAAGGTTGTGGTGTTGCTGAATTTGAAATTTCTTTTGCTATTTTAAATTTGGACATTTTTCCCCAGGAGTTACCTAGTCTGAAGACACGGTTTACTTAGAGAAGTCTACTTGCAATTGTGTGGCTCTGTGCTCCCACACAAAGTAAGAAAAGAAACTTGTGACATGTTAGAATGTTGGCCAACAAAGAAGAGAGTGTGAGAACAACTCTGAAAGCAAGACAGACTTAAACTGGATGGATGTTCCCACTTTCTCAAGAGCCCTCACATTAAAGTTGGAGAAAAGACCAGAGGACAGAGAGGAGGAAGGATGATGTCCACATTGAAATGCCCAGAGTACTAGGAGAAATCCCCTATTCAGTAACTTTTCAGATAATATCTAGGCCTATAATGATTACAGTGTGCCCAAAATGAGTGGTAATGAATAGTGTTGAATCATTTAAACTCCTAAGAAAAAAATCAAGAACAAAGTCTAATGATTATCCCTACTGAGTAAAATACTGCAGACCACAAAATGGTTTGCCATTCGAATGCATTTCCAGTATAAACAAACACATACTTTTAATGCACACACAAATCCCTACATGGAAACCATAGTCAAAGGCTGAAAGAGTTAATTTAGGCCTTGGAGAAAACCTGCTTTAAGCACTGGTTCAAAAGCTCTTAAATAGCAGAAAAATCAATACACTTTTATCAAACGTCAGTGTTTATAGAAGCAATACAAAACAGGATTTTGTTAAATGTATATATTACGCCAGATCAAACTGTAAGTTAAAACATCTGTGTCCAAGTTAATCTCAGATACAGCATGGAGATTATTTGAATTGTGTGTTTCCTTTCGTGACCTTTTTAGATGTGGCTTTGTGGGGGACAAGTGAGGGAATAATTTTCTTAAGCTTTTAGTTGCCTGCAACAGTGCCAACAGTTGAACATAACAGCAATATTTTTTTAAGTTACCCAGATGAATAACAAAAAGGAAGGAAAACCCCTTTAGTAATTTCAAAATAGTGTTGTATAGGGAATCTTTAAAAATAAATTATAGATATAAATATAGGTATGTGCATCTAAGATTGCTATAGGCTTTCCATGGAATAAAATTTTCAATTAAAACAGCTTTTATGAGCAATAATCACATTTTGAGAAAGCATCCACAATCTGCTCATGGGTTATGCCACTTCCTCGATGAAGCAAACCTTAAAATATAAGCAAATATAATGCATTTAGCTTAATATGCATGATGTTTTTAACATAATAAAGATTTTTAAAGTCTCATAGAAAGTCCTTGGTTCTGGTTTGTAGCAGACAAGCAAAGAAGAACTGAAGTTGATGGAAGCTTTCTTTTTTTAGCTCTGTTTTTAAGGGATCAGACATCTGTAATTCAAATCCATTTTGATTGAAACAATAAATTTGACTCAATTCTGAAATTTCATTTGAAAAGTGTAAGAGAGAAATTCATGGGACCCCTCAAAGTAAATGACAGGCCTGGTCTCTGAAATATGTCAGGAACACATTAACACCATGTAAAAATAACAGCAGAGCCATACCAGAGTCATGACGGCCAAATGTCCTGAAAACAGGGCCCATCCTAGGGAAGGAATGTGTAGATATAATATTAATTGTATCTGTGTTAAGCACTTGGAACATATGATTGAATCTCCTTAATTATTATTTTTGGTGTGGTAATGATATTTTGTCTCTATTTACTTGGTTATATGCTGGGGAGAACATAAGAACTCAAGATTAAGAAGACAACATTGTAGATGCTCCATGAGAAGCAGAGTCATTCAACAAACACACACATTCACTGAGTGTATATTATGGCCAGGAACACCTGACTTTATGAAGTTTATATTCGTGTGTGTGTGTGTGTGTATGTGTGTGTGATATGCCAGGTGTTGATCACTAAGAAGAAAATTAAGCAAGGAAAGAGAGTGATCAAGAGAAACCTCTCTGTTGAGGTGACATTTGAGCAGAGTCCTACATAAAATGAGGCAGTAAGCCCCAAGGATGTCTGTAAAAAGAATATTCCATACAGATATAACAGGAAATACTAGAATGCCAAAGTGTGAGCTTGCTTAGTGTGCTAGAGAACATCAAAGGGGTCAGTGGGGCTGAAGCAGAAAAAGAAGGTTGGATAGAGATAGGAAATAAGACAATAGAGGTAAATGGGACCAGATCATTCCAGCCCTAGAATTCATGCTGATCGTGATGGAAAGACATCAGAGGATTTGAGCAGAATAGGGTCATGGTGATCATGGTGTTCAATGACTAGGGTAGTCCAATGAATAGAGTTTCCATCTAAAGTAAGGCACAATGCTGAAAACAGTACCTGTACATAAATGATGTGCAATAAAGATTTGTTGAATGAAAGAAAAGATGAATTAATATAAGAAATGATGGTGATAGCCTATGCCCCAGCAGAAACTTATCTACCATTAGACCTTTATTCCATTAATCAAAGCCATATTCCCTTTACTTTGCAGAACATACCCGACCAGTATAATAATTTAGCCACTTCAAGTCATCACTGTGTTCCATAAATTAGTTGACTAACAGATCTGGCCAATTTAACTATCAGCAGAAAGGGGGTTTCTTAAGTGTCTGGACAAAAAGAGACCTAGGGGGTAAGTTTTCCATCTGATTCTCAAGAAGGCATGGGTAATGGTAAAAAATTGAGAGAATGCTACTAAAATGAGAAGAAAATAATGCTGAATTCTGCCTATTTTTCAACTGTCCCTTAAATCCAATCCTGGTAATAACAACTGCCCACATCCACAACATATTTTTAGTATCTACAGTACTTCTTCGGAATCCAGTTTCTCTAGTTGAAGGATGTGGTTATCAGTCCTGGATTACCATTCTTCCTGGGGTACAGGAAATTGGATCTGGAGCTACTAACATGAGAACATGTTTAGCAAGTGCTTTTTACCTAGACCAGGATAATATTGGGCATTTTGTAGACAGAAAAAAATTGTCTTCGTTCTCAGTATACAAAAGCCTGCTCTGAAGTAATAAATACATCTCTTAGAGTACCCAGTTCACTAGCAGAAAGGGAAAGTTGCGATTAGGGAGGTCTGATTCCTTCTATCAGCGGGTACAAGAAGTTAGGCCAAGCCCCTCCTAAAAGACAGTCACATTACGACTATCATTGACCTGGGTCCCATGGCTCCGTAATATTCAGCCCTTTCTAGGTTATACAATTTTCTTCATTGTCAAGGTATCAAATGGTGATCTAAAGGACACACATATCTCCAGTAGGAAAAGAAATAGAGATTCTGACTTATGACAGGGCAAGTAAGCAGAATAAATTGAAATTAACTCTTACAAAGAGCAATTTCAAGTACATTCCTTTCCTCTACCCTACACATATAATTATTATTTTATTATGAAATGACTGTGGTTGGATTATAAAAGTTGATAGGTTTATTGTTTGAGACGTTGCATTTTTTTTTTTTTTTTTTTTTGAGATGGAGACTTGCTCTGTTGCCCAGGCTGGAGTGCAGTGGCGCGATCTTGGCTCACAGCAAACTGCGCCTCCCGGGTTCACGCCATTCTCCTGCCTCAGCCTCCCAAGTAGCTGAGACTACAGATGTCTGCTACCACGCCCGGCTAATTTTTTTTGTATTTTTCTTTTAGTAGAGGCGGGGTTTCACTGTGTTAGCCAGGACGGTTCGATCTCCTGACCTCATGATCTGCCTGCTTCAGCCTCCCAAAGTGCTGGGATTACAGGCATGAGCCACCACGCCTGGCCAAGATGTTGCATATTTTTATCAAATAAGTCACCTACAATTCAACAACCCAAAGATAAGAAACATTTTGGTACGTTTACTTCTAGATTTTTTTTTCTCTATATACATATCCCACTCATTGTGCTGTGGACTTTTAAGGACCGATATCTGTGTTTGTCTCCTTGGCATCTCTGGGGGATTACTTTTTGTATGCTCTACTTGTCAGCAGCTATACACAAGTAGGCCTTTTAGATCATATTCTAAAATAATTGCTAGTGTTTAATTATAAAAATTCATTCACAGAGTATTGCTTTCACTTGGATTGCAGAAAGCCATAAGAGGCTCTCGCCCCCTTTTCATCATCATTATTATTATTATTATCATTATCATTATTATTTGAGACAGTATTGCTCTGTCACTCAGACTGGAATGTAGTGGCACAATCATGGTTCATTGCAGCCTTGATCTCCCAGGCTCAAGTGATCCTCCCACCTCAGCCTTCCAAGTAGTTGGGAATATAGGGGCACACCACCGTGCCTGGTTATTTTTTTTCTTTTTTCTTTTTATTTTTGTAAAGACAAGGTCTCACTATGTTGTCCAGGCTGGTCTCAAACTCATGGGCTCAAGCAATCCTCCTGCCTCAACCTCCCAAAGTGCTGGGATTACAGGCATGAGCCACCACACCCAGCCCAAATAATGACTTTTCCTTAGCATTTCCTAGAAGGCAACTATGTAAACCAAATACCGAAGAACTGTCAAACCCTTCTAAGAACAGACAGTATGTGAATGAACTATTTCACCTTTGGTAGAACATGGGAAGAAGAGGCAGCTACCATAAAAGCAGGCAAGAAGAAAATAGCTAAAATTTTTACAAATTTTAAAGTATGAGGATGGAACAACATGACAGAATAACTGGAGTCACAGATAAAAGGGGAGTCTCCAACAAGCTCCTCTCTTTGGGCAACCACTCCCTGTTAATGAGAAAGCACGGGAGAAGGACGGGACATGGAGAGAGCACTTCAGGGGCATGTGCATGTGCGTGATGATCCACTGTTACACAGGAAGAGGGGCAGGAGTTCAACCCCGCTCCCTTCCTTGGACCCCTTGGACCCCTCCCTCATATGAAGTAGAAGTCTTAAGCCACTGAGAGAGAGAAATAAAATGTTTCAACTATCAGAGCCAAGAACAAGATCCATACTTCCCATCTGTTTCACTGTAACCTCAAATTAAAAATGTCCAAAACAGAACTCATTTTCTTCCTCTTAAAATCTCTACTGTTGCTCTTAACAATGGATGCTGTGGCCATGCACCCAGTTTGCATAGCACAAACCTTGGAGTTCATCATCATTCCTTCTGTCTGACCCTTCTTTCCTTAGCATGAAATTGGTCCTTCTTCGTATCTCTCAGACCTAAACAGGAGAACCTTTTAAATCCCACTGTTATGATTTAGGTCAGGCCCTTACCATCATCTCTCAAGCTAGTATAACAGTTTCCTAATTAATACCTTTGTCTTCAGTCTCTCCACCTTTCCCACATTGATCAATTTCTGTCCCTTATCAAAATTCTTCAGTCTCTCAGTCCTACAAATTGAAGTTCAATCTCCTCACGCAGCAGAAAACACCTCGTATACCTTTACAAATACATTAGATCTACACATTATGGCCCATCCTGAACCCCACTGAAGAAATTGCCATCACACCAGCATCCTACACCATTTTACACCTTAGCGCCTCAGTCTCTACACCTCAGTCACTCAGCATGGAATGACCCATCCTGCATTTTCTACCAGATAAACTGGCATTCACCTTTTTTTTTTTCTGAGACAGAGTCTCGCTCGGCTGCCCAGGCTGGAATGCAGTCGCAGGATCTCAACTCACTGCAAGCTCCGCCTCCCAGGTTCCCGCCATTCTCCTGCCTCAGCCTCCCGAGTAGCTGGGACTACAGGCACCCGCCATCATGCCCGGGTAATTTTTTGTATTTTTAGTAGAGACAGGGTTTCACTGTGTTAGCCAGGATGGTCTCGATCTCCTGACCTCGTGATCCACACATCTCGGCCTCCCAGAGTGCTGGGATTACAGGCGTGAGTCACTGCTCCCGGCCTGGCATTCAGCTTTTAAGACTCAGTTTAGGCTGGGTGCGGTGGCTCATGCCTGTAATCCCAGCACTTTGGGAGGCCGAGGTCGGCCGATCACGAGGTCAGGAGTTCAAGACCAGCCTGATTAACATGGTGAAACCCCGTCTGTACTAAAAATACAAAAATTAACCAGGCGTGGTGGCATGCACCTGTAATCCCAGCTACTCGAGCGGCTGAGGCAGGAGAATCGCTTGAACCCAGGAGGCAGAGGTTGCAGTGAGCCTGGATCACGCCACTATACTCCATCCTGGGCGACAGAGTGAGACTCTGTCCCAAAAATAATAATAATAAAAAAAAAGACTCAGCTTAAGCATCTCCACCTCTGGTGAATCATCCGTGAACCCCTCCCCACAGCTCTGTTGTGCTTCAAGTTATCTCCCCTGTTGAGTTATGATGCCCTCAATGTAGGGTTATTGAATCCACTGTGTTTGTCTTATTCCTGTTGGTAACTTTAGCCTCAAGCACAATGCCTGGCACATAATAGATGTTCAGTATATCTGTTGACTAAATCTTAAATCTAAAATGAAGACACAGATAGGACTCTCAGTTTCAGTAAGTGGTTAAAAATGAGTGGTACTACCATGAGATGCAACCCAGTTCTCCAATTTCGGATGAAATATATTCCTCTGTTCCTACTTATGAGAACTGAACGAGATTTTAGGAAAAGGAAGTTGAATTTGCTCATTCCAATTAGAGAGGGAAAAAATCCAGTAAAGGGTTTTATACATGGGTCTCCCCACTCCAGCCTTTGGTAAAATCTATCTACCTCACATAGCATCATGGCATTGCTAGAATTCTGTAGCAAGTTGCTTTTCCTAGTCTGTGTAAAAAGGCTTGTATTAGGCCTTACCCACTCGTTAGGAATTTCTGAAGGATATGTGTTCAGTGATAGCATTTCTACCAAGTCCAAACACAGGCAATACTTTTAAGAAAGAACAATGTGGTGATAATCGCCATTTATTTTCAAGTGTTGCATATTTGTTTCAACAAATTTCAAAACATTTCCCAAAGGATTTTAAAGAAAGTCACTAAGGATGTTTAACAAAACAACATATGGAATGCTAATTTTGTTGTGATGCTATACTCTAATACTGCAAGAAACAGATTTTTCGTAAAATCAGCAGATTTGCAAACACTAATTAAGAAACATTGAAAACTATCAAGGTCAATTTAAAAATCTATTTGAAAACAAATATTCCTAGTCTTCTTAGTTCTAGTAATTTCCAACTAGGGATACACTGCATATCAACAAACTTTTACCATGCAAGTTTTACACTGAAAGTAAATAAATAAAGACATACTTTCAATTTTCAATACAAAGCCAAACAGTGAAGTTTGGAGGGTTGGGTGGAAATAACCAATTTGTCTCTATCAGTATAATCTCTACTCAGGACTCTAAGACCCTTGGAGTATCGGATTTCACCTTAAAATACATCATTCCTAAAAGATGTTCCAGGAGTTCTGTGTTTAGGCAAGAATGATTCTGTCTTGCGTGGAAAAAGCAAGTAACAGTGAGAAACTAGTTTTATATCTCTGTGCTGCCTTTTGTTCCACGGGCATTCTTTCTTCTGTCTCTCTGTCTATTGGACATTTTATTTTCTGCAAGGCCCTCCACCCAAAAAGTAAAGGGAAAACATGTATGCATGTGTAGATGATGTGTGCATGTATATATATGTGCATGCATGCATGCACATGTGTGTGTGTCACTTTCCAAATGATCAGATTTTCAACCAGTGGGCATTGACTAAATACTCATGTGATAAAGCTAGTTATATGCTTAGGGCCACTCATTTCTTGTCACAGTTAACTCCAAGCACAGGAGGTGGGGAGATGTATTTACACTCTTCAAGAACAGAAAGACTAGTAACAAGATATTTTTAATAGGATAATTCATAGCAAACTACCCTTTTGCCTAAGAACCATTGATCCACAACAGAAGACCTGATCTGAATCCAAAATAGAAAAGGTTAAAACATATCATTACATATCCAGATACCAAAACTTTTGCATTAGTTTAACATACTGTATTATCTCTTTAGGCACTGTCTTATTCCAGAACAGATTCAGAGTGGTTTTGTTTGAAATAAGTGTGACAGTGGCGAAAGTTTCAAAAGTTCTTGTTAAACGAATTTGGCCTTTTGTTGCTATTGCATTCTCTTTGATGAAATTTCATATAAATGACATATACTTAAAAAGGTCAGTTCTCCATCCCATGTATCCACAGTACTGGGCTCCCCAGATGAAAACCAAAAAGTTTTTAACATAGTAATGTATAAGTATAAAAAACAAAGATGCAAAAGTGTGTCAGAGTAAATGTTATAGATATTAGTCAAACTTATCAACTAATTCCTTGAGGGACACAATCTCATAAACAAATACACATTCTCACCCCCTTTTTTCTTCATTTCATTTCACCATTTATGATAAAAATGAGAAAAATGTGAGGCTATGGGGCAGGTAGGACAATTGTAACCACTGAATGACTTTATCACATTTCATATACTGTGTATCCAGGGCTGTCACCTATAGATATAAACAGCACGACAAATAAGACATTGGAAGTTTTAAAACATTATTTATTGCTAAGTCTAAAACACTTAAACACCACAGTGCAGTGATTGCCCAAGCTAAATTGGAGTTTGTGGGCTTTTAAAAAGTTTCTCTTCAGGGAAACATTTCAGCCCTGTGGAGAGGTGTGACACGTAAGGAGATGGAGCATCTGGCCGGAGACCAATTTGCCTATAAGCCCAAACCAAGTGGACCCATGTGGAGAGCTTTTACAAAAGCATAAGCAATAAAGCTGAAGAAAACTCTAGGTTCAGACTGCTTTATGGTATAAATAATTAAACTGGACTCACTGCATTCACAAGATTATGGCAAATTCTGAGTAAACCTAAAGAATTTTCAAATAATCTAATTATTCCTTTATTTATTCATGTTTACATATAGTGATTTTTTTTCTCTGTTCTTAATTAGATGTTTAAAAATTCACAGCTATCTAAGCACACTATTTAAATGCTCACAGACAATTCACAGGAATTTCCCTCATGAGAGAGAAAAGCAGCATTAGTGATGCATATATCCACAACCCAGAGGCAGAGCAAGAATAACAAAATGCAAGACTAGAATTAATGTTTTTATAAAACTGTGATAAAGTATACATAACATAAAACCTGCCATTTTAACATGTAAAGTATGCAATTCAATTGCACTAAGTACATTCTCAATGTTGTGCAATTATCACCACTATTTCCTGAACTTTTACTCATCCCTATCAGAAACTCTTTACTATTAAACAATAACTCCTTGCTCTGCTCCCCACCCCACCATCCGAAGCCTGGTAACATCTAGTTTATTTCCAATCTCTATGAATTTGCCGATTCTATGAACCTCACATATGTGGAATCCTAATGATATCCGTCCTTTGTCCCTACTTATTTTACTTAGTATAATGTTTCAAAGTTCATCCATACACTGTAAAATATATCAGAATTCCATTCCTTTTTTATAACTAATATTCTATTGTATACTACATTTTGTTTATCCGATCATCCATTGACAGACACTTAAGTTGTTTTCACCTTTGGGCTATTGTGACTAACATTGCTATGCTCACTGGTATGCAAGTATCTCAGTCCCAGCTTTCAATTCTTAGCTTTCAATTCTTCTGGAAGTAATTCCCAGGAGTGGAATTAATAGATCTCACAATAACTTTATGTTTAACTTCTGGAGAAACTACTAAGCTGTTTTTCACAGAGGTTGCACCATTTTACATTCCTACACTGCACAAGGGTTCCAATTTCTCTATACCTGCATCAAAATTTATTTTCTGGTTTGCTTTTTTGTTTTCAATAGCCATCCCAATGAGTGTGAAGTAATATTTCATTGTGTTTTGACTTGCATTTCTCTAATGACTAATGATGTTGAGCATCTTTTCATCTGCTTATTGATCTGTTTTCATCTGTTTATCTTCTTTGTAAAAATGTCTCTCCAGGACCTTTCACCATTTTTTAACTGGGTTGTTTGTTGTTTGACCGATAGAGGTTCTTTAAATATTCTGGTTCTTAATCCCTTATCAGATGTATAACTTACAAATATTTTCTCCCATTCTGTGGGTTGTCCTTTTGCAAGATACTGTCTTTTTTTCTTTTTTTTGAGATGGAGTCTCACTTTGTCACCGAGACTGGAGTGCAGTGGCGTGATCTCGGCTCACTGCAACCTCTGCTTCCTGGGTTCAAGTGATTCTCTTGCCTCAGACTCCTGAGTAGCTGGGACTACAGGCATGCGCCACCACGCCCAGCTAATTTTTGTATTTTTAGTAGAAATGAGGTTTCACTATGTTGGCCAGGGTGGTCTCGAACTCCTGACTTCAGGTGATCCGCCCACCGTGGCATCCCAAAATGCTGGGATTATAGGCGTGAGCCACCACACCTAGCCTTGATAGTGTCTTTTGATGTACAAAACTTTTTAATTTTGATGAAGCACATTTTGTCTTTTTTTTTTTTTTTTTTTTTTTTTTTTTTTTGAGACAGAGTCTCGCTCTGTCGCCCAGGCTGGAGTGCAGTGGCCGGGTCTCAGCTCACTGCAAGCTCCGCCTCCCGGGTTCACGCCATTCTCCTGCCTCAGCCTCCCGAGTAGCTGGGACTACAGGCGCCCACCACCTCACCCGGCTAGTTTTTTGTATTTTTCAGTAGAGACAGGGTTTCACCGTGTTAGCCAGGATGGTCTCGATCTCCTGACCTCATGATCTGCCCGTCTCAGCCTCCCAAAGTGCTGGGATTACAGGCTTGAGCCACCGCACCCGGCCATCTATTTTTTCTTTTGTTGCCTGTGCTTTTGGTGTCATATCCAGGAAATCATTGCCAAATCCAATGTCATGAAGATTTTCCCCTATATTTTCTTCTAAGAGTTTTATAGCTTTATATCTTAAGGTAAGGATACCATTTCATGCTTTTGCATGTGGAGATCCAGTTTTCCTGGTACTTTTGTTGAAAAGAGTTTCCTTTCCTCATTGAATAGTCTTGGCACCTAGCTTAAAATTCACCTTACCCCACATGTGTGGTGGGTTTATTTCCAGGCTCTCAATTCTATTACATTAGTCTATATATACCTGTCCATATGCAGATCATACTGTCTTGATTCCTATAGCTTTGAAATAAATTTTTCAATTTGGAAGTGTGAGTCTTCCACTTTTGTTCTTTTACAAGATTGTTTTGGTTATTTGAGGTCACTTTAAGACAGGTTTTCTATTTCTGTAAAAAACGCTAGTGGGATTTTGATAGAAGGTGAATTAAATCTGGAGATCACTTTGAGTAGTATAATTATCTGAATAATATAGTCTTTCAGTTCATAATCACAAGGTGTCTTTCCATTTACTTGTGTGTATTTTAATGTTATTCAATGCAATTTTTAAAATTTATTCTTATAAACACTTAACTACCACTTATTATGTGCCAGAAACTGTTCCACGTGCTTTAAAAGTATTAATTTACTTAATTCTCATAACAACCCCATATAAAGTACTGTTTTAGCTTCAGTATATGAATAAAAAAGCTGAAACACAAAAAGGTTTTTTGTTCAGTCACATGGCTGCTAAGTGGTAGAACTGGGATTCAAACCCGGGCAGTCTGGCTACAGAGTCCATGCTCCTATTATACTACACTCGTTTTCAAGCATTCATTCATTCTAAAATATTCACACAACACCTGCTAGTTCTCCTGAAGCAGGCCATGAGACAAGAGTTTGTGTGCAAATGATTCATTAGGGAAGTGCTCCCAGGAGAAATCAGTCAAAGGAATAAGGAAAGCAGGACAGAGAAGGGGAAGAATCCAAACAAGGGTTTGAAGGGGCTGCCTCAGCCTGATCCTGCAGAGAGCTGTAGTGTGTCCACCTCAAGGCAAGAAACAGAGCCTTCATACTGCTGCACCACTCTGCAGCATAACACTGCTGTGGAGATAAACTTCTAGACAATCCCAGCTTACCATATGTCTGAGTGAAATGCCTCCAGTAATTCAAGATCAGTCCTCCAGAAAATGTTACAAGTTCAAGTTGTTAGGAACAAAGTGTGCTAAAGGTGGAAGATAGACTTAACAGAGGTAAAAAAGTGGACTCAAAGGTATCTGGGCACAGGGCCAATAATATGTATTGCATCTAAGGCACTTGTACCAAGCATTAGAAGCAGCAAGATGAATGAGACCAACACACTCACCTTCAAAGAGATTATGTGTTGGTAGAAAGACAGGCATACTTTATGTAGGGTACATGGTGATAAATATTATAAGAGGGGCAAACACATTGCTAAGAAGTTAGAAGAGTAACAGCAAATGTTTTATCCCCTGGTTAAAGGAGTCACAAAAAACATCATTAAAGATGTAGCATTTGATCTAGGTGTTGTATATGGAAAGACTTGGGGAAAGCCTACAAGACCATTCAAACATGAGCAGCCACACCGAGATATGAAGGTATCGAGCACTTTCATAATCATACCACCCAGCAATATTGCACTTCCTTACAATACTGCTGGAATATTGGAATTTGTCATGAGTTCTCCAAAAAGTACTAGAAATAAACACTGTCAGGCCCCACACCAGACCTACTGAATCAGACACTCAGAAGTGGGGTCCAGCAGACTATGTCCAGCAGAGTCCCTGCAGGAGACTCTGATGCCTGCTTAAGTTGGAGAGATACTGTTCTATCACACCCAAGATCATGGGCCCGTGAAAGCTCAACCAAGTGCTAGACACCAGGCCACCTGGGACCATGCTGCCTGCCCAGCATCACACTCACACACTCCTGGTCTGGAATGAATAACACCCAGGACTGAAAAGTGAGTTCAGGCTAGATGAAGGGACAGTCATCCAAAGAGCAGCCTTTTGTGAACAACAAGCTTGAGGCTCAGAATTCCATGAGGACTAATCAGTGAGAAAAAAAAAATGACAAAGAGGAAGGGTTTCATCGATCAGAGAGTGCATCCTGGACCATTGCAAGCTGGCCATCCTCCCATCCATTTCCTGGAAGTTCTCGGAGTTCTTGATCTTCCATTTTCTTTGAGAACTGGTCCAGTTCTGGGGGCTCATAAATACCCACATTGCCTCAGAAAATGACTGGTCAAAAGAGGATGAGGGCAGGCTGCACTACTTTGAGATCATATGTCAAATACTATATAGAACACCAGATATTTCCTACAGAAAAAACTGCTGAGTCATATAGTATAGTTTATGAAGAAATAGCAGTTTCATGGGCCAGGATACACAGAATGGTAAAATGAACATATGATAGTGGAGACAGGCATTAAGGTCAGGATGAGGAACCATTAGGCAGAGGAGTGAAATAAACAGAAGTCATGTTTTAGGTAAATGATTGTCAAGTTTTGTAAAATGGATTAGAAAGGAGAGACGCTGGAAGAGGAAAAATCTGTTAGGCTCAGAAGTACAACTGTTGATAGGAGGAAAATATATGAGAAACTCTGACATATATGACATAAATTATGTATATGACAAACATATGTCTACGGGAAGTCAAGGGAACATTTTTATGCAGACTGTAGACATCAATAAATACAATACACCTCTTCTGTAAAAGTCAGCTTTTTAGCTGAACCACCAAAGTCATTCTTACCCTCAAGACATTGGTCATTAAAATTATCCACACAATAAAACATAGTACAGAGAAGCTACAACTATACAATGCTGTTTAACTCTCACATTTACCATAGAAGTTTTCTAAAACATGGACGAGCTAAATGATTCCAGGTGTCTTTAAGACAAATGCATGCAATCACACTTTTAGCTTAAACCTACAAAAACACTCATTCCCTAACAAGTTGGCAGATTATGAATGAACAGAATGATAATCTACATGCCACTAAACTCTCCAGATCTGTTGTTACATTTAGGGAAACCATCCACCATCAGAGTTAGGCATTGTCTTATTATCAGCTCATCAAAAAAAGTTATCTTCTGCACAGATTTACAATTTAACATTAATATCAAGTATTTATTGAGTGCTCATAATGTGTCAGGCACTATGCCACTTACATGCCTTACAACATTTATTGCTGAGCACAAAGAATTAAATACATCACCAAGGTTACACAGCTTTTAAATAGAAAAGCCAGGATTCAAATCCAGGTCTGCAGACCCCAGAGCCAGAGTTCAATGCACTAAGCAACTTTTCTTCACACATTAGCTCTTTTAATTTAATCCTTCTAACAGTCATTGTTTGAGATAGTCATTTTTATCAGCATTTTAAGGTGAGGAACATGAAACATGAAGAAGTTAGGTGCCAGGTTAGCCCACTGGGAAGATCTGATCTGAGTCGTCTAAGTTCTCAGGGCAGGGTTGCCCACTATCTGATATGGGGGATACTCACACTGGGGGCATCCTTAATATTTCCAAAACACACCAATGGTTTCTGAGAAAGGAAACAGAACATTTGAAACATAGCCCAGCTCGTGCACATGCACACACACACACACACATACACACATAATGTGGCAGCTTAGTAAAGGAGGTAGATGGTGTGGAAAATGTCTACATTTTTAGCTTTTTACTATCAATTAATGATTACCAGTCTGTGTGTAGAGGGTGGACATATATAGATATAGATAAATACATGGATGTTTATATTTAGAAAGAAATCTCATGGATTAGCTGTAATTTCTGTAAATCCATGGAGAAATTCTCATATATTATTATAAAAAATAAAAAAAAATTATCTCAATGGAGAAAACATGCAAGTGCAATGGAATTGACCAAGGGCTACATCATTCAAGGTCAACTTTCCATGTCTGTTCCGTATGATGCAACTCTCAAAGACAACATCAATCCAGAGATCATGTACATTTTCCTAATTAAAAACCCTTTGCGTTATCTGAATGTTATTTTCTGAAAGAATAACCCTTAGTTAATTCCTAGTAGTTCCCTAACTTGCACCCATACCTCAAATTCATCTCATTCTTTCTTTAACGCATCAGTATTCATTTTGAAGAGAGAACGTATACAGCATGACAAAAGTAAACTCAGAAACAAACACTGCAAGGTATTTTGGTTTTGAATCGGCAACACAAATCCAAAAGTAATTATTACCTGCCCAAATATTTACATAAACTATTGTTACCATTTTGAACACTTTTTGTCAGTATTATTTTAAACAAAATACATTCTGCAAGTAAATTATCTTCTGCTCGACAGACATGCAAAGATCATTCACTCCCATTCTTTAGGAAAATGGCCAGAACCATCTCAAACTCTGAATGGGGAATGAAAGATGCAAGCTCAGCTAGGTACAAGGTCTGCAATCACAGCCACAGTTTCATATAAACAGAAATCAGGATTTCCCCAATCCTGTGATTATGTCAGGAAATCTCAAATCCCTGAACCAATTGATTAATACAACTACCATGGGTTCAGGAAACAGTCAGGGCAGTGGGGGTGGGGATGGGGGGCTGGAAGTGGCTGGGCAAAAAGGCTATACTTAAACATAATTTGCCCTTTTCCTTCCGTGCCTGTGGGGAAAGTGTGATGGAAGATGTCATCCAGATCGCAGCCTATGTGTTGGGCAAAGTTCTAGGTTATCATTTATGTATCCTGCTTGCACTTTGATCTCAGTCATGCTGACAAAGGAAATGAGTGGAAAAAGCCAGGCAAACCCCCAACGCGTGGTAATCATGACAGATGAGTGTGGGAGTTGAGCCATTCCAGCTGTCCTCACAGGCCATCACCAGGCCCTAGGTGATCTATTAGTAGGGTGAGCCCAGGTGCAGGGACTCCGCTCCAGGCTCAGAGAGTGCAGCCCCAGCCATTAACTGATGTAAGCCATGGAGTAACTTATGAAAAAAAGCATGCAACAGGAACGGCAGTCAGGAAATGGTTACAAATTAGAAAAAGAGGTATGGAGGGCAGAGGGAACTCTCATGCCACAGTAATAAAAGCAACTTCCTCTTTTTCCTCATTTCAGAACCGCAGAGTAGAATTCTCTCCATATGAAATTCCTCACAAGTCGCAGGCTGCACTAAACCCCCGTCTGTCCCTTTCATTGTATCACAGTGGAAACAGATATTGCTGCCTTCCTCACACTGTTGAGGGAAAGTGTCCTGTGATGTGAGGAATGTGACCTATGAACTCTCAAGACAATTCTCTAGCACCTCATAGATGCTTTTGTTCTCTAGAAAATCGGGATCCTTAAAGTTTGATAAAGCATTCCAATATGGTATAGCTCAAGTTTGATGAGTCTGATAGGCTCTGTAATTGAGCTGAAGGGAGCCTCTCACAGTTTGCAAGTCAAGTACAGTGCTGACCTGTGAAGGCTCCTTTATTTCACTCTGACTGTCTTCCTCAGGCTGGCTGACTCAGCACCCCTGCCTCAGACCAGCTTCCTGTGCTAGTCAGAATAATTCACTTTCTTATCTATGTCTTCAAATTTATTTTTACATGGCTGTATTGTGACACTTATCCTACCACATTGTAATCAGTCATCATGTTTATGTTTGTCTCTCCAACTGAACGGTCCCTTCTTGTGGACAAGATGTATGCCTTCTACTGCCTTCCATGCATAGAAGTGATCACTTATGGTGCCCATGGGTGTATGTGGAGTGAATGATGGATATACTTCAGCCTGAACTGTCAATGTTTATTATGACTGAGCACAACATATATATTTATTTCTCTTTCTGTCTATTTTACATTGTATACTTCCCTGTGATTTAACTAAGCCATTTCTCTGTTTACAAACTTTCAAAGACAGCTTAAAGATGTTTTAAAGTTATATGTGAGTATAGGTTGAGTATGTTTACAGAGGATTGTATTCCTGGTAGCATTCAGCCTGGAAGTCAATTCTCTCCCTCAGAAGACACAGAATATCCCTAAGGAAAATAAATAGAACATTATATTCAGCAGAAATGTAGTTAAACCTCTTATACCAGAAATCAACTTTTCAAAGCAAAGGCCAAAACCGTCACTAAGGATTTCACCAAAGGGTGCAGTGGGACATAGGAGAACAAGAAGTTTGTAATTCATAAAATCACAAGTGTTCCAAGAGGAGACGTCCTACGAGAACTTGCTGGGCAAAGAGCATGCCCACTTGAACACAGAGGGCCTGAGAAAAGAGCTCAATGAGGGCCTCCAAGCAACAAGGCATTGCAGACATATGCCACACTGCTGCCTGAGGGCAGGCAGGGAGAAGGCTGCCACAGGCGCCTGACAAGACAAAAGAAAAGAAAAGGAAACAGGTAAAATGAGTAAAACAGAAGGCAAGAATAAAGGAAAGTGCTGCAGTAAGATTTTGTAGCCAGAAGAGGAGAACTCTAGTACTACAGTAAATGGATCCTGAAGAACAAAGGTGAAATGTATATGAACTCTGAAAAACATCTAGAGCCCCTTGCAACACCTCAAAAGGGACAATGATAGTAAAATGGAAAAGGAACAGAACAATGGCTATTCTGGCTCAGAAGAACTTGCTAAGTGAATTGAAACTGGCGGACAAAGGGAAGTATATCCATATTTGTTTTAAATGTTTAAATAATTATTTAGTACATTCAGTTAATGCTTTGGTCATTGCATATGATTACATGGTTCTGAAATAAATGCTTTTGGTTATAAGTCTCAAGATAAGAGCCCTGAAAGGATATTGTATGTATAACAAATGCTTCAATGTGTGGTTGCTCTCCTCTACCCAAGCAGGCATAAACAGTTCTTGATGGAATCTGCCTCTACTCCTGCTTTCTAGTACAAGAAGAGAAAAGGTAAGATAGAGCAGAATTGGTGTCAGAAAGCAAACGCAACTTCATGAAAGACTTTTCCAGGGAAGAACAATTCTGCATTGTTAGCTAGCAGGAATACTTAGTACCACTAGCAACACTGAACACAATACAAATAATCCTTCCCCATGCGAAGAGATACAACCAATAGCAGAAGAGAAGGCATTCATATCCCATAAAAGGAAAAGGACCAAAGTCACAGATAAGACCCAAGAGGATTTAAATTTGATGAAATTTCTGAATCAGGTGGTAGAGCCACCAGCATAGATAGCAACTGATGATTGTTGATATCCTGAACCACTGATTGTAAAGTCTCCCAACCCTTCTCTCAGCTTCCAGTGTCTAGCCCTTGCAATCTATCTTTTGTGACAAGATCAGAGTAATTATCTTGAGATAAACCCAAACATGCTATCTCCTCCTTACAATCCTCTCCTAGTTGCATTCCACTGCCTATGAAATGAATTCTCAATTGTTCTAGGACAGCACTGAATATTCCTCAGAATCTGACCCCGAGCTACCCTGCCAGTTTTATCTTCCACGTTCCACTGCACTCATCTTTTTCTTCTGCTACACAAGACTCTTCAACAACTCAGAAACAATTATGTATATTCAAATGTCTATACTACCTCCTCATAATATTTCCACATTTATAACCTACTTTCCACAACTCACACACCTAAATCATATTTATCATTCAAAGCCCTGCTCAACTGTCTTTTTCTCAATGAATCTTTCCTTGGACCAATTAGTCACAATAACTGTTCTTGCCCTTACGTTCCAACCACATTATGCTAATGCCCGAGTGCATCACCATTGAAAATTGACATATTAGAGAGTTGTGTTTCTCCAAATTTCACACTAGATAATAAACTCCTAAGGCAGAGGTACACTGTCTTTTCCATCTCTGTTTTCCTCCTAGACAGTTTCAGCCAAATGCTTGCATTTCTTTAAGACTACCTCTAATTTGACATTCAACTAAATTTAGTCATTATTCCAGGACTAATTGTTTATTCCTAGTCATTACAAAACAGTTTTATTTTTAATATTTTCTATTCATAATTCATTAGCTAAGTCTACAAAAAGTGTATTATCAGACCTAATGACACATAAAAGTCTCCCTTGAAAGAGACAGAATTTTATATTCAGCAGAAACATAGTTAAGCCTCTTATACCAGAAATCAGCTTTTCAATGCAAAGGCTAAAACCCTCACTAAGGATTTAACCAAAGAACAGGGTGGGAAATAGGAGAACAAGAAGGTTGTAATCCATACAATCACAAGTGTTCCAAGAGGGCCATCAGGAGAAGATCCGAGGAGAAACTGTGGGCAAAGAGTATGCTCACCTGAATATAGAGGGCCCAAGAAAAGAGCTCAGTGAGGGCCTCTGAGTAACAAGGTGGTTATTAGGCAGTACACTCAAGTCAATTATTGCATGTTTACTTAAAAATTCAACACAAAAATATAAAATATGATACTTCCCTTCAATAAACAGATAAAAAGACATGGATTGGGTGTCCGAAGATAGGAAAGGATGAATAGGAAGAGCCAGCGGGTTTTTAGGGGAATCAAACTATTTTATATGATAATACACTGATGGATATGAAACATGTCATTATATAGTGTTTTAATTCCATAGCATGTTCAACACAAAGAGTGAGTTCTAATGTAAACAATGGAGTTTGGGATGATAAGAACGGGTCAATGTAGGTTCACTGATTATTGCAAATGCACTACTCTGGGGGTGGGGGAATGTTGATGATGGGGACACTATGGATACATGGGTACAGGGTATATATGAGAAATTCTGTACCTGCTACTCAATTTTTCTGTGAACCTAAAACTTCTCTAAAAAATAGTCTACTAAAAAAAGAAAAAGTTGGGTGCCATAGTTCATGCATGAAATCCCAGCAATTAAAAAGGCTGAGGCAGGAGGATTGCTTGAAGCCAGGAAGTCAAGACCCACCTAAGCAACCAGGCAAGACCTGTCTTACAAAAATGTTAAAATTTTTTTAAAATGAGCAGGGCACCATGGGGTGTGCCTGTAGTTCCAGCTATTCAGGGAGTTTAGGCGGGAGGACCATTTGAGCCCATGAGTTTGAAGCTGCATTGAGCTATGATTGCACCACTACACTCCGACACTCCAGCTTGGGCAATAAAACGAGACCTAATCACTTAAAAAAAAAAAAGTGTATAGCTTGAAAAACAGTATAAAACTCAGGTCACTAAATGAAAGACTTGTGTTAAAATGTTGTAGAAAATATATCTAAGATTATAAGGCTAAAAGGAGAAAAAGTAGTTAAGAGTTGACATGATAAGGAAAATAAAAATTCCACTTGTCAGAATTTGTTTTAAAAGAGTAATTAGACATGTGCAAAGCTCTATGTACGAAGCTATATCTCAGCATAAATTACAAACAATCTTGATATTCCACACTGGATTAGTTAAATAAATTATAAAATATCCATAAAGCAAATACACCAAAATGATTAAAAATAATCCTTTCATAGGTATATGTATGTGAATAAAAAAGATAATATATCAGAATATTATTTCTAGTATTTTATAAAACTACACATACACAAAATTTTAAAAAGCTATAAAGAGAAGTAACCTCTAATCCTTGAATTAAAGAAAACATTTATTTCCTTCTTTTATCTCTATTATCTGCATTTTTATAGTATGTATTTATTTTTCACAATTAAAATAAGAGCTGAAAGATAATCTTAGTATCTGAGAACAATCTGGAACTCAATGTTGGCATTCCCTCCTTTTCTCTCTGAATCCAAAATTTGGTATAAGACTAAGTCCATAAAAAAGTTTTGAAATAAATAAAACGTTCCACTTAAAGTAATAATAACAAAAAAGACATAGCCATTATAAGTTTTTAAGGAAGGTATGATGGTTAATTTTATGCATAAACTTGACAGGGCCACAGGGTGCCCAGACATTTGGTCAAACATTATTCCAAGTATGCCTGTGAGTCTGTTGTTGGACTAGATTAACTTGTGAATCAGCAAACTAAGTACAGTAGCTCTCAACCAATCAACCGAAGACATTAATGTGGACATAAAGGCTACGAGGGAACTTTGCCTGCCTGGCTGTTTGAATTGGGACACTGGTCTTCTCCGGTCCTCAAAGTGGAACCACATCACCAGCTTTCCTGGCTCTCCTGCTTGTCAACTGTAGATCTTGGGACTGATCACATGATTCAATTACTCATAAGTCATATACATATGACTAGTCTCTTCTGTAGTTGTCAGCGTTCTCCAGAGAAACAAAAGCAATAGGAGATATATCTCTTATTACATTAAATCTCCTATTGCTTCTGTGTCCCTGGAGAACTCTAATACATAAAAGATTAATGATTAAAATTATGCTTGAAGAAGGTTAATCTTATAATGGCATGCAGAGTGGAGCTGGGGAAGGCCAGAGGCTAAATATCGAGCCAGAAAGAGACTGCAGAAAGTGAGCAAAAAGGATGAGTGGATGGCCTGGGGTGGAATCCGTGAAAAAGGGCAGATTGTCAGTCTCAGGAAATCAATAGGACTGAGTTCTAACTTCAGCTGGGTTACTATGCCCTGGGGTAAGTCACTGCCCTCGCCTAAGCCTTTGATTCTTCATCTATAATGTGAATTTGATAGATCATAAATCTTCCAGGGTCCTTTTCCATTCTATGAGTCTAAGATTCTGCTGTCAACAGGAAAAAATATTTAGAGGCTTTTATTCAAACTGTGAATACACTGGCTTAATTTTGTTGTCTTACACTGAATATTCCATCACTGCTCAATAAATAATACATTAAGCAAGCTCTTTTGGACATCAGGCTTTAATTTTAAGGCCTGGAACTGCCCTGACTTTTGGCAAATGCTTTACAATATCAATTACTTTATTAACTTTGCAAACATATAATGAAAAAATGGGCACATTACTTTGAAATAGGTCTGTCTTAATCTAATTACCTTTCTTAAGGAAAAAAGCCAATTTATGAGTATAATTATTTCATATCAAATGATTTATTGATAATGAAACATTAAATAACCACAGCACTTGATGTAATTTGAGGACAGTGTCCAGGGGTTAAAGTGAGGTTCCAGTATTCCAAACAGCCATGCCAGTGTGATATGTGTGAATTCTACTCCCACTGATCTGCTACATGTAATGATGCCCTAGGTCTAAGTCTGAGCTAGGGCAGGAGGAAAGAGTCTTGTTAAATTTATTCCAAATAGAAATCCCATGTCAAAGGTGAAAGACATTTGAGTACTGGGCTTGAAGATTAACTTCCTGGATATTGAACTTCATGTGATCCACATGATATACGATTCTGATTTTATAGATACACATGACTGAGCCTATCTGATCAAATTAAGGTAATCTTACAAACAAATCAGCAGGTCACAGATGCAATAAGCCCACAGAGAGTGCATTGTCTGAATCACATTCATTAATGCCATCTTCATCCCCATCACACAGTTCTCTGGGTATTTCCAAAGTCAGATGTTTAAAAGAACATACCCATGATTCTTCTGTGGCAAGCACACTTAGTTATTCTCTGTATAACTGCAAAAATCAAACAGAAAAAGAAAGGAAGAAAAAAAGATGGCATACTAAATCTCTTTTCAGTCTGTTGTCTATCTCTTAGAACCTGGACACACAAACCAACTCTTATTTCATAACATTCTTTTCCTTCCTTTGTCTTGGGTTCTTTTTTACAATGAAAACTGGATCTAACAGCATTTAATGTCCGGAAGCTTTCAGGTAAGGTCATATTTTACATCATATTTGATTTCTGTTCTTGGCAGTAAACTTGGAATTAGCCATTAAGTCAGGATTTCTCATCTCGTCAATTCCAGGAAAAATACCATAGAGAAAGGAGAAACAGCCAGAGACCTTGACCAACAGGAACTATATTAAACCAGAAAAAAAAAAAAAGGTATTCCATGTATGCTCCAGTAAGAAAGAAGAAAGGAAGGCTCAACATTTCTATCATGAGGACTTCTTCCAGCAGGGAGGCTCCATAGAAGACCTTTCATTGACCTTCACCGAAGAATACCCAATATATCATGACTTTCTTCAACTCCACCTCTTCAGTCCATGCTTTCAATTGAGGTTTATGAGAGTTGAGCTATCATTTCTAAAGAGAGAGGAATTTGTTCCAAAAATATCTGGTTTTCCACCCCCACCTTCATTTATAAAACAAACGATCTAAGTCTTTCAGGCTATTTTTCCACCAGCTTGTTTATAATGTGGTAATGATTATGCTAATACCAGCTGCGAATACATTCTATGTGGACATGTTGTGGGAATGTGATTGGAGGGTGTGGGGGAGACGAGAGGGCTGTATAAGTGCATGAGGAGAACTATTCTATAAAATTATAGTACATGCCCTCTTTCCATATTTACTAGTTTTTGTAAGCTCCTTCTCAAATGGGAAATAGACCATGCTTCCTTTGCAGAAGAATAGTTATTGAATAACGAACACCATGTGTTCTGCTATGTCTTATTCATCTGTGCACTCTGCAGTTATTTTCTAAACCAAATTAATAACAGTATACTAAATTGATTTCCCTAGTGAAAACTGCTGGCTACTACCAATGTCAGTATGTACACCCCACTGCCCCCCAAAGCTTAGGAAATCACTGCATAACCAGAGTCTACAACAACCCCAGAGTGGGGGCCAGGCAGCTTTCATGGTACACAAGGGAAAATTGACACCCTCTAATTAAATGATACTGTTTACACAAACGAAAGAGTATTACAACACTTTCCCTACAAAAAGAAGAGAATGTGAAATTTCAGAAAAGACAGATAGCTATTTAATGTGGAACTTGTCACCACCATCAGCTTCGGCATGATAAAATGCACATGGAAAGTCCCTTGCAGTAAGCCCGCTGCAGAGCAGATTCTTCCTTCGTCTGGGTCAGAGGGTGTGGATGTCTCTAAAGGAAATGCTACCTCTCCTTTGCTCACACACCCACTTGCGGCACAGTGAGCTTTCCACGCATATATGGGATCTGTGGCCTGGACGCTGGAGACACAGGGGCCAGAGGCTGGCAGTGAAGCCCCCTGAGTTGTGGAGGAAAAAGGAAGTATCTCCTTTTTACAAATAAAGAAAATCCACATCCACATGACAGCTTAACACAGGAGACCGGGTGTGTTTAGAAACAGCCCTTAAAAAAAAAAAAAAACCTCCCACCTTCACCCAAGCCAAGTAAGTTGTAAGCAAAGACAATGCAATTCTGGTAGCCAACTGACCTCAAAAGGGATTTCTAATTTTTATATTACATTATTCCAAACTAGCGTGCCTCCTTACCAAGTATGATTTTTGCCACATCAATATATGGGCATTTTTGTGAAGCCATACCTGAAAACAGGCTTCTGTTCTCTCAGCTAAACTCTCAATAAATGTTGGCAGTGATGGAAGTTTGGAATATTTTCATATTTCAAATGTGGTGCTTTTGTTCCCAACTAAATACATAGGCATATATACTCATTATTAAAATACACTCTACAAATTCCCTACTGGGGGAATTTTAGTTCCATTTGAACATCACAACTAAAACATTCTATTCATTCCACAGCATGTTCACTCTCTCCAAGTAAGAATTCTTTCTGGTGTTTTCTGACATAAACCTAAAAGTTCATTATAATTTGCACATGAAAAATCCTTTTAACAGTTAGAATCAAAAGTAGCATGAGTTAATGGTCCAGTCCACCAGATAAACTTTTGCAGGTTTCCATCTGAAAGTCATAATATAACCTTTCATCTTGTGTGTCATTGGTACAGAAGGTTTTGCAAGGCAGGGTTCTTCAAACTGCAAGATGTTAAACAGATGTACGGCAGAGTCTTCCAACCCTAAACTATGAAGAGCCTGTTTTCAGTCTATGTGTTGTAGCCTTCATTTCTTTAATTATTTTATCAAGATCTTCAGGTTTGCACATTTCATTTGTGAAATTTTGTGGTGGTTATCATTTTTTGAACTGCATATATTTTACAAGAACTAGATTTTAAAACATATTGTTTTTGAACTAAATAAGGAATGTTAATTTAAATTTTAACATGTAAAATCATATTTTCAACAGGATGATCTCTGCTTCCTATAGCAGGTGCTGGAAACCCAATCCCAGATGTTTTGAAGTGTAAATAGCAAGGGAAGAATTTGAGAAATGGGTAGAGATGCCAGAAAGAGGAAGGCATAAATTAAAAACAGACGTGTTGAAACATTAGTTCACATGGACATTTTGGCTTTTGCTGTTCACTGGTGGGCTTCTATACTTAGCTGTTTCTCGTGTCACAAATGTCACTTTCTAAGACACAGCCATAGCAATTGGCCTAAATGTTCACCTAGCTGATGAAGCAAATTCTATTCCTTCATTGACCAGAATGACAAGTCTGACATTCCTTTTCAGAATGCTTGAGACTCATAATCCTACCTTATAGATATGGCCATTTCCCCCATGTTTAACTGCATAGAAACTTGGAGTTTAACTATATCGAATTAGTATCATAAACAGGGTTCCCTAAAGCTTGAGCCTCAGTCTTTGTACTTGAAAGGCCAATTCTGCCCCTTTTGTTCTTACCCATTTGTTACTTGAAGGGATCTCAGAATACATAGCTCTAACAGAGTTAAAAGGGTGCTTATAAATGTTTTCTCCTTATTTAGCTTGATGTTGGCAGAGCCCCTCCATCATTTCAATGAGACACATATGAGCAAAAAGGCCTATACTATATAGGCAGGCCTTTATAACATGGGCAGCTTCCTTCTCAAATATCCTCTTTTTTGCTATCAAACTAATCAGTACTATGGGATAATTAAACCCATACCTAGTGTAAGGCTGAGTTTTCACTACTTTAACCACTTCACTGCCAAGCCCCTCTGCATCTACATTGACAGAGATACAGAGAATGGCCCTGTTTTTCAAAAGTGTGAGGTATCCCTGGAGAAAGGGAGTCATAGTAGAGGAAGAGCTATACCTGGCTGTTCCTCATGACTCTAGGATTTGCAGGACGTGTGGCCAAAAAGTTATCTACCTCTTTGAGACATGGTTTACTCATCTGTGAGGTGGATGATGATGATGATGATGATGATGATGATGATGACAATGGTTACAATTATATTTTCTATGTCATATGGCCTTTGTGAGGATTAATTAGATATGATGCATAAAGTATTGAGGTCAATGCCTGACACATAAATGATCACTATCTTTACTTTGCTTCATATATACCCTCTGCTCCAACCAAAGTGAACTCCTCTCTTTTAAATGAATCCTTGCCCCTTGCCACTGTACTGCCAAGCACTCGCTGGCCCTGACCCTCCTCCCTGGTGGAAGGCTTTCTTCATTATTCCACTATCTCCTACCTGTGACAGCTCCCTGTCCTCCCCAATATCTGTTTAAAATTTTACTCATTCTTCAAGATACACCTCAAATGCCACTTCCTCCATGAAATATATCCTGAATTCTTCAAGTTGTGACCTCTTATCCCATTGAATCTCCAGGTTTTTGTTTTTTCTAGTTTAGAGGTTTGAATTTAGCATACTTCTTATTTAATGGAACATTATAATTATTGGTTTATGAATAGTCCCTCCATTATATTTACAGTCTTTTGTAATCCCAATCTAATCTCTAGACTCTTCTTCCCATAGGAAACTATTCTAAAATATTTCACGTAACTTTTGCAGAATATGTACTGTTTTATACATTCATTCTCATTTATGTAACTGGATTCTGTGATAGAGCTCATGCTCCTTTCTTGCTTGTACCATGCTGGTTTTTACAACCCTTCCAAGATTCCACAAGAACTTCTAATTATTGCATAATGCTTACTGCCCACACTTTTGACAATCAACTACTGCTCACCAGAAATGAATATGTTCATATCTGACCACTACTGACCTGTTTGAGAATTTTCTTAATCTATATGTCAAAGAGAAGAATTGAAGGGTCATAGGAATAGGTGACCTTATTGCCTAAGTAATGACAAACCGTTCTTTAGAATGTCTGTGAAATTATGCAATATAAATAGCAGTCCGTGTTTGCCCCCACATCTCTACATTTCTGCCATTACTTGGCTCTCTCTGCTTTTCTAACTCTTGCCACTTTATTTATTGTCACTTTAGTGACATCTTATTATTGCTTTCATTTGTATCTCTCTCCTTACTAATAGGTCTATTTTTCTTGGTCATTCAGCTTATAGAGCCTGGAGGGCATTTTTAAATTAAAATGCTTATCTTTCCTCTTCACCCACTGCCAAATTATAAATTCCTTTAAGGTACAGGGTATTTTTCCCCTCATTTTTGCACTCACTGTAACACCTACCATGGCACCTGAAACAACAAATAAAACATGAACACAAAAATAAATGGAAGGAATGGAAGTATAAGTGGATGAGAATAGTTACATGTTGCTCTTACTCCTCTTTTCTTGCTAACCCATGACTTCCCTTAGCCAGCTGAACTGAAAATAGCAGCATCCATTTAATATCTCAAATGCCATAAAGAAGGAAAGGAAGAAGGTGTTAATGCACAGAATTCTAAAGTTCTACTGCGACATACACAATCAGTCTCCTTGGTCCCATATGCAGGGACACTCACTTTACTATTCATGTTTATGGACCAAATGGAAGTCAGGCTGGCAGTTTTGCATTGCCAACTTCCAAAGCTCTGCTCTTCAATACAGATACACAGTGTGGTGTAAGAAAACTGCCCTGTTTGCCAACATTAATATACCCCAGAGAGTAAGCAGGCATTTACCCAGCAGCCAGTACAGGAAGCTATATTTTCTGTAACTTTCCTGGTAAGGACAAAGCAACAATGGTCTTACACCTAATTAACTCTACCATCTTGGAAACTTCCTTGACATATATGATAAAAGCTGTCAAGTCACACAGCATGCTAATTAGAAATAAGGGTTTTGGACTTGGGCAGACCTGTTTAGAATTTTGGCTCTGCAACATACCAGCTATGTTACTATTTTGTTTCTCTTCACATCAGTTTCCTCATCTGCAAAATGTGTACAATGGTACTTACCTTACAGAGCTATTGTAATAACTAAATGAAAAGATATAGTACTTGATAAAAGGTAGTTATTTTATTATGCCCGTTATTCTCCAATCTATTCCATATTATCAAGATTACAGCAATAAATAAAAGGATGCTGCTAATATATAAAATCAGTATTGAAAAGACATGCCTATACCTATGATAAATGAGTAAGTGAAAGATTTTCCTTGCAAAATTGAACTGTAGTTCAATTTTAAAAATTTTAAAAATTTGGTTCTATGTTTTAGTCCCAACTATACCACTTATTTCTGTGTGAGTGTAAGCAAGTCTCTTGACCTCAAACCAGTAGGAAAACCACTGTATATAGGGATAATGTTATCTATTGCCCAGAGATACTATAAAAATTCGATGTGATTATAAATGTGAATGCACTTCAAGACCTGCAAAATAGCATGAAACGTGTTAAATATAACTGATATCCATAGTTTGATAGCACCTTGGTTACTACTGGTATTTAGTTAGTATTGGAAAAAATAACATATTCTTAACATAATTCCAAATGTCAAAAGCATTTTTCTAGATATATTAAAATGATGTTGTCAAAATTTTTTACCTTTTACAATATCATTAAGAGATTTTTACCTTTTATTCAATATTCTAGGAATCAGAAGATTCTCCCTAACAGTGGAGTCCAAGGAAGAGGAGCCACCATTTCCTTAACTACAAAACAACTGAGAGAAGAAATGTCTCCCTTTAGTGCCAGTGAAGAGTTTTGCTTCTCTAGAATGACTGTTTATTTTTGATCTTATGAAATGCATGACACTTGTAACTGATTTGCCTTCTTTCTTTTTGCTTGCTGCTAGAAATCTCAGAACCAAATTTGAGGTCACTTCTGAATGTGCTGGATGACACAGCATGAATTCTATGTCCTCATCTCATTCATAGATACATTTTTTTTTCCTACCCATTTTTTCCTTTCCCCAGATTTTCCTATTGCTCTTTTATCATCTTGAGTAAAGAAGGTTAAACTATGAATAAAAAGCACAATCTCAATGACAAGTCAGGGAAAAGTAAGTTTTGGACTTCCATTTAGAGTCATTCATAGGTCAGCAATCTTTTGTCTCCATGTCTTCCTTCTGCCCTGAACAACCAAGGCATCCTAGACAGTCTTTCTTCATCTGCATACCACTTTAGAGAGCCTTGGGGTCTTCCATGTACAGTCATTATGAAGAAAATGTCTTCAGTAAAATTTTAATGCATGTTGCTTATCATTCTTTGTATTGTAAGCACCAATCCTTAATCTTTGCTGTGGTTTTTGTTCAGAAACATTTCTTGAAAAAAATTTCCCCAGACTCTTAGCCTTCATATTCTAATCTTTAGTATTCCGAACTACCTACAAAGCTGAATATACCTTATCTACATGCAGTACTTACGTAACAATGGTGCTTATTTTGTTTTACATTGCTTCAACCTCTGACCAGAAACTTAGAGGGCAGAATGCCCCGCTCTTACAAAAAATGTGGTGACCACAATGGTAACCTTATGTAATTGAGACCACTTTAGGAAGGAGGAAAGGAGGTATTTTGACTGCAAAGACTGAGTCATAAGCCTTCATTTTTAACTCTGGGTTGTGCAGCTACTTTAAACTTTTTATATTATTTCATTTCTTCCATACCAGGACATTTATTTCCTATTCATGTGACAATCTTGATGTTTTCATCCTTCAAACTGCTCTCTAACATAATTTCAAAATCCAAGCATTAAACATTATTAATGCTTAGTGGATGAATATGTTCATTACCTTTATTGTAGCGATGATTTCCTATGACAAAATGTTAAATGATGTAAAAATAATAATAATTATCGCAGTTATTAATCATAGTAATAAAACTGGACTACCTAAAGCACAGTTTATGGTATAATATTTATGACTTAAGAGCAACACAAATAATAATGTTAATTGCTCACCTACAGATAAATGCAAATGAGGACATAACAGAGTCTAAATAAACCAGGTAAAGGAAACAGTGTTTTATAGCTATCGTGTTCATTATTCTAACAAAAAAAAAAAGGAATACAGAAATTAGATATATGCAATAGGGTACACTGAAATGATTCTTAGTGATTATATAAAACATATATACATTTATTTTCTCAACTTCCTGAAACATCAATTCTCTTGCTCATAATGTAGTTAAATCGTCTAAGATTAGCCTCATGTGACTATGTTTGGACTTATTAAAAAAATTGCTTCAGGAACATTACATTTTCATGATCAGATAGTTTCCTGAAAATATTAAACAAAACTAGAAAACGTGTTTAATAGTTATTTGGATTACATTTCATTAAAAATCTTTACGATCTCTGTTAACAGGCCAGCACATCTGAATGTCAAGGAGGACCCTGCACTGAAGGTTTTATAATGCTTTATCTATTCCAAGTTATACAACAGAAAAATGTTCTCAAACAAGCACATGTGACTTTGCCTACATCTGCATTTAAGATTCTAATGCACTTTTTTTTATTCTTCTGTTTAAATTATTAACTATCAACACTAGAATTGAGCATGGTACGTATTCAGAATTATGTTCAAGTAATTAGTGGCTATTTTGTTAATAAAGATGAAGTTTCAATCGTAGACTTGATAATTTTACCCTACAATTTTTAAATATATAAAAAATAGCATTTTTAAAAACTATAATGGTAAGGCAAAATGTTCTCATCAGATTCGGTGGGCAGATTGGACAGCGAACACAGCTTTCCTGAACCTGGAACTCACAGTTCTGCCACACAGCTATAGCAAAAGGGAAAGTTTTCCTTCTCAAAGGGGAATGAACAGGCTCATAGGTGTACAATATGAAACTGCTGAGTATAGAGGAGGCTCCTTTCTCAAAGTTATAGAAAGATCAAGACACACTGATATTATTTAAACCCCTAAATATAGCCATTTCTGAAACCAAAAGCGATATCCAGATTGTTGCAATGGTGTGAATCAACAATTTCAAATTTTTTTCCCTCTTTAATTTACTTTGGATCTTCGTCACTAACAACTGAAAGACTGCCTAATATTTCGGTGTTCATTATTTTTAGGTGGTGTTGTTTAATTTCCTACTGTACTGTCAGATGCCATTCAGTGCATAACTTAGACCTTAAGAATATTTTGTTGTTAACTTGCTTGAAAATAAAATGATCTTGTAGCACATAAGAGAGTTTAAGAAGCTCTCCTTCAAGGAAAATGTATCCATTTCTGTCCCCTACCTAAGCTGAGAAAGACTTTCCCCTTCTCAGCTGCCATAGCAGCACCCACAGGGTAACTAGTGATTGACATGTCTGTAAACTCCCAAGGACCAGGACCAAATCTTTCATCTCTGTATTTCCAGAGCCTAGCCAAGTACTTGACGTGTAGCAAGAATTCAGGAAATGCTTGTTAAATTATTGGGACTCAACACCACACAGCTAACTACTTGCCTGGCCCTACTTGGCTATCTCACATCCAATTGTAAACAGCCCTTCCAAAACTTCCCATTCTCAAACCCCTTGAGACAAACTACCTTGCCTTCCTTTTTTATGATTCACAAATGATTTTGCCTCCTACTTAATTGACAAAATAAACAAGGCATGAATTCATTCTATTTCCTGTCCCTGTATCTACAGACACCAGCAATCCCCGACCCCTTCTCCCTGCCAGTCTCAGAGCATAAGGTATCCCTCTCTCCAACGCTCAGAATGTATACTTTCCCATTTACACCAAGTTCAAGATCTTATTCCATTTGTTATCTTCCTTCTTTCTCTAAAAAAATGAAATGTCTTCCTCCCTCAAAAGCAATTCCGACAAAACCAGAAATTGATGTGTGGGGTCTAATTAAACCAAAAAGCCTCTGTCCACCAAACTAAAACTAACAACAGAGTAACCAGAACCTATATAATGGAAGAAAATATTTGCAAACCATGCATTCGACAAAGGTCTAATATCCAGAATCTATATGAAATTTTAATAACAAGCAAAAAACAACCTCATCAAAAAATGCGCAAAAGTTATGAAGAGACACTTCCCCAAAGAAAATATAAGTGGCCAACAAACATATGCAAAATATTCTCCACATCATTAATCATCAGAGAAATGCCAAATCAAAACCACAATGAGATACCATCTCACACTAGTCAACTGCTATTAATAAAAAGTCAAAAGGCCAGACACAGTGGCTGATATCTGTAATCCCAGAACTTTGGGAGGTCAAGGCGGGTGGATCACCTGAGGTCAGGAGTTTGAGGCCAGCCTGACCAGGATATGGACTCCTATTGTATTCATGTTGCTTCAAAGAACATGATTTCATTCTTTCTTATGGCTGCATAGTATTCCATAGTATATATGTACCACACTTTTAGTCCAACCCTGATTGGCACATAGATTGATTCAGTGTCTTTGCTATTGGGAAAAGGGCTGCAATGAACATGTAGTTGCATGTGTCTTCTTGGATATATACTCACTAATAGGATTGCTGGGCTGAATGGCAGTTCTATGTTCTTTCAGAAATCTCTCAACTCCTTTTCACAGTGGCTGAACCAATTTACTTTCCCATATTCTATGTCAATTAATGAAGGAACAGAAAACCAAATACTGCATGTTCTCCTTATAAGTGGGAGGTAATAATATCTATACATGGACATAAAGACAGCAGCAATAGAAACTGGGGTCTACCAGCAGGTAGAGAAAGAGGAAAAAGGGTTGACAAACTAACTATTGAGTACCATGCTCAGCACCTGACTGATGGAATCATTTGTAACCCAAACCTCAGTATCACACAGTATGCCTGGGTAACAAACCAGCACATATACCCACGGAATCTAAAAGTTGGAGGAAGAAAAATTTTTTTAAAGTGATATTATATATAAAAATTTATCTCCAAATTATAAAAATTTTGAGATGGACTATGTTTTATTGCATCTTTATATTTAGATAAATGATAATAAAGAGATTATATTTAATTAAATGCAAATTTGTTCTGCCATGAAAATGTTAATCTATAGAGAAGAGTCACTCACCAAACATTAAAAACATTAAAAAATCATATAAATAAATATATTTGAAATCATTTCAGTTTTGGGGAAAATCTCTTTGTGATCACCTGTCACTAATAAGCTATAAATATATGTTAAGACAAATAGAGTAGGCAAAACTTATAGTTGAAAACATTTTATTTCTTGAAAGCATGTTTACCATTATAATGGCATAAGTAATTTTTCAAATTTTACTAAAGGTTATTTGGAAATTACTGGAAACCAGAATGAAAGATAAAGAAATTTTAGGCCAGGCGTAGTGGCTCACACCTGTAATCCCAGCACTTTGGGAGGCCAAGGTGGGTGGATCACCTAAGGTCAGGAGTTCAAGACCAGCCTGGCCAACGTGCTGAAACCCCGTCTCAACTAAAAATACAAAAATCAGCTGGGCACAGCAGCACATGCCTATAAACCCAGCTACTGGGCACGGCAGCACGTGCCTGTAATTCCAGCTACTTGGGAGGCTGAGGAGGAGAAGAATGATTATTTTCTTCCTGATGGTCCCTCAAGGAGCATAAGGCATGTCTAAATTTTCATTTCTTTCATTTTAATGGTTCCAAACTAAATACTTAAAATGTTTCTGATGCTTTGAGTCACTCGAAGACATCAAACCATTCATTAGCATTGGATCCTTATTTCTGAAGAAGAAATCTCAAAACAATTTTAGCCAACCCCAGATGAACATCGGTATAAGACCAACCTTGCAGTCGGCCTCATCCCTTAGGCTAGTTTCCTTCCCAGGCTTCTGAACAAATGGTTACTCAAAGGACAAAATCAAAGGCCTGTTTCATACATGTGGCAGAAACATATTTTTTAAATGAATAAAAAAATATATTTTAAAATATATTTGTCTCATATTCAATACAAACTTTAAACACACGGCTGTGAAGGTAGATAGGAACTTCTTACTTCTTATAATCTTAAGAGTAAGAGCTATGATTTATTATTATTAATGAATTTTGGAGTAGCATTGTTCTCTACCATAAGGCAATTCCAACTCAAAATTTTCTTCCCATTAATGACTGATACTACAGGTAGAAATAAAAAGCACCATGAAGAGACAAAAAAATCCAATAACTCCTCTATCAGCTAGTTGTTTAAGTGCCCCAAGGCTGTTTCCTCATGTGTAAAATAAACATAACACTAGCTACTTTGCAGAGTTCTTGTGAGGTTTAGATAATGCATGATCTCCCCTAAATTGTACTTTTCAGCCTTTATATCTAGGCACTTTCTCCATGTGCATCTTATGTTCTGTTCAAATCAAACGCCTCGACGTTCTCAAATGGTATCAGCTTCATTCATCCTCTTGGCTTTCAACACGTTCTTCCTCTATTTACTTGGGTAATAGGGACTAATTCATCAAGACTTAAGGAAATCTTCCATGACCACATGAGAATATCAGTCTATTCTCTAGGCTCCAAGATAAACTTATACAAATTTTACTCTTATATTTACTTGTTTATTATTCCAACTCCTTGACACTATATGTTCTTTGAGACCCTAAACTATGCCTTCCATCTCTTCCGTCTCATGTGCACTTAGCACATGCCTAACCCATGATCGAAAAAACAAAAAAAAAATCAATGCTTAAATGAATGCATGACATACACAAAGCAGTGGGCTTATTGTCTGTGATACAGAGGGGATTAGTTTAGATTAGCTGAATCTAAAATTTAAACCATTAGAGATGGTTTCACTGATCACAATGATATGACTTCATTTGTGTCATTTAAGTTTCAGAACAATAACGGCTAGTGGTCCTGAGATGTGTTTTATAAAGAAAATGAAAAACATCATCAAATGATTCTCACATATGGTCAGCACACTCTGTTAAGAATATTTTGTCTTGTTTGTATTAGGTTAGCTTCAAGGTCTTTCAGCTTACAAATCCCACGAAACATGCATACTGACACACAAGACTCCAATATACCACAAAGCTAAATTGTAAGCATGCTTTTCTCAAGTTTCAATGTGGTCACTGAACTCAATTGGTTAGCAGTAGTATTTGAAGGCTTATATATACTTCCTGCTGTTGGTCAGTATGAATTTTTATTAAAACAATTATATTGTCATAGTCTAAGCTATATATTATGTTTAGAATAACAGTGAAGGCATGGAAAAAATGATTCTAAATAGTCATTTTCTGTAGCTAAAAATTATAGAACAAACTATACTCAACTTGCTATAAGTTATAATTAAAATTGTTCAAAAGGAACAGAAAATAGCAATAAAACAAGAAACAAATCCTAAGAGTGAATTCCAGCTCTTCCTGGTATAAAGAAATGCATTACTGAGGTACTTGAGTTAGGGAATTGCGTGACACAGAGAGGCAGACTTCAAGCAGATGACTACATGAGCAGCAAAATGCAGGATAGAATTTAAAGGCAAAAAAATTGGAAAGAGGTGGGCAATTACGTAAAAAATCTTCAGGTACTCACACTCTAGAGCTATGGTCCACACTGGGCTAAATAAGCTGTTTATACTGCTACATTTCCGGCCCTCAAAAAAGTCAACTTTCCTTGTACTTTCGAGCACAGAATGAATAGCTTAGCTGGTGGGTGTAAAGTTTATATTCTACAATTCATTTATTAGGTTGGTGCATGGTAATTGCAGTTTTTAATCATTACTTCCTAAGGCAAAAACCGCAATTACTTTTGCACCAAACTTATAACTTTACTTTTTATCACTGATATGGTTTTCCATACAGGTCTTCTTACAGACGGAAAAAAAATATCCTTTAACTTTACAATTAAAAGGAACATTTTCTTCATTCTCCTCCTTCTTCCCAAGAGGGTGTTCCTGAATGAAAAGGAACATCTAGTTCCTCTGTCCTCTGAGTTCTCGGGACTTTTGCTAAAATGTCCTGTGATTTGCCCAGTCTGCTGGCAATCCTCTCCTGGTAACAGTGATTTGTCTGCCCTGGTTTATTAACGGTACCCACACCTGATGATCATGGAATTGCCATTGTACCTGGTGGTGAGTTCTCTGCATTCTGCATCCTCCACTACTCAGCTCCTTGGTCCACTGGTCCTCACAGAATCTGAACACTGGAGAGGAGGTGGAGAGGAAGCCCTCCACTGTTGACTCTGTGGTGTGCAAGACTCGTTCAAGGTAACCTTAGCCTCTCCCATTAGCCACCCCAATGTCATATTGGACATTTCACTATAAAGAGGGTCTACAACCTGCCCCAGGTTCTGGAATTTGGAACAATCAATTAAACTTTTACTTGTACACTCCTAGTTTCAAGATCTCACCTAATGGTGACAGGATGGAGAAGGAAAAGTGTTCTGCCAAATTTCTTGATATTCTTCCCCTTCAGTGATCTTCCCCAGTACAGGGGAGATTTGCTCATTCCTATGTTGTGGGAATTTCCCATGTGTTCTGTCCTTTGTTCCTCTCTATTTTATTCTACTCCAAGATCCCCACATCGAGTTCTAACTTGTAAGAATACCATAATATACATCTCCTCCTTTTTTCTACCTCAAAAAAGCATGGTTTTTGCAAACAAAAGGTGCTTGCTTGGAGACTACCATCTTGCTATACATGTTTGAAAGATCAAAGCCAAATGATGACTCTATTGTTTATTCTCATCTGGGTTGATCCTGTGCAAGAAGCAATGAATGCTATTGATTTAATGAGTTGGGGGAATCAAGGAACAAGTAGGAACTTGGCATTACCAGGAATCTAGACACATTATTTTAGTATTTCTAAAATGTATACTTGAAATATCCATATCAAATCCAAACATATAGTTCAGAAGAAAAGATTTTCATAAAAGTATATTTTACTTAGGTCATTCTTAAGAGTTTCAATATCATTAACAAATTATCCTTTTTTGGCACAACCTTTCCATTGCTGTTGAGAAAATAAGACAGAAATAAAGATCATAGAGTCTTTCTCCCTAAATCTACTGATCTAAAACAGAATTTTCCATTCTTAATGTGTGGAGAAATTACTATAATAAAGAATGGTTTCTAATAGTAGAAGTGTATCTCTTTAAACCCATGACCAAAATATCACATATTCAATGTTCAAAAAGACGATGGTCTAAAAGTATAATATTTAAGCCATTTCAAGTCAGATCTATTCCCAAAGGCATCCTAAACAGCAATTTACATTGAGGTTGTTGTAATCTTTCCTCTCTAGGGGGAATAACAAGTCAAACTAAGAAGTCTCTAGTCAAAGTAAATAATAAAAGCCACCACTGATTGAGCACCTATTATGTACCAAGAATTCTTCTAAGGGCATTGGAGGTATGATTTCATTCAATCTTCACTGCAGTCTTTCAAGGTAAGTATAGAAAATGAAGGCACAGAAAGGCTAAGCTGCTTTCTCAACATCACTCCACGCATTAGTACATTCAGAATTTGAACCCAGGCAAACTCATCCTGTTGTACTTATATCTATCCACTATGCTGTACTAGCTCATAGGTAAAGGAAATCCAAGGGCACTGAGTTTAAAATGTGAAAAGAAAAAAACTAGGCACAAAAGCCCCTGCTATCTTTGTAAGGACAAAAGAATGGACTGAGATTCCATATTTAGAGTTGGCATGCGTAATAATTCCCAGAACCATATGTTTCTAATGACCGGATCATTGGGTCTTTCATTTCTGATCATTTGACATTTTTAAGCATGAATCATCTAATGAAAAAATTACAGGGTTTCTTTTGAACACACTGTTTATTTGTCACCAAGAGATCTCAGATATACTTTAAACAAATTTCTTCTATAAAGGAAAGACTACATACCCTCATGAATGGCATAATCCAAAAATAGAAATTATTTAAAACAGCTCTAACACCTTTTCTAAATTTCCTACATTGTGAAATGACAGCAGTGTCTCCCTTTCAACACTGCCTTCTAGTCAATGTAAAAAGAAATAAACCATCCCCACATGCTCATATTTGGTGTTTACTTTTCCATCAGTCATCTAAAATGGGACACAGGAAAAGGGATGTGTCGTCTCTATTAGAAAGAGAAGAAAAGTGAGGGGAAAAAAATCTAATGCAACAAGAGGGTTGCCAGATTTGGAACTGATTGAAAGAGTTTTGTGTCACCAAACATTTTTCAAAGACCTATCAATCTGCAACTCTTTTTATAAACCAACCTGTAATGAGTGGTGTTTCCACACATTTTCTTCACACAGTTGCTTCTGGGTTTGGCAGTGCCTTTGATTTGAAAAAGAATTTCAAACTTTAGATGATCACACAGAACCCTTTTGGCATCATGGAAAAGAATATTTAGATCATAAAGACTTAAAGGAATGTAAGCTAGAGTTCCAAGTAGTTTAAACTTTCATTACAAAGATACTGAAAGCCACATTGCTGTGCTTACAATAAGTATGTTTATAAGCAATGCCATTTGTAACTCTAATTAAATGAGAACTGAAAAAAAAGTAAGAAAGAAAACTACGCTTAAAAAATTAATATTAAGTGAAAAATTCTACCGTATATCAAATAGCAAGATAGACCTGAACATCATCATAATGTTTTTATTCACATCTTCTGGCATCAAGGGAAAACCACCTTGGAAAACCAACAAATCCTTAAAATAACAGAAAAATGCCAGCACTAACAGTGGTATACTTAGTACTCTGGGAAAATTCAAAGAAAGTAGAGTAATGAAATTTGTCACCTGCTGACTGGTTTCTGCTGCTTCCAAAAACAAAGAGCACAGCAGACTAGGTTCAGAATGTACAGACAGAAGAGCAGATTCTTAACTGTAAAGTGATTGACTCCATTATAAACAAAAATTTTCCCCCATCCAATCTCTCCCAAACCACTGGTTCTCAACGTTTGATCCCTAAACAGCTGCATCAATGTCATTGGGGAACTTTTAGAGATACACATTCTCAGGCCCCAACCAAGACCAACTGGGTAAGAAACTCTGAGAGTGAGGCCCAATAATCTGTTTTAATAAACCCTAAAGATTATTTTAATGCATACTAAAGTATGAAGTACGTTGCCTTAAATGTCACAACACGATCAATAACAAGTAGAGAAACTGTGAATCCTGATGGTGAAAACAGTTAACAGCTATTGAGGGCTAACTAAGCAAAGCATTCTTCATGGCATATTACTTATATTCTCCTACTTAATCCTTATGGCATGTACTAAGTCAATGCAACTTATTAGTTTGACAGGGCACAATGAAAAGAAATAACAAAGAAAAAACAATGTTATTATGAAAAGAGTGAGTTTCCTGAATGCACATCTATCAACAGCAACAGAGGCAAAAACCCCAGGAGGCCTCAAAAGAGGATTTTTGCATACCTTCAAAGCAACTTTTAACAGTAAAAATCTTCATAAAACTTCTCCTGAAAGACTGACAGGTAACAGTCTAGTATATTCATGAGTCAACTTCTGAATTAGTTCCATTCTTGGGAGCTGGACTGAGTCCAGTGAGGCAGAGGCACTTAATAGCCTTGGAGACAAGACGGATGGCAGATAGTGCAGCCAGATTGTCCCCAAGTCTGACCAGCACATAACGCAAACACCATCTTCTGCGCCTCTGCTCCCTTATGTAATTAACGGATATTCTTGATGTCAGTGCACAGAAAGCATAAAGGAGTTCAAGATATAAAACATGATTGTGTCTAAGTATTTAAATGACAGCTAAACCAGAAAATCAGTATCAAGCACTTCTTTTTGATCCCTTTATTTAGTTCTATAACTCTATCACCTTTTTTTCAGTAATCCTGGCTTAAAACCTTTATGCTTGTTAAGTATTCGTATTTTCTCTCTCTCTCATCCAAGAAATTACCAGATCCTAAAGTTATTATGTTCAGATTCTTCTAAATGTCACTTTCTTTCCATTCCAACTTCCTTCACACCATCTCAGGCCCTCACCATCTCATCCTAGATCACTGAACAATCTCTTAATCCTTTTCCTTTATACTTCTCATGACACCACTGTCAAATACAGACACTTTCCCCACAATGCTTTCTTGCACAAAACCCATCAATACTTCATTACTGACAGGGTCCAAACTCCTAAGACATAAATATAAACATCTTCACAGCTTGGCTACAACTTTATCTCTGGCTCTTTCCTTATGTGAACCCTACACTCCAATCACAGTTCTATATTCACTATCTTAAAAACATGTCACGAATGTTCGTTCCAGTAACTCTTCTTCATCCTTCTCCAAATCTTTGGACAAACAGTGATTGATGCAAAATGCCAACGTGAGAATAGGCATTAAAGCAGAGAATAAATTAAAGCTTGCTTACTCTCCAGGATTTAATTATAGATCAGTGCCTCTAATTTCATTATTCTGTTATATTGAATTTACAACTGTTAGGACAAAATAATGAAAGTTTAACAGTTTAACAAAGGTCTTTGCTTAACCTATATAGAAGCATTTGAATTAAATACTGAGCTAGTGCTATTCCAGAAGCCAAACATAAACATATTTATGAAGGAAAAAGGCTTCTGCCCCAGAGGCTCACATTGTAGGGGTGAAGTAGACATGCCCCTCCACTCTCTACCACATCATCACCTTGGTCACCCTTCCTGGGACACAGCCACAAATCATTGCTGAAAGAATAGGAATTCCTCTTTGTATTTATGAAACAACCCTCCAACTACCAAAGCTTCCCAATTGAATCCTTCAAATATAACTATTAAAAAACTACAGAAGCCAATAATGTGACAATATCCTACAAATAGAACTAATCCCATAGAATTTCTGAAAGAAACAAAGAAATTTTAAGAGAATTATTATTATTATAATCAATAAAACTGAAGAAATACAGCATTCCCTTAAAAACAATGTTCAGAAAAAAGCAAAGAAGAATAAGAGGAGGAAGAACAGAAAGAACTGGAGGGAGAGAAATAATTAGCATTTCTGGAAATTAAAAGCATTGTGGTCAAATGTTTTTAAAAATAAATACATGAGCAAATTAGCAAGATGGATATGAATAAAGATTCAATTAATGATTTGGAAGATCATAAGAAATCACTTAGGACTAAAGTAGGTCCTAGCAAACACAACATGTCCTAGCAAAAAGACATCAGAAATATAGCATATTTAAAAAACAGGCATTCTTTGCCAACAATCTGATGTCCAGCAAAAAATCTGGAAAATTATTAAAATAAATATGAGTTTACTAAGCCAGTTGGAAACAATGTCAACATATAAAATCAGTAGCTAGCAATCACAAATTAGAAAATGAAACTCTTAAAGATCTCATTTGGAAAACAAATAATACTCATAAACTAAGAACAAGGGTAAAGTAAATGTGCAAAACATATTTTTTAACTGCCAACCTAACCATGGACATAAGAAGACTTAAATCCTAGAGAAATACCATGCTACTATCGAAAGATTCAATATTATGAAACTATAAATTTGCCCCCAAATTAGTCTATGAATTAGATGAAATCCTCTCATTTAATTCTAAAATCTACATACAATAGATCCATGAAATCAGCAAGAACATTTGTTTTAAAAGAAAAAAAATTGAGAGAAAATTTGGCCTACTACTGTACTATGTAGCCACAGTAGTTAAAAACTAGCAAGAAGGCCGGGCGCAGTGGCTCAAGCCTGTAATTCCAGCACTTTGGGAGGCCGAGACGGGCGGATCACGAGGTCAGGAGATCGAGACCATCCTGGCTAACACGGTGAAACCCCGTCTCTACTAAAAAAATACAAAAAATTAGCCGGGCGCGGTGGTGGGCGCCTGTACTCCCAGCTACTCGGGAGGCTGAGGCAGGAGAATGGCGTAAACCCAGGAGGCGGAGCCTGCAGTGAGCTGAGATCCGGCCACTGCACTCCAGCCTGGGTGACAGAGCAAGACTCCGTCTCAAAAAAAAAAATTAAAAAAAAAAAAAAAAAAAAAACTAGCAGGAAATTAATCCAGGAATATATAGACTAGGCAGTAAACAGATTAAAAAGTCCAGCAAACAATCCATGCATACATGGGATTTATCTTGATAATGATTTTCTCCTTTACTAGGATTCTCAGAGCTCCTTTTCAACTAGGCCATAAGCCAAGGAATGTGGGCAGTTTTTAGAAGCTGGAAAAGGCAAAGAAGTAGATCCTCCCCTAGAACCTTCAATGGGACCTTAACATTGTCAACACCATGATTTTAGCCCAGTGAGACCTATTTTAGACTTTAGATATCCAGAACTAGAATAAATTTGTGTTAGTTTAAGGCACTATGTGGAAGTTTTTTCTAGCAATCATAGAAAACTAATACAATCACACACTCATCAGGTTATAAAAATACTAAGATATCCTCTGCTTTTGACATCACAGTCTCCTCCATGGAGAAAACAGGTACATTTGTATATCAAAATTCTTAAGATAGGTATTAAATGTCAAGCCATAAGACTTTCTAATTATTTGAATTATACATAATTTCATTATATCTGCTGATAGTCTGACTTCATAAATCTTTAGATATCATAAATGCCTGCATGTTAGATAAAATTTATTTGGGGGATTTTGATATAAGAAATAATAATACCCACTAATATCCAATAATATCATATAAGAAAGAATAATATCCACCAATATTATTGGTTGAAAGGGACTTACCTCTTTCCCTAAATATCTCAGTCTTTGCTATAAGGACTTTCTTCATGGCTTTCTTAATTCCATTGACACTATTGTAAAATTATTTGCTAATAAAATAGGAATCAAAAGGGATAATCACTTACTATATTTTGTCAGCTTCATTCAATAATCTGGCAAACATTAATTACATATTATTAAGCTTTTATGCATAAAATGTATTTTTGTAACAGACTGAATTCTAAAATTTTTAGAAAGTTAGCAAAATGTTTGTCAGTTGAAATTTCTTAAGAGCTTCACCTATAATAGCAGTGTGAAAACTTCAACAAGAGAGGTCAACAATGACTTGTTAATATGCACATGGGACAAACATTTTGTATTACATCTGCAATTTTTGGTTTATTCGTATAGCAACTGCAAACAGGTCTACTCAACTGTTAAAACTAAGAGGAAAAAGAAGAACTCAGTCTAGTTACTGCCTGGATGGAAAATCTAAAATATTTATGAGATGTTTTCCTTTGTTGTACATTACATATTTCCTACAGAAGTTTTTCTCCAAATTAACATTTTTTTCTTGCACATTCAGTATCAGGATGGGTTGAGGGAGGAGACAGAAATCACACCATTTCTCCTTTCAGGGATAGTGTGATAGAAAGATTAATTTAGTAAAAACATTAAGTTGTTAACTAGGTAACTGTAAGGATAAAAAGAGAACTCTAAGATATAACAATGGTAGCAACTAGTTTAAGTAGTTATCACCCCTGTGGCAGGTTATTAAACAATGGAAAACATTAAAATTAATAACTTAGAAACTTAGAGAAAGGGCTTTTGAAGTTAAAACTCAGACCTCTCTAAGGAGGACAGGCTGCCCAGTTAGAGTTGGTTTCTCTGAGACAGTACATTTTGAAATTAATTTGCAAGTGTTAGAGAAACTACAAGTTTGAATTAGCTGCTGGTACATGAAAGAACTGCTGCTGCCAAAGTAAACAAGTGTTACTAGGGTGATGACTATTAGAACCATAGACAAAATGAAGTCCATGAGCAGAAAGCAGAAAAACAGAAAAGGGAAAGTCTTTTCATCCTCTTCCTACCTTGTCAATTCCCTCTAATGTCTATTCTGTGTAAAATTCAAACAGGAAGTCAGGTTGCAAAGCAGAAATGTGGTTTATAGAATTCCAGGTCCAACATCACAAAACAGAATATAGAAGGGTAAATATCCTGCTGAGAAACAACTTAGTAGTTGACATAGCTTTGGTGAACTTACATCTAAATATATTCTTTCATACAATAACAACACCACCAATCTCTGTTTCCACTTAACAAAGATGCAACTATTATTAGTGCAAATGCAGACACTCTCTCTTCAAAGCGAGTAGACACGAAATCCCAACAATCATAGTATTCATTCCTATACTACATTATTCCCCAATTTCAGACACAGTCTCATTTGAATTTTCTTACCTAGCACTACATGAAAAATTAATCTCTAAAAAAACTAAAATAAGAAAAAAAAGAAGAGATATAAAAGAATAAAATATGCACAGCTGCTACAGTCTTTATTTATGCAACTGTTCATGAGGCTGTCACTACTGTTTATAACTTCCTTCTTTCACTATTCCCTGTTTCTCCTAACATCAGCCAAGACTTCACTGGTCAGTAACCTATGCCTTCTTTCTTGAAATGTCTGAATTCTTACTACTATCTAAATGGAAGTACCAAGAGACTTCCAAGAGAATGCCCTACCTCCCTTGTGTAGCCCAATTTTCCATTAGGAAAGGAAAATTACAATCATGTCGGAAGGTGAAGGCAGAGCCAGCACTTCACATGGCTGGAGAAGGAGCAAGAAAGATAGGCAGGGAAAGTACTGTACTACACGCTTAAAAAATAAAACAAACAAAAAAAAATAAAACAAAAAACATATCTTCTGAGAACTCACTTACTATCATGAGAACAGCACCGCTGTAGCATTCTGTGGGCTCCTCTGAAGGTAGAAGTTTCCCTTAAAATATAATAACTAATACATTAACAAAGTTCTTTTATATCCATTATTTCACTAGATGTTAAGATAGCCTTGGGAGACAGATGTTTGCACCACTTCATAAACCATGAAGCTGAGCTTCACAGGGGCAGACTTTCTCTAGATTACAGTACTAAAAGCCAGATTTTCTGACCGAAACTCTTAGAAACCAAAAAAACCCCTCCAAAGTTTAATAGACACTAGAATTTATTTAACCTGTCCCATCTTTAGCTTTTCTAATTATATTCAATGCTACTTGTTGAAAAACTATCAAAATTCTAGTATTGTAAGGATACCATGTGTCCTTTTAGTGTTTTGTTTTTATTCCATATGTCTTAAGAAACTTGGTATTAGTATATCCTAAATATGAATTGACTGTCAACTCTTAAGTCAGAGTTTTCTTTCTGTCTGTAATAAGTAAAGCCAGTTCCCCATTGTCTATTTCCATAGTCTTTCAAACTTTGAATTTAGATGCTATCCACCTTCTTTTTAAAATAGTCCAAATTCCAAAGCATAATATGGTATAACAGAACCACACACTATTGGTAACTCTATCATTTACTCAGTATCTGGAATAAATGAGCAGTTGAAATGAGTGCTTCAACAAATTTGGAGTCTGTTGGACACCTTTCTAAATTATCTATTTATTACCTATCTGAATTATCCTAATTCTCCATCAGAGTTTCACACTGAATCTGTCTTTGCAATATAGGTTTCTCCTACTGGAAGGAAAAGTAATTTTTATTAATTTCTAACTTAATATAAGATTTCTTTGTTTGTAACTATGAGCTAATGTATCAACAGCTTGTCGTATCTTTTATAAATTGGCCCATTAAAAATATTTATTATACTTTCTATTCTCCTGGCAATTTATTTCAGAGATTTAATTCAGACATATAATGTCAAAATTTTCTCAATCCTTTCTCTTCTTGGCTCTAAGAATTTTCTGTGTCTACCGAACATACAGCATTTTGTGCCATCTCTTATGCAGTGTTGTTTCACTGAATATTTTATTTATTAAAATTACTTATTTAGAAATAATTGCAGACATACAGAAGAGTTGAAAAAATACTACAAAGGGTTCCTATGTACTCTAGCTAGCTTCCCCTAACGCAAGCATCTCACATAACCATGGTACAACTGCCGAAACCAAGAATCTCATATTGGCAAAATTCTATTAACTAAACTAAAGACTTTGTTCAGAACCTTGTTTCACTAATGTCCTTATCCTGTACCAGGATCTAACTCAGGGTCACACTTAGAATTTAGTTGCCTTGTCTTCTTCATTCTAGGACAGTTACTCAGTCTTTCCTTGTCATTCATGGAGATGGCATTTGTGACCAGATATTTCATGGAATGCACTTCAATTTGTGTTTGTCCGATGTTCTCTCACTATTAGATTGAGGTTATGGACTTTTGGAGATACTATTGCAAAAGTGGTGTGCCCTTCTTCTGCAAATTATATCCAGGAATACATGATATTGGTGTCTAAGTTACCAAGCACAAAGAGTTAAGGTGCATTTGTTAACTGGAAAACTTTTATAAAGAAAACATATTATATTCCCTTATTCCCTAATTTATTTATGTAAGCATTTATTGTGTCATGAATATTTATTTTATTCTTTGAGTTGTCACTCAAAGAATTCTGGTCTATTTATTGTTATTTGGATTATCTTTTGTGAAGTTTGTTCTAACTTTGGCCATTGGGAGTTCTTTTTGGTTAGATCCTATATCTTTTTTACTTTTCTGGCACCACTAGACTTTCAGACATATTTTAGATGGTTTCCTGTACCCGCCCTGGAATCAACCACTACTCCAAGAAGCTCTGATACTTTTAAATAGGAAAAGATGTTTGGAAAGCAAGATCTGGGAGCTAAATAAGTTCCTGACATCTGGAATACAACTGCTTCTAGAACATCATATATATGAATACTAATTAATGCATGCATACATAACTATATTCATTTCTGCATCTAAGTATCTGTTTGCATTTTAAAAACAACACCTGAGTTGACATTGGTTCATTCTATTACTCCCACTTGGTTTATTAACGACATCTTTCTACAACATAAGTAATCTGGCTTTCATTATCTAAAATATATTTGCTTATGTGTTCAAACCTAGTATACAGATAAAATAGTTTCATAATTGTTAGCCCATGCCCATTTGAAAAACAAATTTACCAGTTGGAAGACATTGTTTAGATGTAGTCATCATTGTGCTTGGCCTTAAAGGCTCTCCTCAAAATAACTGGTTTCAAGGCTACTTCAATCAGCTCTTTTCTTCCCTACCCATTTCAGTGGGGTCATTCATTTGTCACATTCTGGATTCCATCTTGGGTTCTCTTGATATCCCGGTTGATTTTTTCTTCATATACATATACTATTTATACTGTAGGCTTGAATGAATTTTGATAAATGCATAAAGTTCTGCGTGCACCACCACAGTACCATATAGAAGAGTTCAATCTCCTGCCAAATTCTCTTGTGCTACCCTTCTGTAATCACCGCCTACCTCCATTCTCAAGCATCAGCAACCACTATTCTGTTTTCTGACTCTATAGTTTTTCCTTTCAGATAATGGTGTACTAATGGAATTATATAATATGCATCTGTTTGTGGCTGGCTTCTTTCATACAGCAATATAGATTTAAGATCTACCAGGATAGGTAGAAGGGGTGGCAACTTCCAGACAACAGCATGAGGACTTTCATGGACCAACTACTCTACAGCAAATCAACCATAGGTGGTGAAAATCATTATTAAAAACAACATGTAACACTTCTATAAAGATCATCCTCAGAGCATACAGCAATGAAAGAAATACTTAGAGAAGTAAAATCTGCTAAATTTCAATAAGAACATCGATACTAGGCCCAAATGTCAAACTTAACAGATAAAATCTTCAAAATAGTCATTATAAATATGTTCAGACAACTAAAGGAAACCAATATCCTTTTATGATAAAAACACTCAACAACTCAAAATACAGAGGAACCTTCTAATCCTGATAAAAGGTACCCATGAAAAGAACACAGTAAACTTTATTCTTAATGGTGAAAGATTGAATGCTTTGTTTCTTAAATCAGAAACAAGACAAGGATATTTGCTTTCACCACTGCTATTTAACATTCTACTAGAGGTCCTATCCAGGGAGATCGAGAAAGAAAAATACAATGAAAGAAAAGGGAAAGAAAAGAAAAGAAAAAAAGACAAGAAAAGAAAGGCATCCAGATTGGATAGGAAGATAACGTGATCTTGCGTTTTAAAAATCCGAAGGAATTCACATCAAAAAAAAAAAAATGCTACAGGAACTAATAAGTGAGTTTAGCATGATAGAAAGATACAAGATTAACATACAAAATTAATTTAATTTATATGTAACAGCAATTAAAATAAAAAATTCAAAAGTGAAATTAAGAAATAAATTTCATTTACAATAGTATCAAAAAGAAAAAAAATTACTCAGGTATAAATTTAACTAAAGAAGTGAAAGACTTACTCACTAAAAATTGCAAAACATTTTTGGAAGCAATTAAAGAAGACATAAATAAATGTAAAATTATATCACCTTCATCAATCAGAAGACTTAATTAATATTGACAAGACATCAGTATGAACTAAAATTGCAGATTCAATACAATTCCTAACAAAATCCCAACTGGATTCTTACAAGAAATTTCCAAGGTATTCCTAAAATTCATGTGGAAATGGAAGGGGCCTAGAAAAAACAAAACAATCTTGAAAAAGAAGAACAAAAATTTGAAATGATACTTCTTCATTTCAAAATTTAACAACAGAGCTACAGTAATCAAGACAGAGTGGTATGGGCAAAAGGATAGATATATAAATTAATGAAACAAAATACACCCTCACATTTATAATGAACTGATTTTCAACAAGGGTCCAGAACAATTCAATGGGGAAAGAGCAGTCTTTGTAATAACTGGTGCTGTGCCAAGCGGTTACTCACATGCAAAAGAATGAAATTAGACTCTTACCTCATACCCTATACAAAAAATGACTCAAAATGGACTAGAAACTTGAATGTAAATGGTAAAACCATTAAATTATTAGAATAAAACATATTCCTAAATCTTCATGTCTTCAAATTAGGTAATAGTTTCTGGGATATGATACCAAAAGCACAAGTAATAATGTTTTTAAAAATGGGTAATTAGTGCTTCATCAAAACTAAAAACTTTTGTATGTCAAAGAATACAATCAAGAAAATGAAAAGAAAACCTACAGAATGGAAGAGAATATTTTCAAGACATATATTTGATTAGGAACTTTTCCAGATGTTCTCAAGAACTTTTATAACTCAATAATAATAGACAAATAACCAAATTTTTAAAAGGACAAAAGATTTGAATATACTTTTTTTCAAAGCAGACAAAGAGCCAATAATACCTTAAAAGATTTTCAACATTATTGTCATTAGTGTAATGCAAATAAAAACTACAATGAGATACAACTTCATGTACACCAGTATAGGAAGGAAGGAAGGAAGGAAGGAAGGAAGGAAGGAAGGAAGGAAGGAAGGAAGGAAGGAAGGAAGGAAGGAAGGGAGAGAGGGATGAAAAAAATAAAGAAGTGTTGGTAAAGATACGGAGAAATTCATAGCCTCACACATTGCTGGTGGATTTGGAAAATGGCGCCGCCACATTGGAAAATATTTCAGCCATTGTTTAAAATGTTCAACATAGAGTTATCATATGACCCTGCAATTCCACTCTTAGGTACTTACTCAGAAGACTGGAAAACCATATGCCCATATAAAAGACTACATGAATTTACATAGACATACTATTCATAGTAGCCCAAATTTGGATACAATACAAATGCCTATAACAGATAAATGGCTGAGTAAAATGTGGTATAACCACACAACAGAATATTATTCAGCCATATAAAGGAATGAAGTACTGATACATACTACAACATGGAAGAACACTGAAAACATTGTTCTAAGTCAAAGAAGACACTCATAAAAGTACACGTTTTCAATAACTGTTTATATAAAATGTTCAGAAGAGGCAGATTCATAAAAACAAAAAGTCGATTAGGTTACTAGGGATAAGGGGAGGGAAGAAGGGTGTGACTGTCAATGGTGTTCTTTTAACAGTTATGAAAATGTCCTGAAATTAGATGGTGGTGATGGTTACACAATTTTGTGAATGTGCTAAAATCCGTGGATTATATACTTTAATAAAAAGGTGATTTTACAGTATGTGAATATCCCAATAAAGCTGTTTTTGTAAAAAGGTCACATAGTGTATGATTCCATTCATACAACATCCTTGAATTGATAAAATTATAAAGCTGGAAGACAAATTAATGATGGCCATGGATCAGGAATGAGGGCGGGTGTGGGTGTGACTCTCAAGGGGTAGCATGAAGGAGATCTTTGAGCTGATGGAACAGCTCCGTGTTTTGATGGTGGTCATGGTTACAAAAATCTACACATGTATTAAAATGACATACAACTCTATATATACACACATTGCAACTATGTCAGATTCCTGTTTTGCTGTTATACTATAATTATATAACATGTAATTACTGAGGGAAACCAAGTGAGGAGTCCACGAGACCTCTCTAACCACCTTCAGGATATTCTGTGAATCAAATTATTTCATATTTAAAAATAAAAACATGTTTTTAAAAATAACTTCCATGGTCTTTAAATCTCATCTTTATCATCAATATCCTGATTATTAATTTGGCTCCCCATGAGTTCCTTAATACCTGAAAAGTATGCCCTGGCAAATAGATATCATGTGTCGCTGGCTTTGAAGCAAATCTCTCATTGCAAAAACATACCTTGCCCTTTTTTTTTTTTTTTTTTTTTTTGAGACAGAGTTTCACTCTCGTTGCCCAGGCCGCAGTACAATGGCGCAATCTTGGCTCACTGCAACCTCCACCTCGCGGGTTCAAGCCATTCTCCTGCCTCAGCCTCCAAAGTAGCCAAGACTATAGGCATGTGCCACCACACATGCCTAATTTTTTGTATTTTTAATAGAGATGGGATTTCACCATGTTGGTCAGGTTGGTCTCGAACTCCTGACCTCAGGTGATCCACCCTCCTTGGCCTCACAAAGTGCTGGGATTATAGGCATGAGCTCCTGTGCCTGGCCTTAACTTGGCATTTTTGTTAACAAATCTTGCATTTTTCTGTAAAAGAATAAGTTAAATTGTGATTCTTTATCCCTGGTGCTTAGCATATTGCCTTGCATAGCTGGCACTCACGAAATATTTGATAATAAATGAAGTCTGAATCTTCAGGTCTCAGAAAACAAACTGAGCTGTGGTGGCTCTACATCAGGCCTGTGAAGCTCAGCCTAAAGGAAACATCAATGTCAATTTAAGGCATCTTCTTTTCTATGCATAAGTTTCTGAGTCGCTGAAAAAAAAAAAGTCCATATTTAATTGTACTTGTACTAAAGTTTGTATAAAAATACTTCCCTGATGCCGGGTGCGGTGGCTCACACCTATAATCCTAGCACTTTGGGAGGCCAAGGCAGGCGGATCACGAGGTCAGGAGATGGAAACCATCCTGGCTAACACGGTGAAACCCCGCCTCTACTAAAAATACAAAAATATTACCTGGACGTGGCGGCAGGTTCCTGTAGCCCCAGCTACTCGGGAGGCTGAGGCAGAAGAATGGTGTAAACCCGGGAGACAGAGCTTGCAGTGAGCCGAGATTGCGCCACTGCACTTCAGCCTGGGCAACAGAGCGAGCTCTGTCTCAAAAAAAAAAACTTCCCTGAGCTTAAAGATCACACAGTCAGCACTATCTCTAGGAGAATCCCCTAATTTAAATAAGTCCTAATTATAACTCATAAATATTTTCAGGAGGAAGGTCACTTTTTCAAAGCCATGACATCACTGAGTGCCTGTGTAAGGGGATGGTAGAGTATAAAAAAGCATCTTATCTTACTGTGTTTGCTCCTGTACAAGAGTATCCCTGAGGTTAGGTCCTGGCTTCTCCCTACTTTAATGACAATTTGAGAATAAGTGAAATGGAGCTCTCGGGAAATAGGAACTGAATCTTATCCCAGAAAAGCTCTTTAAAACAAATTTTATGATCCCAAATGGCCAAAAACAGAGCTTAGAGCAGGTTACCTTAGCCCAGTTGTAGTTCAATATAGTTCCCCAAAATGCCCACACACATCCATATACTGAAGTAGCTGATTTCTGGCAACCTGAAGCACAGTATAGCTTTTACAGTGCTCATTCATTGGTCATCCATACCTTGATTATTATCAGAATTTGAGTTTATCTGAAGCTGAGGCCCAGAGTTCTGACTAACAGGGTATAAAACAAAGGTTGATCAGTTATGGTGGGCAAGATCCCAAAAAATCACACGATGTATGATTTTTGGTAGGTTGTGTTAAATGTGGCTTGGACCCGAAGACTTCTTCTAAACTAAAGCTCTACCATGGGACTGATCTCCCCTACATTTGTCAACTGTAGATGTACACAGGCGTATCTACATCCTGGATCATGTTGGGCTCCATTGCCCAGAAGGATATTGGTACTCAGGATCAGCAGAATCCTCTCCTGCTGGTATAAGTCCATCTGCTCCACTTCCAGTAGCTGGCATCATAGTATATGGTGCTACAATTTGAATATAGATCAAACTCCCCAACATGGCATACAGGCATTCCCAAACTGACTCTTATATTCCCCATTTTCATCTCACCATCTCTCATGTGCACTCTATGCTCTGGCCATGCACACTACCTGAGTTTCTCATATTTCCGCAGCAGTTTCACACTTACCATTTATATGCCAGTTATTACTTCTGCCTGAAGTACCTACCCCTTCACCACATTTTCCAGCAAACATCTTACCATCTTAAAAAAAAAAAAATTCCTTCATTTTAAAGTTCTTTATGCCTGTACTATCTAACTGGTATATTAAATAAATGAAGCATAAATCATTGAACTAAATAAATATTTACAGAAAACTGAGGCATATAGAAGTTGAGTAATGCCCAAAGTCACCCACTGAGTAAGTGACAGAGCCCAAAGAAAAAGCCAGGTCTGTCTAACTGTGAAAAACATGTACACAGCCACAGCACTCTATGTAAAATATTCTATGGTTCTAGAATGGAATCCTTGCAGAATCTTTTAAAAATTCAGATATCCGTAACTCCATCTTAAACTTGTGTTTCCTCTTGCTGGAGCTCTGTGATCTGTGTATTGGGAAAGTTCCCCAGGTGACTCTGAGGCACAATGTATTTGAGAACCACCACCTCATGATATAGAAGGTCTTAGAACAACTATTGACACTTCAGTGTACCACTAGGAATTGGATAGCATCTGAAACCAATTTTGGTGATATACCATTTTTCAAAAAAGTTAAATGAGACATGTCTATTTTGCAAAACTGAGAATCTGTAGAGAAGTACTTCCAGGAGTAACTGCATTCTGGTAACATTTAATTACATTTTGTAAATTAGCAAAAATCTGTTTTGTAAAGAAAAATGAATTTAAATTATCTTTCATTTAAATTCTTGACAAGGGATCAACTACAATTGTGTGGAGAATAGATTTGATTTGAACATTTGATTGAGTGTGTAGCTGTCTTAGTGGTCCTCAGGCATCAAAAATAAAATCTCAAGTATGATGAAGAAATATTAATAATATTTCAGGCTTTATACTACTCACTCTTTCATGTTTTTGGAACAACAAAAGGAGGATTATTGTAATCAATAAGTGTGAAATGAGACAAAAATGAAAACCATGGCATATATAGGGCTCCCCCTTTGCCACTATACGTTTTAACATTTTCAAAAAATTCAAGGCTCTTTGTCTTTGCATTTATGTAATGCGAGATATTTGAAATGAAATTTGTTTTGTGTTATTTTTGCTTTTTATTTAAAATAAATTTAGACTCGCAAAAAAGTTGCAAAATGAAGTTTTCACACACTCCCATCTCAACTTCTACTATTAACATCTTACCTAATCATGGTAAAATTATCAAAATCAAAGAATTAAAATGGATACAGGGCTCTTAACTAATCTACAGACTTTGTTTGAATTTTGGCAAGTGGCCTAATAATGTTCGTTTCTCTGGATTAGGAGGCAATCTAGGATTCCACACGGCATTCAAGTGTCATGTCATTTAGCCTTCTCCAACCTGAAACTGTTCCTCAGGCTTTGTCTTCCATAACCTTGATGCTTCTGAAGAATACTGGTTAGCTTAGGGACAATGGTCCCTATGTTTGAGTTGGCCAGACGTTTTCCCACAATTATATTGAAGTCATGCATTTCGGGCAAGAAATTAAGGTTATACATGATACCAAGGGGTACATGATGTGGAAGTTTGCTCTTGGGATGTGTGATGACTTGGTTAAGCTGATGTCTATAAGATTCCTCCACGGTAAGGTTATTACTTTTTCCTTTTTAATGATGATGATGGAAATATACTATGTCTAACTGTGAAAACTATGTATGCAGCAACAGCACTCTATCTAAAATATTCTGTAGTTCTAGAATGAAATCCTTGCAGAATCTTTTAAAAATTCAGATATCCCTAACTCCATCCTAAACCTGTGTTTGCTCTTCCTGGAGCTCTGGGATCTGTATATTGGAAAAGTTTCCCAGGTGACTCTGAGGCATCCACCAATGGTCCTTTTTCCCACAACAATTATTACTGGGGTGTTTACCTAAGGGTAATTTTCTATTTCTCTTCTGTCTTCTAAGTTTATTAATCGAAATTCTACATTTCACATTTATTTATTTATTTATTCAACCAATGACTTATTTTTGTATGACCTCATGAATACTTATTTTATTCTGAAAAGTATAATCCATTCATATAATTTTGTAACAAAAATTGTCCCAAAGTGGTTGTTGAAAACTCTTAACGTTGCCTCTTTGTATTTCTGCCATGTTCCTATCATTTTGTGAAAACTTCCTTACTTAATAGAACCACAAGATGTTCCAGCATTATATTATATTTGAGGTAAAGTATGGGACAGATTATTTAGTACTACTCAGATACCAAAAAACAAGATTTCTTTTTCCTCACTCACCCCAACTACTGCAGACTCTGATACTTTATCTCTCTTTCTGAAAAATCTGGTTTCCCTCACACTCCAAAATACTGTGTTTACCAGAGAACACTGAATAAGTGCTAGGTAACTATCAAATGCCTTACATAGAAAAATGATATTTAAGGAAAGGAGTTTAAGAACAAGCTAACCATTCATTCCTCTATATCAGATTTTCTCTCTGTCTTTTCAACAAAATCATTTTATTTTAATAAAAAAACAGAATTCTAATACATATAAGTAATTAAAAAGCAATACAGTATTATTATAAATATATCTACATACATGTCCAAAATTATAACATTTGCTTACCTTATAATGAATATAATAATGTTTTATAATAATTCCAGTTATTATTTCATATAATATATTTCTATAGCCTTGAGTTATATATATTATGAAAATTCTAATTCCCATGAATAAGTACTTACAAAATATCTAAACTTTTAGAGTACTTCAACTTAACAACTACGTCAGGATTCTTTTCAAGCAAATGATCAAAACACTTTTTTCAAAAACAGTAAGAAAATGTTGCTTTAAAGTTGGAACATTCAGGTTGCGGGTACAATAGAGCAATAACTCTACACCATCTCTCCCACTGAACACAGCTCTAAATCCTGGACAGACTACAAGGAGCAGCTATTTGAGGATTCAAAAGTAAATAGCAGCAGATGGACTGAGGAAGAAGAACAGAATTCAAATACCAGCAGACAAGTGGTAACATGACTAACTTTTTTACAACCTGTATCCCCTGGTCTGATCTGAACTCAACACACAACAAACAAAGAGGTGAGCCCTGAAAAGCAGATGGAAAGAAAAAGCCCAGGAGAAGCCTTTCAGTTCTGGCTTATGGGAAAAGGAATGCAAAACACTCAGAGAGAATGTAAAAAAACCCTCATTTAAAAAAAAAAAATTATTTTGTTCATTTGCCTACCCACTGGACTTCAGGCAATCCTCTGCTGATGGTGGTAACAGCAGCAGTGACAAAAGAGGGAAAGGGAGTGAACAGAAGACAAAACCCTAAGAAAGGAAACATTCCTCTAGGTTTAAAGAAATGACAGTTTCCAAAAGGTATAGCCAAATATCATTGGTCTTTTTCCCTTTGTGATCTCCTGCCACCTAGCCCCAAAGACAGTGTGGTTGTGCAAGTGCACAGTAGATTAGGGTAACAAAAGTCATAGTATTTTGGCCAAAGGATCAAAAAAGGTGCCCCAAAAAAACTGGAAATAACTAGGGAGATCATGAGAGAAAAACTTGAGAATATGACTATATAAAGTTGCTTAAGAATCACATAGTTTATACCAGAATAATTCCTGGCAACCTACTTATGCCAATTCCTAAACCCTATGAAAGATACTAGAAATCACTGGACTTTGTTAGGTCCAGAAATATAAATTTTAACAAAGCTCCAAGATGATTCTGGCCCAGGTGTTCTTTGGGAGATTACTCCAAACACACTAATGTAAAACGTTCACATTTGTCTTTAAAGAAAAAAAAAAAGTGAGATGGGAGATCACAGCTAGCAAGGTCAGGACAAGGAGGCTGAACACCACGGCAGGGCACAGTCAGACATTCTTGAGGGTGTAGGAAAGAACTAGAAAGAGAATAAGCACCAACCCCAAAGTAAAATAAATTTAGCACATTTATTCTGATAGGGTAAAGATACATTTGGGTTATCTTGGAAAGAGGCAGGGTAAAGCGTGCAGGACAGCACTTTTGAAATGAACAGTCTTCTTAGCAAAACAGCAATATTCCTGGTGAAAATTATTTTTTTAAAAAAATTGAAATTCTCTGGAAATTATTGTAAGGTCATACAGCAAATGAAAAAAACATTCATTCAAGAAAATCAACTCAATCTTAGTAAGAATGGTGAGGGTCCATGGCATTTGAGCCATGGCTTATTCCATTAACCTACACCATCACCATCAAGCTCTACACCTCTGCATTACAAAAGCTTTAACCAAGGCACTCTACTCCAGGCAGGTGCAGCCAAGATAAGGAGGGCTTCCTCTCTACCCACCTTCTGCTCTAGGACTATGGCTTTAACCCATGAGGAGCAGGTGGCTGTGTTTTTCACTTCTCATAGCCCGTGCTGCAGAAGATACATTCTAGGCAGACATAGCAAAAATGACATGGTCTGCCTTCCCCCATCCCATCCCCACACATAGGGTGGAAGCTCTACCTTAGGCATGGAAGGCCAAGGAAAGGGGGTTCTTGTTGCCCCTGTTACAGCTTAATTGTAGGTAAAATGATCCACTGCAGAAGGACCAAGTCAAAAAGACCAAGGGCACTCACCACCACCACTTCTAGTTCTCACTCTTAGAGCAGGAATGTTACTCAGGAAAAGTGGAACTTACCCCAGAAGTCTGGTACAGTGGCAACAAGGTTTTGGTCTGGCAGAAAGGTAGGTCATAAGGATGAAGAGTTCTCCAGCTCTGCCTGAGGAGGCTATCCTTATGTGGAAGAGAGAGTGGAGAATTCTAAGTCTAAGGGCATTGTTAAAAGAAATACAGGTCTTTCTGGGGAGCAATTAAGAGAAAGATGTCAGCTTCACGATACTAGCAAAACAGCAGACAAGCCAGTTTAATAGAATCAAGAAAAGAGACAGTCAAAATGAACCCTTCTGAGATCACAGGCAACTCTGTATGCAAGAAAGGATGTACACATGTGTTCAGCTGTACCAAGAAGGGGTAATCAAAGCAGGATTTGGGGCCAGACCTGAAAGTATTCATCAAGTTGCTTCCTGACCCATCCAAAAGGCAGTAGCCTCACTGGCATGAGGTACTTAAACTCTAACCGAACACTGAGTGAACAGTAAGCTGTTCTAACCCAGGGGCAATGCCTAGAAAGCTAGGCTTCAAAATCACACTCATCCATTGAAGTCTGGGCAACTATGTGCATATTCAAAGGCTGGGTCCTCTCAGAAGCAATTGCAGAAGGAATCTTCACATTACCAGTCCCTGGCTGCATGTGGATGGGTAGCAGGGGTAAGGGTGTGAGTAAACTACCTTAACTGTGATAGCAGTCTCTAAGTCAAGCACACACATCCAAGGATAAAAAATATAACTGGCTAAGAACAACCTTTGATCAATTAGTAGCTTATAACATATGAAGAGTGACCCCTGGGTCAAGATTAAAATCGCCTACCCCAAGGTGGAAGATTAAAACAATCAGAAAGAGTCAGAGCTGGGACATCAAAAGCTATGCACTGCAGAAAATGTGGGTGGGGAAGAACATTTCACAGAATTGATTGAGCAAAGTTAATGTCATTTGACCTAGCAAGCAATAAACAAAATAACCTTAGAGGTGGGGGAGGGGAGATCTAAAGTGTTCAGTTATCAACAAAACATTATGAGACATGCAAAGCACAGTAAAGTGTGACCAATATACAGAAAGAAGAAAGCTGGCAACAGAAACTTCCTTTGAAGAGATCCTGATGGTAGACTTAGGAGAAAAAAAAAACTTCAAATCAGCTGTTATAAATATGCTTAAAGAACAAAAGAAAAGCATGCTTAAAGAAGTAAAGGAAAGTATGTTGACACTGTCTCCTAAAGGAGATAATATCAATAAAGAGGTAGAAATTATTCAAGTTTTTAAAAGGAACCAAATAGAAATTCTGGAGTCCAAAAGTACAATAACTGAAATGAAAAATGTGCTTCAGGAGTTCAACCATAAATTTGAACTGGCAGGAGGAAGAATCAGCAAACTTAAAGATAGATTAATAGAGATAAGCAATCTGCAGAACACAGACAAAAAAGATTGGAGAAAAATAAACAGAGCCTTAGAGAAATATGAAATATAAAAAAATAGAAGAACATATGTATAATGGAAGTACTAGAAGAAAAAAGAATTTTTAAAAATCAAAGAAAAAAATGGCTGAAAACTATTCAGATTTTATGAAAAACATCCAAGAACCTCAACGAACTCAAATACATCAATTGTATAATCAATACATCCAAGAAGCTGAATGAACTAAAAGTATATTAACTGTTAATAGAACCACAAACATCCAGACATATCATACTAAAAATGTCCGAAGACAGAGGAAAACTTTTGTCCTTGAACAAAGGAGCAAAATAAAAACGATACATTACACTCAAGCGAATCTAGTCAGATTAACACATTACTTATTATCAAACACAATGGAAGTCAGAAGGCAGTGGAATGACATATTCGAAGTGCTCAAAGGAAGAAACTGTCAAATAAGAATCATATCCAGCAAAATATTTTTCAAAAAAGATGGCAAACTAAAGACAATCTCAGATCAACAAAAACGTGAAAAAAAAATTCTTGCTGTTAGTAGACTTACGTTAAAGTGAACACCAAAAAAAAATCTTTTAGGGTGAAAGTAACTAATATCATCAACACATTGAATCCACACACACATAAAAAAAGAGAGAGCACCAGTAAAAGTAATCATGTATGCAATTTCACAAAACAATACAGTTGAATATTTCTTCTCTTGATTGATTTCAAAAGCAATTTCAATAAACAATATGTACATAAGTGTACTGTTAGGCTTTTAACATATATAAATGTAATATATTTGACAACAATTACACAATCACTGTGAGTAAGAGCAAAAAGCTATACTGAAATATATTGTTAAAAGAAATACAGGTCTTTCTGGGGAGCAATTAAGAGAAAGATACCATTTAATAACTCAAATCAATAGCAAGAAAGTAAGAATAAGATAGGGTTAACAAAAAGATTACTATAACAAATATCAATATAGACTTGCTCTTATTTCTTTCACCAGCTTCCAAAAAAGATATAGCATTACATAAGATATAATATTAAATACATCTAATACTATGAGTACATTGTTGAGTTTTTATTATACATAGATGTGTTTTATATGTATATACGCACACACGTACAAAAAGGAAGTGTGTAGCACTTGTTTAGTATATAGCATGTTATAATTAAATCAGTACAAAACTGAAGTCAATTTTGATAAACTGAGATGCATATTACAAGGCTTAGATAAAGCAATAAGAAAATAACTCAAAAATATACTTTAAAAATTCTTAAGGGGATTAAAATGGTACGCTAGAAAATACCTGCTTAGTACAAAAGAAGGCAATAAAGTGGGAGCAGAGGGGTAAAAAAGACATAAGACACATAGAAAACAGAAAGCAAAATGGCAGATGTAAATCCATCCTATCAATCAAAACATTATGAATACTTTAATAACCTAATCAAAAGGTAGATATTTTCACATTGAATTAAAGAAAAAAACAGGATCCATCTATCTACCATCTGCATGAGACATACTTTAGAATCAAAGCCACAAACAGGCTGAAAATAAAAGGATGTATAATATAATCAATCACCATGAAAGAGAATAGAGTGGCTACACTAATATCAGAAAATAGATATTAAAACAAAAATGTTACTAGAATTAGAGAGACCTTCATACTGATAAGACAGACAAAGGGACCTAATAGACATCTATAAAATATTCCAACAGAATACACATTCTTCCAAAAATGCATGAAATATTCTACAAAATGGATTATATGCTAGGACATAACAGGACTCAATGAATATAAAAGAGCTGAAATCACACAAAGTATGTTTTCAAACACAACAAGTGATATTAGAAATTAGCATTAAAAAGTTTCGGAAATACAAAAGAGTGGATACTAAACAAGACATTCCTAAATAATCAAGAAAAAATAATCTGTTTATATTAATGGTGAATTACTTTTGAGCAAGGTTAATTGACATGAAAATTCACTAGAAAAAAAGTATTTTCAACAATGGTACTGAGACAACTGGATCTAGGCCGGGCACGGTGGCTCATGCCTGTTACCCCAGCACTCTGGGAGGCTAAGGTGCGTGGATCACTTGAGGCCAGGAGTTCGAGACCAGCCTGGCCAACATGGTGAAAACCCATCTCTGCTAAAAATACAAAAATTAGCGGGTGTGGTGGTGTGCCCTTCTAATCCCAGCTACTGGGGAGGCTGAGGCATGAGAGTTGCCTGAGCATGGGAGGCAGAGGTTGCAGTGAGCCGAGACTGTGTCAATGCACTCCAGCCAGGACAACAAACCAGGGCACTGTTCAAAGAAAAAAAAAATCTATTCTTGGCCAGGTACATAAGCCCAGCACTTTGGAAGGCTGAGGCAGGAGTACAGGCAGAGGCCAGAGGCTGCAACTAGCCTGGGCACCATAGTGAGATCTCATTTCTACAAAAAATAAAAAATAAACAAAATTATCCATGCACTACAGCCTGGGAGACACAGCAAAACCTTGTTGTTGTTGTTGTTGTTGTTGTTGTTGTTTGAAAAAAAGAAGATCTATTCTCCCAACAAATTTGAAGTAGAAAATACATTTTCCTTTAACTACAGTCACTATACTGTACTTTAAGTCTCCAGAACTTACTCATGTTATAAGTACCTTTATAAATGAAAGGTTTTATCTTTGAAAGTTTGTACTCTTTGACCAACGTATCTTTCTATTTATGGTTAGCAAAGTTGACCTTCATTTTATATGTTTATTGACTCTTTGGATTTTCTGAGTTTGTACAAAGTGGTATCTTATGTCTTTTGCCCATTATTCTCTTGGAAATTTTAGTGTTTTCTATTGTTTCTAAGAGCTCTTAAGATATTTAGGTTATAACAGCATTTGGTCATATTCATTACAATAACTTTATATTGCTCTGTAACTAAACTCTGTATTTTTATCATAACGATATGTGCTTTACAGGTTTTCACTTTTACTAACCAAATTTATCAATTTCTTTTCTTTCTGACATCTTCTACTGCATTGATGCTTAGAAAACCTTTCCTTTTCTTAAAATCTAACTGATTTTCATGAATACTTTCTTTCAATTAAAATTAGTCTACAGTAAACTCTGAAACCTCTGTTATCTGGGCAGAAAGCATAGATATAATTTTAAGAGAAAAGTAACAGTTAATTTCCTTTACTTCAAACAGAAAATGTCTCCCTATCTCCTCTTATTTGTCATGCTATTTTTATCATATACCAAATCTCTATGCATGTTTTAAAGTTTTTCTTTACGTTTCATTGATCTATTTCTTTATTTTCTGCTAGCCCCATTATTGTGGTTTTGGAATATATTTAATTATGTATGATAATGCTTGCTTCCTTCTCATTACTTATGTTTAAACATACAAAATATTTGCTATTCTTGTCCACATGTTTTTTTCAGGTAGACTTGAAAAACCACTCGCTAAAAAAATTCAGAAAAATATTCTAACAGGACTTTGCTTGCAATTATATTAAAGCAATAAGTAATCTGGGAATAACTGATACCTTAATAATATTTGGTGTTTGCAGCCATGAATGACTATGTCTCCACATATATTCAAACCTTTTATGTCTCTCAATCAAGGTTAATATTAACAGTTTTCTGTATCTAGGCCTTGGATTTTTCTTTTCAACTCCCTCAAAAAAACCAAGCCTGAAAGCCTTAAAATCTGACATTATATGTATGAGAAAAGATAGTTGCTAACTTATTACATGTTTTCATTTTGTTACTATAGGAATCATTTGTTTGAGTAAAAGCTTTTCCTTCCAACACAAATGCAGGAGGTTGCCAAAAAGAAACGGGTAGTAGAATGCATGCTAATTACGTACTCCATATAGGACTTTTAAAAGATGAAATTATTATGCCTTCAAAGCAAATACTATGATGATATTAAGTCTAAAATTATATGTTAAGTTTAGTTGGAGGCTAACAAATGAAAATTAAAATAACTAAAAAGTGAGCAAAGCTGGAGAATAAAGTGAAGAACAAACTCCCACATATTTTTATAATTGGCTAGTTTGATCCTGCCAACACTGCAGCCACTAGCCACATGTGGCTACTGAGTACTTGAAATTAGGCTAGTCTGCAATAAGTGCTATAAGCATAAAATGCACAACAGATTTCAAAGACTTAGCACAATATTTAAAATGTTTCATTAATGTTGTCCTTTAATTTTAATTGCATTAATATTTTGAATATTTTAAGTTAAATAAAATATATAATTAAAATTATACATTTTGCTATTAATATTAAATTAATTTTGCTATTTTATTTTAAAAATTTGCCCACTACACAATTTAAATTATAAATATGGTTTGCATTATATTTTTATTGTACAGCACTGTGCTAAACTGTTTTCAAAAATTAGCTGGTACTAATTACTCTTTATTCTGGGTTGCAAAATGCCCCCAAATAGTGTTAATTCAGTTTTCTTGATTTTAATTTTTTACACATTAAAACAATTATGTCTTTGGCTTGCAAGTTCAAAGTTTAGTAAAAGTCAATTATTGTACTATATTTTTCCACTCTGAAATATTATAAAAGTGTTCAGAAAATATGAAGTACATATGTGGAGCTTGATGAATAAACTATAGGACATGCGAGAGAAAGAGAGCGAGCAGAGAAAGAATAACGTTATAAGACATCAAAATATATTTTATGTATCAAGGTCACAAATAATTTCAAAATTACTCAATAGCAAAAGCTGAAACCCTCCATTATCTTCTTCTTAGTCATTGAGGAGAAAGTTATTAATAATAGAATAAACTAATTACAAAAGGCATTTGAAAGGATAAAGAGTTCTGGGGCAAATATGCTTAAGACGTTTTAAAAATTTTTGTCAGATTTTAAACCTTTGTTACATCATTAAACAAGAAAACCCCAAGTTTTATGCCTGTTATTTCTTGCTATTAGAAATGCTCAGAGCATTTATGTGTAACTCTTCTGTGACACTGAACACTTTCTACTTTAACCTAAACTGCAAAGTCCTTGAAATTTTGACAGCTTTGTCCTCTTGATTCACTTTCTACCATCATACCACTCCTTGCCAAATACCAAACACAAGACCATACACATAGCAGATGTCAACGATGATTTACTGAATGAAGGAAGGGATGAGTGAATGAAAAAATGATTATGATCTCTTTTGCCTCTGTGTGTTATAGCTTAAAGACATTATGTCCATTAAAAAGTGTCCAAATTTCATAGGTATGTAGAAGAAAAAGAACATAAAATGCCAGTAATGTTGTACTAAGTCTTTGATTCTTACTCGACATTTTAACATTTCCTCTTAAATAATAACACTGGAAGTTTTTTGCAATAGGATAATTTTCTCAAATCAACAAGATAAAACTGTACACAATTGCCTTATACTTTATATATTAATATAAAACTGGGAGCTTAAACTCTCCATTTTTATTTCATTTAATCACCTACATCAGAAATATATTATTTCTTCAAATATTTAAAATATTACAGGGATGATAAAACAAACACACAAGTATGGTGTATCTAAATTTGTACATCAGTTAAATGTGTTATGTATATTCGCAGACACACATAAAATTTATGTTTTTATCTCCTTGCCTGCTAGGAATTATTTCCAGACCTACTATTTTACATCAGATCTTTATCAACAGTTTTCCAGTTGCAAAGACCACTGTATATATGTATTTCCCATCAGTATTAGAAACAAGAATATAATTTTGCTTGACTTGTACAACCCTCTGAGGGCTATGAAACTGCATTTAAAGAAATATTAACTAATGTCATTTGAAAGGTGATCTTTAAAATGCATCAGAAGTGAGTGTGGATGTGTGTGTGTGTGCGTGCGCGCACATGCACGTCTGTGTGGTAGAAAGGTCTTGAAAACTAACTCTGTATTTTGGGGGTGCTTCTGATGTTTACTATATGACTATTGGCCTTTTTTAAAAAATAAGATGCTCAGATATTTTGCCAAAATGTGCTAAAACAAAGTCACTCAGATAATATGAGCTAGTCTAGAGATTAATAAACCCTCCAATTGCAAAAGCTTATACAAATAATGAAATGAAAACAGATAATTTTCAGCCATCAAATATTTCAAGACTTCACTCTGTTTCTATGACATATTCATCCCATACGAAAGATTTGCTAAAGGGGTTGTAATGGCCTTCTGGGACAGGAAGAATAAGGTTTCTGGAGAAAAATGTTAAATTAATTTTGATGGTGATGCAAAGTTAAGAAAGGGTTGTTAAGGAATGGCTTGCTGCCACGGGGTGGGGTTTTGTTTTGGTATCCTTTTAGAGCCTGCAGGTGTTTGGCACTAGTTAAAATCAGGGCCAGCTGTGATATTTCAATAGTTCTGATATTTTCCTCCCAATAGTTCTCAGAAGTGATGCTTCAGGGTGATGTCTTACACCTGATACATTCAACTTGTGTGGTACAAATGTGAAGACTCTATTAAATAACACCAGTTTTGTGACACTCTTTGCCCTCTCTTCCCTACCCTCAGGTCATGGCATCAATGACAAAGAAAAACACTAATCAGAGGCTTCAATCACTCATAGTTTTTAATTGAGCAGTTTAATCAAAGATGGTGATATGCTAGAATCACCAAATATAGTCTTGAGCAAAGCCTAAAAGCAGAATGGCACATTCCCTTTTGATTCTCAGTGTAGACAGTGATGCTTTTAATCCCTCTCAGTGGTAAGATATATACCTATGTTTGCAGGAATTTGAATAGTTTCTATTAAAAGCTGCATTTTCTTTTAAGTTTGTTTGGGTTGGAAACCCTCAAACCACAATGTATTTCATGCACATGTTCCCGAGGGTATGTTAAATAGGACCATACTGAGGTCATCTAGTAAGTTTTTGAAACTTTTTAAGAATTCCTTTAATGTACTGCACAATCTTGGCTTGATTAAAAGAAGATATTTTAAGAAAGCACTTGGAAAAATGACTGCCTATTAAAATCTATATGCAGATAATCTATATTATACATCTATAATGCACAGAACTTTCCACAGATAATTTGTCATTGAGAGAGAAAGACAATAAAACTCCCACTCTAAGGGTTCTGAATAAAAACTCCTCAGAACTTTCAGTAAATGCAGACCAATCCCCCTACACCCAGCCTGCAGTATTCTTGATTGACTTAACAGTGGATGCCTGTAGGATCACTTTAACTGTGCAAAGGTCTGTCACATATAATCGGAGGATAAAAGGTAGACAATCTCTCATTTATCCCAGAAAAAAAAATCATCTGCTGTTTTGGTTGAATCGAAAAATCAAGTTACCTCAATCCATGAGACTATGATGAAATTGTTAGGCTAGAAATAGTTTCTACCATCAAGTACATTTTTGTTGTCTCCAAGTTCAAACCACAGATGAAATGCTGTTAATGGTCTACTTAAGAAGTAGGCACTCAAATTTTTCTGCCGTTACTTGAGTCTCCCAATCCTGGCTTTTGTTGTGGTTGTTAGACATACCCCTTTTCACTTTATCAAAGTCTCCATTCCTACGCCATGTTCCAGACCTTGTACTTCACCCAAAGCAATTTTCAGTTGAACTAGCAGCTGTGCTGGCACAGCGCACACGGAGAGTGGGCCACATGCGCCAGCGGTGTGTTCCCACATCTGAACAGAAGTGGCCGTTTCCATGCACCCAGGGCCAAGAAACTCTACAGCTCATCAGAGGCAAAACAAGGGAGGATACCTTAAACGGAAATCATACTTAGAAAAAACTTTTACGGAAAATGAAAAATAAAAGGATTTTCAATCATCAGAAATGAGGAAGGGAAGTTCTCTTCTTGGCATAGGGTTTGCAGATATATTTTTATAAAAGGATAGCAGAGTGCAAGCTTAACTTAATGATCCCCATCCCCAAGGCTACACTGGATTTTCCTCTATCCACTATACAAAGACAAGTAAAAGAAGTTAAACAAGAATATAACCTTAAAGGGCACCATCATAACCACAGCTACTACTAGGCATTGGCTGTTTACCATCTCACAATCCCTGTGCTGTTCCCTTCATAAACAGTATCTCAGATGCCATTTCACCATTTTACACTTAAGAAAACTAAAGTCTAGAAGTTTATAATAAACTGCCCACCAATTTTGACTCCATGGTCTTAACCATTACGTTACACTGAGTTCCCTCAGATCACCAAGGGTTTTCCAACCAGCCCTGAAGATACAGCTTGTCAGCCTCACTCAGGAGTACACAAGATGATAGTTATGGTGGGGAGGATTTTAAAAAGGGGAGGGGGGACTGCAGAGGAGCAACTTGATTATTTGGAAAACTTGCACATTCCAGAGTTAACCAACTCATTAACTAGTACCTTTCTGATAAATACATTCAAAATGGACTTAAATAGCAGGTACACATTGTGTACTGAATTTCTGCTAAGTCACAAGCACTGGATATATCATAAGTGTGTTGAATAAATGAATGAACTAAGTCATCACAGTTAGATGTCATTTTGAGGGTTTTCAAAAATAATCTGTTTTACACAAATGTAGAGACATTTGTAATAGTACGAAAAGCTAGTATGTTGACTTAGGTAATATAAATGTTCTCCATTTTGGAAAGTAGGCTAATGACTGAAAATATGCCATAGACCAATAACAAATTTTTGTAGTTCCAAAAGAATTGACATGCAAAGATTAAAGTACTTACATTGAACCACAAGAGAAAATTAGGTATAAAAATTCTAATTATCCTATATTCACTTTGAACTAGCCAATAAAGTGAATTATTTTAAGATAGTGGGTGGGATTATAAATCTTTGTTTATCAAAGCCTAAAAAATAGGTAGTGTTAGAATATACTTAATATATTTTTAAATAATGTAATTATTTAAAATAATTCTTTGCTTTGGTGTCTTCATCTCTGATAAAACACAGATGGAGCAATAGAAATGATGATGGAGAAACTCTTAGGAAATATCTCCAGAGGAATGTACCCTCAAACTGAGGTAAACATGAAGTTCTACACACACCTCAATACATGACAGCTTCAAATGATGGCTTGGCCTCACTCAAAGTTACGAAGTGAGAAAATCAGTCCCCTGGTCTACTACATTCAGAGTGTGCACAATGCTACCTCCTTGTAAAGAATCACCAGGCATTCACCCACTGATGGTGTGGGGTCCCCTTCAGATGAATTCACATAGTACACACCAAATGGGCCCCTTTATCTCAGATACTTATTGACCATTATTGACCAATGTTTTAACATGAACAAAGCGTTGCCATACTCACAATCTTGGCAGAAAAATAGCACAAGCAGAATCCCTGAATTTGTTCACTTTTTTTCTCCAGTAAATGTAGTAACCATTAAATTTAAAATATTTCAATTTTCTTTTAAGCAGATATTCATGTAAGATAAAAGGCATCAAAGGTTTTCCAACAAAGGTCTCCCTCAAAAGGTGTATTCTATGTTCAGTAATTTATTTCTAAGAAAAACCTGCCACTATGTAAATATAAAGAACCCAGGAAAATATACCCCATAGTTTTGAATGTTGGAAACTGACAAGACAGTTGAATAATCACAATGAAAGCTTTAAAATGGAGTTCCTCTACTTTTGGGGATTAACGGATGAATCTGAGAAACGGTAAACTGCGTGTAGTTATACTGATTGAAGTAATAAAATCAAAACATTATTTTCACATCATCTAAAAATAATCACTTAAACAACGTTATAAAGTAAATATATTTTCAGGTGACCCTGTTCCTGGACCCCAAAAAGGAGCCTGATAAGCAATGTAGAGCATAAATATCTATCTGTGTAAAATTTATGCCTCACAAATAACACATATTCATCAAAGCAAACAAAGTCCTCTCATTTGCAGAATTAAATATGACTTGCTCTGTACATTTTAAGATAATCATATGATCAGAGGTAGACTGTAACTATGAAAGTTCTCATATTTCTTCCTACAAAGAATAGTCTCTGAGTACCCGACCCCGATATCTCAATTGTGTATATTTCTGTTTTTCAGGAAAATTAAATACCCTGGCCACAGAAACTTTATGTAGTGGCTAATGAAGAAATACAGTATATTAAATCTAACACAGACATAAGTATGCTTATGGACAGCCACTTCTAAGTTCTGGTTCTTTTCATCTCAGACCCACAAACAATTTTAATATAATGGTGAAAAATCACATTGTGTGACTTAAGCTTGAAATCAATGGCAAAGGTACCTTGATATAAGTCAATCTGGACAGAAAAGAGAGGCAAATGCTTGTGTTGTTAAACTTCAAAAACAAACCTGAGGTTCTGCAAATACATTCTTCATGTTGTTGATTGGGCCATATGGGACTCCACTGCCTTCAAAAAGATGTAACCACTTGCTGGTCAGTTCTTCTTCAAACCTAAGACAAACAAGGATACATTTTTTTACATAGGAAGGAACATAACACAGCCTCTTCTATCATGTGGCCCTCCTTCAAAGCAAGCAATAGTGACAAAAATATGTTTCCTAGTCTTTCTTTACACCTCATTTGAGAGAAGGCTGTCTGTATGAAATGACTTGAGTGGCCCTGTACGGATAAGAGCAGCCACCCAGGTGCTAGTGTTTAAAAATCCATCATTTACAGATGTAATTCTTCCTATTTCTATTGCTATGAATTCTCTGAGCAATTTGTGAATTTAATAATAATAATATCATTGTACTTTGAGCGTGAAGTCATTGGGCAATATGTCTTTTAGGTCTCAGGTAGTGGAAATCAGGTTAGGATAGGCACTGATATATTATTCTTCAAAACAAAAAAAAAAACTAACATAACTGTTTTAAGAAAGCTTTGGGAAAAGTATGCAAAAATTAATGGTCACAACCATTGGCCTACAAACAACCTTTACACTGTGATTTACTAACCAGCACAACTGAAGACATGCAAAGAGTGATATTTCAGTTCAGCCAACAAAACTCAAATTTATCCAAATCCTTTGTCTGTTTTATTTCTACTATAACTTAAAATTGGACTTCACAGACAGAAAAGCATATGGATTTTCTTTATTTTCCCTAATAGGTCTTAAGGAAGGGAAGCTAACACATTTATGAGATTTATTGTTTGATATTTCTTCTCTGTAAAAACAGTGAACACAGAAATAAAATCTTGGATCTATAGGGACACCCCAACACAATTAGTTTCTAATGAATGAAGACTTTCAGAATTATTGATTATTAAAATGTCAAACCTGTTCTAATTAATAATCTAGGCAACCAAAGAGACATTTTTAAAATATTAGCCAACGTAGACTAAAATGTTTTACTAATATGGAAGGGCTAGTGAAACAATAGTAGAATATTCATGGACTTCCCTTCGGTTCTCCTGTACATAGCTAAAATTAACTTCAAATCTGCAGACTCCGGAGGAAACTGTATTAGATAAATTTACTTCTTTCACCATTAAAAAAAAAATACATATATATAGGAATAGCTTCAGCCAGGCGCGGTGGCTCACGCCTGTAATCTCAGCACTTTGGGAGGCAAAGGCGGGTGGACCACCTGAGGTCAGGAGATCCAGACTAGCCTGACCAAAATGGTAAAACCCTGTCTCTACTAAAAATACAAAAATTTAGCCAGGCATGGTGGCCGGTGCCTGTAATCCCAGCTACTTGGGACGCTGAAACAGGAGAATCCCTTGAACCCGGGAGGCAGACATTGCAGTGAGCGAGGTCGCACCAATCGCACTCCAGGACTGGGCAACAAGAGCGAAACTCCATCTCAAAAAAAAAAAAAAAAAAAAAAAAGAATAGTTTCAATACTGAAGGACACTTAATTGATTGCTACGTAAGAGAAGAAACGAAAAACAAGAAATAAAAAGAAAAAATGGAATAAATATATGTTCCAAAATAAGGCTACTATATAAACAATGATGTTCAATCATGTAAGTTTTTATTTAAGGATATAATAAATATTTTTTATAAAGGTAGTATTACATTTCACTAGGAAGCTAATCAATCCTATCCACACATTCATTTACTGATTACCCACTATACACCAAGTATTGATTTTGTTTTTAAATATATGCCTTCCATTTTCTCTCCAATTCTATGGATAAGGATTTTTTATTATACATTTTAATTTCAGCCCAGTAATGTTAACTACCCCTATTTAGTACACAATAAAATACTTCACTTCTGAATATAGTTTTAAAAAATCTTTCATAGGAATAACAATGCAAGGTTAAATGTTTGGTTCATCAATTCATCACATTCTTACTTTCTTTCCAATGACTGTTATAGTCAACTCCTGGCCAAGGCTTCCTGAAATATATATAGATGTATATCATCAGAATGATATATGCTGAAAGAACAAGAGATACTTTGAACCTGGAGCCTTTTCGATGAGGGCGTCAATTACTTAAGTTTTCATAGATGGAGCATTAAAACAGTTAGCCTGATAAATTTTCAAGACAACAGAATTTATCACCACTGGACTCACCAAAGTGGCCTGAAAGATCTACACAGCAAATGCATGTCAATATCCAAACAACCCATGGCTGCAGGTTAGCCAACAGAAAACTCAGGGGAATAGTTGAAGTTTTAGTATTTATATAAGCTTTTCACCACTGGGCAAAAAAGAGGGATTTATTTCATGCTATGGAAAACAACGGATGCACTCTGGAAATGAGACTGCGGGAGCTGCAGTTGTGACCACTGTTTGTGTCTTTGCGTGGGTGTGGGTGTGGAAGGGTTCTGAAATGCCATGAACTCAATCAGAGAGAGACAGAACATCGTTGCATTCCACTGCTCTCAGAGGACATATCCATCATTTTTTTCTAAAAATCTCTCTCTTGATCTAAATCGGATGTGGAATCCTTTATGCAAAAAGCTGTAAGCACATGTTTTTATTAACCACAAAAATTCTGCTAAAAAAATTTTAAAAGCTGATATAAATCACTGAGGGCAATAGATTCCAGAAGATAAGACAAAAAGGGTGTCCTCAGATCCAGCTTAGCAAGTGAAGTTAGGGCCTTCACTGGAAAATTATTTGGAGACTCATGAACAATTCAAATGTAATTGGCAACTTACTAAATCAACACATATATTTCATTCTAGATTTTTGTAAATTCACTTAATGTTGGGAATGAGTATTATGAATCAAATGGCATCATTTAGATAGGTGAAGCACAGCTGATGTTAAATTTCCTAACATCAAAATTCCACTTAAGAAATGAAACATTCTTCTCTTTATAAAATGAATTAAAGTTGTAAATGAGACAAATACAAGACCAGAAAGAAACTAATAAGAGATCTCAGCCATGAAGGTGAGAGTTGGAAATAATTGTGACATTAGTGACATCTAAATGCTGGTTATTAAATAGTTTAATCTATATTTTGTCAATTTTATCTTCACAGCCACGCTATACGGTATTATTCTCATTTGACCAATAGGAAACTCAGGTTCAGAGAAATTGACTTGCTCTAATTCATACAGGTTTTAGAGTCTTAGAGTCAGATGTCATGTTTAAAGCTGAGATTGCTTAACTCCAAAACCACGTTCTAACACATAATGACTGTAGCAGAATACATTCGGAATGCATAGCTTCACATATTTTATTCATTATATATGGTCACAGCTAAAAACTGAAGGAGCAGAGGTGAAACTGTTCATTTTTTGTACTAATAATATGCTTCTTCACTTCTATCTTATATACCTCAGTATATATTATTACATTAATACACATTCATTCCCAATGCTTTTAGCAAGAGTTTGTTTTGCCTCTGCCATGGAGATTGCAATAAAAAAGAGAGTCCCTGTGTTAAGAGTTCATATAGTCTAATGGAGAACACAGCTATGAAAAGAGAGGAATTACAATGCAGGATGCTGAAACGAAGATACGAAGAAACAACTTATGGTTGTTTCTTCAACAAAGAGGGAGACTTGCACTGGAACCATGGATGCAGGAAAGGGTTCAAAAACAAGGCGATATTTGAGCTGAGTATTGAAAGACAAGTTAGAATTAGACATGTGAAAGATGGGAGAAAGGCTCTTCCAGGTAGAGAGAGCAATATGTACAAAGATCTAACTTGGAAACAATCTGAAATCTCCTGTGCCCCAAGTGGCAGAAGATGAAATGTGACAGAGAGTTTAGAACCAAAATGCAAAGCAACTTGTCTGCTATGCTAAGAATATTGGATTTCTTCTTGCAACAAGGAACTCAGAGAGGTCTTTAGGCAGAGGACTGACCTACTCAGCACTAATGCAGACAATGGACTGATGTAGATGAGACTAGAGATGTACGGCTGATGTAGATGAGAAACTTGACAGGAGGCAACATACGCTTTGCCTCTGATGCATCCCAAATCTGCCGATCAGTAGTATCTTCCATATTATTATCAATAACAAACAAGTTCCCATCTGAAAAAAAAGATTGTTTTCTAGAAATTTCCAATCCTTTTAATTACTCTTATTTATCTGTTTTCAATTCACCATCAATCCCGAGCCTCTGAAATCTGGTTTGGTCATGAATGCCTTTTCTTACCCAGTCTCTAAAGGTCTCCAGCTATCATTTGTAAAATCCAATATTCTTTTCATGGTTGTCATACTACATCCCTATGCAGTATTTGATGATGTTAACTATTCTACCTGGAGGTCTTGTGACACCATTCTCCCTTGGTTTCCTAGATTTTTTTTTTTTTTTTTTTTGAGACAGAGTTTTGCTCTATCACCCAGGCTGGAGTTCAGTGATGCAATCTCAAATCACTGCAACCTCGGCCTCCCAGGTTCAAGCGATTCTCCAGCCTCAGGCTCCCAAATAGCTGGGATTACAGGTGCCTGCCACCACACCTGGCTAATTTTTGTATTTTTAGTAGAGATGGGGTTTCACCATGTTTGCCAGGCTGGTCTCAAACTCCTGACCTCAAGTGATCCTCCTGCCTCGGCCTCCGAAAGTGCTGGGATTACAGGCATGAGCTACCACACCCAGCCCTCCCTTGGTTCTCTAAAACATCTTTGGACATTTGTGCTTTTATTCTTTGGACATTTGTGCTTTATTCTATTGGACATTTGTGCAATATTCTTCGTTCCCTTTTACTCACCTAAGCCATCTTGTCATCTCTATGCAGAAGACACCTAAATCCATATTACCAGCCCAGACCTTTCTTTCCCTAGTTCCCTTTTTCTATATACCATAGGATAATTCCACTCAGATGCATTAGCATCCCCATGATATCGTGACCATGGAAGATTTTATGATTTCCATTTCCTTCATAAACTTAGGATTCCTCACTTGCCAGAACTCACACCCTTGGCTAAACCTGGAACGCCTTCCTTTTCATTCATTTCTTATAACTTAGATACAATTGCCTTATAGAATCAACTACTCCTCCATTCACACTGTAACTATCACAGTCCTGGCCCTTGATTCCGCACACCCAGACTATAGCAATACCTGGTTAAAAACATACTGCCTCCAATATTCCTCCTTCCAAAAAGTCACCGATGTTAGGTGTATCTCAAGTCTGTTTGACTGTCTCCTTCCCCAGTACCACTATCTTCTCTCACACGAAAACAGACTGTTTCTTGACTGCTATTTACACAGTAAGTAGAAGATAATTGGTACTCAATATTTGCTGAATGACTGAATATATGATGATTTGGAAAGAATAAGAGACTCTCAGTCACATTAGTTTGAATTAATGTGGTACATAATTGTCTCCTAAAACCTTGTAAAGACTATGTTTAATCAGACCCAGACATTGAGAGAAGGAAGACAATTCGAGACCCTTAGATTAAAATGGAATAGCACAGCATCTCCTCTTAAATTTTCTTTAAGACTAGTCCCTAAATTCTGTATGTCTTGCAGAAAATCTTGCAGTATGTCTTAGGGAAAAAAAAATCACATTTCAAAACTGACTAACATATAAATGCTTCAAACATCATGTTTCAATTTAGGGACTTCCTATACTTTCCAGAGTCATAAGATCTCGGGAATTCAAATGACCTTAAAAACCCATTCTTTTAGACTGACAGCAGCAAGATGAAGGAAGAGGCATTCTATAGCTTAACTCCTCCACAAAGAAATCCAACCAGTAACTATCATCAGGCAAAAGGACCAGTCTGAATATTCAAGGACTTGGGAGGCTGAGACACCCCATTGCACCACAAAACTGAGAAAAACTATAATAAAATGGTAAGAAGAACAATTCTCTGACCATGTCACTTCTCTCCCCAGCCAAACAGTACCACAGAGAGCAAACTGCCCTACATTCACAATTTCTGCAGTGGGAAAAGTGGAGCTCAAAGCAGACATTCAGGTTCCCCACCATTCCAAGAACTCATGAAAAATTTTGGGAGTACCAGTAGGGCTAGACCACCTAGGCTCAGTGAGAAACAAAGCACAGGGTTGGGGCTTATAGCAACAAATATACAAACCTTGGTGGTTGCTCTACATTCTGGCCAATGAAGGTACCACACAAGAGAAACTAGCCAACAACATTATGCTGCAGGAAACACAGACCACAGGTCTCCCAGGCTTGAATCCATGACCAGCTTCCAAACAAAGCTGTTGCTCTCATTGAGTCTTCCCCATATTGATTCCAGACAGCTTCTGTACCAACGGTATAAGTCAAGGAACTCAAGCCTGGTTAGCACTGGCCATGGTTGTCCTGGGCTTAGAGCTCCTTCTAGTGCTGCAATAGCTATAGTGATTATAGGCTTTGGGACCACTACAGAGGGTCTGCTCAGGATTTCTGGACAGGCTTACTGTTGAGTAACATTACTAGACATAACCAGATGGTGAGGACTGTAACAAATATCTCCTTCAATTCACAGGCATCACAACACAACCACAAGGATCAAAAACAATCAAGGAAACATGGCATTACCAAATGGACAAAATAATGTGTTGGGGACTGATCTAGAAGAGATAGAAATGACAAAGTATTCAAAATAGCAGTTTGCGTGTGTGTGTGTGTGTGTGTGTGTGTGTGTGTGTGTTTTGTTTGTTTGTTTTTTGTTTGGTTTTTTTGTTTGGTTTTTTTTGAGACGGAGTCTCACTCTCTCACCAGGCTGGAGTGTAGTGCTGTGATCTTGGCTCACTGCAGCCTCGACCTCCTGGTTTCAAGTGATTTTCTTGCCTCAGCCTCCTGAGTAGCTGGGACTACAGGAGTGCATCACCACACGCAGGTAATTTTTGTATTTTTAGTATAGACGGGATTTCACCATATTGGCCAGGATGGTCTCTATTTCTTGACCTCAGGTGATCCTCCTGCCTCAGCCTCCCAAAGTGCTGGGATTACAGGCATGAGTCACCACGTCTGGCCCAAAATAGCAGTTTTAAGGAAGCTCAGTGAACTTAAAGAAAATACACAGAAACAAATATCAGAGAAACATAACAGAGAAATTAAAATATTTTTAAAAAACCCCAAATCCTGGAGCTGAAAATGATGTGAACACTCCCCCCAAAAAAAACTGCAATAGAGAACATTAAAAGCAGAATTAATCAAGTAGAAGAAACATCTGTGAATTCAAAGTCAAATTATTTGAAAATATATGGGCAGTGGATAAAAAAGAAAAAAAAAATGAAGAATGCTTAATGGATGTATGAGACCACATTAAAAGAGCAGTTATTGGCATTCAAGAGAGTGGAGAAACGTAAAGGGGTACAACCACATTTAAAGAAATAACAGCAAGAAACCTCCCAAGCCTGGAGAAAGATATAAATATTTGTGTATAGAAAAATCAAAGACCTCCAAACAAATTTCATCAAAATCAGGCTAACCAGATATATATTATAATCAAACTGCCAAATATCAAAACCATAAAGAGGATACTGAAAGCAACAAGAGAAAAGAAGCAATTAACATATAAGCAAGTTTCAATACATCTGGCAGAAGATTTCTCAACGAAACATTTATAGGTCAGAAGAGAGTGAGATGATATATTTAACACATTGAAGGAAAATAACTGTCAACCAGGAATACTGTACTCAGCATGTTATCCTTCAGAAATAAAGGAGAAATAAAGACTTTTCTAGACACGTAAAAGCTAAGGAAATCCATCCTGCCTTACCAGAAATGCTAAAGACCGTTCTTTGAGCTGAACAAAAAGGACATGAGTGAGCAATACAAAAAATCTGAAAGTATAAAACTCACTGATAAAAGTAAGTACACAATCAAATTCAGAATATACTCATATGGTAATGATGGTGTGTAAATTACTTATATCTTTAGAATGAAGGTTAAAAGATAAAACTATTAAAAACAATAACAACTATAATAATTTGTTTAAAAATATGCAATGTAATGTGATGAATGTTGTGACATCAAAAATTTAACATGTGGAGAAGAGGGAGTGAAGTGAAAATGTAGAGTTTTTTGTTGTTGCAATCAAAAATTGTTATTAATTAAAATAATGTGCTATAACTATTGTTATGTGCTATAACTATTACAAAAATCATAAGTTCTTGCAAACTTCATGGTACTCACAAACAAAAAATACACATAAAGTAGAAAACAAGAAATTAAAACATCCTACTAGAAAAGAAAATCAATTAACCACAAAGACAGACAGCAAGAGAGAAAGAAAAGAAAAAGTATTTCCAAAACAACTACAAAACAATGAATGAAATGGCAGTATTAACTCCCTACCTATATATAAGTACACTGAATTTGTTGGATTAAATTCTTCCAAAATAAAAAAGAGCAGAGTAGTTGAATGAATGAAAAATAAATAAATAAATAAAAATTTTAAAAAAGAAAAATCAGTTGCTTTGCTTTTCTTTCTCTTGTAGTATGCTGACTACAAGAGACTCCCTTCATCTTTAAGGATACCCATAGACTGAAAGTGAAGGAATGGAAAAATATATTGCACTCAACTGAAAACCAAAAGAAAGCAAGAGCTTCTAGGCTCAGGAAAAAAAAGGCTTTAATGCAAAAATTGTAAAGACACTAGAGAAAGACATTATATAATAATAATGGAGTCACTTCAGCAAGAGGACATGACAATCATAAATACATATGTACCCAAATCAGAACACCTAAATATATAAAGTAAATATGAATAGTTCAAAAAGGAGAGATTAACGGCAATACGATAGTAGTAAAAGACTTTAATATGCCATTAAAAAAAATAAACATATCATCTAGACAGAAAATCAAAAAGGAAACATTAGACTTAATAATGATCTAGGCCAAATGGAAATATATATATATATATGTAGAACATTACATCCAACACATTCTTCTCTACTACAAGTAAAATATTCTCTAGGACGGATCCTACATTAGCCTACAAAACAAGTCTCAAAAAATTTAAGATTGAGCCAGGCATGGTGGCTCACACCTGTAATCCCAGCACTTTGGGAGGCTGAGGCAGGTGGATCACATGCGGTCAGGAGTTCAAGACCAGCCTGGCCAACATGGTGAAACCCCTTCTCTACTAAAAAAGAAAATAAATTTAAAAAAATAGCTGGGTATGGTGGCATATGCCTGTAATCCCAGCTACCTGGAAGGCTGAGGTAGAAGAATCACTTGAACCCAGGTGGTGGAGATTGCAGAGAGCTGAGATCATGACATTGCACTACAGCCTGGGCAACAGCAGTGAAACTCTGTGTCAAAACATATATATATATTGAAATCATATGAACTATCTTTTCTGATCAAAATAGTATAAAAATAGATATCAGTAATAGCAGGAACTTCAGAAAATTCACAAATGGAAATAAAATAACATGCTCCTGAACAATAAATCAGGTAATGAAGAAAGTAAAAGAAAAATTTTAGGGCTGGGTATAGTGGCTCACTCTTTAAAAGCAGCACTTTGGGAGGCCAAGGTAGAAGAACCACTTGAGGTCAAGAGTTAAGACCAGTCTGGGAAACATAGTGAGACCCTATTTCTACAGGGAAAAAAAAAAAAGTTAGACAGGTGTGGTAGAATTTGTAGAATTTGCTTATAGTACAAGGAGGCTGGGGCAAGAGGATAGCTTTAGCCCAGGAGTTTGAGGTTATAGTAAGCTATGATTATACCACTGCATTCTAGCCTGGGCAACAGTGCAAGACCTCATCTCTACTGAAACAAAAAAAAAAAAAAGGAAGGAAGAAAATAAAAGAAAAATTATAAAAAGGCCGGGCGCGGTGGCTCAAGCCTGTAATCCCAGCACTTTGGGAGGCCGAGATGGGCGGATCACGAGGTCAGGAGATCGAGACCATGCTGGCTAACACGGTGAAACCCCGTCTCTACTAAAAAAAAAATACAAAAAATTAGCCGGGCGAGGTGGCGGGCGCCTGTGGTCCCAGCTACTCGGGAGGCTGAGGCGGGAGAATGGCGTGAACCCAGGAGGCGGAGCTTGCAGTGAGCTGAGATCCGGCCACTGCACTCCAGCCTGGGCGACAGAGCGAGACTCCGTCTCAAAAAAAAAAAAAAAAAAAAAAAATTCTTGACATGAATATAAATGGATACACAACATACCAAAACCTATGAAACACAGCAAAAGCAGTATTAAGAGGGAACTTTATAGCAGTAAGTGTCTACATCAAAAAGTAAAAAGATTAACAATAAACAATCTAATAATACACCTCATGGAACTAAGAAAGCAAAAACAGACTACCCCAAAATTATAAATCAATGGAAATATTAAAAATCAGAGCAGAGCAGAAATAAATGAATAGGAACTACAAAAAAAAATTTTAAAAGGAACAAAACAAAGAATTGATTTTTGAAAAGATAAACAAACTCAACAAATCATTGAGGGGTAGAAGTTTTTTAAAGAAGAAGACTCAAATAAATATAATCCAAAAACATTTAAAAAGACATTACAACTGATATCACAAAATACAAATGATCGTGAGAGATTATTGTGAACAATCATGTGCCAGCATATTGGATAACCTAGAAGAAACAGATACATTCCTAAATATACTCAACCAACCACAATTGAATTATAATGAAACAATATCAGTAAAAAAAGTTTCCCATCAAAGAAGAGCCCAGGACCTGATGGTTTTACAGCTGAATTCTATGAAACAGTTAAAGAGCAAACACTAATTATTCTCAAACTCTTCCAAAAACTGAAGAGGAAAGAATATTTTCAAACTCATTTTACAAGGTCAGCATTACTCTGATACCAAAACCAGACAAAAACACAACAGTAAAAGAAAATTACAGGCCAATATCCCTGATGACCATAGATGCAAAAGTCCTCAACAAAATACTAGCAAATGGAGTTCAACAGTATACTAAAACGATCATCCCAGGGATACAAAGATGGTTCAACCTATGTATGTCAATAAACCTGATATATCACACTAACAGAATAATCATTTCACTTGATGCAGAAAAAGCATTTGACAAAATTTGACAAAACTCAAAATCCCTTCATGATTTAAAAAACCCTCCACAAATTAGGTATACATGAGACCAGGCACAGTGGCTCATGCCTGTAATTCTGGCACTTTGGGAGGCCAAGGCAGGAGGATCCCTTGAGCTTAGGAGTTTGAGGCTAGCCCGGCAAAAAAATTAGGTAGGCATGGTGGTGAATGCCTGCTGGTCCAGCTACATGGGAGGCTGAAGTGAGAGCATCACTTGAGCCTCGGAGGTTGAGGCTGCAATGAGCCATGATCATGCCACTGCATTCCAGCCTGGGTGAAAGAACAAGACCGTGTTTCAGAAAAAAAAAAATTAATAAAAATAAAAATGTATATAGATATATATACCTATATATCTAGATATATAGACAGAGACTGGCCGGGCGCGGTGGCTCACGCCTGTAATCCCAGCACTTTGGGAGGCCGAGGCGGGCGGATCACGAGGTCAGGAGATCGAGACCATCCTGGCTAACACGGTGAAACCCCGTCTCTACTAAAAATGCAAAAAATTAGCCGGGCGAGGCGGCGGGCGCCTGTAGTCCCAGCTACTCGGGAGGCTGAGGCAGGAGAATGGCGTGAACCCGGGAGGCGGAGCTTGCAGTGAGCCGAGATCGGCCATTGCACTCCAGCCTGGGCGACTAAGCGAGACTCTGTCTCAAAATAAATAAATAAATAAATAAAAGATATATAGACAGAGACATATATTTGAAAAAAATAAAAATATAAAATTCCATTGTTTTCTACATTCCTTCAAAGTAATTGTCTAATGCATATTTAAAATATTACTAGTAATAGGAAACTCACAGGCAGTCAGGTTACCGGAAGTCTTCAAACAAACATAGGAAGTGTGCTACAATACACATGAGCTTTGAATAGATTTGGGTTAAAGTAACAAGCTCGATTATCAATAGGATCTTCATAAAAATCTTCACTAATTAAGATTAACATTTTTTCAAATGAACCATTTATTAAGCATTTAGTAGGTGCAAGGTTCTGTGCTAAGCACATTTTACTAGTACACATTATTTCATTTAATTCTTCCAACATCCTATGGGGTAAGTATGAATACCATCATTACATTCACTTTAAAGATAAGCAAATCAAGGTTTAGAAAGTATAAGTAACCTTTTAAATTCATGTAAACATTATGCACCAAGCAGAAATTCTATCTTGGGTCCAATGCTCATGTGTTAATCACCACTTTCTACTGCTTGACTTCTGGTGGTGAAGTTCATGAGAGTAGACCACACAAAGCTCTGTGAGTGATGTGCTGCTAAAGACCAGTCCCATAGAGGGCTTAAAAAGGGAGTAGGTATATAAAATACAGCATCTTAGTGCTACATTAACTGAAGCCTTTTATGTACTAGGCACCACAAGAAATACTATTTCTAGTCCTCCTATGACATGAGTTTTATGATCTTCATGATTGATGAAACTGAGGCTTAGAGAGGTAGATAGGGCAATGTCTGGACCTGAAGGCTCAAATCTCTTAGCTGAGGATGAGATCTTGAACTGGTATTTCTCTAGGTTTATTCAGTAGGGTAGACTCACTAGATATTAACAAAAATGCAAACAAACTCTAACATATAGGAACACCCTTAGGCCACTGGCAATTGAGCTACTGTCTGCCCCAAGGCCACTTGGGAGCACTGGAAGTATTGCCTAGGCTCTACCCATTCCTGACTTCTTCCCGACTAACCACTGATCCACCCAATAGTTCCAAAATGCCTCATAATATTGGCAACGATTTTATGAACTGATTCTTTCAAGAATGCTATGAGAAAAGACAAATGCTTCCTATTTGGAATATGAAAAATTGAAGGACTAAGATACTCACATTCAGGTCTTTACATTCCAGGCCCATAGCCCATCTCACTACACACTGCTGCTTTGTATGGAAGATAATCAGTAAATCAATAAATAAAATTCATTGAGAACATAAGCCTGACATTTAACCATAATCTAGTGTTGTGACCATGGGGCAAGTTGCTTAACTTCTCTGAGCTCCAATTTTCTCATTTGTTCTAAGGAAATTATAATGGTTGTAAATTGCTTAGCACAGTGCATAGTAACAGTAAATATCATTTACTTATCAGTGATTTCCTAAGAGTAGACAAAGAAGCGGAGCCTCTCAGTCAGAAACAAGACACATTTTCAGCTATATTAGATTTTGCCCAATTGCACTTTAAAATAATTGATGCCATTCACTACTTATACCGTGCTCCATATTCTCACCAACTTTTGTTATTGTCTGATAGAGGGAGAATAGTATAGCTCATGGTTATTTATAGTTCCCACAATTGGAGATATTAAGTATCTTTTCATGGGACTAAAGGTCATCAGATGTTGAGGGTTGTCTTGCTTTTTTTTTTTTTTTTTCGGTGAAACAGGAAATTTTGTACTAGTCTAGAAACAAATCCTTTATCAGTTACACAAATTTCAAATTTCTTCTCCTCGACTATAGATTCTCTTTTAATTACCTTTTTCATATAGAAGCTATTTTAATTCCACAAATTATTATTCTTGTCCTTCAAGGTTTTTACTTTTGTGTTGGTTTAAAAAATAGTACCTGCCTCATAAACTTATTACGATAAGTTACATGAATTAACACTTTGAAAGTGCTCAGAACAGTGCACGGTACGAGTAAGTGCTATATAAGTGTTAAATAAACAAAACTACACTAACATTTGTGGGGAGGCACACTGTTGGCAGGAAAGGGGAAGACACTAGAGAAGTTTTTAGAAACAAAATCTTGGTACAGGGTGCATTCCATACATGCATTACCTATAGGAAATGTCCCTTTGGACAAATCTGAGTAAATCCAAATCAAACCAACAAGGCTCCATAAGATCCAGTCTCAAGTCTACAGTTCAGTAACTATAAACAGGCCTGTGACACTTCTGTAACCCACAGAGAAACAGCTGGAATTTGTTGGTCGGCATTTCTACCGTAAACAGAATCACAGATTTAATATTTCCTGTAATTTCCTCAGATCTTATTTCCTCTTAGGAATTATCTCTACATATTACTGATAAATTATGGTTAAAGTTATCTTTTCTCCCCCTAGCATTTATGAGCTCTCCATTGTCTGCATGTCAATTTGCAGGCCACACAAAAGATGGAGTAAGAGTCCAACAAGGAATCTAAGCACTGCTTTCAATCTCAAGATGGCTCAGTACATTACATACAACTTGCTCGTAAAGACAACAGTTATATAGGTTAATGTATTAAGATTCACAGTTATTACGAACACATTAACAATTCTTGTCAATACTAATTATCATTCACAGTTCAGACGTAAACTGTTTTTTGTACAGATTTTGAATAAAATGTGGATCATATTTTACAATGGTTTGGCCTGACGAGAATTACTGTGACCGTCCACACAACCTAAGCTATGTCAATGGAAACGTGATATAGGAAAGTTACCCATATTACCGAGGTCTGGTCACACCTCACACCAGAGACTGCTTATACTAAAAAATAGGTCTTTTCAATTAGGATCTCTTTGTGAAGAACTACTGGTAAAGTAATACCAAATGATTAAAGAAAAAAAATGTAAATATCAACAGAGACAAAAGAAGAAATAAAATCAACTATAACCTTACCACATAGAAATAATTTTGGTTTATGCATAATTTTAGCTTTTTTCTATAAATGTGAATGTTTACTTTTTATTCTTTTCTCCATACCATGATTCTGTAACAAATGTATATTTATAAAATTAAGAAGTGATCATTATGTTTTGTAACCATTTTAAACTTAGCAGTCATATGTTCTGGTCTAGAAATAGTTACCTACTATGGCTGAAGAATATTAATTATAAGGGTTTATCGTAAGTTACTTGAGCTAACCTGTGATATTTATGTTTTATTTTCCTAAAATTTCTGAGTACTTCTTCAATAAACATCACTGCAGATAAAGCTCTATACATGATCTTATTTCACTACGATCCATTCTCGGAAAGGGAAATCTTTTAAATGTGTATAATTTTAAAACATTTTATTTATTCATTGAATAAGTTTGATTGAGTTCCTACTAAATGCAAGGCATCGTGTAGGGTTACAGCAGTGAACAAAATAGACAAAAATCCTCATCTCCAAGATGGCCAAAAGGAGAGATAAATGAATAAAATCTGTATTATTTGTAGCATTGCAATGGAGAAAATCAAGGAGAAAAATAAAGCCCTTTGGGAAGAGTTGCACTTTTTAACAGGGTAACTTAAGAAGGTCTCAATGAGAAGAGTAAGTGTCAAATACATTATATATGCAGTTTCTCTCAACAAAATTTGGTATTTTCATTTTTATCATTGATCTGATTTTCTTTCCAGTGTGATAGGGAAAAAGGGGGCATCTCACTGATTACTAATGCTTACGGTTATTTACACATCTTATTTTACAAAATGCCTGGTTATATCTTTTTGACAATTTTCTATTGGGTTATTATTTTTTCTTACAAATGTGTAGATGATTTTTATATTAAGTATGTTAGAACAACTTTGTATTTACCTTAAGTTTTTATTGATGGTGGTTTTTAATGTGCAGAACTTCTAGAATACTTCTGGCTCTCAAGGACACAGGTAACGATAAAATTAGAGTATCTCACAATTTCTCATTTGCTTTATTCTACATCATATACATAATAATTACATAATAAATATCTTTATCCTACCACATATAGAAAACATTATATTTTTTTTTCTTGAGGCAGGGTCTCACTCTGTCACCTAGGCTGCAGTGCAATTGTGCAATCATAGCTCACTGCAGCCTGAAACACCTGGGGTCAAGTGACCCTCAGAGCTCAGCCTCTCAAACAGGTGGGACTACAGGTGCACGCCATCATGCCTAGTTAATTTTTCTATTTTTTGTAAAGACAGGGTTTTGTCATGTTGCCTAGGCTAGTCTCAAACTCCTTCCTGGCTTCAAGCAATCCTCCCACCTCAACCTTCCAAAGTGCTGGGATTACAGGCATGGGCCACAGCACCAGACTTGATTTTTTAAAAAATGTTGATTATGTTGCCCTCATATTTAATGGTCATATTATATCTATGTGTCACTGCATATTCTGTTCTTACTCTTTGACTCTTATTTAGCCATTCTTGAGTGTGTGTCTCTGGGTGTATGTATGTGCGTATCAAGTAAACACACCACCAATCTACAGATCGCTATCTCTTCAGGCACTTTTGTGGTCTGAAGCTTATTCTCCAATAGATTACTTGGTTATATGAACAGTAGTAACAAAAAATAAAATTAAACAATTGGGGAAAAAAATCAACCAGGAAATTAAAAGACTTGTACACTAAAAATTAGAAAACATTAATGTAGAATATTAAAGAAGACACAGAAATACACCCTATGTTCATGGATTAGAAGAACTAATATCACTAAAATGTGTATTTTATCCAAAGTAATCTGCGATATAAACCCTATCAAAATGTCAACAGCATTCTTTACTGTGCTTATATGGAACTATGAAAGACTATAGCCAAAGCAAACTTCAGCAGGAAAAGCAAAACTGGAGGCATCTCACTTCCCAATTTCAAAATAGATCACAAAACTACAATAATCAAAACAAATCAATGGAACAGAATAGAGAGTCCAGAAATAAATCCATGCATCTACAGTGAAATGATCATCACAGGGATGCCATGAACATAGAATAGGGAAGAGACAATCTCTTCAATAAATGGTGGTGAGAAAACTATATATCCACAAGCAGAAGAAAGAAATTTGACCTGTATCTGACACTGTATACAAAAATCAACTCACAATGGATTAAAGATTAAAACATAACACATAAAACCATATAACTAATAGAAAAAAATGGGGGGAAATTTCTTAATATTGGCCTGGGAAACAATTTTTTAGATTATGGCCATAAAAGCCTGACAACAAAAGCAAAAATAGACAAATGAGATTATATCAAACTAAAAAGTCTCTGTACAACAAAGAAAATGATAAATTGAGTGAAGAGATGATGTACAGAATGAGAGAAAATATTTACAAACCATATATTTAAGGGATAGTCTTCCAAAATATATAAGGAACTAATACATCTCCATAGCAAATATAAATAAATAACCCAATGTGAAAATAAGCAAATGACTTGAATTAGCATTTCATAAAAGAAGACATACAAATGACCAACAGATATATAAAAAGGTGTTCAACTTCGCTATTACCAGGGAAATATTAATCATACTCACAGGGAGCTATCACCTCAAATCTCTTATAATGACTGCTATCAGAAAAAAATAACAAGTGTGGTAGGGACATAGAGAAAAGGGAATGCTTCTCACTGTTGGTGGAAATGTAAATTGGCACAGCCATTTTGACAAACAGGGAAGCTGCTCAAAAATTAGAAATAGAACTACTTTGTCATTCAGCCACCTCAATTCTAGGTATACAGTCATACATCACTTAACACAGAAATGCACTGCTAAGTAATTCATCATATAAGAACAAGTACATAGAGTGTACTTACGCAAACCTAGATGGAACAGCCTACCACACACCTAGGTTATAAGCTATAGTCTATTGCTGCTAGGCTACAAACCGGTACAGCATGTTATTGTATGAATACTGTATGTCTAAACATATCTAAACAAAGAAAAGAAACCATAAAAATTCATTCTTATACTCTTATGGGACCGCTATGCTACATTCAGACTGTCATCGATTGAAACGTTGTTATGTGGTACATGACTATATACCCAAAATATATGAACCAGTACCTCAGAGAGATATCTTCACTCCCATGTTCATTTCAGCATGCTTAACAAAATCCAAGATATGAAAACAACCTAAGCAACTGTCCATCAGTGGATAAACAGATACAGAAAATAAGGTGGACATTCATACATGTGTGTGTGAGTATATATGTACACATACACACACACAGTGGACTATCATTCAGTCATAAAAAATAAAGAAATTCTGACATTTGCTGAAACACAGATGAACCCAGAGGACAATATATAAAGTTAAATAAGCTAGACACAGAAAGACAAATACTATATGACCTCATATATATGTGGAACTCCATATATATCGAATAGATTTTATTTGACATTATATAGTATATTAACATGGATTAGATTAATATTAGATTTGATTATGGGAGGGGGATATGTTGGTCAAGGGGTACAAAGTTTCCGTTATGAGGACAAATACGTTCTGGAGATGTAGTAAACAATGTGACTGCAGTTAACGATACTTTATTCTGTACTTGAAATTTGCCAAAAGCTTAGATCTTCAGTTACTACACACACAAAAACAGTGTTAACCAGCTGCAGTGAAAAATGTGTAAATTAGCTTGATTGTGGTGATTACTTCAAAATGCATATGTACATCAAATCATCACACTGCACACCTTAAGTATATACAATATTTGTTAAATACATCTTTAAAAAAAACCAGCAATGCATCTTTAAATAGGTGAGCCAGCATTTGTCTCCATCATGATCACACAGTATTTTAAGTCTTTAAGCCTTAGTTTCATCATCAATAAAAAGCACATAATGATGATTCCTATCTCGCACAAGTTTCATGAAGGTTAAGTAAAATAGATGTGATGTAAATTAAAGTCTTATTTTTGTGCCTGGCACATGGTAGTAAGTACTAGATAGAAATTAGGAGGCCAGACATGGTGGCTCATGCCCATAATTCCAGTGCTTTGGGGGGCTGAGGAGGGAGGATCACTTGAGGCCAGGAGTTCGAGACAAGGCTAGGCAACAAAGCAAGACCCTGTCTTCAGAAAAAAAATTGTAAAAAATCAGCCAGGCATGGTGGCATATGCCTGTAATGCCTGTAGTCCCAATTACTCAGTAGGCTTGGGCAGGAAGATCCCTTGAGCCCAAGAGTTTGAAGCTGTATTGAGCTATGATTGCAACCTCTGCCCACCAACCTGGGCAACACAGCAGGAACCTCTCTCCTAAAGGGGGAAAAAAAAGCCCAAAAATAATTTGTTGGGGATGCCATTGTCAGATTTCTTGCCCTAAAATCTATTTGTTCTCTATTGACATACTGGAAAGATTAATAATGAAGCTAAAGTCACTTCAACTGCACATTCAGACTCTAAGCAATATTATCAAACATAATCTAAATTCAAGTATATGGTGATGGAAAGCAACATGCCAGAATATACAAGCCTACAACTTCTCTTTGATTTTTCTGTTTTGAAACCCTATTTTTAATATGTCCCCACTGAATTTAATTTAAACTTATTAAAATAAAGAAATTTTCAAATGAAGCATAAAAATTTACTGCTTTACATTTACCCATTTTCTCATTTGCTGCCTTCCATGCATAAATTAGTCTTACGAATGGAAACATTATTTTCTAACTGTACATAATACAGAAGAGAGGCATAAGATAGTAAACCTTATTTTTTATTCCAAAAGATTCCAAAGGTAGAATAAATTTTACCGACAATGTCATTCCACCCGAGGAACCCAGAAGAGAGGTAATGCAACCCTCTTCTGCATGTATACAGCACAGGAAGTGCTCTTCCAGGAAATACTACTATGTTCGGAAGGAAGTCACTTTTGGAAATCTCTAAATAAGACTCCAGCTCCCCAGGCTTGCTGCTCTCTGTCCATCCTCCCTAACCCCACCCAGACTAGTGTTGTTTCAGTTAAATTACTCATTTTCTTTAAATAACTCCTAAAGATGATATCTCTATTTACAGAACTATCACTCAAATAATTCAAATATGTTATAAATATTAATCTATAATACAATATGATAATAAAATCCAATAAAATTGGACTTGAGGATGTTATCTTTCCTATACATATAGCATTATTATGAGAAATGTGGAAGTAATTTATCTCAAATACTGTTTCCCTATATTAATTGAAGAATAAACACATTAAGGCTAAGATGATTGCTCTCATTTGCAAAAATTAGTTTGAATGTTGTTTGTGATATTAAAAATCGACATTTGGCTGGACGCGGTGGCTCACACCTATAATCCCAGCACTTTGGGAGGGCGAGGAGGGCAGATCACTTGAGGCCAGGAGTTTGAGACCAGCCTGGCCAACATGGAGGAACCCCATCTCTACTAAAAATACAAAAATTATCTGGGCGTGGTATCATGTGCTTGTAGTCCCAGGAGGACTCCAAGTACAGGGACTACTCAGGAGGCCGAGGCAGGAGAATCTCTTGAACCTGGGAGGTGGAGGTTGGAGTGAGGCAAGATTGTGCCACTGCACTCCAGCCCTGCCAACAGAGCGAGACTCTCTCAAAAAAAAAAAAAAAAAGAATTAGAACTATAAATCTTTTAATTCAGTTTGATTGAATCATTCCATTTGCACAGTAATATTCAATATAATAATATTCTCATGACAATAACATTCTAATAATAAAAATTTTTAATGCCCTAAATGCCAAAAAAGAAAAACCAAAATCCCTTAGTATACTATGAAATATTTATACAACCGGATAGTATATGAGCCAATTAAAGTAAAAAATATAGCCAATGTACACAAAATACTTGATACCATATACACAAAGAATGTTAAGCAAATGCAAAAACAGAACTCACAATTGTATGTGCATATGATTATATCTAACTATGCATATACATACTCCAAAAACAATTTGTAAAGAAATTTTTTACCTCATCATCATATATTTTTTTCCTCAACAGTTTCCAAATCCTTTAAAAAAATGGCAGATGATTAAAGCAGTCTCATGGCTTGATAGAGAGTATGCGGCATTCCACTAACTGTAAGCACTGTGGGGCAGGAAACAGCCTCAGTTGTTCCCTGTTCCACATAGCCTTGCACCAGAACAGAGCCTGACATTTGACAGCTGATATTTTTATGGCATATACTATGTGTCAGGCACTGTTTTAAGTACTTTACATAGACATAGTCATAGACATAGACAGACATAGACATAGACAAAGACATAGACAGACATAGACACAGACATACACATAGACATTTAATCCCTATAACATAAGTACTATTATCATCCCCATTTTATATACAAGGGGCCTGAAGCACAGAGGCGTTTAAATGATTTACCAACATGACAGAGTCAGCAAGAGCCAGGATTAAAACTGAGACAGTATGAGCCCCAGAATCCATGCTCTTACCACCCCAACCCACCCTGCTATACCACCTCAATAAAAGAGGAGGTGAGCAATAAAGGGTGGATGAATTTTAGGATGGATGGATGGATGAATGAAACAACCAATTGATGGATTGATAGATATTTTGATAGACTGATTTATAGATCAATTATTTGGGTTCACTCTCTCTGAAACTGAGAAAGGAAACTGACTTAGTAGTGAGCACCTCTCTGCTCTGACACTCTGCTAGGTGCTTTCACATATTTCTTATTGAATCATAGTAACAATCCTGTAATATGCCTCATATTGCCTCGTTTTGAAGATGTGGAAACTGGATTTTGTAAATTTGATGTTAATTCCTGGAAAAATCCTGGGATTTGAAATGATGCCTCGCAGAGTTCAAGCTCAATATATACTCGTTGAAAGAAAGATTGTAAAGTACTCTTTTGAAATTTAGAAAAGGAAATTGTAAGAATTAGTCACCAATATGGTTTCCTTAAAGCAAATAATGCCAAGCCAATCTCATTTTCTTTTTTGCTTGGTTTTAAACAGGTATATGAGGGATACACTATGGACAAAGTATTCCTGGATTTCACCAAAGGTACTAACAAGGTTATTCAAAATATCTTTGTGAATAAGATGGAGAAATGTAGTTTGCATAATGACACAAATGTGTGAATTTGAAGGCAGTCAAATAATACAACCAGAGATTTCAGTTTCAATCTCAGGTAGTGAGAATGGTGTCTATTGCTGAACCCAAACAAGGACTTGGATGATGTCATGTTGGTCAGATTTGTGAAAAACAAGAAGCTAGCGGAGACCACAATCATGTTGGTTTAAACAAAGATGATTTTATTTTAAACAGAGTGAATAAAAAATTTACTTTATAATGAAGGCACAGGAGAAATGAGGTTCAGGAACTGTCAGGGTTTTCTTTAAAAGGTGATTTAGTGGTGGGCACCTAATGCAAATCAACGTGGCACATAGCTTCCAAAAAGAGTGAAAACTTAAAACTTCATTAAGGGAACTGTTACTCAAGACAAGTTAACTAACATCACACTGTGCTGCTGCCCTGGCAGACCCCTACAACATGTAGTACTTATCAAGTGCTTGCTATGTGCCAGGCACTCTACTGTATTCACACATTTAATTCTCTCGACAATTTTAAAGATAGGAATTACTATTATATGCCCATTATCCCCAATTTACAGATGAAAAAACTCTGAAACACAGGAGTAAACTTTTACTCAAGTAAAAGTTAGGTTTTTACCTACCCTGTCAGCCACCCAAGGACTCTTACCCACCCGATCAGCCACCCTTGGACTCCAGGCACCAAATTATAAAACTAGACCATTTGCAATAAATTCTGAGTGAGTTCCTAAATTAATTTCTTTTTGGATATGCCCCAAGGGGGTTACTTGCATTCAAACATGTAACTCAAACTGAGCTGGCAAATTAGAAAACAATTACTCATCCTTGGTTAAATCATGCCACCATTTTTTTCAAAATCCTCTTACTGCATTTGTGGATCACAGTCACACTCTTCTAACTTTAAGATGACTTTTGGGAGGGGGTCAAAACTACTATCAGTAACTCAGTCATGCAGGGGTGCTACTTACCTATAGAAGGAACATTTCAGACTCAGACACACCTTAGGCTTAGAAACATGGAGTGGGAAAAATAAACGCTACTTAAGAGAGTATACTAAATGCAATCTTAACTTTTAACTTTAAGGCACTGAAAAATAATATTTCAATCAAATATTACATTCAACTACTATTGCTATTGGGATAAAGTGATATATTTAGTAAAAATAATGTAACCAGCTATCATAAAATGATTGACATTTCTCAAATGTACAGCTTTTGCATGTGCATGTTGCTTTAAGATGCTTCATATGGTTACTGTTAAAATAAGTATGTAAGATTTATTGAACAAAACAGTAAACAACCACAAAAAGCATGCATAAATTGTTAGTGGATTCGGCTACTTATGGCAGAAGTCATTGGTGGACTGTGTCTCATCAGAACATTCACTCTCCCACTGAAAAATGAAACATTTTGTAATATACAAACAAGAAACATGGTTCTTTTCCCTCTTACTGAGTTTATACTTTCCTTCCCATAGAAAAATCAAAGAAAGAAAAACATACAAATTTTTCAATGCATTTGTAAGGAAGAAAACTACAACTGAAAATAAGTCAATTGTATAACACATTATTATAAGAATTTAGCCATTTCTCCTGAGTAACATAAAAGCTAGAAAATACTCAAAGACACATGTGACACTGATATTCACACAAGTGAAAGTCAAGAACATGAATTAGTAACAGAAGTCATTTCCATAAATAGTATTTATTTCTTACTTATATTTTGACCTCTATATTCTGTGCCATTATGGGCTCTCAATGACTAAAGGCTACAAATAAAATTGCTGATAGTGCTCATCAGCTATGTCAGATCCCTGAGTTTATTATTATTATTAAAATTGCTGATAGTGCTCATCAGCTATGTCAGATCCCTGAGTTTATTATTATTATTATTATTATAGGCAATATGTGGTTTGCTCTCTTAAAAATGGATGTATATTCCAAAGATATTTGTTAGCTTCATCAATTTATTGATTACTGAGATGTTCACATTAAAAACGTGGAAAACAGTTAGAAACATAAAGGTGTGAAACAATTACCTATAATTCTATGGAGAGACAACCATGGTTAATATTAGCTTTACTTCCTTCTTTGGTGCTATTCCTTTATGTGATTGCTAGAATAGTTTATAACTGTGCCTTTAAATTAGTATGATATAATAAGCATTCCCCACACAACGAAAAATATGTGGCAAATTTAATTTTTAGTGAATACAGAATATTCCAAAATAAGTTTTTACTTGTTTCTCTAATGCCAGATGTGTATGTGCTTTGTGCTATTTCATGATTGTGAACAACTCTGCAATTGTGTACTTATCATTGTCTTTATCTTGATTCCTCTAAAGACATTTACCCAGGACTCCAAGAATGAATATTTCAAAATAGAATTATCGAGTCACTAAGAATGACACTTTAAGGCTCTATATGCCTATTGAGCAATTGCTTTTTGCACAGCAGGGAATGAACCTGTATGTCTTACTATGCCTTAGGCAACACTAATTATTATTCATTTTTATAAGTATTTGAGTGATTAAAAAGAGAAAAACATGTTTCAGCCATTTTATTTGGTTATATTTAATTTCTAGTAAGACAATATTTTTCATACATGAATTTGACCTTATGTTTTCAGCTTTTGTGAAGTATTTCAAGTTAATACATTGAAGTTGTTATAATTTTTTACTGACCTATTTTAATAGTCTCTTTGTAAAATAACTACTATTACCAGTAGTTATTCTTGGAAATATATTCCCCACCTTATATTTTCAATTTATTTATGTTGCTTTAACATTAGAGTTGTTCTACTATATAGCAGGGATTGTTATCTCCAGTACTTAAAAAACAATTTCATGTATACTTGAAGATAAACTTTAGAATTTGTTAAATTCTGAAGATAATCCTGTTGAAATGGTGTTCTGAATTCTGTGAAAGTTAATATGAGAAAATTGTACATCTTCACTATGATATTGAGTCTTCCTAGCCAAGAAAGTTGTATAGGTTTTGTGTATGTAAGCCCCATACACATCTTGTTACTGTTATCCCTAGACACATTATATTTCATGCTGCTGTTAACTATGCATAGAATCTCTTCTCCATTACATTTTCAATTATATAGGCAAGTACACTGATTTCATATTTGGTCAGATGCTTAACTCTATAACTTGTATAGAGTTTAAAATTTTATTTTAAATATTATTATTTTAATATTATATTTAATATTTTAGTACTTTTTTTAGTCTAAGAAATATAACCATTTAAGTAAACAACGTGTACTTGTTAGTGTGCATTCAGAGACCCATTTTATCCTCTATTTTAGATAACAGAATGTTAAATTATATACAATTATGTTTTTCACAATTTCTCTCTCACTTTCTCATAATTCCAAATTTCTGTGTTTTAGAGCATGTTTGTATACTTTGATGTGTTTAAAAAGTAAGTTGAAACCAACAATTACTCCTATTTTTCAAATACATTATCTATCAACGGCCACCAAAAAGGGCCAATCCTGGAGCCACGAAGATCCAGGCCAGCATTTTGATTTTCCTTTTTTGTTTCCGTTCATTAAATTGAACAGAGTACTGAGACTTAAATAAACTCAGACATTCCAATGTCTGGATTTTTTCTCTTTCCAAAGTTAGCAAATGAGAAAAGAAAAACAATTCACAATAGAGGAAAGAAAAATCATTTAAAAAGGAAAATGTAAATTTATAAATTTAGAGATTTAAGTTGTGTACATATGATTCTGTGTGTGACAGAGAAAGACAGAAAGAGAGAGAGAAAGAGAGAGACAGAGACAGAGACAGAGACAGAGCCTGTTCACTTAGTTTCTTTTCCTAGCCAGGAATATTGTAAACATAAAATGTGAAGTTAGAGAAAAGGAGAATAAGCAATTATTCTGTGAGAGCTATGGAAAAGACATTGATAATCAGAAGATTCCAATCTGAGCCTCATCAATGAGCTATGTGAACTGGGGAAAACATGTTAAACTAGAACTAAGGTAGGTACCGTCAGGCGATGGAAGCAGTGAGCAACATGCCAAAACTACTGCGGATTGTCCAGGTGAAGATGGCCAGAAGCAGCTGGTCAACAAGGAATGATCCAGAATGCTAAACAGCTGGTGGAAATCAGGACTCAGCAGGGATGTCAGCTGTCAGCACTGGGAGAGAGGTGGAGTCAGCCCTTACTAGAAACATCAGTTGATGCAAAATCAAAGACTCAAGGAAGGTCCATGCTGGAGAGCCAAAGCTAAGAGGAGATAAGAATAGAACCCAAGTGGGCAAAGTACAGAGCAGAACTCAGTCTGACCCAAAGGCAAGCAGGAAATTGGGCAGGACAGGAATGAGTCAGGGAGTCCGAGGAGCAAACCAGATTTGACTGAGTCAAACTCCAGATTCTCCATCCAATTCCAAAGTCAAGAGCGAAACAAGGTCAGCCAGAAAAGTCTGGAGAACTGTACCTTCCCCCTCCCAAAAAAGAAGGCCTTTAGCATTGACTTGTGGAGTCTTCCACCACTTTTCAAGGGATCTTTGGCCTATGATTCTATTAATTCTAAGTTCTTACACTTAGGAAGGGGTTAAATATGATGATATCCAAACTTCTATCCAGCTCCCCAAGTGTTTAGGACTCTAACATTCTATAAATCTAAAAATACACATTAAGTTCCAATGGAGAAACGAGGGTATTAAATGTTTTATCCAGGGAAACAGAGTTTACTGGACTCCCTCCCACCACCATCATCCCCTACATATACAAACATATAAATATCCCACAACCACGACCTAATTCTTCCTCCTAAAAGGTAGTGTGGAATGGTTTATAGCCCTCTTGGAAAAAAAAACCAAAAAACAAAAAAAAAAAAACTGAGATGACATTCCATTCCATCCTGACTCACTTAAAGACATCATTTGATTCTCAGTCACAAAGAATTCTCCTAACAGGGTGGAAAAAGCCTTGGTCACGAGGAGATTGCCTGGAGTTGCAGTGGTTCCCTTTGCATTCTCTAAGCCAAAGGGATGCTTTCCAGAGTTGTGTTTCTTTCTTTCTTTTACCCTCCAGGCTGATTTTATAGTAACAAAACACAGCCACTTAAATCTATCTCCAAACAACCAACATTCAGAAAATGTACCACATAAAATATAGACATTTTACAAGGGACCATCTATTAGCTGATAATGGCAGCACTGCCAAGGAATGCATAAGAAAACAAATGTGACCCTCACCAAACGTCAGATCCATTTATCCAAATTAGCCCCTCTGCAGTGAATGCCATGATATGATTCAAAGAATTATGAGGGGTTGGGAGGAGGTTACAATAAACTAAATATGTAAGTTGAGGATACATATAAAGCTTATGAAATGCAGCCTCATAAGATGTTAATAGAAGTCAGAAAAAAAAAGTTGGCAGAAGAGATTTTAAAATGTGATCATATGGAAAAAAGAATATTAGACCAACACAAAAAGTTTCAGAGGGCGAAAACAATAAGTTTCTCTATGTATATTAAAAACGTGTAGATATGGGAGAGTGGAGGGTTGCCAGGTGGAGAGAAACGTGGAATTCATCGGATTTAAAAGACACTTCCATAACCTCCCAGCCCTGGGCAAATGTGTCAGGAAGGGGATCTTCATCTCTGGGACTCCTGACTGCTCTCAGCTTCTCATTTCGTCCCTCTTCACTCACCTTAAGCAGCCAGTATTTGGATGATTTCTCTGTTTTCTCCACATTAAAATCTAAACTGAGGCAAAGATCTGGGAAAATATATTTACACGAAGGAATCAGAGTTCAAGCTTTAACCCTCCCTGTGCTGTTTGAAACTTAAGAGTATAAAGACTTTTAACCCACCCCCACTCCCCCACAAAATCTTTAACTGTAAAACCTTTGAAATCAGCAAACTATGTGTAAGGAAGAATTAAATTCCATGGAATAAAGTTCCTTCCATGCCTTCTAAATTGTATTATATAGGTAACCACTGATAAAAATCCTCCCTGTTCTCTAAGAAACCTTGTGCTCAATAAAGCCTTCATGCAAGTAAGTGAAATCGAACTAGGACTGTAATACATCATACCCATTTATTGTTTAATTTTAAAACAGTTCAAAGTGTGAAAAGCAGAGTAGAGGCAGAAAGATGGGGTAGGCCAGAAAAGGAAGGAGGGAGGAATAAAATTGAGGATTTAGGAAAGGGGGAAAGGCCAAGGAAGATGACACAGATGTTAGAAATTAAACACGAGAAAATAAAAAATGAGGAAATTACAGATAGTACTTAACTTAAAAGTCAACAGTTTTCAGGAAGGCTAGAGATACCAAATAAAACAGTGAAAAACGTACACATAAAAATGGCACAGGGAAGTCATGGGTGTATTTTACTAAAGTGCTTAAAGATACAGGCTGAAGCTTTTCATGGAGGCTATTAAGACAGGATAGCAATTAAGGAACACACAAAAAGTGTTTCATTAGTTATGAAAGTATAGACACAAATGCAAGGAATAACTCAAGTGGAGTGTTCACAAATTCTAAATTCATTACCCGCAATGCAAAAAAGTATCTCTTGAAAGGGAATAGAATAGGGGCTATTAAGGTACTCTTTCAGTTAAAAAAAAAAAAAGAAAGAAAATGAGCACTATTAATAGTCTTAATTAGGAAATTAGTACAAAATAAAATGTATCCCTAAGTCCTATGAGCTATTTCTATTTTTTCAAAAAGTTGAATAAATTATTTATCCACCTACAACAAGGCCACGCAGGCTAATGAAAATGTCATGCTTTGCTTTTGGTAGAAGTAAATTGCTACTATAATACTAGTCATATCATCCTTATTAGGATGTCTGATTGGCAGTTAAAAATAACTTTCCTAAACACAAATTGTGAAAGTTGAGTCTTATAATAATTACAGTTTGGCAGAAAAAAAATCTTAGAAATAAGGTTCATGAATTTAAAACTAATACATAACTTGCTAAAGCAAACAATTGGGGAACTAAAGTTTATGATTTTCCAGGATTAAGATCTTCCTTAGATGGATCCCAAAAATGGAAAGAATGAATAAGACCTAGTATTTGCTAGCACAACAGAGTAGCTACAGTAAAATATAATTTCATTGTACACTTCTAAATAACTAAAAGAATATAACTAGATTGTTGAGACACAAAGGATAAATGTGTGGGCTGATGGATACCCCTATCTACCATGATTTATTACACATTGCATGCCTGTATCAAAATATCTCATGCTACCCATAAATTTATAGATGTACACTATGTACTCCTAAAATTAAAACTTTTTTAAAAAAAGATTTTCCTCAAATAGGCTGAGTACTGCTGCACGGTCAAACTGTGCTGGCTGTTTTCATGCCTGTTCTGTGTTTGTTGTTGTTGTTTGTTTGTTTGTTTGTTTGTTTTTCTTAGCGTCTCACTCTGTCTCCAGGCTGGAGTGCAGTGGCACGATCTTGGCTCACTGCAACCTCCGCCTCCCAGGTTCAGGCGACTCCCCTACCTCGGCCTCCCAAGTTGCTGGGACTACAGGTGTGCACTATTTTTTTGTATTTTAGTAGAGATGGGGTTTCACCGTGTTAGGCAGGATGGTATTGATCTCCTGACCTTGTGATCCACCTGCCTCGGCCTCCCAAAGTGCTGGGATTACAGGCATGAGCCACCGTGCCCGGCCCGTCTGTTCTGTTTTTTAATCCTCTTTGTGATGTAGGTATTTTTACGTGTATGATATATGAGAACCTGAAGCTCAAGGCTGATCACTGAAAGACTAGGATCTCAAATTCAGATCTTCTGATATTCTCTGACCATGAGACAGGTTCTCTAGTTCATTCAAAGTCCTCAGCTACCACTGCTCTTTTCTGTTTTGTAGAACCTGTCATCATGGATTCTTGTTTTCTCCCTTTGGCCAGTTCTGCCATACTTGGATAACTTGCCCATCATTGTTTCACATGTTCACTTGCCCATCATTGCTTCACATGTTCACTAACTGAGAGAACACTTATTGAGTGCCAATAGGTGCTAGAAATAAAAATCCAAAAGATATATTCTCTGCCATAAGAAATTCACTGTCTTGTCAAGGAGGAAGAGAAGTAAATGACTGATGACAGCCAGGTGGGGTAAATGCTGTGATGCAGCGACACAGGAGGGGCTGCTCGAAATAGACTAGTGAGACCGGAAAAGCTCCTAAAACTTGTGCTTATTTTAAAGGACTGATAGCGGGTAGTGAGACAAAGAAGTTCCATCATTTGAGTGCCAAATAATGAGCATGTGGGGAAACATGGAGGACTGAAAGACCAGACCACATTAAAAGTAGTAGCACTGGGCTCTGTGTGACCCAGGCAAGGCTGACACGGTGGGAGGTGCATGTGTTCAGGTAAAATGGTTTGAACTTTATCCTTCAAGCTATAGAAACAAGGCATGGTGACTCAGCCCTGTAATCCCAGCACTTCGGGAGGCCGGAGCTGGAGGATTATCTGAAGCCAGGAGTTCAAGAACAGCCAAAGCAACATAGGGAAACCCCACTCCCCCACCCCACCAACCATCTTTCTAAAAAATTTGTATTTTAAATTAGGCAGGCATGGTGGCTTGCACCTGTAATCTTAGCTACGTGGGAGACTGAAGCAGGAGGATTACTTGAGCCTAGGAAAAGGCTAAAGTGAACTACGATCACACTACTGCACTCTAGTCTGGGTGACAGAGTGAGACCTTGTCTCAAAAAAAAGTAATATTTTTGAAAGGTGTAGAGAGCCCCAGAAGGACCTAGCCAGGGCAGTGAAATGGTCATATTGGCTTAAGAGTGCCAAGATGTCAGTTTTTTTACATTGACATTCAGTATAGGGACCTTTGAAGTTACAATTGCTCCATCAAGAGCCAAGAAATGTTCCAGGTCCAATTCTCCAATATTTTGTATAAATCTATTCAAAATAATTTGATACCAAATTTTGAAAATGATCAAATTAGAGAAAAGTAACTAAAAAACTTTTTTTTTTTTTTTTTGTGAGACAGAGTCTTGCTCTGTCACCCAGGCTGGAGTGTGGTGGCGTGATCTTGGCTCACTGCAACCTCCACCTCCTGGGTTGAAGCGATTCTCCTTCCTCAGCCTCTTAAGTAGCTACAGGCACCTGCCACCACACCCAGCTAATTTTTGTATTTTTAGTAAAGATAGGGTTTCACCATGTTGGCCAGCCTGGTCTCGAACTCCTGACCTCAAGTGATCTGCCTGCCTCAGCCTCCCAGAGTGCTAGGATTACAGGTGTGAACCACTGTGCCCAACCAGCCACTGCACCCAGCCTAAACGCTTGATTCAATTCAACAAATACTTGTTTGGCTGATATAGGGCATTTAACTCCACAATGCAGTAAACTGAAAATAAGTAAACAGACAATTAACAATCAAAAACTTAATTTAAGAAAAAAACTGAATCATTCAAAACCAAAAATATTTATTTTACTAAAGGAATTGCCATGGTATTTTAAAAGGTGAACTTATTTAATGCTGTTAGTTTTATTTATGATGACATAATGTAAACAACTTTTTACAAATGTCTTCACTAGGACTAAATTGACATATACTTGCTTTACATGTGTAACATTTTTCCAAAAGCAGTTTAAAAATTGTCATCTGCATCTCTCCAAACTACAGATAGTCCTTAACTTATGAAGGTGTTATGTCCCAATAAAACTATCATTAAATTGTAAATATCATAAGTCGAAAATGCATTTAATACACCTAACCTACCAAACTGAGAGCTGCAGCTCACTGCTGCCACACAGCATCACAACAGAGTATTTTGCTGCATATATGGCTACCCTGGAAAAATATCCAAATTCACAGCATGGTTTCTTTCCCAAAGTAGCTGGGACTATAGGCACATGCCACCAGGGCCAGTTAAATTTTTTATTTTAATTTTTGTAGCGACATAGGGTCTTGCTGTGTTGTCCAGGCTCACAGTACAGTTTCTAATGAATGTGTATCACTTCACCACATGGCAAATTAAAAAAATTGTAAGTCAAATAGAATTGTAAGCTGGGGACCATCTGTACTTCTTTTCTTCTCCCATGATTTTATTTTCATGCTACAAAAGTACACTCACATCAATATTTCCTTCTTTCAAATTTTCCTTCACCTGCCTAACTCTGTTTATCCTTCAAGATTTATCTTAGATGGCACCATCTTCAGGAAGCCTTCCCTGATTTCCCAGATTAAAGGAGTTGCTCCGTTTCTGGGCTCCCCAATCCACTGTGCATATGATTACCTGGGTAATTTCCACACTCTACTTAAATCAATGCTTTCTGGAAATAGTTTATTTTCCTAATTAGACTATGAACTCCTTAAAAGCCCAGGCTTCATCTTTCAGCTCTGCATCTGCAGGACAAGAGTACACAGTCAGTGGCCAATAAATGTTGGTGAAGAGAGGAAGAGAGAGGGAATAAAATAAATTTTATGTCTATTTTCTCCATCAATTCTCTTCTCCTTCATCCTCATGTCATGTCTTCCTATTACTTCTCTCCAAACACTAATACATCATCTTTATCCTTCTCTTCCTAGTTTCAATTCACAACTTGCAATATCTCTCTTGGGGTCCTAACTATTGCAAAAATGCTGATCTGGTGTGTGAGTAGCACAGGTTTCACAGTTTGTTGCTCCTTAGCATTGCAAAGAAGAGGATTGTTTTATCTGGCGCTGGATTAGTCTCCATTATATCTCCTCTTCTGTTTTAGCTAGGGATTTTTAACATGATTGAGTTTTACCTAGTTTTCAATGTTAGCAGCTGGGTAAACATACTTTCTGCAACACCCTGGATAAAATGGCAAACTCCAGGGGAAAGTCTTCTACCTTTAGATTAATAAAAAAGACTTGCTCACAGCCCTGGCTGGGGAATAGTAACACCTGAGAACATTTGAGGGGAATTGTGTGTGCTGGCTGTGGAAAACGCAGCTGATGACCAAAACAGGCAGCTGCCGTCCTGAGCGAGGCTGACCGCCCTCAGAGAGTAGCTTCAAACTGTACTTAGCAAGAATAACAGACAAGTGAGGTAAGTGACTGACAACTCTGGTAGGTACTTCCAAAAAAGCCTGCACTTTTCATAGGAGAATCACCTGATTCTAAAAAACATAAATGAAGGCTTACAAGGGACAGGGAGGGGAGTACTCAAAAATTGCTCAGGGAAAATACTTTGGAAGGAAGATTTTGAAACACAATAGGAAATTCACGTGTATATTTACAAGCGCCAACTTCGTAAAAATCCATGAATGCTTCTGTTTTCACTGTCTTCAAATTGGGTACAAAGGAGGAGAAACCTTTTTAAAACAAATACAGTGAGTTCATCATTCCTAGAGTTTGTTTTTAAACTTATCTGCTGTGCAAATTCACTCTCATGAATCCCTCCATATTTTTACATGTTTTAAAGATTTTCTAAAATAAAAATATCAGGCAAGGAAAGTATCTATAAGTATTAAAGGAAAGTGCTTGTGATGTAAGGTTTAATAGAAGACAACAGGCAAAAACACGATAGACTCACATGGTAAAGTTGATTATCTGTGAGTGGCTACAGTTACTAAAACTATGTTTTTACTATGGAAATGACTGGCAAACCGCATTTAAAAAATTGGAGCATGTATATCAACATGTTGAAAAAATACAATAAATGAGTAACAGGCACAGTCTGTAACTGCAATACTTTTGCAAAATAGAAATTTTTAAAAAGTGGTTATTATGAAAAATATGGAAAACTAACTTCTTAGGCTCACTGAAACAAATGTGTTAAGGAATAGTTCAAAAATAACCACTACAATGTCTTCTAGAAAGTCTGCAATGGTTACCAAATAAAAATTCAGGAGGGCAAGGATTCTTTACTGTATTTTACTGCTATATTACTAGTGCTCAGAACAATTCATGGCACACAGTAGGTGTTCGATAAATGCTTGTTGAATACGTGAGAGACTGAATAAATGGAGGAGAAGCATAGACCATTTCAACCTAGCCCTCTGGTCTCTCCAGGTAAGAAACAGGGTCTTCCTGACTCCATGTTGCTGAAATGCTTTGACCTCTCCTCTACTAGGTAGAGCACTCCCTCCCTTGATGCTCTCTCTTCAAGTTAAAGAGAAAAAAGTTGCTAATAAGCAAATCCATTTTATGCACCCCCCCACAAAAAAAATGCTTTATTTCACAAGTTTAATAAACTACTTTGTCATAAAGGCTTTCATTATTTCATGACATGATCTGCCTGCCATGGGCTCCCACTCTCTCTGAACCAACCTAACACCCCTCTTCTCTTGCTCCCCCAGATCCAAGCACACTGTCCTCTGAGTTACTCCATAAACTCTGCCTGGAATGCATCTCCCAGATGCCTGCCAGCCTCCTTCAGACATTTTCTCTCATTTCTTGCAGGATTCTGCTCAAATGTCACTTTCACAGAAAAGCCCTCTGTGACCAGGCTAAATGAAAAACCCAGCTTCACACTTAACTTCTGGCATTCTTCCTTGTCCTGGCCTGCATTATTTTTCATGGATACACTTGGTCTGTTTCATTCACTTCTCTATCCCCAACGCTTGCAACAGTGCCTACTACACAGTTAGTGCTCAATAAATATTTCTTGAGTGCATAAACAAACAAGGACACAGTCATATTTTATGTGCCACTTCAGGGAGGCAATATGAGAGATGAAAAAGGTGTTACATTTTGAATCCCATTTCTAACTATTCACTATGTGCCTGACCTGGAGACCACCTCCCTAAATGTCAGAATTTTCATATCAAGTGGGAATAGTAACACTTATTTGGCATGTACTTGGCAGCCACCAAAGGCTGGTTCCACCCCTTCCTTTCTCCCTGGCTCCTTTTTTGTGGCTGTGAGCTAATGTAACACTTTTGTTAGGAAATAAAATGCCTGCAAGTTCTGAGGTGACTGTGCAATGTGTGTGCTGAGCAAGACAAGAATGTTGAGAAGGCCCTGGAGCAGTATCATTCATAATGACAACCAACATTGATTGTACTTCCGTTTGACAAGGGACAAAGCACAAAAAGGACAACCTTCTTTTCTAAAGGTGCCATCATCTGACTGGGAACAGAGGCTTCTAGAACTGGCCTTGAAACATGACTAAGTTTCAGAATAGTGGTAATCCTGAGAAGCATTTCAGAGAGGAAACTAAACCAATAGGGAGGGTGACTATAGCAGGGATGTCCTTTGGAAACATGTTAGAAGAAGAGTGGACAGGAAAGGTGATGTCAGATTATGGAAGACCCTGCATGCCAGGCTGGAGGCTATGTCTAATCATGTAATTTACGAAGCACCACTAATATTTTTGAATACTGGAAAAACAGAATCATATAATGAAAATGACAAATTTTAAAGAACCTGTAGAGACTTCTCAAAGCCAAGCACTAAACAATACTAATGATCCCAGTGCTATTTGTTTGGGAAAATAAATGATAAGCTTATAAACTGGAATGAATCAATATTCTAATTCTAATCTTCCCAGATCATCACTATTTGAACTACCTTGGAGGAGAAGAGACATGCTAGAAAAGACTTGGAGAACTGCAACCCATAAGAAAATACCAAAAAATGTCAGCGCACTAGCAGAAGAGAGCACAAAAGCTAGCCTCCAAGCAGCCAAGGGCTCTATCTGTGGTCTGTGTTTTAACAGCAGTACAAATGATGATGTGACCTCCTTATGAAATTTCCTCTCCTAGGACTACCCCCTCCCCCAATCCAGTCTCTTCCTTGCACATTGATTCCTTACTTATTGTTAAGTCTGAACAAAAATATAACAATCTTACGAATACCAAAATGCTGAAACTTCTACTTCTGTATATAAAAGAACAGAAAGAAGAAGGTTGCAGATTATTTAACTCACACCAAAGAGGGAAAATGGAAATGAGTATGTTACAGATGCTACTAAAAGTCATTCCACAGTTGAACTCCATTACAGAATTTAACAAGGAATAAAAGTTTTAAAACATAGGAAACCAATCTAGGTATCATATTTTCCTTGGGATCTACTCTTCTTGCAGCATGGTCATGATTTATTCAGATTATCAAAGAGCTTCTGATAAGGTTCTCACAAGTGGTTATTATTGAAACTTGGTAACCATAGTGTGAAAGGAAAAAGTTTTATCAATTAACTATATTAATTACAAATGATTGAGAGGCATAGAGGCAAAAAGAAGAAATAAATGGGCAATTCTCATGTGGAGAAAAGTTAGTCATTGAGGGCTCTGGGGCTTCGCGGTAGAATCAGAGTTATATTTAACCAGGGACACCCAGTTCTCCTTCCCCCATTCTGTGTCTATCAGTCCCACAACACACAGTCCCTCTATTGATGTGAACAGCATTTGGCACATGGAAAAGATACACGCAGTGTTTAAAATCACAAAAGTGTTTAAAGTTACAAAAGTATTTCAAATCCAGGAAATAGAAAATAGATAGATGAATGTTGATTCAGATATTCCTACAGACATCCCCAAATACAAAGACAACAAAAATAAAAACAACAGCAGAATTTTAGTTCTTATAACTTTGATGTATACTACATAGAAACACATGAGCCTTTTCAAAAGACTGGATATGGTATTTAAACAAAATTACCTAATCTATTGGCATGATGAGAGCAAATTTTCAATAGAAGAAAAATTTATGTGGGCATTTCGATCCACAAAAGCCACAAAGCCTATTTGTACAGATTCAGAAGACATGTAAAGGCAAACAAAAAGTGAAACTGACATGGAACAGTAAGAATAATTACTTTTTTTCAGACAAACTTGAAAAATTGGTACAGGTATTACAAATAAATAACCTGACATTAATGGAAAAATTTGGCATTTGCAAAGATCCAGAAATAACATCATGATTCACAGGAGTGGCTCAGAAATGCAAACCAACTCTTGGTTTCACCTCTCTTTGCCTTGTTTTCCTTACATGTAAAATGGAAATAACAGAACTTACCTCACAGGATGATTATGAGAATTAAATGAGATAATGTATCTAAAGCATTTAACACAATGAAAGTATGAAATAATGTTAAATTATTATTGTTGTTGTTGTATTTATGAAAAACTAAACCCAAACAGCTACAGGACACAGAGAAACAACCTAATTCAAGTCATGGTGACTTTCTTATTTATATCATTGTTATGACTCAGTACTTAACAAAGCATATAAAATGTGTTCAAGTGCTTCTAAACAAACAAACAAAAAAAACCCGCAGCTTTAAAATCTCTCCACTAGCCAGTTTTGTAAAATGGAAGAGAATTACAAATTGATCTCAAATAAGCCAAGAAAAAAACCCACAAAACACCAGATAAATGCTTATCATATATTAATTCTTAAATGGATGAATACAAGATCCAAACTTACCGTTCAGATAATATTTTAATAAGTTCTTTTCTATTCTGTACCCGAAGGTGGTTAGTTTTATACTTGGAGTCATCAATCAACTCAGGCAAATCCAAGATCTAAAAGGGAAAAATAATTTTCAAGTATAAGAAGTAGATTGTTCTTGTACCTGCCTCTGGGTGCCAGTGTTCAGGTCTTGTCTCTCCCTTCTCAAGAACATTCCTTGCTGGTCTTTATGCCCCTCAACAAGGACATATGGAGGGAACAAGAACACAGTTAGGATGGATCATGCTGGTGAAAGGGTTTGTCATTCATAAGAGGCTTTTACTACATTTAAGCAAATATTCTTCCATATAGGAGAACAGCAAAAGATCCCCATAAGTCTTATGCCAAATATGAGAATATAGGAAACATGTTATCAGATTACCATAGAAAAAAAATCTTGTTTAGAGGAAATAGGGAGAGAGATGCTAAACTGGGTAAAACAGACCAAATTTTAAAAACCAATATCATAAGTGCATACCTACATGTATCTTGTATACAGTCAACATGCACCTTGTAGATATATTCACTTATTTATTCCACATGTAAATAAAATACTGTGATCTTCCCAGGTTGTCCTATGCAAAATGTTCTAAAAGCTGCTAAAATAAAGTAAAAGCAAATACGTTTGCCCAAATTCTCACCATTTAAACAATAGCAAATTAAAAGATCTTCTTCTTATAGAAGTATCACTATTTTTTATTAATATATCTCCCTGAAGTAATACCAACTAGAAATGCTTTTATAGATTTCCTCTTTTGCTCCTCCTCAATAAGGGGAAAATCTATCTTGCAAGTCCCTTTGGACAACGTTCAATGTTAACAAGACTATAATGAAAGTACCAAGTGGATTTGGAATGGAAAAGTTTTACAAAGACTGTGTAGAGGCAGTGCTTGGCAGTTGTGTTGGAAAGTTACAAGGAGCATTTACAGCCTGGGGGCAGGCCATGCGGCCTACAGAAAGCTTCATTGTCTTTATTAATGTATTTGCAAAGGAGAGAGAAGTGAAGAAGATTCCCCTGAGTAAAGAGACCATCTCAGTGGTGTAATTTCTTTCACATGTTTCAGTTATTTCCTTTAGGAATAATAAAGACAGCATTAATCTCCCAGATTTTAAAAACCAACACCACATACAGCACCCTTTCTAGAAATCTCCCTGTCACAACACCTGATCCAAGAATTGGCCTCAAGCCTTGTCTAGCAGTTAGACACCCTCCCTCCCTAAGAGTGAATAAGTCATTCCAAAAAAAAAAGCAAGTGTCTTCACTAAGTCACAGGTTAAATTTACAAACTTGGCCTTACCCAAAAAGCACCATCAGCAACAAAAAATTACACAGTGACCACACTTAAGGGTAACTGGAATGCCCATGTGTCCACTGTATTTGACTTAATGGGACTCTTTTCTGTTTCAAAGATGGTGTGAAATTGTTGGCCAAAGTAATAATCCTTCCATCTTCAACTATGCCAGCTAACATTCAAAATGTTTCTAGAGAGACAGCTTCAAGGACTGTGATCATAACTATTATTTTGGAGCTTAAATTTAAAAAGAGTGCTGCCTGGAATAAAACAAAACAATGCACATGAAAATGCTTGACATATTAAGCAGTAAATAAATGTGAAGTATTCCAACTAGGTACTGTTTTCCCCAAAAGAATTTTTTTTTTTTTTGAGACAGAGTCTCACACTGTTGCCCAGGCTGGAGTGCAGTGGCACGATCTCAGCTCACTGCAACCTCCGCCTCCCAGATTCAATGGATTCTCCTGCCTCAGCCTCCTGAGTAGCTGGGATTACAGGCATGCATGCCATCATGCCCGACTAATTTTTTGGATTTTTAGTAGAGACAGGTTTTCACCATGTTGGTCAGGCTTGTCTTGAACTCCTGACATCAAACAACCCACCCACTTCAGCATCCCAAAATGCTGGGATTACAGGCATGAACCACAGAGTCTGGCCAGAAATTTTTAAAAAGCATATATTGGTTCAAACAAGAAAGGAGGGAGGGTTCCGCAAAAAAAAAATGAAGAGACATTGGCAAAAACAAAAAGAAAGAAAATAACAAAACACCATAAACTGAGTGACAAACATTTTCTAAAAAGGGGAAAAGAGAGAAAAAATAATGAAGACCCATGATAATAAAAACTGCAAGTGTTTTAACATGCCTGTCATCTAAAGCCCCCCTTATAGCAAAAACCAAAATCCTTAAGATAGTCTGAAAAGTTCTACACGATATGGTGCTATTACCTCTCTAACATCACCTCTTACCATGCTCTCCTCCCTTGCTCATTGCTGCAGCCATTTCATCTTCTTGCTGGACTAGGAACATGTCTATTCCACTTCAGCCTCAGGAGTTTTAAAATAGCTATTCCTTTGCTTGGAACATCTTCCACCAGACATCTAGTCGACTAGCTCCTCCTTTCCTTTGTTGAGTCGACTCAAATTCAACTTCTTAATGCAACTACCCCCACCTGATTACCCTACCCCCACCACAGGCCACCCCACCCCACTCAACACTGACTCCCCTGATTCCCTCTTCCCTTGCCCATTTTTTCCCATAATATTTATCACCTAACATATTTATCATGTTTATTACTCCATATCTGTCTGCCCTGCTAAAATGTAAGCTTCACAAAGTCAAAATATTTTAAATGTTTTGTTCACTGGTATAGCCCAAATGCTGACAACACATTCTTCAACTGACAAGCTCACAGATAAACAATGTGAACACTTCCAGGTGTATGATATTTCAGACATTATTTTTTGCATATACCTTATTCCATTGTGTCTAAAATCACTTTTTAGCTGCAGCCAGGCACGGTGGCTCATGCCTATAATCCCAGCACTTTTGGGAGGCCGAAGCGGGTGGATCACCTGAGGTCAGGAGTTGGAGATCAACCTGGCCAACATGGTGAAACTGCATCTCTACTACAAATACAACAATTAGCCGGGCATGACAGTGGGTGCCTGTAATTCCAGCTACTCAGGGGGCTGAGGCACAAGAATCATTTGAACCCAGGAGGCGGAGGTTGCTGTGAGCCAAGATCACACCACTGCACTCCAGCCTGGGCAACAGTGTGAGACTCCATCTCATAAATAAAAATAAATAAATAAAATATATAGGTGCTTCTTAAAAGCTATATGGTCTCTTGAAAGAGTTGTTTGTCAGGAGAAAATTATGAAGAGTTGTCATTGACTGTAAGTCATAATGTTCATATACACCGCCATCACTTTATGTGCATTACTGATACAACACATGTTAAGTTTAATTGCCATTTAAAATGGCATCCAGTATAATAGAAAATATAACTCAGTACTGAAATAAAAGATCTTTGCATATGCAGGAAGGTGCAGAAACAGAGAATCACTTGCAGCATAAGAACTACTGGAATCTAGTTTTTAGATAAAGGAAAAGGCAACATCTCTCTCGTGAAATGTGAGGTTTCACAATTTCTCAACAAATTCAGACCATCGGATCTTCCCTCTGCCGGTATAAATGTTAAATAAGTATTTGCACAAGAATTTGTTGCAAACAAGTTTTCTGAGATGACAAAAATTGGTCCATAATTAATATAGCCCCACTCCAGCTTTCTTTTCATTAGCGTTTGCACCTTTTGTTTGTGTTTGTATATTTTTCCATCCTCTTACTTTAACTTGACAGTATCATTATATTTGATGTGAATTTCAAATATGCATTGGACAGCATAGAGTTGGGTCATTTTTTTCTGACAACTTGTTTTAATTCATAATATTAAGATCATTCACATTTAATGTTATTCATATTTTTGAATGAATTAGATCTATCAGTTTATTCTTTTTTCCGTTTATTCGTGTTTTGCTTTCTGGTATTCTTTAGAGTTGTTACTATTACATTTACCTATTTCGATTTTGGCTATATTTCTGCATAGATGTTTAATGATAGATGTTTATTGCTTAGGGGATCATAATGCATATACTTTTCACAGTGTAGTTAGAATCAAAATTTTACCACTTCAAGTGGAATATAGCAAACTTACTGCAATATAGTCCCTTTACTGTCCCCATTTTATGTTGTATTTATCTGTACGTTAGATCTACATACACCGAAAATCCCATCAGACAGTATCTTAATGTTTGCTTTCACCCATCAAATATTTCAAAGAATTCACTAGGAAAAGAACAGACCATTGTATTCACCCAGATATTTACTATTTATGTTGCTTTTCCTTCATTTCTCATGTTTCCAGTTCCCTTCTGACAACATTTATCTTCTGTAAATGAAAAAATTCCTTGAAAAATTATTTTAGAGCAAGTCAGCTTGGTTTTCCTTTATACAGAATGTCTTTATTTAACCTTCATTTCTTAAGGATATTTCTACTGGATATTGAAATCTAGGTTGGCATTTCTTTCCATTCAGCCTTTTAAACATGTTGTACCACTTCTTCCCTAGCATTAATTTCTGACAAAAAAAATATGCAGTTAATTGAGTCACTGATCCCTCATAGATAATACATTCTTTTTGTCCTCTGAGTGTTTTTCTGGATGATTTTTGTGTATCCATTGTGTTACAACTGCCTATAGTATTGAGTACAGTAACATGTACATGCTGTACAGATTTATAGCCTAGGAGGAACAGGCTATCCCATATAGCCTAAGTGTGTAGCAGGCTATACCATCTAGGTTTGTGTAAGTACACTCTGATATTCACACGCCACCACCAACTGACACATTTCTCAGGACATATACCTGTTGTTAAGGGACACATTATGTTTTCATGCATAGATTTGTTTCAGTTTATCCCATTTATGGTTTGCCAAAATTATTAAATCTATGGGCATTTAACTGTTACCAAATTTGGTATATATACAATTGTTATTTCTTCAAATATTTTCCAGCATGTACACTTTCTCCCCTCATTCTGGGACTACAATGACATAAATATTGGGCTTTTTGTTATTGTTGCACAGGTTCCTGAGGATCTGTTATTTCTTGTTTTGAGTAGGAAGGAGCTATCTTTTGTTCTCTCTATTGTTCACATTGAATAATTTCTATTGATCTATCTTTAAGTTCCTTGTCATCTTCATTGCACTATTGAGCTCAACCGGTGAGGTGTAATTTTTTTCTTGGTTATTATACTTTTAAGTTTTTAATTTTCCCTTCGGTTCTTCTTCATATCTTGTATTTCTTTGCTGAATATTTCTATATCCCATTTATTTAAATGGTATTTGTGATGCTTTTTAGAACATTGTTATAATAACTATGTGAACATCTTTGTAAGTTAATTCCAACATCTGCATCATCTTTGCATTGGCATTGATGGCCTTTTCTCATGCAAGTTCTGGTTCTTCATATGCTGAGTAATAATAGATTGTATCCTGGACATTTTGAACATTATATTATGAGCCACTGAGTCTTGTTTAAATTATAAGGAGAATTTTCACTCTTGCTGATTTAGCAGACAATTGACCTGGTTACATCCAAGCTGCCAGTTCTAACCCAACTTCTGTGTGCTCTGATTCTCATGTTGATTAAGTTTTCAAAGCCTTTGCAGTGTTATTTGAATCTGACTAGTATGTGCCAAACCTAATGGTCATACGACAACCTGGGCAGTTGTCTATTTATTAATACAGTTCCTATCATCTTTGGTATGCTGATTAGGATCAAATTAGTGCATATGCAAGTAAGGGGTGATCCCAAGAGTTCATAAACAACATAAAGGATAGCATCAAGATCTTCTCTTGGCAATTTCTCTAGCATTTTCCAGTTGCCTGGGGCTCCTGCTTTAGTTATCCCACTCCCCAGCATGGTTTCAGGGCAGAGGCCATGCAATGGGAGGATGAAGGGGAAAAAAGCAACAAGGAATCACTCCTTTCTTTGGGATCAATGAAGAAAGTTCTTCTTTCGCAAAGTTGGCTCCTGCTCATCTGCTGTTTCCAATACAGGATTACTTGGGGTCTGGGGCATAAGAAAATGGAAAGGAAGGGAAAACAAACTATATCCATACTCTCTCTGACATTACAGCTCACTTTTTCATGTTCTTTGCCCCAGGAATAAAGAGCATTTCCTGGATATCTGCTGCGTTGCCTGGTGCTCACTTCCAGGTTTCAGGTTCAACTATACTCGAGTGAAGGAATAACTGGAGGGAAAAGCTGGTTAAGTTGACTGCCGGTTAGAGGTACTTCAAATTTGGGTGTTCTCCCCTAAATCTCTTACTATTTACTTTTCAAAGTCTTTTAATACATGCTTCATGGACTCATGTAATTCTGTCCAAGTATGATCACCGTGCTCAGGGTAAGTGGGAAAAGTGTATTTACTCTATCCTCCTCAGAACCAGAATCTTCACATCTAATTTTCATAGATGTCATTTATTAAGTACATATGAGCAAGGCCTATTCTAAGTGCTTCACTTCTCTAACATTTTCCAAACCCCTAAGTTGTATATAAGTATAATTACATATTATAATCTTCATTTTATACATAGGAGAACAGATGCTTAGAAAAGATGAAGGACCTTGACAGCGTTCACCTACCTACTAACAAGACTTATAGTAGGCCTTAAACATTATACCTTGGATATATTATATTTTGGAGCAGGCGGTTTAAAAACCTGCTCCAAAATCACCTACAGTCCTTCTTAAAACTGAAGTTTCCTCTATCTCACCCCAGACATACTAAAGTAAAATCTTTGGGAATAGTGTTAAATAACGTTCCTATGCATACTACATTGAGAACCAATGTATAGTCTCTCCAACAAAAGAAGCCTTCGATCTACATTACTTTCAAAAGGATATCAATATTCAATATTTCATATAGGAATACCCATTAGGGGTGGCATCCATCGGCTTAAAATAGCTTACATATGCTCACTTTCTTACTTTGCCATATCATGGTAAGGAACATTAAGTAGGACTTGTTATGAACAAGATTCACTTTATACACAAGAAGATTTTCTGGAACCTCACACTGGAACCCAACATTCTTACTCTCATCCAACTCCTTACAATGAAAGCTCGCTAATACAGCTCCTCCCCAAGAATTATCAATCAATCACTATATGAATTCTATTTTGGAAAGAGACTAAGCATAAGTCAATTCCATTCATTTGTCACAGACAGTACTGCCACATTTCTCCCCAGGAAGTAAAGCTGTCCCATCTTTCCTGATGGAGTGTACTTGACAAAACAACAGTTTTGAGGGGCTCACTGTGAAGAACTGGGAACCCCATCTTCTATAAGCCCGGTTTGAATAACAAGGCCCTCAGTAATAAATAAATATGAGTAAAAAAAACAGCTTAGAAGAAATCCACACACTACACATAACTGGGAAGGAAGAAAACCTTGCATCAGAATGAAGGAACAGATGATTTTTCTTAGGTAAGAAGGTGTTTAGGACAAGTTTACATGTAAGGGTGCAATTACAAAGATTTGAAAAAGTCAATCAGATTGCAACATTCACACAGGATGCCTAGCTAATAATGTAAATAACTCAAGAATCCTGTACACATAAATCTTCTGAGAATCTCAAAGAGTTTTATAGACATTGGATTAATGGCTCATATCAGGGATTATCATTCCTAACTCTCATATGGGAAAATCAAGGTCAAGTGTGCCATTCCTAAGGCCCTCCAATAGTCTCCTTTATAAGCAATGTTTTATAACACACCATAACAATAAGTCATATTCCAATACTAAAACTTCCGACAAATAGTCTGCTTTGAAATAAGAACCTTTGTTGAAAACTGTTCTTATGGATATTTATGAGGAAGTTCAAAAGTGTTAACTTGATCAGCAGTAATGAATCAAAAATACAAAGAATTCAGTACAGTTATTTTCAAAACTAAAGAGTATGTCAAGCAGTAATTTTCGCTGCCAGGTCCTCCCACCCCCAACCCCACCACTTTCTGGAGAAAGAAAACTCCAAAACATATGGCCCAGGAAGAAAATCTGTACTCGTTTATAGGAATGAACTGGCTTTTACATCTCTGCAGTTAGAGTACGCAAATGACTTCACAGGCAACAGCTTCCGTATGTTTCATATTTTTAACATTGACCGTTCATAATAAAGATTCTTTGATCCCAGATCAAATGTTTGAATCGATTTTCCCTACATTTACTCAGAGTCACCATTTAAAAGGCTCCCCTCTTTCCCACCTCAGATGTTTCAGCCCTTCCTGCAATCAGAACTGTCTCCATTTGTCACCTTCTCCATGGTCCTTCCCACCCCTTTGCTGTGGTTTTTAGCTCTGCTCCCTAACTTCTCATACAAAAGAGGCACAGTAATAAATAATTTTTGTACATAATAAGTTAACTACAGTAAATGAGATTCAGGATTTCATAGGCATCTTTTTTTTTTTTTTTTTTTTTTGAGACAGAGTCTCCCTCTGTCCCTAGGTTCCAGTGCCATGGTGCAATCTCAGCTCACTGCAACCTCTGACTCCTGGATTCAAGCAATTCTCCTACCTCAGCTTCCTGAGTAGCTGGGACTACAGGCGCATGGCCACCATGCCCGGCTGTTTGTATTTTAGTAGAGACTGGGTTTCACCATGTTGCTCAGGCTGGTCACGAACTCCTGAGCTCAGGCAATCTGCCCACCTCTCGGTCTGTCAAAGTGCTGGGATTGCAGGCGTGAGCCACCGCACCCGGCCCTCATAGTCATCTTTAATAACACCAAAAGCTCATGGTAAAATTTAGTATAAAAACTGATTGTTTCTCAAAAAATAAAAAGAAAAGAAAGAAAAAAATCCTTAACAGGCAAGGCCTTTGGATATATTTAAGAAAAATAAAAATAAACATTCCCTGGATTAAAACTAGAAAAAATGAACAGATACCTAAGTTCTAAAATTAAAACAAAACACCAAAGTCTTGGTAACTCATATAAACATCAAGTAAAAAAAAAAAAAAAAGTCTAGTAGGCCAGGTGCAGTGGTTCCACCTGTAATCCTAGAACTTTGGGAGGCTGAGGTGGGCAGATCGATTGAGGTCAGGAGTTTGAGACCAGCCTGGCCAGCATGGTGAAACCTCATCTCTACTAAAAACACAAAAATAGCCAGGCATGGTGACGTGCACCTGTAATCCCAGCTCCTCTGGAGGCTGAGGCAGGAGAATCGCTTGAAGCAAGGAGGTGGAGGTTGCAGTGTTCCGAGATCGCTAAGTCTAATAAATGCTACAAGTTTAGAATATCCCTAAGAATAAATTATTTAAAATGATTCCAAGGCCTTTATTTTAAGGCCTTGTTGAGAAGGAACAATTTTAATATAATCTTAATTCCTAAAACCTTGAAACATAAATTCTTCAGAAAGGTACTCATTAAATAAAAGTTAAGTTGAAAAACAGTTTCAAAATTTCCAGTAGTAAATAAAATAAATATGGGAGTAGCTTAACTATATATGGGTCCAATTAACCTGATATAGTAAAAGAAGAAGGTAGAGAACGAAAGGAAGAAAGGAAGGCAGGAAGGGAAGGAGGGAGGGGAAAAAAGAAAAAAATACCAGTGTTAAAAGTCCCTTTAAAAATGATTTTTTTTCACCCATTTTGTTTGGAATGGTAGGCAGGTCAAGTTTTAGGACAATTTAAGCTACTACGATTCTTCATTTTAAAATGCAGTCAGATACCACAAAAAAACACAGAATGCTAATTTGGACTCTGCCTTATCCTTTATAAGCATAAAAATCCTATACTTTTAGGTGCTAACACAGGGGGCCTAAGTTGGTTATGACCTGGGCAAAACTAAATTTTCCCTGGCTTTGTACAAGATCATAGACCAATCCCAATAATTATAGATTACCTTGCACACAGTGGCAAACTGCTGGTTATTTCCTGCTCCAACTACGATATAGCCATCCTTGGTTTTAAAAGCCTAAAAGAAATAAATACATGGGAAATATTATTTATATGTTGACAAGACCACAAAAGTTTACTTTAATTTCTAAAATATCTATATAGAAAGCTTGTTCTAAAGCAATGTTATTAATTCAATAACAATTAATTTGTATCTTTTTCATATATGTATATATATAGTATATCTTCTGCAAAAGATATACTACATATATACACACTGGCTAAATGTCAAACATTCAATAGCCACATGTGACTAGTGGCTATTGTATTAGCCAGCACAGACAGAATATTTCCATCATCACAGAATAGATCTCACTCTCTCTCAATATATATGTATCTATATACAAACACACACATATATGTACACACGTATGTATGTATATGTGTGTGTGTGTCTGTGTGTGTGTGTATGTGTGTGTGTATATATATATATATTTGATGAAAGGGTCTGGCTCTGTCACCCAGGCTCCCAGGATGGAGTACAATGGCATGATCTCAGCTTACTGTTCCACCTCCCAGGTTTAAGCAATCCTCCTGCTTCAGCCTCCTGGGTATCTGGGACTACAGGTGCATGGCACCATGCCCAGCTAATTTTGTCCTTTTTGTAGAGATGGGGTCTCAATATGTTGCCCAGGCTGGTCTTAAACTCCTGGGCTCAAGATCTGCCCACGTCGGCTTCCCAAAGTGCTGGGATTACAGGCATTAGCCACAGTGCCTGGCCCTTTTTCTTTTATATATGGATAGTTGGTTTCATTTAGATCGTTCTAAGCATTTCCTAGCTCTTCCGCTGTTACAACATTTGTCAAAAAAAATAAAAAAGAGTGATTCAAAAAAATAAAGAAAATTCATTATAATGTACAAAATAAAATACTATATCTTGTAGTATTCTGCAGGATTTTCTTCTCCTGAGCCTTCAGCATTTCTTAAGCATCTGTCTTTGATCTTTCACTTCACTTGCTTATTATAGTAGCCACTAGCCACATGTGATCATTAAATTTAAATAAATTGAAATTAAATTAGCCAGTCACTAAAGGTCAAATATTGTGATTCTATTTATATGAAATGACTAAAATAGGCAAACCCATCAAGACAGAAAAAAACACTAGTGGCTGCATAAAGCAGTGGAAGCTGGGGGAAGATGGGGAGTGATTGTTAATGAATACTGGGTTTCTTTTCAGGGCAATGAAAATGTTCTAAAATTGACTGATGCTTGCACAACTCTGAATACACTAAAAATCACTGGATTGTGCACTATAAATGGGTGAATTATACGGTATGTGAAGTACATTCCAATAAAGCTGTTATTAACAATTAACAATTCAGATCCCTAGTCACACTAGCTAAATGTCAGGCATTCAATAGCCACATGTGGATAGTGGCTATTGTATTAGCCAGCACAGACAGAGAGTATTTCCATCATCACAAAGTTCTTTTATACAGTGCTGATTGAGTGGAACTGGGAGATTGTATTGGTCATGTCTTCATTTCAGTCTTCATCATCCTAACATGATATCTGAAGAATGTCAGGCAATTAATAAATAGTAGGTAAATGCTAATGAATCAACCAAATGATTGCTTCCAGATAGCACAATGGTAGCTAAAATAGATGTCAAGTAATACATTATAACAAGGTTTTATTCTATTTACATTGTTGCTTGGTTTGGTAAGGAATGCTATTAAGGAGATATCACATAAACTCTTTTAAACATTCTCTCTTGTCCATGAGGGCAAAAGTAAAGTTAGTGTCATAGACAATGCATTAGTGTTTCTCAGACTACAGAAAGAAAATCTGCAACAAAGCTGTGGGTGAGGTACAAAGGATTTAGAGCTGAAGTATTGCAAGGAACCATTGACAACTGTGAAGTTATACAGGTTGTTTGCTTCCTTTTTTGTGGAGAAGGGTGAGGTGGGGGGTGAATAAGTAAATGTGAAGTAACAATCTGTGTTGGAACGTATAACGTGAAGAAAGGCTTTACAAATTTTGGATCAGTGACATGTCCAGTAAGTTTATATTTTCTGGGGTGTTCATTTCCTTTTCATAAGTAAAGAAATGCAAATGTTTCCCTGCAGCCTCCAAAATATATTTAAATATATATTTTATCAATATAAAAGTTTAAAATGTTTAAGAAGCTTCTAGATAGCTGAACATGCAGAGGTTCCTAAAGGATGGCATGCCCTGGGAGGGAATGGAAGGTGCATACCCCTCCCTATATCTTACCCTACACATCTCTTCATGTGGACACTTGTTAATATCCTTTATAATAAACCAGCAAGCACAATAGTTTTAAGCAAAGGTAACTAGTCAATGATCATTGAAAAGTGAAGAACTCATGGCAGCTGAGTCTCAGAATACAATCAGCCAGCCTAAAGATCATCAAATAGATTTTATAAAGATTCAGGTAAGATTAGGAGTTCTTTTTAATAATTATCTATTCCTTGTTACTGCTACAGTATTTATTTAATAAACATATTTTAAATAAGAACTTTAAAAAATAATATGTTATTGAGGACTTTTGCATCAATGTTCATCAGGGATATTGGTCAAAAAATTCTCTTTTTTTGTTGTGTCTCTGCCAGGCTTTGGTATCAGGATGATGCTGACCTCATAAAATGAGTTAGGGAGGATTCCCTCTTTTTCAATTGATTGGAATAGCATCAGAAGGAATGGTACCAGCTCCTCTTTGTACCTCTGGTAGAATTCGGCTGTGAATCCATCTGGTCCTGGACTTTTTTGGTTGGTGGGCTATTAATTATTGCCTCAATTTCAGAGCCTGTTATTGGTCTATTCAGGGATTCAACTTCTTCCTCGTTTAGTCTTGGGAGGGTGTAAGTGTCCAGGAATTTATCCATTTCTTCTAGACTTTCTAGTTTATTTGCATAGAGTGTTTATAGTATTCTCTGTTGGTAGTTTGTATTTCTGTGGGATTGGTGATGATATCCCCTTTATCATTTTTTATTGCACCTATTTGATTCTTCTCTCTTTTCTTCTTTATTAGTCTTGCTAGCGGTCAATTTTGTTGATCTTTTCAAAAAACCAGCTCCTGAATTCATTGATTTTTTGAAGGGTTTTTGTGTCTCTATCTCCTTCAGTTCTGCTCTGATCTTAGTTATTTCTTGCCTTCTGCACCAAATCTAGCAGCATATCAGAAAGCTTATCCACCATGATCAAGAGGGCTTCATCCCTGGGATGCAAGGCTGGTTCAACAGACACAAATCAATAAACGTAATCCATCATATAAACAGAACCAAAGACAAAAACCACATGATTATCTCAATAGATGCAGAAAAGGCCTTCGACAAAATTCAACAGCCCTTCATGCTAAAAACTCTCAATAAATTCGGTATTGACGGGACGTATCTCAAAATAATAAGAGCTATTTATGACAAACCCACAGCCAATATCATACTGAAAGGACAAAAACTGGAAGCATTCCCTTTGAAAACTGGCACAAGACAGGGGTGCCCTCTCTCACTACTCCTATTCAACATAGTGTTGGAAGTTCTGGCTAGGGCAATCAAGCAAGAGAAAGAGATAAAGGGTATTCAATCAGGAAAACAAAGTCAAATCGTACCTGTTTCCAGATGACATGACTGTATATTTAGAAAACCCCATCGTCTCAGCCCAAAATCTCCTTAAGCTGATAAGCAACTTCAGCAAAGTCTCAGGATACAAAATCAATGTGCAAAAATCACAAGTATTCCTATACACCAATAACAGACAAAAAGAGGGTCAAATCATGAGTGAACTCCCATTCACAATTGCTTCAAAGAGAATCAAATAACTAGGAATCCAACTTACAAGGGATGTGAAGGACCTCTTCAGGGAGAACTACAAACCACTGCTCAACAAAATAAAAGAGGACACAAACAAATGGAAGAACAATCTGTGCTCATGGAGAGGAAGAATCAATATCATGAAAATGGCCATACTACCCAAGGTAATTTATAGATTCAATGCCATCCCCATCAAGCTACCAATGACTTTCTTCACAGAATTGGAAAAACTACTTTAAAGTTCATATGGAACCACAAAAGAACCTGCATTGACAAGACAATCCTAACCCAAAAGAACAAAGCTGGAGGCATCATGCTACCTGACTTCAAACTATATTACAAGGCTATAGTAACCAAAACAGCAAGGTACTGGAACCAAAACAGAGATATAGACCAATGGAACAGAACAGAACGCTCAGAAATAATACCACACATCTACAACCATCTGATCTTTGACAAACCTGATAAAAACAAGAAATGGGGAAAGGATTCCCTATTTAATAAATGGTGCTGAGAAAACTGCCTAGCCAAATGTAGAAAGCTGAAACAGGATCCCTTCCTTACATCTTATACAAAAATTAATTCAAGATGGATTAAAGACTTCAATGTTAGACCTGAAATCATAAAAACCCTGGAAGAAAACCTAAGCAATACCATTCAGGACATAGGCATGGGCAAGGACTTCATGTCTAAAACACCAAAAGCAATGGCAACAGAAGCCAAAATTGACAAATGGGATCTAATTAAACTAAAGAGCTTCTGTACAGCAAAAGAAACTACCATCAGAGTGAACAGGCAACCTACAGAATGGGAGAAAATTTTTACAATCTACTCATCTGACAAAGGGCGAATATCCAGAATCTACAAAGAACTTAAACAAATTTACAAGAAAAAATCAAACGACCCCATCAAAAAGTGGAAGAAGGATATGAACAGACACTTCTCAAAAGAAGACATTTATGCAGCCAACAGACACATGAAAAAATGCTTATCATCACTGGCCATCAGAGAAATGCAAATCAAAACTACAATGAGATACCATCTCACACAGGTTAGAATGGCAATCATTACAAAGTCAGGAAACAACAGGTGCTGGAGAGGATGTGGAGAAATAGGAACACTTTTACACTGTTGGTGGGACTGTAAGCTAGTTCAATCATTGTGGAAGACAGTGTGGTGATTCCTCAAGGATCTAGAACTAGAAAAACAATTTGACCCAGCCATTCCATTACCAGGTATATACCCAAAGGATTATAAACCATGCTGCTATAAAGACACATGCACACATATGTTTATTGTGGCACTATTCACAATAGCAAAGACTTGGAACCAACCCAAATGTCCATCAATGATAGACTGGATTAAGAAAATGCCGCACATATACACCATAGAATACTATGCAGCCATAAAAAAAGGATGAGTTCATGTCCTTTGTAGGGACATGGGTGAAGCTGGAAACCATCATTCTGAGCAAAGTATTGCAAGGACAGAAAACCAAACACCGCATGTTCTCACTCATAGGTGGAAATGGAACAATGAGAACACTTGGACACAGGGTGGGGAACATCATACACCAAGGCCTGTCATGGGATGGGGGGAAGGGGGAGGGATAGCATTAGGAGATATACCTAATGTAAATGACAGTTAATGGGTGCAGTACACCAACATGGCACATGTATACATATGTAACAAACCTGCACATTGTGAACATGTGCCCTAGAATTTAAAGTATAATTTTTTAAAAAATGAGCTTCTTATAAGAATTTGGGACTTTTTAAGCTTTTTAACAAGGTTTGGAAACTACCAAATTAAGCCATTTTGCAAGTCTCAACTCCCAGGTAAAGTCTATGAGCTACATTACCATCAACAACTTTTCTAGTAAAGAAGGCACTAAATGGTCCTATATAAAGACAAAAAAAATAAAAAATAATATGTTATCACTATAGAAAATTGGGGAAGTACAGAAAAATATAAGATGGGAAAAAAACTGCATGATATCATCACCCAGAAGAAGCAACTATTAAGTAGTATTCTTCTTTCTAGTTTCTTTGTATGTGCTTTTACATTATTAAGGAAACTACCTTTGAGAGAAATATGACAGAAAAATTATCAGTGAGTGAAATCTAACCTAACTGAGTCCATCTTGTTTCTAATTTCACAAGCTAACTGACTTCTTTAACTTTACAGTCTCTTCCAGAAGCCCTCCTTGCTCAGGGATCAAAACTGCCTTTTAAGACTAATGAAAGGATACAACATTAGCATTATAGGAGGGACTTGAATTCTGCTAAGACATGGCTTAGTTAAATGATAACCAGCATTGTTCCCTTGCTTACCTTTCTATAAGGATTTACTATTTCAGAAGTCAAAAGGTGTGTGACTTCCTAATTGCTCCTACAGATAACATCACTATCGTCAAAACCTCCTAAGATTGGTAATTGAGATATTTTTCAGACTTTGGCATTCTGGTGAATGACTTAACTCTACCCAGACCCGTGAGTCATAGGAAGGATCTAATACAACCAGTCCTGAGACCCCCACCCAGAAACTCACTCAGAGTACTAAGAAAATTTGGACACTGCTAAGATTTCATCCCCAACCAATCAGTAGCACCCAATCCCTCTCCCTTAGCCTGCCAAATTACTCTTTAAATCGCTAAACTCCAAGCTGTTTGGGAGGCCGACTTGAGAAATGTCTCCCATACTTCCAAACTCCCATACTCCCATACTTCCCATACTTTCTGGCCCTGTGATTATTGAACTCTGTCTCTACTGTAACACTTGTTTCAGCAAATTGGCTCCATCTCTGCAACGGGCAAGAAGAACTGGTCAGGCAATTACATGAATATGTTACTATACATTAATTTCTAGACTGCATTTTTTTTCATTTAATATCCTATCACAAGCATTTTTAAATAGCATTGTTTTTAATGACACAAAATATCATTTTCAAAATTTGCTTCAACATTCTAAGTTCATTTACACTGGAGGGTTTTGTTTTTTTTTTGTTTTTTTTTTTTTAGTTTGTTTTGTATTCAAATCAAGCCCTATTTCATATTGAAACTCTGAAGAAAATGTCTGGTCCAACTAAGATCCTTAAAAAGCCAACCTTACCCCAGTAAGGCCTGGAAGATAAAATAGAAAAATGAATCCCACCCAAGACATTTATTAATAATTAACCTGTGTGATATTAGACAACTTACATAATTTAAGAGTCTCAGTTTTGACATCTCTAAAATAGGAATGATCAGTAATTACCTTTAAAATTATTTTGACTAAGTTCATAAAGTACATTGATTCATGTATTTGGCAAATATTTGTTGTTATAACTTAATATGTGCTAGGCTCTGGGTAGAATGGGTAGAAAATGACAAGACAAATGAGACATACATTCTAATAAAGTACCAGACACTACTCAAACGTTCACATAAGTAATTATAAACAGTGACAGGCACTGGAAAAGAAAAGTACAAAACCCAATGAGGTATTTTTGTTTGTTTCTTTGTTTTTTTAAGAGACAGGGTCTCTCTCTGTCACTAACTGGTATAATCCTAGCTCACTGCAGACTCAAACTGCTGGGCTTAACAGATCCTCCTCACACAGCCTCCTGAGTAGCTAGGACTACTCAAATGGAATCTCATTGTGTTGCACAGGCTGATCTCAAAATCCTGGCTTCAAGCAATCCTCCAATCTCAGGCCCCCAAACAATGAGATCTTAGGGTAGGTGGACCTAATGTTGTCTTGGTTGGGAGCTGTGAAGCCAGGAAAGAGTCCCTAGAAAAGTGATCCTAGAAAAGTCCCTAGAAAAAGATTGAGATGGTAAAATTTACTGACTTGGTAATGGCTTGAATATCATGGTTGAGTGTTGAAATCTAAGGGAGAAAAAGGTGTCACGGATGATGCTTAAGTTTCTAAGGAACTTTTGGGATAGTCCAGTGACAAGTTCACATGAGTAAGACTTGGGTACCAGGTGAAAGTCTGAACTGTGGATAAAAACTTGGCTGGGTGCAATTGCTCATTCCTGTAATCCTGGCACTTTGGGAGGCCAAGGCAGGTGGATCACTTAAGTCCAGGAGTTTGAGACCAGCCTGGCCAACATTAGCGAAACCCCATCTCTACTAAAAATCCAAAAATTAGCCGGGCGTAGTGGTGCATGCCTGTAGTCCCAGCTACTCGGGAGGCTGAGGCAGAAGAATTGCTTCAACCCAGGAGGCAGAGGTTGCAGTAAACTGAGATCAGGTCACTATACTCCAGCCTGGGCAACAGAGCAAGAATCTGTCTTAAAAAAACAAAAAACAAACAAACAAAAAACTTGACTCATTTGCTTATTATCTATAATTGAAGTCATCACATGGACCAAATCATTTAGGAAGAAAGTTCACACTGCTGAGTAGGAAAAAAAGGGAGTTAAGTGAGGAGTCTGAAGGCCTCTCCCATTTGAAATCCAGGCCGAAGAGAAGTACTCAGAGAGTAAGATGAGGACTGAAGAATGCCTACAAAGTAGACTTCCATTACATCAGCAAGAGGTGTCTGGTGTCATCATGAGAACAGAATGCAGTTTGGAGTGAATCACGGACTCCATAACTGTTAAGGAAAGGGAGCGAGCACATGCAGACATCTGTCTGAGCAGTCTGGCTGTGAAGCACAGGGATAAGCACGGACTGAAAGCACAGCGTGAGCATGGCTGCAGATGGAGGTCCCATGTCGAGGAGGACTCAGGAAGTTCCCACTGGATGCTTCTACCTTCTTTTTAACTGAGAGAAGATTGGGGAGATAGGAGAATGAAAGACTAAAAAAGAGTAGAGAAGTTCTGACGTATCACTGAAGACAGTGGCAGAGCACCGGGACCAGTGAACACAACTGGGATACTGACATTCTGAGAGCCCAACCGAGTGACTTTCTCCATCATCTCTCAGTTATCCAGACATAGACTAAAGTATATTTACATTCACTAGCTTTAGGGTGTTGCCAGATGGATATGACAAAAAGATATATGTGTAGGAAAGTTAGCCAGAATATTACTGAGCAATGAGCCACGGACTAGCTGTATAAGGGAGAAAGTGGTAAAGATAGGAGGAGATTATGACTAGGCATGGGGAGGTGTGTCAGTGAGTCAGAAGTCCTGATGAGGTCTAGGAGTAGTCATGACGGGAGTAATTGAATAAGCAAGGTGAAAGAACAAGAGACGATGGATGGTTAGAATGTAAAATGCTTCAATCAGTGATTACAGAAGTGAGGCGGGTGCAGGTTATGCCTAGAGATCCAGTGTGAAGTACATAAAATAGTTGCTACTATGAGACAGCAGCAACACTCTCTCTCTCTCTCTCGCTATATATATGTGTGTGTGTGTGTGTGTGTGTGTGTATACACAATTTCTATATATATACTTTCTATGTATATACAGTAGTATATTATAATTATGATATAGTTACTACTATACTTGGTCCCACAAGAAAGGAACTCTTCAGTGAATTCTAAGCCCTTAGGTCCTGACTCCCAGGCCCTCACTGACCCTGCAAATCACTCCTCCTTCTCTTCATTCTGTTGGTTGCCTAAAAGAAAGAAAACCAAGTGATAACATGTGGTGCACACACACCACTAGCAGATTTTTTATCACAGGGAGAGCTCAAACCATAAGCAGCGAATTGGGCTGTGAACAGTCAGGACTGAAGTGTGTCTCCTGTAAGAAATTCAAGCCTCAGAAGGAAAGAAACAATTGCTTCTGAACGAAATGATGTGGGGAGACAGCAGCAAGGGCAAGTGTCTAGAATTTTTAAAGGACAAGGCCAAAACCAAGCCTTGCCTCACAGGAGACCAGATTGTATTACTCCTGAAGAAAGACATCCTTCTCACTAGGAGCTGTGTACATTCAGGCACAACAAGATTCACTGATAGGGAAACCAAACACAAATGCACAATTTCATCATATGCTCATCATGGTAAACCTCCTGTCCTGGAGAGGGAGATCTTTTTCAAGACTGAGAAAATAATGATGGGTCAAGGAATTTGATGACACAACAAAACTAAAGAACTTCATGATCAAACTAGGAGATACAAAAGGAGAAGCAAATAGAGGTTCGGTGTGTAGTTTCTCTATTTAGAGCAGCTCCACACAGAAGATGTGACCACCCCTGAGACATAAGATACAGAAGTGCAGACTGTGGAGCAGATGTGAAGGCGGGGAATTGAGAAGGTCAGCTGAGAATTTCTGCTGCTGCTCCTGGAAGTTTCTACTCCTTCCCAGGGACTTTGCTTTCCAGGCTTTCAGGCATGTTAGCCTCATTTGATGACATCCTAATTATAAAGCTGACTAAAGATGAAAACATAGGGGTTTCAGAAGCCCATGTCAACACAATATATCATATAATCAAGTGGGAAAAGAAAAAATGTACAACTAGAAGTTCCTGTGTTATCTTCTTAAGTTATTTTATCAGTGCATCTAGTATTTTCCCTGTCCTAAATAAAATACAAAAAATTAGTAGTATGTCTACTTCAAAACAAGAGCATAAACTTCAAGCCTTCCTAAGGCTACTTACTTTTTAACAAGATTTTCTTCCACAAAAGGTAACCATTGCTAAATGACTTCATCATCCACTGGAAAAAGACATTCCATGAAGTTTAACTCACTGCCATGAGAATGTTTTCTGGAATGCCAAGCAGTTATTGACTTCTGGGTCTGTGCTAGTACATCATGACAAACATAGAGCAGTATTTCCTACCGCTGACAGTTCAGTTCACCTTATGGCACTGGAACTGGGCTGAGCCAGATGGCAACGAGGCACAGACTGCTTACAAATCAAGAACAGTGTCATCTATGGATGGAACAATGCCACAAATGGTAGATGAGCTCTGGAGTCTCCAACTTCACCTACTACCAATTTGGCATTGGCAGGACAATTTTTACATGGAACAAACCATGTTGAGAGCTTATTGCTAAATATAAGCCCTTGCTTTGAATTACGTAATTCTAGAGTAGCCTTGAAAGCAACATTAAATACTGATGATTTCCTGCCCCAGATCCAGGCTAGGTTTTGCTAATTCCATAATAGGAAGTTGGAATGCTCACATATATCCTTGAGGTTCCTCAAACAAATTAAATTTTACTTCCAATCCAACATATCTAGGATTTTCAATCACTCCATTTCTGATACTAGGTGTGGAGGTAATGACAAGGAGGGAAATGGGCAACTGCCTCAAATACTTTCTATTGTTTACATGTTGTCAATGGATATTATTTTTCTTATAAAGAAAACTTTTTATGAAGAAAGCCTGCTGTTATTCAAGAAGGCAGTTATCATGTATCTTGGGCACAAGGTAAAATGACACATAGAGTTTTTCTTCCGGAGGAATATAGGCCAAAAACTGATTTTAAGAAAACTGAACTAACTGTATTAAAAAGAATGCTAAACCAGATTATTTTGAATAGCCTACCAAAAGCAGCTACTGCTGCATAGAAACTATGCAAAAAATGCTAGACAAGAGACCATATTGATTTTTCAGGAACACCCAAAGGTAAAAATTCCAAAAAATGCTAAGCCAGATTATTTTGAATAGCTTACCAAAAGCAGCTACTGCTTTACAGAAACTACACAAAAAAATGCTAGACAAGGGACCATATTGATTTTTCAGGAACAACCCAAGGTAAAAATTCCTTGAGCATATGAAATATTTTTAAGTACTCTTTGTTGTATCTCAAACATGTTACAACAATCACAGTTCTGTACCATCTATGTACCATATATGAAAATATCATTTCTGACAAAGCCTACATTTACCTCAGACTAAAGGCATTTATAGAACAGAGCTTTAGTCAAGCTGTCACCACATTTCACTACCTACAAGCAAAGAATCAAGCTAGAAAAAAATAGTAACTATAGTTACAATAAAAATATTCTAAATCAGCTTATATAGTGTATTGCCAATAATGTTTCCCAAGCATATCTGTTCATCATATCTCTGGATTTATCAATGACAAAACACAGGGCATACATAGTGAGACAGAGATTGGGGAAGGCCCTGAAAGTAGGCCTTCCCACTAGACCTGAGGTGGCATTAGAGTACAGGCCCAGGTGACAGCAGAGTTTCATCCCAGAGTATGTAAAATTTGAACAAGTGTGGTACTAGGAAGCAGTCATGGCTGAGTATGGTGTCTCAAGCCTGTAATCCCAGCACTTTGGGAGGTAGAGGTGGGAGGAACACCTGAGCTCAGGAGTTTGAGACCAGCCTGGCCAGCATGACAAAACCCTGTCTCTACTAAAAATACAAAAATTAGCTGGGTGTGGTGGCATGAACCTGTAGTCCAGCTACTCGGGAGGCTGAGGCAGGAGAATTGCTTGAACCCAGGAGGCAAAGTTTCCAGTGAGCTGAGATTGTACCACTGCACTCCAGACTGGGTAACAGAGCAAGACTCCATTTCAAAAAAAAACAAAAAAAAACAAAAAAAGAAAGAAAGGAAGGAAGGAAGGAAGGAAGGAAGGAAGGAAGGAAGGAAGGAAGGAAGGAAGGAATGCAGTCAGCAAGACAAAGTATGGCGTATGGGAGATGAAAAATTTTGATAGCAAAATCTTGAAACTCACAGTAGTTAAATGGCCCAAAAGACATATAGAGAGTCACAGGCTGCAGGATCCCAGCTATGAGGATGAGGCTCAGAAACTCAGCACCAAATTCTCATATAAGGAATTGTGATAGCAAGGCAAAGGGTGGAGGGACAGGAACCAGACAGTTAATGCAATGACAAACTCAGAGAATATAGGCAAAAGCAGAAGCCCAAGCCATTGAACAAAGGCAGGGCAAGCATGGAGAGTGATCTCTGGGGAGGGCAGGTGGCTGAATGTCAGATAAGAGCAACTTAAATGCTAGTTCAAGGTGCTAGTTAGTTAAGCGTCTTAAGACAGTGTCTGGGATATTAGAACCCAATAAATTTTTTAAATCAATGTCAATGTGTCACAGCAATCTAGGCAATTCAGGAAATACGAGACATTATAAGGCTTGGTGGCAAAACTGTAAGCATAAAATAGAGGAGAGTTTCAGGGAATCAAAGATAAGGACCAACTGAAAAAGGCAAGCATGCTAAGAATAGATTCCCCAAACAAACTTCCTTCCTCTTCCTCACAGACGATCACCCAAGTTTAAGGGTGAATATTAGTTAAAGTGAGATGCTGAATATACTTCTATCAGGATTTATAGGTATGTCCTATAGCAGGAACAACAAGGACCTCAGTCCTTCTTATTAGGTACTTCTCATTCTTCTTACCACGCCCAAAAGTTGGCCTTGAAGTATACAGGGTCAGCCTTTGTACCCTTTTCACATAGCTACTACCAAGTAATGGGATATACACTGATAATAAAATCTATCTGCCATCCAAATTTGGGTTCCTGTAGAGAGGGTTGGAATCTAAAGTATACAGACTCTCAAAACATCTTTTGGCTTGGCAAACTATGGGAAGTGTGAATGGCTACTCAGCTCATTCAGCAGAAAATGAGTCCTTATGGGAGGGTCCTGCTGACCCAGAGCAGCAGGTGAAATTCTCATGGAGTAACCAAGTATTAAAACAAGTCAACTCCAGGGTCAGAAAAAGCACAGGGGAAGGCTCTATCTGATAAATGTACAGACATTTATAACTGAAAAATGTAACGGAAAAGGTAGCAGGCAACAAGCACCAGGCAGGACCTTGATGAGACTGCCATATTCCAGGGTCTGGACTTGTTCTTTATAGGACTCACTTCTTGTACTGGATGATCAGACCTGGAAGCCTAACTCAAGGCATCTAAAATGCATATGAGATTAAGATAGATACCACAAGGATAAATTACTACTATGTGATTAGAAAGAACTATATTATAAGCCACAATACTTAAAGACTATATGACTAATTCTCTTCTTGAGAAACTAATAATTAGAAGGTAAAAGATCACAGACACAAGCATGGTTTAAGTTCTTCCTTCTCAACTCCCCATGAATCTGGATATGAAGTTCAGCCTAAATCTGCCAGTGAAAAAAACATTAGACCATTCTGTGTGTGACTGTAAGAGGAGAAAAAAATAGGGACAGGCTTATTCAACAGAAGGAACCATGATAAATTGTGAGAAGATTAAGGTCTCCAAATGTACCTCAACCACTGAACTCTATGAAATACAAGAAAAAACAAGATACTATCTGAATAGTATTCTGTACATACCTTTCAATCATTAGTTACTCAAAAGAATTGGACTCACATGGGCACATCTACCATGACTAAGGTCATGAGAGTGTTATGTAAGGTTTGCAACAAAATTTAGACCAATTAGGAAGTTATCCCTTCCAAAGTAAGTTAACAGCAGAACAAATGGGAACATTCCTCCAAAACAACACGAAAAAAAATTTAGTAAGTCATCCTAGTAGGTCACAAGGTGAAGAAAGCAATAATTGTTTCCAGATCTCTAAAATCACTTATGATTACATATGTGGTATGCATATGCCCACCCCAAAGTTATTATAACAGGTTATAACAGTTAAAAGATCAAGGTGGCCAAGAAATTCTGTTTTATTTTAGAGTTCATTTGTCTGTGTGAGTAATTGTTATATTTCAGTTTCTCTGGGATTCCTATTCTATAAATAAAGGTGGAAAATATGTAAATATTTTTATGCACAATAACAGAATGTGCTGAAAATAATTTATCTTTGCATGCCTCCCCAAATACTATAATTCTGCATCCCAATTACATTAGATATGTTTAATTTCTATTCCACCCCAAACATCTTAAAGAAGCAGCTCTATACATCATGCAACTGAGCATTCCTCTTCCCTGGTTGAATAGAATAGTGTGAGCATCATTTCCATGCCAGCCAGTAGGTTTACTTGGCACAAATCAACTGCATCAGCTTGAAGATTTAAAAGGAAACAGGAAGGTGGAGATGAGATGGCCATATTCAACTTAATAAGTAAAGTCTAAAAGACCAACAAAGACTAAAACTCAGACCAGACTACAAAATAGAAATAGAGATATGGACTAAGCAACTGCCTCATTCCTAATGGCATCTTACCTCTTGTGAATCTCAATTGTATGTCACATACTTTTCGAAATGTGGATATCAACAAGAAGTTGTAAGACAAAAAAAAAAAAAAAAAAAACAAGAAAACATGACCCAATCAAAGGACCAGAATAAATTTCAACAAACCAACCTAAAGAAACAGAGGCATATCAATTACCTGACAAATAATTCAAAATAATCATCATAAGGATGTTCAATGGCCTCAGGAAAATGATACATAAACAAAGTGAGAAGCTCCACAAGGAAACAGAACACATAATGAAGAACCAGACATTTTGGACCTGAAGAAAACAATCCCTGAATTGGAAAATTGACTACAGAGAGTCAATAGCAGACTTGATCAAGCATAAGAAAGATTCAGCAAACTCAAAGATGGGTCATTGTAAATTATTCCATCGAGGGAGCAAAAAGAAAAAAGAATGGAAAAAGGGAATAAAGCCTAGGGACTTATAGAATACCATCAAGTGGATCCATATGCACATCATAGAAGTTCACAAAGAAGGAGAGAGAGAGAGAGAAAGGATAAAGTACTTATTTGAAGAAATAATGGTTAAAAACTTCCCAAATTCAGGGAAGGAAATAGACATCCAGATTCAAGAAGCCCAAAACTCATGAACTAAAATAAACACAAAGCAATCTACACTGGAATACATTGAAATCAAATTGTACAAAAGGAGACAAGATAAGACAAGAGGAGAAAGGACAAGACAAAAGGAGAATTTTGATTTTTCTGAGAGGGAGTCTCACTCTGTCACCCAGGCTGGAGTGCAGTGGCACGATCTCGGCTCACTGCAACATCCATCTCCCGGGTTCAAGCAATTCTCCTGCCTTGGTCTCCCGAGTAGCTGGGATTACAGGTGCCCACCACCACACCCAGCTAATTTTTGTGTTTTTAGTAGAGACAAGGTTTCACCATGTTGGTCATCCTGGTCTTGAACTCCTGACCTCGTGATCTGCCCACCTCAGCCTCCCAAAGTCCTGGGATTACAGGTGAAAGCCACTGCACCCGGCCAAGGAGAATTTTGAAAGCAGCAGGATAAAATTGACTCATTATGTACAAGAGAGTCTCTATAAGCCTATCAGTGGGTTTGTTCAGCAGGAACCTCACAGATCAGAAGGGAATAGGATAATGTATTGAAAGTGCTGAAAGAAAAATTCTAACCAAGAATACTATGTCAGCAAAAATGTCCTTCAAAAATGAGGAAATCTACAGAAGGAAAGTTCCTCAACATAATAAAAGTCACTTCCCTTTTGAAAAACTCATAGGTAAAATTATAATCAATTGGGAAAAACTGGATGTTTTCCACTAAGATCCAAAACAAGACAAGGATGCCCAATCTCATCACTTCTATTCAACATAGTACTGAAAGCACTAGAAAAAACAGACAAGAAAAAGAAATAAAAGACATCCACATCACAACAGAGGAAGTAAAAATAGCTCTATCTGCAGATAACATAATCCTATATGGGAGAAGAAAAAACAACAATGATTCCACTTAAAAGAAACTATTACAACTGAGGGGCGGAGCAAGATGGCCGAATAGGAACAGCTCCAGTCTCCAACTCCCAGCGCGAGCAACACAGAAGACTGGTGATTTCTGCATTTTCAACTGAGATACTGGGTTCATCACACTAGGGAGTGCAGGACAATCGGTGCTGGTCAGCTGCTGCAGCCCGACCAGCGAGAGCTGAAGCAGGGCAAGGCACCGCCTCACCTGGGAAGCGCAAGGGGAAGGGAATCCCTTTTCCTAGCCAGGGGAACTGAGACACACAACACCTGGAAAATCGGGTAACTCCCACCCCAATACTGCGCATTAAGCAAACAGGCACACCAGGAGATTATATCCCACACCTGGCGGAGCCTCCCTCATTGCTAGCACAGCAGTCTGCGATCTAACCGCAAGGCAGCAGCGAGGCTGGGGGAGGGGCGCCCGCCATTGCTGAGGCTTAAGTAGGTAAACAAAGCTGCTGGGAAGCTCGAACTGGGTGGAGCTCACAGCAGCTCAAGGAAACCTGCCTGTCTCTGTGGACTCCACCTCTGGGGACAGGGCACAGATAACAACAAAACCAGCAGAAACCTCTGCAGAAGCAAGCGACTCTGTCAGACAGCTTTGAAGAGAGCAGTGGATCTCCCAACACGGAGGTTGAGATCTGAGAAGGGACAGACTGCCTGCTCAAGTGGGTCCCTGACCCTGAGTAGCCTAACTGGGAAACATCCCCCACTAGGGGCAGTCTGACACCCCACACCTCACAGGGTGGAGTACACCCCTGAGAGGAAGCCTCCAAAGCAAGAATCAGACAGGGACACTCGCTGTTCAGCAATATTCTATCTTCTGCAGCCTCTGCTGCTGACACCCAGGCAAACAGGGTCTGGAGTGGACCTCAAGCAATCTCCAACAGACCTATAGCTGAGGGTCCTGACTGTTAGAAGGAAAACTATCAAACAGGAAGGACACCTACACCAAAACCCCATCAGTACGTCACCATCATCAAAGACCAGAGGCAGATAAAACCACAAAGATGGGGAAAAAGCAGGGCAGAAAAGCTGGAAATTCAAAAAATAAGAGCGCACCTCCCCCGGCAAAGGAGCGCAGCTCATCGCCAGCAACGGATCAAAGCTGGACGGAGAATGACTTTGACGAGATGAGAGAAGAAGGCTTCAGTCCATCAAACTTCTCAGAGCTAAAGGAGGAATTACGTACCCAGCGCAAAGAAACTAAAAATCTTGAAAAAAAAGTGGAAGATTTGATGGCTAGAGTAATTAACGCAGAGAAGGTCATAAATGGAATGAAAGAGATGAAAACCATGACACGAGAAATACGTGACAAATGCACAAGCTTCAGTAACGGACTCGAACAACTGGAAGAAAGAGTTTCAGCGATTGAGGATCGAATGAACGAAATGAAGCGAGAAGAGAAACCAAAAGAAAAAAGAAGAAAAGAAATGAACAAAGCCTGCAAGAAGTATGGGATTATGTAAAAAGACCAAACCTACGTCTGATTGGGGTGCCTGAAACTGAGGGGGAAAATGGAACCAAGTCGGAAAACACTCTTCAGGATATCATCCAGGAGAACTTCCCCAACCTACTAGGGCAGGCCAACATTCAAATCCAGGAAATACAGAGAACGCCACAAAGATACTCCTCGAGAAGGGCAACTCCAAGACACATAATTGCCAGATTCACCAAAGTTGAAATGAAGGAAAAAATCTTAAGGGCAGCCAGAGAGAAAGGTCGGGTTACCCACAAAGGGAAGCCCATCACACTAACAGCAGATCTCTCGGCAGAAACTCTCCAAGCCAGAAGAGAGTGGGGGTCAATATTCAACATTCTTAAAGAAAAGAATTTTCAACCCAGAATTTCATATCCAGCCAAACTAAGTTTCATCAGTGAAGGAGAAATAAAATCCTTTACAGATAAGCAAATGCTTAGAGATTTTGTCACCACTAGGCCTGCCTTACAAGAGACCCTGAAGGAAGCACTCAACATGGAAAGGAACAACCGGTACCAGCCACTGCAAAAACATGCCAAAATGTAAAGACCATCGAGGCTAGGAAGAAACTGCATCAACTAACGAGAAAAATAACCAGTTAATATCATAATGGCAGGATCAAGTTCACACATAACAATATTAACCTTAAATGTAAATGGACTAAATGCTCCAATTAAAAGACACAGACTGGCAAACTGGATAAAGAGTCAAGACCCATCAGTCTGCTGTATTCAGGAGACCCATCTCACACGCAGAGACATACATAGGCTCAAAATAAAGGGATGGAGGAAGATTTACCAAGCAAATGGAGAACAAAAGAAAGCAGGGGTTGCAAGACTAGTCTCTGATAAAACAGACTTTAAACCATCAAAGATCAAAAGAGACAAAGAAGGCCATTACATAATGGTAAAAGGATCAATTCAACAGGAAGAGCTAACTATCCTAAATATATATGCACCCAATACAGGAGCACCCAGATTCATAAAGCAAGTCCTTAGAGACTTACAAAGAGACTTAGACTCCCATACAATAATAATGGGAGACTTCAACACTCCACTGTCAACATTAGACAGATCAACAAGACAGAAAGTTAACAAGGATATCCAGGAATTGAACTCATCTCTGCAGCAAGCAGACCTAATAGACATCTATAGAACTCTCCACCCCAAATCAACAGAATATACATTCTTCTCAGGACCACATAGCACTTATTCCAAAATTGACCACTTAATTGGAAGTAAAGCACTCCTCAGAAAATGTACAAGAACAGAAATTATAACAAACTGTCTCTCAGACCACAGTGCAATCAAACTAGAACTCAGTACTAAGAAACTCAATCAAAACCGCTCAACTACATGGTAACTGAACAACCTGCTCCTGAATGACTACTGGATACATAACGAAAGGAAGGCAGAAATAAAGATGTTCTTTGAAACCAATGAGAACAAAGATACAACATACCAGAATCTCTGGGACACATTTAAAGCAGTGTGTAGAGGGAAATTTATAGCACTAAATGCCCACAAGAGAAAGCAGGAAAGATCTAAAATTGACACTCTAACATCACAATTAAAAGAACTAGAGAAGCAAGAGCAAACACATTCAAAAGCTAGCAGAAGGCAAGAAATAACTAAGATCAGAGCAGAACTGAAGGAGATAGAGACACAAAAAACCCTCCAAAAAATCAATGAATCCAGGAGTTGGTTTTTTGAAAAGATCAACAAAATTGACAGACCGCTAGCAATACTAATAAAGAAGAAAAGAGAGAAGAATCAAATAGATGCAATAAAAAATGATAAAGGGGATATCACCACCGACCCCACAGAAATACAAACTACCAACAGAGAATACTATAAACACCTCTATGCAAATAAACTAGAAAATCTAGAAGAAATGGATAATTTCCTGGACACTTACACTCTTCCAAGACTAAACCAGGAAGAAGTTGAATCCCTGAATAGACCAATAGCAGGCTCTGAAATTGACGCAATAATTAATAGCCTACCAACGAAAAAAAGTCCAGGACCAGATGGATTCACAGCTGAATTCTACCAGAGGTACAAGGAGGAGCTGGTACCATTCCTTCTGAAACTATTCCAATCAATAGAAAAAGAGGGAATCCTCCCTAACTCATTTTATGAGGCCAACATCATCCTGATACCAAAGCCTGGCAGAGACACAACAAAATAAGAGAATTTTAGACCAATATCCCTGATGAACATCGATGCAAAAATCCTCAATAAAATACTGGCAAACCAGATTCAGCAGCACATCAAAAAGCTTATCCACCATGATCAAGTGGGCTTCATCCCTGGGATGCAAGGCTGGTTCAACATTCGCAAATCAATAAACATAATCCAGCATATAAACAGAACCAAAGACAAAAACCACATGATTATCTCAATAGATGCAGAAAAGGCTTTTGACAAAATTCAACAGCCCTTCATGCTAAAAACGCTCAATAAATTCGGTATTGATGGAACGTACCTCAAAATCATAAGAGCTATTTATGACAAACCCACAGCCAATATCATACTGAATGGGCAAAAACTGGAAAAATTCCCTTTGAAAACTGGCACAAGACAGGGATGCCCTCTCTCAGCACTCCTATTCAACATAGTGTTGGAAGTTCTGGCTAGGGCAATCAGGCAAGAGAAAGAAATCAAGGGTATTCAGTTAGGAAAAGAAGAAGTCAAATTGTCCCTGTTTGCAGATGACATGATTGTATATTTAGAAAACCCCATTGTCTCAGCCCAAATTCTCCTTAAGCTGATAAGCAACTTCAGCAAAGTCTCAGGATACAAAATTAATGTGCAAAAATCACAAGCATTCTTATACACCAGTAACAGACAAACAGAGAGCCAAATCAGGAATGAACTTCCATTCACAATTGCTTCAAAGAGAATAAAATACCTAGGAATCCAACTTACAAGGGATGTAAAGGACCTCTTCAAGGAGAACTACAAACCACTGCTCAGTGAAATAAAAGAGGACACAAACAAATGTAAGAACATACCATGCTTATGGATAGGAAGAATCAATATCGTGAAAATGGCCATACTGCCCAAGGTTATTTATAGATTCAATGCCATCCCCATCAAGCTACCAATGAGTTTCTTCACAGAATTGGAAAAAACTGCTTTAAAGTTCATTTGGAACCAAAAAAGAGCCCGCATCTCCAAGACAATCCTAAGTCAAAAGAACAAAGCTGGAGGCATCACGCTACCTGACTTCAAACTCTACTACAAGGCTACAGTAACCAAAACAGCATGGTACTGGTACCAAAACAGAGATATAGACCAATGGAACAGAACAGAGTCCTCAGAAATAATACCACACATCTACAGCCATCTGAACTTTGACAAACCTGACAAAAACAAGAAATGGGGAAAGGATTCCCTATTTAATAAATGGTGCTGGGAAAATTGGCTAGCCATAAGTAGAAAGCTAAAACTGGATCCTTTCCTTACTCCTTATACGAAAATTAATTCAAGATGGATTAGAGACTTAAATGTTAGACCTAATATCATAAAAACCCTAGAGGAAAACCTAGGTAATACCATTCAGGACATAGGCATGGGCAAAGACTTCATGTCTAAAACACCAAAAGCAATGGCAACAGAAGCCAAAATTGACAAATGGGATCTCATTAAACTAAAGAGCTTCTGCACAGCAAAAGAAACTACCATCAGAGTGAACAGGCAACCTACAGAATGGGAGAAAATTTTTGCAATCTACTCATCTGACAAAGGGCTAATATCCAGAACCTACAAAGAACTCAAACAAATTTACAAGAAAAAAACAAACAGCCCCATCAAAAAGTGGGCAAAGGATATGAACAGACATTTCTCAAAAGAAGACATTCATACAGCCAACAGACACATGAAAAAATGCTCATCATCACTTGCCATCAGAGAAATGCAAATCAAAACCACAATGAGATACCATCTCACACCAGTTAGAATGGCGATCATTAAAAAGTCAGGAAACAACAGGTGCTGGAGAGGATGTGGAGAAATAGGAACACTTTTACACTGTTGGTGGGATTGTAAACTAGTTCGACCATTATGGAAAACAGTATGGCGATTCCTCAAGGATCTAGAACTAGATGTACCATTTGACCCAGCCATCCCATTACTGGGGATATACCCAAAGGATTATAAATCATGCTGCTATAAAGCCACATGCACACGTATGTTCATTGCGGCACTATTCACAATAGCAAAGACTTGGAATCAACCCAAATGTCCATCAGTGACAGACTGGATTAAGAAAATGTGGCACATATACACCATGGAATACTACGCAGCCATCAAAAAGGATGAGTTTGTGTCCTTTGTAGGGACATGGATGCAGCTGGAAACCATCATTCTTAGCAAACTATCACAAGAACAGAAAACCAAACACCGCATGTTCTCACTCATAGGTGGGAACTGAACAATGAGATCACTTGGACTCGGGAAGGGGGACATCAAACACCGGGGCCTATCATTGGGAGGGGGGAGGGGGGAGGGATTGCATTGGGAGTTATACCTGATGTAAATGACGAGTTGTTGGGTGCTGACGAGTTGATGGGTGCAGCACAGCAACATGGCACAAGTATACATATGTAACAAACCTGCACGTTATGCACATGTACCCTGGAACTTAAAGTATAATAATAAGAAAAATAAAATAAAATAAAATAAAAATTAAAAAAAGAAACTATTACAACTAATACACAAATTCAGTAAAACTGTAGGATATAAAATCAACAAACAAAAACTATCAGCATTTTATACACAAATAACAAATTAAAAAGAAATTTTAAAAAATCCCATTTATGACAGCATAAAAAATAAAATATCTAAATAGCACCAATGCTGAGAATGCCAATAAAATACAAACTGACCTTTAAAGAGTTTACAATTTACAATAATTTACAAATTTACAATAGCACGAAAAACAACAAAATATTTAGGAATCAATTTAACAAAGGCAGTGAAAGAACGCTACACTGAAAATTGTAAAATGCTGCTTAAAGAAATTGAAAACAGAATAAAAGAAAATATAGCCTATGCTCATGGATAGAATAATGAATATTGTTAAAATGTACATGCTGCCCAAAGCAATCTATAGATTCAATTAAATTCCTATCAAAATCCCAATGACATTCTTCACAGAAATAGAAAAAAAAAAATACTAAAATTCATATGGAACCATAAAAGACCCCAAATAGCCAAAACAATTCTGAGAAGGAAAACAAAGTTGGAAGCATCACGCTTCCTGATTTAAAATTATATTACTAATCTATAGTAATCAAAACACTAGGATACTTCCTTAAAAACAGACACACAGACCAGTGGAAAATATAGACAGCTCAGAAACACTGAATAATACCAAACATATGCTTTCAACTAATTTTTCCCAAGGGCACAGAGAAGACAAAATGGGGAAAGGATAGTCTCTTCAATAAATAGTGTCAGGTAATTCAGTATCCACGGGCCATTATCTTTTTTGAGACAAAGTCTCACCCTGTTGCTCAGGCTGGAATGTAGTGCCGTGATCTTGGCTCACTGTAACCTACGTCTCCTGGGTTCAAGAGATTCTCATGCCTCAGTCTCCTAAGTAGCTGGGATTTATGGGCATGTGCCACCACACCCGGCTAATTTTTGTATTTATTTTATAGGGTTTCACCATGTTGGACAGGCTGGTCTCAAACTTCTGACCTCCAGTGATCCACCCACCTCAGCCTTCCAAAGTGCTGGGATTACAGGCATTAGCCACAGTGCCCGGCCCACAGGCCATTATCTTATCCCTCAAAAAAATAAACTGAAAATCGGTATAAGACCTAAATATAAGACCAGAAACTCTAAAACTCCTAGAAGAGAACATAGGCAGTAATTTGTTTGATATCACACCAAAAACTAAGGCCCCAAAAGCAAAAATAAATAAATTAGACTACATCAAACTTAAAAGATTCTGCATAGCAAAGGAAACAGTAAACAAAACAGACCAGCAACTTACAGATTGAGAAAACAATCTATGCAAACCATATATCTGATAAGGAGTTAAGACCTAAAATTTATAAAGAGCTCACACAACTGAATAATGGAAAACAACCTGATTTTTAGAAGACAAAAGGCTTGAACAGATATTTCTCCAAAGACATAAAAATAGCCAACATGTACATTAAAAGGTGCTCAAAATCATTAATCATCAGGAAAATGCAAATTGAAACCACTATGAGATACTGCCTTACACCCACTGAGATAGCTACTATCAAAATGTCAAAAGAAAACAAATGTTGGTAAGAGTATGGACGAAGGAGAACTCTTGTATACCACTGGTGAAAATATAGATTGGTACAGCTGTTATGAAAAGCAGTATGGACATTTCTTCAAAAATTAAAAATAGAACTAGCATATGACCCAGTAATCCCTCTTCTGAGCATATACCCAAAGGAAATGAAATCACCATCTTGTAATGATATCTACACTCCCATGTTCATTGCAGCATTAGTCACAATAGCCAAATATGGAAACAATCTAATGTTCATTGATAAGCAAATAGATAAAGAAATGGTAGTACCTACACAAAATATTATATTGTTCAGCTTTTAAAAAAGAACAAGAACTTGCCAAATGCCACAACTTAGATGAGCCTGGAGGATTATCATGCTAAGTGAAATAAGTCAGACACAGAAAGAAAAATAATGCATCATCTCAATACATGGGATCTAAATTTTTAAAAATCCAATTATATACAGAGATACAGAACAAAAGAGAGGGTACTATGTGTGAAGGTAAATATTGAGTGTCAACTTGATTAGATTGAATGATGCAAAATATTGTTCCTGGGTGTGTCTGCGCGGGTATTGCCAAAGGAGATTAATATTTGAGTCAGTGGGCTAGGAGAGGCAGACCCACCCTCAATGGTGTGCACCATCTAATCAGCTGCCAGTGCGGCTAGGATAAAAGCAGGCAGAGGAATATGGAAGGACTAGACTGGCTGAGTCTCCTGGCCTCCATCTTTCTCCCGTGATGGATGCTGCCTGTCTTCGAACACTGGACTCCAAGTTCTTCAGCTTTTGTACTCTTGAACTTTTTGATCACAGACTGAAGGCTGCACTGTCAGCTTCCCTACTTTTGAGGTTTTGGGACTTGAACTGGCTTCCTGGCTCCTCAGCTTACAGACAGCCTATAGTGGGACTTCACCTTGTGATCATGTGAGTCAATACTCATTAATGAACTCCCCTTTATATATACATCTATCCTATTAGTTCTGTCCCTCTAGAGAACCCTGACTAATACACCAAGCATGGGAAGAAGGGAAAGCAATACAGAGATGCAATTCAGAGGATATAAAGTAGCAGATATATAGGATTAACAAGTTTAGAGATCTAATGTATAACATAAATACTATAGATAATAAAATTGTACTGTATATGAGATTCATGCTAAATGTGTAGATTTTAGCAGCTCTTGCCACAATAACAAAAAAATCGGTAATTATGTGAGATGATGGATATGTTAACTTGCTTCACTATAGTAACCATTTTATTCTCTATATGTATCCCATAACATCATGCTGCATACCTTAAATATACACAATTAAAATTTTTATTTTAAAAAGAAAAAAAGGAGGAGAAATAAGAACTGTCCCAGATAAAAGCTGAGGGAATTCTTTACTACTAGACCTGCCTTACAAGAGGTACCACTTTAAAATCTGCCTTAAATGGAGTCCACCAAGGTAAAAGGAAAGGACATTAGATAGCAATATGAAACAGTGTGAAAGTATAAAGCTCACTGACAAACATACAGACAAAGAATACTGTAATACTATAACATTGGTATGTAAACCTTTTAATGCTGGTAAAGAAGTAAAAAGCTATAAGCATAAAAAACAACTATGACTATAAAAATAGGTTAATGGATACACAATATAAAATAGGTGTAACGTGTGACATCAATCACATAAATGGGTGGAGACAATATAGTTTCAGTATGCAGTTAAAGTTGTTATCAGCTTAAAATGTATTATGTTTTACATAAGGCCCATAGAAGATACACACACACACACACACACACACACACACACACACACACACACACACAGCAGAGAGAAAGAGAGAGAGAGAGAAAGAGAGAGAAACTGAACATGTCACTACAGAAATCAATTAAACACAAAGGAATATAACAAGACCGGAAAACATGGGGATAAGCTACAAGCCAGGCAGAAAACAATTTAAAAGTGATAATAGTAAGTCCTTCCCTATCAGTAATGACTTTAAACGTCGATGAATTAAACTCCTCAATCAAAAGACATAAAAGTGCCTGAATTCCAGTTTTCAAAAATCCAGCTATATGCCATCTACAACAGACTCATTTTAAATTTAAGGACACACATAGGCTGGAAGTGAATGGATGAAAAAAGGAATTTCACGCAAATGTCAACTAAAAGAGGGCAGAGGTAGCCATACTTACATCAGCAAAATAGATGTTAAGTCAGAAACTGTCACAAGAGACAAAGGGTCAATTTATCAGGAAGATATAGCAATTATGAAAATATATGAAACAAGCACTGATGGAGTAAAAGGAAGATAAAGAGGACACCACAATAATACCAGATTTCAATAACCTGTTTTCAATCTCGAATAGAACATTCAGACAGATAAGAGGAAACAAGACTTGAAGAATACTATGGAATAAATGTACCTCACAGGCATATATAGAGAGAGCCTCCTACCCTGCATCAGAATACGCATTCTTCTCAAGCACCACTGGAATATTCTCCAGATTATGTTAGGTCACGAAACAAAATATCCAAACCATATCACTCTCCATCTTCCTTCTTTGTCTCTCCCTTCCCAGATGTCATATCCTGCATTACAATTGGAAGGCCTCTCTGCCTATTCCTGCTCCACAGAAATTCCTCCCAGTGAGCCCCCGGCACGGGTAATTCAGCCTTGGCGTCTTCTGCTTCTCGGAGAACCCAAACCACTACAATGACTAGTTATGAGGTTAAAATAAAAACCAAGGTGGAATTAAATACTGAAAAACAACAATATGCAAACCGAGGAATGAGTGTTCACATTGCTCATAATGTTTGAAAGGAACATAAAGACTTAACTATTTAACAAAGTTTTTTAAAGCAATCACTGAAAAATAAACAGAATATACAATGTCCACACTATGTTAAGGGAGAAATGACATTGACTTTGAAATCGGACAGAGCTGAGTCTGAATCACAGTATTGCCACTTACTTAGCAGTGTGACCCTAGACGAGTCACGGAACTTTAGTTATGTCTTCTATAATATATAAATAGTGACCATCTTATAGAACTTTGTGATAATTATCCATAGAGGATCATAATTATTATCACTTGTTTTCATAAAATAAACCCAAATCCCTTAACCAGACATTTGGAACTCCCCACAGTTTAATCCTGATTAGCCTGTCCAATCTCACTGCTTAAAATGCCTAGACATATATGTCTCAATCAAAATTAAAAATGTGCTATTCTTGGCTGGGTTGTATGGCTCATGTCTGTAATCTCAATGCTTTAGGAGGCTGAGGAAGGAGGATCAATTGAGGTCAGTAGTTCAAGACCAGCCTGGACAATAGGGTAGAGACTTTGTCTCTTAAAAAAAATGTTTAAAAATTAGCTGCATGCTTGTAATTCTAACAAGTTAACAAGTCAGAAGGATGAGGCAGGATGATTGCTAGAGTCCAGCACTTTGAGGTTACAGTAACTTATGATTGCAACACTGCACTATGGCTTGGGTGACAGAGCAAGACCGTGTCTCTTAAAAATAAAAATTAAAATTAAAAGATAATAAATTAAATGTGCCATTCCTAAAATATATATATTCTTTTCTACTTCTATACCTTCTACTCATACTTTGTCCCCAACTATTTCCATTAACTTTCACTTATCATAAACCCAGAGATTCTATAGTGTTATAAAACCTTAAGGGCCTGAGATCCAATTCCAGAATCCCCACAGTATGGCTGTCCTCCATCTATGGAAACACCTTCAGTAATGTAAAAGTCAATATCATCCAAAGTAACCAAGTTCTTAAACAGATATTTCTGCTCATCTGAAGAGGTGCTTTATTTTAAATTAAAATCAGCCTCTGTCTAGCTTCTCTTCCTGGAAGTAGTTTTTAATTACTTGAGAACATAGAGAATAAGTCATCTCTCTAAAAGATTCCAGAATGAAAGGCCACTGGTGAATGTTGAATCTAATCAGGATAGGGTCACTGAAATTTGTCTTGGAGCCTGGTAAGTCTGAGATATATCCAGCCGACATGCACACACCATAAATCATAATAGTCTCTGTGCTACAATCAAACCAATTATCCACCTTGTTGGCTCCTACATGGGAGAGGTTTCTGCCTCAGTTTCACCAGTAAGTACCCCCAAGAGTTGTTTGGACTAAAATGTTATCCTAAATTGTGGATGACTGAGCTCGGACTCTGAATACCGAGTAACTTCTCTCAGTCCTTTCTCAAGGAATAGAGCTTATCTCCCGTAACAAGTCTCTTACTGTGAAGAGACTGATCACCTGGAATTATAGCGGTAGCTTTAAGTTATTAAGTGACTAAAATATGTGCCAGACACCATAACAAATTCATTTTATCAATTACTTTGCATGATCATCAGCACAACCATAAAATATATGTATTATTATAAATGTACTGTTGAGGAAACAGAAGCGCTGAAAGATAAGCAACTTCCCCAAGCATTCATTAACAAGGCTTCCCTGGAACGAAGGTGCTATTGCTTATCTGACTTTGAATCTGCTTTCCCACTACTTGGAACCCCACCAGATGCTGTCTTTCTGGTTTAACCTGATATCCTTGGATAATTGTTATCTGAACATACCTGAGATCACAATATGCATTATCAATGGTGTATGGCTCCATCTAGGTAATTCCACAAGGGCAGTCTCTGTTACCAGGTAAGGATCCCCACAACTAAGGTTCCCCACCAATCTTTCCTTTCAGCAGAATGCTGAGAGTCACTTTGTAGGACCCCAGCACCACCTCCAATTAGTTTTAAAAAAAAAACAAAAAAGCTTAATTGTGTCTGAAACAGGTTTTCATTTCTCTTCCCAAAATGTTACGGACTTGAAGACAAGAAATCAGGATTCCGACACTAACTTACTATACGGCCTTGAACAAATCACTTAAATTGGTTAGGTGGCAGTTTTTTTAATCCATAAATTTAAGGTGTTAGACAAGTCCCTTCCAGCTATAAAATTCTGTGATTTCAAGATCAAACATGAGATCCTGATAGGAGGATTGTAATAAAACAGTAAAAAAAGAAAGAAAATGGTCTGGAATAGAAGATCTTGCTTATTTTATTATGAGTGTTTGGGGCCATGTTTACATGCTCTTAGAGACATTTAAAATGAGGACATTTTATAAGGTAAGAAACAAGAAGGCCCTCACACACACATGATATTTAAAATGTGGCTCCACAGTTCACAACACCTTCATCATGTATAAATAGAACACAGCATTTACAACCACTTACACTGTAATATATTTCTTTTGGCTGAGAGAAATGTTCAACTACATGAGTTTCTGAAAACACTGACTTTTTTCTTTACGTTATTGGGTAAAGTAATGCTATTTTATAAAGACATGGGGTCCTTAGGTACCCACTCTATTACTGTGTTTTTTTGTAAATAATTACAATAGCTCCCATTCATTGAGTACCTATCATTGGATCTGACTCTATGCTTGGCAATTTACATACATAATCTTATTCTTCAACAAGTCTGCAAAATATGTATAATTATCACACTTTCCTCATAAAAAAACCAATCTTCAGAGAGAATGGTAGCTTACCTAAACAACTGTTAAATAAGAAACCAGGATGAGAACCTAAGTCTGTCAAACTCTGCTCTGCCATTTTGCCTCCAAAACAACTTAAAGTAAATCTACTCACTATTTAAATAATAATAATAGTGAAATTTATTAAATCATTATTACCTGATAACCCATTCGAGCCTCGTGGCAACTTCATCGGCTAGGAATTATTTTATAGGTATGGAAACTGAAACACATAGAAGTTAAGTGACTTGCCTAGAGTTACACAGCTTAAAAAGATCAATGCTCACAAACCCCTACCTCCAAATCACCTAAAATCAGGTAGAAGCTCAAGATCCAGAAGAAAAGTAATCACTTATTCTCATGTTTCACAAATAGATATCTAGGATTCTTAGATTATTCAGGCAGTGCTTATAGAATTTCAAATAAATCATGAAATTCTTCTGCTTTCCACACACCTACACACATATCAAGTGTGTGCAAAAAGAAATGGACTTCTAGGCACTGACATATTCCAATACTTCTGTCACCATCTCAATTCTTCACTTCCCTATACCCTTGCTTTATGAAAACTACATAAGTAAGTATCTGTGCTGAAAACAGTGAATCTAATAATAAGAATAGGGCTTATTTAAATGATTTTAAATGATTATCTTGGACTCAACTGTTTCTAACATTTGAGGAACTATCCAACCATGGCAGAGCATGCCTTAAAATGTAAATGCCAAAAAAATAATTTACAGGGGAAAGTATGATAGATTGACCACTTTGAGATCCTAAAACTCTTTTTTTCTTATTGAAAATGATTATCAGTTGTCTGTTATCAGTCCAAAGAGAGACACATAACAAATAGTTTGTCAAAAAATGAGAAAAACTTGAAAATGGGGACCAGAAATAATATATGGCCAGTTGTAACGTGTTTTAAATATCATAAAGTTTACGATAAACCTTAATTCCAAATAAACCCCTTGATGCTGTAAACATACACTGTGTTGGTGTGTTAAAAAATTTATACACAGAATCAAATTCTCCATTGCAACATTAATTTTCCATTACCTTTTCAATAGTATCCTATGAAAACATACACATATAGAAGATGGATAGTTTATGATAGCAACACATTGGAGCCAGTGTAATGAGGTTTATGTCAATGTTTCCATTTAAGCTGCTTTTTTTTTTTTTCAGTAGGTTAATGACTGGACCATAAAAATGCAATTAAGTGAAATCTGGCAAATGTGTTCTTAGTAACATTTTTTTTTTAAGTGAAAAGAAACGGAAAGCAATGGCTGACCATTTGGAAGAAGATTTTTAAAAATTATTTTGAGGAACAGGTACTGTAAAGCAAAGTTATATAATAGCTTTTGGTTACTTAAATTGATAAATATGTTTCGGGATTTGTTGCCAAATAAATTTAGTCACATCTCTTCCTATAAAATAGTCTATGATTTCAGACAGTTTGACACGTACTTTCTTAGTGAATACGACACGCATCAGCAGTAACAGACACTAAACACAGTATTTGGGAGTCCAGCTATTCCTAAAAGGATGGGGTCCTAAAATTAATAATGAAATTAAATATGAAATGAGACTCCATTTAAAATTATACCTCTGATAACTGTTAGCAGAGATGGGAATATAGGCCAGAAGTTGAAGCCACATAGGTCAAGGTGTCAGTTCTGCCAACTGATAGCTTCCGTCACCCAGGCAAGCTATTTAACTTCTCTGTTCCTCAGGCATCTCATTTTGAAACTGATAATAAAATTATATAGAACCTATCTCATAGGATCCATTCATTCATAACACTCAGCATCTATGAGCAAGTAGCACTTAAATTAGTTTTTCTGAAACTTGCTTTATTTAAAGATAAGTATTATTAAATCATGAAACATTTCTCAAAATGAAGTAGTAGAGATTCTTAGTGACTATATGTTTTTGTTTTTTGTTTTTGGACAACTGGTTAATTCTCTAAAATGGCAAGGATAAAGAGTAGCAAATCAAATCACAGTAATTATGTGGCTATTACAAAACATCTGCTTAGTTTAAATGTGATAAATTAGCAAATCTACCCAACACACCTGATGTTTAATTCAACAAATATTCATTGAGGGCCTACTTTATTTATACAAAGGTTACATTGTATACAGACTGCCTGAAATGTCCTGGAAAGGGTAAAAACTACAAGTTTAGGATTCTGATGTGAAGATAAAAGAATGCATTCTAAGTAAAGGAAAAAAACATTTGCAAATGTGGCATATACAATGCCAGACAAAAGGATTGAAAGATAGTGGGAAATGAGGCTGGATGAGAAGGCATTGGCCAAATTGTAAAACGACCAAGAAAATTTTTATACAAGATTCCATGGAAGATACATTGAGATTTTCCATAGGATTAAATGAAATAATATGAATGGTAACTTTTAGTAGTGATTGCCTCACTACCAACAACTCAAAAATGCTAGTCAATAAATAATTGCTTTGTTAAAAATTTAATTACACCCTATTCTAAATACTGACAAAATACTGCCAACATATAAACATAGGACCACACAACAGAATTCAACCCCACCCCACCCCCACCACATTGCACTTAGCTTACATTATAAATTTAAGACTGATTTAGAAGCCTTTAAATCCATCTTAATTGTGGTCCACAAGATTTTGGAGATTAAAAAAAAAAAAAAGGTACAAACAGTCCCTTGAAACACGTAGGCCTGGACTTGATCTGGGGACAAATGACATTAAGGAGTAGATATTAGAGGGAAAATGTTAGACACCGAATCACCAAAACATCACTAATGTCTTAACACCTAAGGGAAAGAGTTGGGGCAAGGTAAATGGCCCAAAGCTAGAAGGTCACAGATCGCTGAGAACTGTTCAGAAGGACCTGCTGTGGATGAACCACAGCTCAGAGCTAATGCACAGTCTTACCAGGTGATAAGTATCAGTGATTGCACAGTCCTAAGAGTGATTACAAGTATCAGCACTGGAGACTTCTCAAGGAAGCATTTTTTTACCACCTTAGTTAGGTTCCATCTCCCACTGGTAAGCAGTCATGGCCTCACACTCTCTACCAGTCTTACACTTACTTAGATTGGTTGCAAATTGGTCTCTTTCCGTAGACAGCATGTTTAACAAACAGCAGGGGCCAGGCCCACTGTATGACTCACCACTGTGCCTCCAGAGTCTGACACAAAGTAGGTAATTAATAAACATTTGTTGAAGGGATAAATGGCAAAATAAATCAAGAAGCTCATGGAATTCAGACCAATCATCCTTGCAAATTGGAAGTCAAAAGGGGTGCTGAGCTTGGATTATAATAAAGTATCCAGGAGGCTGTCCAGGACGCAGAAGTCAGGAGCCACTGGTCCTGAGGCCTCTCAGTGCAAATGCTAATGAGGCAAGAGGTGGGGTATTGAGGAGAAAACAATGCAAACCCCAGTAACAGATTTCCAGGAACTTGACAACAACATGGAGACTTGGAAAACCAGATGAGTAAAAGTGGAAGTAGAAGGTAGAGGCTAGGAAAGTCCCCAGAACTGAAAAAGCAGTAGTTCAAGACCTCTGAAGGGGGCCAGTGGTCTCAGTAGTAGGTTAAGAAGCAGCCGTCACAGTTCTCACCAGGCCTGACAAGGCAGATTTTGCAGATACAAATATGTGGCAAGGTAAAGAACCCCGGGAATTCCATGAGAGAACTACATAAATAAAGGCACAGGGTGGGAACAGGAACAAGTGGATTGGATAAAAATACAGGGTAGGTCAAGGGAAATATTGGAAACACAGCTGGAAAAGTGGGGTGGAACCTTAATAGCATCCATGATAAAGAAGGTGGGCTTTAATCAATAAACGATAGAAAGGCTCTACAAACTTGGTGAGCAGAGAAGAGACCTTATCAATGCCCTACTTCCAGCTTCAAGACTGTATATGTGTGTGTGTATGTTTGTGTGTGTGTGTGTGTGTGTGTGTGTGTGTGTGGTATCCTGGGGTGCAGCTTGTATAGTAGTCCAGACAAGTGAAAATAAGGTAGGATCATGTGTCCATGGAAATGGAGATATAAACCACAGCAGCACAAAGAGCCAGCAAGACAATCTCCCACAGCACTTAGTCTTCCTTAAAACACACACTCTTCCTGGCCAGGCACGGTGGCTCACGCCTGTAATCCCAGCATTTTGGGAGGCCGAGGCAGGTGAATCACTTGAGGTCAGGAGTTTGAGGCCTGACTGGCCAACATGGTGAAATCTCGTCTCTACTAAAAATACAAAACTTAGGCGGGCATGGTGGTGGGCACCTGTAATCCCAGCTACTCGGAAGGATGAAGCAGGAGGATCGCTTGAACCCAGGAGACAGAGGTTGCAGTGAGCCCAAATCACACCAATGCACTCTATCTAGCCTGGGAAACAGAGTAAGATTCTGTCTCAAAAAAACAAAAAAGACAACTACATACTCTTCCTTAAAAGCAACTTGCATAATATGATCTATTTCGCATACCTTCCTTTCCCATTGCCACTCTCAAGACACTTTCACTGCAACTAGTAACAGCAACATACTCCAACGTGCCTTTGACACTTTTTTCCTTTATCAACTCATTCTCACACTTCAAAAATCACCCAGCTGCTGGTATTCCTAATGTTCTCCTCTTCTCTCTCACCCGTGTACTCACACAGCAGCCTGCAGTATCTCAGCTCCAACACTTACCATACAGTAAGTGCTGATTCAGATTTTCTGTTTTCCCTCCTGAAACTATAACCAGTCACAGGGAGAAAAAGCACATGGTTTGGAGCCCAGGTTCCTGTTTCTGTAACTTGCCAGCTGCATATCATCCATGGTACCTCACAGCACTTCTGCAAAATGCATAGGAGACAATACATGCAAGCTGCTTAGCACAGTGCTTCACATGACAGAAGCACTGAACAATAAAGTTTTTTCTTTTGATTAACCATTATTGTGATGTTGCAGACAAAACAAAGAAGCAGTTAGGCTATGTGTCAGAGATACACTCCAAGTCAATGAATAGAACCAGGCTTTCCCCCACCATCTCCAGGATCTTATTCCCTCTTCCCTCCAAACAATGCCTCTTAGCAGTGGACCTCAACAGTGGACCTGAGCTACAGCTTCACAGAGATGAGCACACTCTTGAATGAATTCATTCTTTCCTCCCACAGATACCAAAGAAGAAGAAAATATGGAGAGGGAGCTACCCAAACTGCAGACTGAACTTTGTATAGCTTTGTAGCCAGAAAAAAATAAAGAAATAAATACATGAGGAAAGTAGCCTTTTACTGAGTAATAATTAGAACTCTCCTTCATTTCCTTCTAATTCAAACCAAAATTATTTTTCCCCTTTTCAGTAATGAATCAAGTGATTCATGAGTATACTGGGGATTTTGTCTAGGCTTAGAGTTGGCCAGTAATATATAGAAGTGGATGTGGTTAATTAAGAACAAGAAAAAAATTGAATTCCTAGTATCAGATCTCTCATTGCACTAGTTTTTGGTAACTCTGTCATCAGCCGAAGAAATTCAATCAATGAAACCCATGAAGAACTATCCATTTACAAGATCCATTTACAATATGTAAACGTGAACTTTGCCTTTTGTTCCATGCAACAGGAATTCACTGCCTCATAAATGAGCACATATTTTTATGATTCTGCTGCATCTCATTACAACAAAAAACTCATGTAACATACTTTATAGCAAATTTCTTCTTTAAAGCTATATTTAATGCCATCACAATTTCCAAATACATGTACAGCACTCTACTGTAGGCAGAGAGTAAAGAAAAGAAGAACGCATCATTTCAAAACCTTGATGAATACTGAAATGCTGGTTACAAACACGTTATGGTTTATGAATTATGGTGTTTAATATGGCATTTTTACTTATTTTCTCTATCCTAGAATTAAGCTGCCCAACACTGACAGGGCAGAGGAAAAATGTCATTTCCTCTGTTTTGCAAATGAGAAAACCTGAAAAGGTGATTCTCTTCATTTAAAGACCTTCTTGGTAACCAGTGGATTACAGGGGAGAAGCTGTCACTGGCTGTCCAGGCCACACCCCACTTGTAATGGGCCTGCTGAGAACCCCTGCAGCCCAAGTGCCTTACTCCTCTATCACATGACTCCCTCTTGTTGCAGTTGGTAGGAGCTAAGACAGAGGGACCTGATCAATGTCTGCTCATCTGCAGGCCAGCCAGTTAGCCTGTGCCTGACTAATATTTGAGCTGGTACAAATTCATTATTCTCCCAAATAGTTGGTGTTGGGAAAAGGAAAGACTCAGCCATTTAATGTAAAGCTGGTAATAAAAATGTGCAGTGAGGGTGAATCAGGAACATGGCAAGCCAACAATCCATGCAACCCAAAATAATGAAGGGACAAAAACTTCACTGAGTAGCTGCTAAACGCAGATTACATCGCCCAACCAAGGAGAAGCAGAGGGCAGGGAGACCCTTTCCTAGAAAAGACATGGTTCCTGAGATTTCCCATCTGAATCCTTACAGTAAACCTCCTTTTACTGAGGGACCCTTGCTCCTTGCAATCAAACAATCAGAAACACAATAACTGCTGACGTAGTGTCTATTGAACAATTAGCGCAGCTCTTTTAAAGCTAATAAAAAGAAACTATTTCACAGAGATGTAAAATTCAAAAACCTAACAAAAAAAGAACTTATCCTGTTTGAATATCAAAAGATGTGTAAAAAGTTAGGGCTGTATTCAAAAAATCATACACATCTGTCTGAAGACAGTTGACATCACATGAAGCTTCCACTCATGTGAAAGATATAATATTTATCACATGTATTGTTTTTCTATGCTGCATAACATATAATATAAAAGTTAAATAATGTTAAAGCAAAATAACAGAAATTAAATGTAAGTAATAAATACAGCAAAAACTAATAAAAATGTAATAAGAAATTAACAAAACAATCATTGACAAAGAGATTCATACCCATGTTTCAAAAAATACCATATAGCTAGTACATTAAAAATATGTAAGCACATGAAAAAATTTAATAATATAATTAATAGAAAACATGAATAATACAGTCAGAAACAAGATTTTATATAGATACATAAATATAATTACACCTATTATGAAATGAGAGCAAATATTTTATTCAGGTCCATAGAACATTTTTTTAATTAAATCATGCACTTGAACAAAAAATATGCTTAAATTCAACACATGGAAAATCATATGGATCACATCTTCTGATAAACCAATAAATTTTAGAAGCACAATAAAATGTTCACAAACATAAAGCTAACTATTTGGGAATTGCTAAATATTTTCCTAAATAATCCTTAGGTCTGAAAATAAAAGAAAACTGCTATTACTAAGGATCTACAAGACAATAAAAAAGAGACTACTTCATACCCCAACAATTAGGATAAAGTCTTGCTTATAGAAAAGTGTATACCCTGAAAAATCATTATTAAAAAAGAAAAACTGAATGGAACCAAGTAAACATTTTTAAAATTTTAAAGATAAGCTACAAAATAAACCAAAAGAAAACAGAATGTAGAAATTAACAAAGAAAAAAGCTGAAATGTATGATCTACGAATTCAAAAATTCACTCTGCGAGGATGAATAAAAAGCAAAAATTATCACAAGTCTGATAAGGAGAAAAGAGAAAGAATAAGAAAGGCAAGCAGAAAATAAAAACAGATATACCAGATAGAGAGTTAGAAAATTTTATGAAAATATTATCTGCAACTCTATGATGACATATTTGAAAGCCTAGCATTAGTGGATAATTCTCTAGAAAAATACAAATTACCAAAACTGATAAAAATAGAGAAAATGAATATACAAACCACTAATAATGTAGATTATCAAGGCAATTAAAGCCTTGTTTTTTAAAGGCACTAGTTCCAGATAGACTTACAGATGAATTATCCAACTTTTGAAAAATGCATAATTTCAATGAAATTTAAATTATTCCGGATTATATTTAAAAATAGAAAGCCTCCTAATTTGATTTTTAAATTTTAAACTAGCCAGATGTAATAACGTTCAAAAACAGAAAATTACAGTCCAGTTTCACTGGTAAATATATGTGCAGATGATGTCAATAAAATACTATCAAATTAAATAAATATTTGCAAGATTTCCAAAGAGTAATGCATTGTCATCAGGTATGGTTTATTTCAGAAAGCCAAAGATGACCAATAAACATAATGACAAATTCATTACATTGAAACCTTAAAGAAACATCTTATATAGCTCTATATATCTATGATTTCATAAATGGTACTAAAAGTAATTTGATAAAATGCAGCCATATTTTCTAATAAGAATTCCAAGTCAGAATGGAATAAAATAAATATAGTATTTATATATAAAGAAAAACATCATTAAAATCAGAATGACCCTTTATTACCATTATTATTCAAAATTGGGCTCTGAGGTTCTAGTAAACAAGGATAAGAAAATAAAATAATTGGCTTAATAGTAATAAAGTTACTAAAATTCATAAGGGAACTGCATAAGGTGACTACGTACACTATATGCAAAACCAATATTTTATATCTAACAAAAACAAGAAATTAAAACAGAAAACAACTGCTATTCACAATGGTTAAACAAACAAACAAAAAAACCCTTCATGTTGTTGTAAAATTTTATTGTTAAATACAAAATAAGATTTGAACAAGTAGATAGGCAACCAATGTCCTTGGAAAAGAAGACTTCATGCCAAAATATTATAAACAAAAATCCTCCAAAAAGTATATGCTTCTAAGTATACTTTTAAGCAATCTAGTTAGAATCACAACCATTTTGAAATCAGTTAAAATGTGAATGTTCATATGGAAGTATAAATAGCTAAGAAGACTAAAAAACATAAAAACAATAGTAAGTCAAAGACTCCCATCTATTAAAACTTACTATAACAGCATCTTAAACAAATAAGAAATAAGCAAATAATTGAGTGATTGGAATAGCATCCAGTAGTAGGTCCCAATATATACAATTAATATATTCCATGTAGAATTCTATTTTAGTAAGAAAAAAAGTATTTATTCAAAACGCTGTCAAAACTAGCTATCTATCTGTAAGTAATTAAGTCATTATTTCACATCATATTTCATATGAGTAAAGACACAAATGTGAAAATAAGTAAAAATAGAATAAAATTTAGGAGAATAAATTTTGGGGGAGACTTTTTACTCAAGGTTTTTATAACCGAAGGTAGAAAACCCAAAAATTCTAGAAGAAAAATTAGAAGTATTTGATTAGATAAAAAATTTTAAAAAAAGAGAGTCAAAGATGAATAAAGGATTGGGGAAAATATTAACATAAAAGTTTCCACATATTAGTAAAAAAAAAAAAAAAGTATAAGCAACCAAAAAAGAATAGGAAATGCAAATGTCCAATAAACATAAAGAGAGTCAAACTCAATCTGAATCAGAGGAGACAATACTAAAATAGCATTGCTACGCATGTTTTTTTACACATTATGTGGCCAAACTTTTATTTCATTTTTTTTTTTTTTTGAGATGGAGCGTCATTCTGTCACCCAGGCTGGAGTGCAGTAGCACCATTGTGGCTCACTGCAACCTCTGCCTCCAGAGCTCAAGCGATTCTCCTGCCTCAGCCTCCCGAGTAGCTGGGATTACAGGGGCTGCCACCATGCCCGGCTAATTTTATATACATATACATATATATATATATAAATATATACACTTTTTTTTTTTTTTTGAGACAGAGTGTAGCGCTGTCGCCCAGGTTGGAGTGCAGTGGCGTGACCTCGGCTCAGTGCAAACTCTGCCCCCAGGGTTCTAGCAATTCTCCTACCTCAGCCTCCTGAGTAGCCGGGATTACAGGCGACTGCCACCACTACTGGCTATTTTTTTTGTATTTGTAGTAGAGACGGGGTTTCACCATGTTGGCCAGGCTGGTCTCCAACTCTTGACCTCAGGTGATCCACCCGCCTCAGCTTCCCAAAGTGCTCGAATTACAGGCATGAGCCACCACGCCCAGCCCATTTTTATACTTTTTGGTAGAGACAAGGTTTCACCATGTTGACCAGGCTGGTCTCGAACTCCTGATCTCAAGCGATCCACCCGCCCTGGCCTCCCAAAGTGCTGAGATTACAGGCATGAACCACCATGCCCAGTCAACATGGCCAATTTTTTTTTTAATGTGACAATATCCATTATTATAAAAAATTAGAGGTAGGGCAGGGGCACTTTCATACATTGTTGTTAAAAATGTGAATGACTGCTATCTTTTTGGAAATAAATCTAGTAATCAGAGTAGTCCCCTTCATTTGCTTAGGACATGTTCCAAGACCCCCAGTGAATGCCTGAAACCGCAAATAGCACTGAGCCCTATATATACTATGTTTATTTGACCTGAAAACCTAGACGGCTATTGCAATTGGGTAGCATATACAGTGTGGATATGTTGGAGAAAGGAATAATTCACATCCTAGGTGGGAAGAAGGAGAATATCACAAGATTTGCTACTCACAAAAACATGCAATTTAAATCTAATGAATTTTCCATTTAGTATATTCAGACCACAGTTGATGATGCGTATGTAAAAACATGGAAAGCAAAACTGCAGATAAGTGGGGACTACTGTAGTTCTTTATTTCCTTAGTGATAGCAATCTCATTCCTGATAATCTATTTTGTAGATTTAAAAGCCATATGTTATTCACATATAAAATAATGTTTAGTGCAGTATTTATAGTAATAGTAAATAACAGAGAAACAATATATTGTCCACCAATAGGGAAATTAACCAAGTTACATCCAACCCATGAAATAGTATGCAGCTATAAAAAAAAGAATGCAGTCTTGGAAAGACACTTTCCCAAGTCCTGAATTAGCATTATTATCTTTTCTTCCCATTTATCAATGTAATAAAGAAAACTGTAATTCATTACTTTTATTTACATTTATTTGATTACTAATGAGATTGAAAATTTTTTTATGTTTTTATTAGCCATTTGTGCATTCTCTTTATGGATTATGTCAATGTTGCTTGTTTTACAATTAGGATTTTCATGTTTCCCTCATTAATTTGTAAAAATCCATTGTACATAAAGACTCAATCTTTGACCAACAAATTACATTATAAATATTTCTATTTACTGTATAATACTGTATGTGGAGTGAGCTTTCTCACATACAGATGTTGTGAGAAATAGTTAAACCTATCAGTAATTTAATCTTCCCTTGTATTGGATTTAAAATGTACATTCCTGCCCAAAGAGTATATAAATGTTTTCCCCTGTTTTCTTAAAGTACATGCAAAGTTTTATTTTTTTAACATTTAAATCTTTAATCCATCTGGAGTTTATTTTGGTGGATGAAGTGACTTAGGAATCTGACTTTCCCCATTGAAGTAGGGTTCTTGCCTGAAACAGCAGGCAGGAGCTCCAGGAAGGAGGCCAGACACAGCCAAGCAGTATTCTTGAGGAGATGCCAGGAGGAAAAGAAACTAGCTATGGAAAGCTGGCCCATGAAACAGCAGTTTCCCCATGTACAGACAGTAAACCAACCAGAGAGGAAATCTCCCTGCTTAGATGTCCTGTGTGTCCACCTTCTCCAGATTGCTTGGTCACTAATGTAAATTTACACTAATCAGCCATTCAATGTTAGATGTGAAGGGAGAATACTACTGTACAAGAGAATATTGAAGAGATACAGAAAAAAAAATCCATGCTATTTTTGGGCAAATACAAGATCAGAATAAATCTTTTTCATTTAAGAATGAAAAAGACAAGAAGATACAATAATATCCATGAAGATATTATGCCCTACAAAAGGAAATAACTATAAAATTTAAGACGTAAAGAGCATACTTTTAACATAAATACGGCAGAAAACAGGTAAATTTTAGAAAGCATTTATTTATCCTCTCATATATTAAAGAAAACTCTCTGGACCCTCCAAACAAAGAAAGTAAAGATGAGCTAAGAAAAAACACTTAAACAAAAAGAAACTTAGCAGAATCATTAAAGTAAGGAGAGAAGAATGCCTTAACACAGTCTAAAATTGCAATAAAACTTGTAAAGATCAGAATCAACATTGCAGAAAATCAATACAGGCAAGATTGATGAAAAATGGGATGAATATATTAAAATGGCCCCCAAAACTGATAAGAATTATGGGAGACATAAAATGGAGATTCAACATATAAATAATGTATTTTAATAAAGAAGACATCTAAACAAATTCGACAAAACATAAAATATTGCATAAGAAACTTTCCTTAAAGCTGTACCTTGTTTACAAGTAGTTGTTTATCTTATCTTGAAAAGATAAAGAAAGGAGAAAAAGCATCAGCTAATTTTGCAAACCGTAATTCCTCCAAGCAATAAGAGGAATTTGTATTGGACAGCACATTTTGGCCACCAAAAAATGTTAGTTCCTAGTTAAAGTTTGTTTTCCTAACAAGTTAAGGAGATGCACCAGTAAGAAACAAGCAGTCTATTTGTGAGTGAGAGTTATGAGAAAAGAAGTGCATGAACAGTGAGAGGCATCTGAAGTGACCAGTGTGAGGACGTGGACAAGCAGCGCAGTCTCTGGTCTAATGGACAAGATTTTGTGGACTGGGAACACTACACAAGGCGTGATTGAATAGAAAACCACCCTGGCAACCTCTGACTTCCACCTTTGAACAAGAAGTCATTTACATCATATTTGCCATCAAGAATGCCCAGCCGGAGAAAGAACGTTTGAGCGCTTAAAGGCGGGTGGGAAAAGTGGATGGGGTGGGTCTAAAGGAGGCAGGAAAAAATGCCCTGCCTCGATTTTGTCTGCCACCATCAAAAAATTATGTTCTTTTCCTTTTTGAAAAATTTACTTTTTTCTATTGAGTCATAATAGATGTATGTATTTGGGGCTGCATGTGTAAATCTGATACATTCATGCAACGTATAAAGATCAAATCAGGGTAACTGGGATATCCATCACCTTAAATATGTGCCTATTGTATGGTAGGATCATTCTAATTAATCCTGTCTAGCTATTTTGAAATGTACAATAGATTATTGTTAACTATAATCACCCAACAGATCTGTTGGAAATCAGGCCTTAACTTCTCTCTAACTGTATATTTGTACCCATTAATAAATCTTTGTTTATTCCCCCCTATCCCCACCACCCTTTCTGGCCTCTGGCAACCACCAATCTACTTTTTTCTTCCTAAGATGCAATTTTTTAACTGTCGCATGTCAATGAGGACATCCACTACTTGTCTTTCTCTATTTGGCTTATTTCATTTAACATAATGACCTCCAGTTCCACCTATGCTGCAGCAAATAACAGGACTTTTTAATTTGTTCTTTCCTCAAATGCATAATTCATTCGCCTTTTGTTTGTTTGTTTTGAGACAGAGTCTTGCTCTATTGCCCAGGCTGGAGTATAGTGGCACGATCTCAGCTCACTGCAAACTCCGCTGCCCAGGCTCAAGTGATGCGCTTGTCTCAGCCTCCTGAGTAGCTGGGATTACAGGTGTGTGCCACCATGCCCAGCTAATTTTTGGATTTTTAGTAGGGATGGGGTTTCACCATGTTGGCCAGGTTGGTCTAGAATTCCTGACCTCAAGTGATCCACCCGCCTCAGCCTCCTAAAGTTCTGGGATTACAGGCATGAGCCACCGCACCCAGCCAATTCATTGGCTTATAACAGTGTGTCAGAGAAAAGTGAGAAAAGTCATTTTTCCCACTCTATACTTTTTGGCTTAATTAGACTTTTTCTGTAACAAAATAGCCGAGCTGAATAAAAATCTAACCAAATCTAACCTTTATTGTGCTGACCAAAAAGATTCACCTTACATAAGGTGCAATTCATTAAACCTAGACAATCCTGATGAATATTTTTTGAAGATAAAGACATAGTCCTTAAAAAAGACTTAAAAGTCAGATTGGCCTAGATCACTTCACAATATTGTGTATGGAATAAAATTATAGCTTTTCTATGGGGAAAGATGCTTACCAAGAATTTTATATCCAGACAAATTTTCATTCACTTGTAAACACAACAGAATGATATCTTCAGATATGTAAGGACTTACAAAATATGCCACCTATGCCTGCTGAAGAAATAATAAAAGGTTGGAGGCATATTCCTACCATAAAAAAGTTAGGTAAGATAAAAAACTCATAAATATGCAAGTGCCATGAAAGAAATGGGAATAAATATTGCTACTACTCAATCTCAGAATTATATCCAAAATAGCCATAATATATAAAATAAAATAAAATGGTATAATAATTATTGAAAGAAAAGATATATGAGTTAAAAATAATAATGGCTGAGGTAGTAACTGAGATAAAAAAAATCAAATATATAAACAAATCTGGAAGCTGAAGGAAGAAAAAAGTAGAAGGGAACAAATAGTGTCTCCCTGTTGCCTTCATTTATGGTCAAACTTGTACAAAGAACTAAAGTAATATCAAATAAACAAATATTGTAGTATTCAAGACAAAAAATATTAACTGGATTTAAAGTAATAATTGAAAACGCTAAATAAAATTAAAGAAGATTATATAACACAGCAGCTCAAGACATGTGAATTCAAACTACCCAGAAGTAATAAATGATTTTGGTGATGTGGCCAGTTACGAGACATATATAATATAAGCATGGTAATATAAGCATGGCAATACAATATAAGCATGGTAATTGCATATCTAATACAAGCAACTACCATGCTTACCAAGACAGGTATAAAATGTTTGAGAAGAAATCTACAAAACTTGCTATTATGAGAGTTGACTAGTGCTATGCTCTTGGAAGGGAAGACTCAATTGTGATGAACAGATCAGCTCTAATCAATTTAATTTTTATATTTAAATCAATGCCAATCAAAATCTGATAAACTGTTGTTAACTTGACATTTTCTCTCAAAATTTTCTCCAAAGGTTGCAGTGAGCTGAGATCCCGCCCCTGAACTCCACCCTGGGCAACAAGAGCAAAACTCTGTCTCAAAAGAAAAGAAAAATTCTCCAAAATAATACGCAGAAAACAATGAGCAAAAAAATACTGCAAATGAAGAATACTATAGGATTTATGAAAATAGATGTCTAAACTTGCTACAAAGCCAAAACAATGACAATAGAATTGAACTGAGATAGTAAGAGACAACAGGGGCCAGATATGGTGGCTCACACCTGTAATTCCAGCACTTTGGAAGGCCAAGGCAGGAGGGTTGCTTGAGCTCAGGAACTCAGGACCAGACTGGACAGCAGAGTGAGACCCCAACTCTACAAAAAATAAAAAATTTAGCCAAGTGTGGTGGCGCATACCTGTAGTCCCCACTTGGAGGCTGAGGTAGGAGGATCACTTGGGCCCAGGAAGTCGAGGCTGCTGTGAGCCATGATTGCACCACTGCAATACAGCCTGGGCAACAGAGCAAGACCCTGTCTAAAAAATAAAAAAGAGAGACAGCTCAGCATGGTGGCTCATACCTGTAATCCCAGCACTTTGGAGAGGCCAAGGTGGTCAGATGGCTTGAGTTCATAAACTTAAGACCAGTCTGGGCATCATGGTAAAACCCCAGATAAACAAAAAATACAAAACTTGGCCAGGTGCAGTGGCTTGTGCCTATAGTCTCAGCTACTCAGGAGGCTGGGGTGGGAGGATCACTTGAGCCTCAGAGGTAGAGTCTGAAAGTGAGCCATGACTGCACCACAGCTTCTAGCCTAGGTGACAGAGCAAGATGCTGTCTCAAAAAAACAAACAAAAGAAACAAAAAGCAGAGAGAGAGAGAGAACAGAATATAAAGGCTAGAACCATGTGGGCCTTTGTGTATCTGGTCATAAAATAAGTACAAATCACTGAGGTATTATTAATATAAATGGTTAAAGGTTAATGGAATAACTATTTGAAGGGGCTACACAAAAATATAAACTACTTATCTTTAGGCAAATGACTTCATTTTCCTTCTGTTTGTTTTGTGTTTCCCTGTCATTTTGGTATTTTCCTGAGCTCTCCGAATTTCCAACAATGAGAATGCTTCCATTTCATAATGAGAAAAAGCTCATAAATGTTATTTTAATAGTATGGGTTCAATTCAAGTTGTAATTAGAAAAGAAAAAATGTTTTTAAAAATTCTATAAATCTGAGATTTCCTTCACAATGATGCAACTGTGGGAAAAATTGATTTGGTAATAAACTATAACCCAGGTAAACTATGAAAAAGAAAATGCCTGAAAAATATTCTTAGTTGGATATTGACTTGGAAAATTAAGACTTCATGAGGAGTTCCACGAGGTCACTGTCTAAGTAAGTAGGAAGCAGGAGGCATTCTAGGGTGAGATAAAAATAATCGAGTAAATCCTTCAGTTTACAGAAGTCAGTTTTTAACATGGTTTCAGAAATAAAAGTGTTCAAATGATAAGGACTAGGTTTCCTAAATTACTAGTAATATAGATGAGTATCTCTAGAAAAGTAACTAAAGAATATTTTCTCAATAGTAGCTCCAATATATATGATAAATAGAATATGCAAGTATATACATTATACATTAACCAAGAGCATCTGTCATTTAAAAAAAAGGAGGTAACTGTAATTAATGTTGCTTTCAAGTTTAAGAAATGCTATAGCAATACTCTTTTAAATAAAAAAGGTATCATCTTCAATTTGCCTTCTAAATTTTTTTACATACTGACTACCAAAAGACTACAGAAAAGTACATTTAATCTGAATGACTTGGAGAAGCTTGGTGGCATCAAAATCAATAAACCATTAATATCCTTTCAAGGAAAATAGGTAAAACAGAACTAAATAAAACATCTGAACTCAGGGGTAAGATAGTTTATGGTAATCGAAAACTATTCCAGCATCACTAGGGAATGAACTGGATGGCTCTTATTTCAGAGAATGTGCCCTGTTTTACGCTAAGGCAGTCTTGTTTAGAGGAAATATCATTGAAGATTTTCTTCTAGTCTATGTTGCCAATTCGTAAATTGGGGGAGGGGGGTATTCTTAATTCATTCCTAAGAAAAGCTTTCTAAAAGCTCAGATCTGCCAAATCCTTTTGCAGAGGACTGCCAAAATAGAATGAGGGAAGATCAAAAGCAAAGTTATTGTCAATGCTGTTTGTTTTTCAATACTTACACACTGAACAGAACAATATTCTTTTTTTTGGCATGATCTTCTTCTTAGTACTGAAGCTAACTATTTCTATCTTCTTAAGACTTAAAGAGGACCATAAATGATGACATACTTCTTTTTTTAATTTTTGCCAGTTTTAATATACATAATATTTTATATTTTCATCAACTTTAAAGATATATAAATAATTGAATATTTACATTAATTTCACATAATATCCTGACAAATGCTAACTTTCATTGTTTTATTAAGACAAAATATATGGAATTATGCTTAAATACTAAAAGCCATTTCATCCAGCTTTTGGAATATCACACGGCTACATTTATTATATTTCTACTCATAGAGCCAAGTAAATCAGCGTAAAATTTGTCTTGACTCAACAAAGATATGTCAACGGCAAAATTTATCTGATAACAATAAGGTGAATTGCAAGCATTTTTGTGTAAGTTTGTGCATTTGAATTCTTATATTCATTCATATTTTGTTTTCTTTGTTGCAGTCTTCAAAGGTCTTCAAGCTCTTTGTTCTTTTTTTTATCTTTTACAACAAAAAAAAAATGTATTTAAGTTTTTATTTTTGTAAGGTAGACTTTATTTCAAAACTTGTTTTCAACCAACAACTTAGACTATCATCATATTTCCCAGTTTTCTGTCCATATGTATAATTTAAAGCTCAGCAAAAACAGCTGAGGGATCCTTTGTTTCTAGTCCCACACCAAATGATCATTGTAAAAATTCAGAATTCTCTTAGCTGTCATTGAATATGAATGAGCACCTAAAAAACCAGTATACTTTGCAATATTATTTACTCTTTTAAAAATTTCTCAAAAGTCTAGGACAGATTTTTGGAATACTTATCCCTGAGATACATTCTTATGATTAAATTACAACTTTTTGAATAAAGAGAATAGTGTACATTAACTCACAATTGAACAAACCCTAATCAGGTTAACTCTCTAGTTAACCTAAATAAATCAATTTCCTTGCCTAATGAAAAGACCTTTGAAAAAATTATGACAGTGAGAAAACTCTGAAAGTGAAAGAAATCTGACCTGTCTTCATCTCACTTCTAACCTCCAAGTTGCCCTCATTCATTCCTTTATGTAGGCCAAACTTGAGAGGAATTTACTTAGTTTAACTTTGAAACAAAGATGATAACTGTCACTCCCCAAAATGAACCCATCCTTGCTTGGGGACCAGACTGTCTTTGTGAGACTAACAAATCAGCCACAAGATTAGAAATTATGGCTCACAAGTCACACAGCCAAAGGCCACAAGATTCCTAATCTCCACAATTGCTCCTATATATATTGCCATTGTCAAACCTAAGATTGGTATTGGAGGTATTTCTCAGACCCTGCATTCTGATGAACCAGCTGGTGCCATCCAGACCAGTACACTGGATCATCTGGTTGTAAGAACTGACTCAGCAGGAAGACAGCTTCAGCTCCCTATGATTTTATCCTCCACCCCACCAATCAGCATCCCCCATTCCCTAGCCTCCTGCCTATCAAACTACTTTTGAAAAACCCTATGCTCCAAATTTTCAGGGAGGCTGGTTTAAGGAATGATAAAAATCCTGTCTTCCATTTAGCCAGCTCTATGAATATTAAACTCTATTGAAATTCCCACGTTGATAAATTGGCACTATCTGGGCAGCAAACAAGAAGAATGCACTGTGTGGTCACACCAATGGCATCACCATGAAAATCTGCATTATAGCCGGGCGCGGTGGCTCACGCCTGTAATCCCAGCACTTTCGGAGGCCGAGGCGGGCGGATCACAAGGTCAGGAGATCGAGACCACGGTGAAACCCCGTCTCTACTAAAAATACAAAAAATTAGCCGGGCACGGTTGTGGGCGCCTGTAGTCCCAGCTACTCGGGATGCTGAGGCAGGAGAATGGCGTGAACCTGGGAGGTGGAGCTTGCAGTGAGCCGAGATCGCGCCACTGCACTCCAGCCTGGGCGACAGAGCGAGACTCCGTCTCAAAAAAAAAAAAAAAAAAAAAAAAAAAAAAAAAAAAAAAAAGAAAAAGAAAATCTGCATTATAGGATTTCATAAATTGAAAATAACATTTCCTCATTGGTTTTTCTTTCTTTTCTTTTTTTCTTAGACAGAGTCTCGCTCTGTCACCCAAGTTGGAGTACAGTGGCACGATCTCCACTCACTGCAACCTCTCCCTCCCAGGTTCAAGTGATTCTCCTGCCTCGGTAGCTGGGACTACAGGCACCTGTCATCATGCCTGGCTAATTTTTGCATTTTTATATTTTTATATTTTTTATTTTTTAATTTATTTATTATTATTATACTTTAAGTTGTAGAGTACATGTGCATAACGTGCAGGTTTGTTACATATGTATACTTGTGCCATGTTGCTGTGCTGCACCCATCAACTCGTCATTTACATCAGGTATAACTCCCAATGCAATCCCTCCCCCCTCGCCACTCCCCATGATAGGCCCCGGTGTGTGATGTTCCCCTTCCTGAGTCCAAGTGATCTCATTGTTGAGTTCCCACCTATGAGTGAGAACATGCGGTGTTTGGTTTTCTGTTCTTGTGATAGTTTGCTAAGAATGATGGTTTCCAGCTGCATCCATGTCCCTACAAAGGACACAAACTCATCCTTTTTGATGGCTGCGTTGTATTCCATGGTGTATATGTGCCACATTTTCTTAATCCAATCTGTCACTGATGGACATTTGGGTTGATTCCAAGTCTTTGCTATTGTGAATAGTGCTGCAATAAACATACGTGTGCATGTGTCTTTATAGCAGCATAATTTATAATCCTTTGGGTATATACCCAGTAATGGGATGGCTGGGTCATATGGTACATCTAGTTCTAGATCCTTGAGGAATCGCCATACTGTTTTCCATAATCGTTGAACTAGTTTACAATCCCACCAACAGTGTAAAAGTGTTCCTATTTCTCCACATCCTCTCCAGCACCTGTTGTTTCCTGACTTTTTAATGATCGCCATTCTAACTGGTGTGAGATGGTATCTCATTGTGGTTTTGATTTGCATTTCTCTGATGGCCAGTGATGATGAGCATTTTTTCATGTGTCTGTTGGCTGTATGAATGTCTTCTTTTGAGAAATGTCTGTTCATATCCTTTGCCCACTTTTTGATGGGGTTGTTTGTTTTTTTCTTGTAAATTTGTTTGAGTTCTTTGTAGGTTCTGGATATTAGCCCTTTGTCAGATGAGTAGATTGCAAAAATTTTCTCCCATTCTGTAGGTTGCCTGTTCACTCTGATGGTAGTTTCTTTTGCTGTACAGAAGCTCTTTAGTTTAATGAGATCCCATTTGTCAATTTTGGCTTTTGCTGCCGTTGCTTTTGGTGTTTTAGACATGAAGTCTTTGCCCATGCCTATGTCCTGAATGGTACTACCTAGGTTTTCCTCTAGGATTTTTATGGTATTAGGTCTAACATTTAAATCTCTAATCCATCTTGAATTAATTTTCGTATAAGGAGTAAGGAAAGGATCCAGTTTCAGCTTTCTACTTATGGCTAGCCAATTTTCCCAGCACCATTTATTAAATAGGGAATCCTTTCCCCATTTCTTGTTTCTCTCAGGTTTGTCAAAGATCAGATGGCTGCAGATGTGTGGTATTATTTCTGAAGACTCTGTTCTGTTCCATTGGTCTATATCTCTGTTTTGGTACCAGTACCATGCTGTTTTGGTTACTGTAGCCTTGTAGTAGAGTTTGAAGTCAGGTAGCGTGATGCCTCCAGCTTTGTTCTTTTGACTTAGGATTGTCTTGGAGATGCGGGCTCTTTTTTGGTTCCATATGAACTTTAAAGCAGTTTTTTCCAATTCTGTGAAGAAACTCATTGGTAGCTTGATGGGGATGGCATTGAATCTATAAATTACCTTAGGCAGTATGGCCATTTTCATGATATTGATTCTTCCTATCCATGAGCATGGTATATTCTTCCATTTGTTTGTGTCCTCTTTTATTTCACTGAGCAGTGGTTTGTAGTTCTCCTTGAAGAGGTCCTTTACATCCCTTGTAAGTTGGATTCCTAGGTATTTTATTCTCTTTGAAGCAATTGTGAATGGAAGTTCATTCCTGATTTGGCTCTCTGTTTGTCTGTTACTGGTGTATAAGAATGCTTGTGATTTTTGCACATTAATTTTGTATCCTGAGACTTTGCTGAAGTTGCTTATCAGCTTAAGGAGAATTTGGCCTGAGACAATGGGGTTTTCTAAATACACAATCATGTCATCTGCAAACAGGGACAATTTGACTTCTTCTTTTCCTAACTGAATACCCTTGATTTCTTTCTCTTGCCTAATTGCCCTAGCCAGAACTTCCAACACTATGTTGAATAAGAGTGGTGAGAGAGGGCATCCCTGTCTTGTGCCAGTTTTCAAAGGGAATTTTTCCAGTTTTTGCCCATTCAGTATGATATTGGCTGTGGGTTTGTCATAAATAGCTCTTATGATTTTGAGGTACGTTCCATCAATACCGAATTTATTGAGCGTTTTTAGCATGAAGGGCTGTTGAATTTTGTCAAAAGCCTTTTCTGCATCTATTGAGATAATCATGTGGTTCTTGTCTTTGGTTCTGTTTATATGCTGGATTATGTTTATTGATTTGCGAATGTTGAACCAGCCTTGCATCCCAGGGATGAAGCCCACTTGATCATGGTGGATAAGCTTTTTGATGTGTTGCCGAATCCGGTTTGCCAGTATTTTATTGAGGATTTTTGCATCGATGTTCATCAGGGATATTGGTCTAAAATTCTCTTTTTTTGTTGTGTCTCTGCCAGGCTTTGGTATCAGGATGATGTTGGCCTCATAAAATGAGTTAGGGAGGATTCCCTCTTTTTCTATTGATTGGAATAGTTTCAGAAGGAATGGTACCAGCTCCTCCTTGTACCTCTGGTAGAATTCAGCTGTGATTCCATCTGGTCCTGGACTTTTTTTCGTTGGTAGGCTATTAATTATTGCCTCGATTTCAGAGCCTGCTATTGGTCTATTCAGGGATTCAACTTCTTCCTGGTTTAGTCTTGGAAGAGTGTAAGTGTCCAGGAAATTATCCATTTCTTCTAGATTTTCCAGTTTATTTGCATAGAGGTGTTTATAGTATTCTCTGATGGTAGTTTGTATTTCTGTGGGGTCGGTGGTGATATCCCCTTTATCATTTTTTATTGCGTCGATTTGATTCCTCTCTCTTTTCTTCTTTATTAGTCTTGCTAGTGGTCTGTCAATTTTGTTGATCTTTTCAAATAACCAACTCCTGGATTCATTGATTTTTTGGAGAGTTTTTTGTGTCTCTATCTCCTTCAGTTCTGCTCTGATCTTAGTTATTTCTTGCCTTCTGCTAGCTTTCGAATGTGTTTGCTCTTGCTTCTCTAGTTCTATTAATTGCGATGTTAGAGTGTCAGTTTTAGATCTTTCCTGCTTTCTCTTGTGGGCATTTAGTGCTATAAATTTCCCTCTACACACTGCTTTAAATGTGTCCCAGAGATTCTGGTATGTTGTATCTTTGTTCTCATTGGTTTCAAAGAACATCTTTATTTCTGCCTTCATTTCGTTGTGTACCCAGTAGTCATTCAGGAGCAGGTTGTTCAGTTTCCATGTAGTTGAGCGGTTTTGATTGAGTTTCTTAGTACTGAGTTCTAGTTTGATTGCACTGTGGTCTGAGAGACAGTTTGTTATAATTTCTGTTCTTGTCCATTTGCTGAGGAGTGCTTTACTTCCAATTACGTGGTCGATTTTGGAGTAAGTACGATGTGGTGCTGAGAAGAATGTATATTCTGTTGATTTGGGGTGGAGAGTTCTATAGATGTCTATTAGGTCTGCTTGCTGCAGAGATGAGTTCAATTCCTGGATATCCTTGTTAACTTTCTGTCTTGTTGATCTGTCTAATGTTGACAGTGGAGTGTTGAACTCTCCCATTATTATTGTATGGGAGTCTAAGTCTCTTTGTAAGTCTCTAAGGACTTGCTTTATGAATCTGGGTGCTCCTGTATTGGGTGCATATATATTTAGGATAGTTAGCTCTTCCTGTTGAATTGATCCTTTTACCATTATGTAATGGCCTTCTTTGTCTCTTTTGATCTTTGATGGTTTAAAGTCTGTTTTATCAGAGACTAGTATTGCAACCCCCGCTTTTTTTTGTTCTCCATTTGCTTGGTAAATCTTCCTCCATCCCTTTATTTTGAGCCTATGTATGTCTCTGTGTGTGAGATGGGTCTCCTGAATACAGCAGACTGATGGGTCTTGACTCTTTATCCAGTTTGCCAGTCTGTGTCTTTTAATTGGAGCATTTAGTCCATTTACATTTAAGGTTAAGATTGTTATGTGTGAACTTGATCCTGCCATTATGATATTATCTGGTTATTTTTCTCGTTAGTTGATGCAGTTTCTTCCTAGCCTCGATGGTCTTTACATTTTGGCATGTTTTTTCAGTGGCTGGTACCGGTTGTTCCTTTCCATGTTGAGTGCTTCCTTCAGGGTCTCTTGTAAGGCAGGCCTAGTGGTGACAAAATCTCTAAGCATTTGCTTATCTGTAAAGGATTTTATTTCTCCTTCACTTATGAAACTTAGTTTGGCTGGATATGAAATTCTGGGTTGAAAATTCTTTTCTTTAAGAATGTTGAATATTGGCCCCCACTCTCTTCTGGCTTGGAGAGTTTCTGCCGAGAGATCTGCTGTTAGTGTGATGGGCTTCCCTTTGTGGGTAACCCGACCTTTCTCTCTGGCTGCCCTTAAGATTTTTTCCTTCATTTCAACTTTGGTGAATCTGGCAATTATGTGTCTTGGAGTTGCCCTTCTCGAGGAGTATCTTTGTGGCGTTCTCTGTATTTCCTGGATTTGAATGTTGGCCTGCCCTACTAGGTTGGGGAAGTTCTCCTGGATGATATCCTGAAGAGTGTTTTCCAACTTGGTTCCATTTTCCCCCTCACTTTCAGGCACCCCAATCAGACGTAGATTTGGTCTTTTTACATAATCCCATACTTCTTGCAGGCTTTGTTCATTTCTTTTTCTTCTTTTTTCTTTTGGTTTCTCTTCTTGCTTCATTTCATTCATTTGATCCTCAATCGCAGATACTCTTTCTTCCAGTTGATCGAGTCGGTTACTGAAGCTTGTGCATTTGTCACGTATTTCTCGTGTCATGGTTTTCATCTCTTTCATTTCGTTTATGACCTTCTCTGCATTAATTACTCTAGCCATCAATTCTTCCACTTTTTTTTCAAGATTTTTAGTTTCTTTGAGCTGGGTACGTAATTCCTCCTTGAGCTCTGAGAAGTTTGATGGACTGAAGCCTTCTTCTCTCATCTCGTCAAAGTCATTCTCCGTCCAGCTTTGATCCGTTGCTGGCGATGAGCTGCGCTCCTTTGCCGGGGGAGATGCGCTCTTATTTTTTGAATTTCCAGCTTTTCTGCCCTGCTTTTTCCCCATCTTTGTGGTTTTATCTGCCTCTGGTCTTTGATGATGGTGATGTACTGATGGGGTTTTGGTGTAGGTGTCCTTCCTGTTTGATAGTTTTCCTTCTAACAGTCAGGACCCTCAGCTGTAGGTCTGTTGGAGATTGCTTGAGGTCCACTCCAGACCCTGTTTGCCTGGGTATCAGCAGCAGAGGCTGCAAAAGATAGAATATTTCTGAACAGCGAGTGTACCTGTCTGATTCTTGCTTTGGAAGCTTCCTCTCAGGGGTGTACTCCACCCTGTGAGGTGTGGGGTGTCAGACTGCCCCTAGTGGGGGATGTCTCCCAGTTAGGCTACTCAGGGGTCAGGGACCCACTTGAGCAGGGAGTCTGTCCCTTCTCAGATCTCAACCTCCGTGTTGGGAGATCCACTGCTCTCTTCAAAGCTGTCAGACAGAGTCGTTTGCGTCTGCAGAGGTTTCGGCTGCGTTTGTTATTGCCCTGTCCCCAGAGGTGGAGTCTACAGAGACAGGCAGGTTTCCTTGAGCTGCTGTGAGCTCCACCCAGTTCGAGCTTCCCAGCAGCTTTGTTTACCTACTTAAGCCTCAGCAATGGCGGGCGCCCCTCCCCCAGCCTCGCTGCTGCCTTGCTGGTAGATCACAGACTGCTGTGCTAGCAATGAGGGAGGCTCCGTGGGTGTGGGACCCTCCCGGCCAGGTGTGGGATATGATCTCCTGGTGTGCCTGTTTGCTTAAAGCGCAGTATTGGGGTGGGAGTTACCCGATTTTCCAGGTGTTGTGTGTCTCAGTTCCCCTGGCTAGGAAAAGGGATTCCCTTCCCCCTTGCGCTTCCCAGGTGAGGCAATGCCTCGCCCTGCTTCAGCTCTGGCTGGTCGGGCTGCAGCAGCTGACCAGCACCGATCGTCCAGCACTCCCCAGTGAGATGAACCCAGTACCTCAGTTGAAAATGCACAAATCACCGGTCTTCTGTGTCGCTCGCGCTGGGAGTTGGAGACTGGAGCTGTTTCTATTCGGCCATCTTGCTCCGCCCCCCAATTTTTGCATTTTTAGTAGAGACAGGGTTTTGCCACGTTGGCCAGGCTGGTCTTGAACTCCTGGCCTCAAGTGATCCACCTGCCTTGGCCTCCCAAAGTGCTGGGATAACAGGCATAAGCCACCACGCCCAGCTCCTCACTGTTAAAAACATTAATTTTGTAAAATATTTTCTATAGTAAGTAGCTGATATTATAAGAAGCAAAGTAAATGTTCTTTGCAATAATTAAAACATGTTCAAATGCTAATTTTAAAGAAGGAAATATTATCTTAGCAGTAAAGAAAAAGAAAAATAGAAAAGACATTATCCCCATTATACAAATGGAGAAACTGTGGTAGATATTTATATAACATATCCTATAATACATACCTTACATCACTTTGAAAGAGCATAAAACACTGAATTTCCTAGGGCTAAGGTCACTGTATACATGTGATTGGGTCTCTCTTACTTCTTCCAGCCATCACTAAACTGACACCTTAGCCTTGCCAAAACAGCTCAGGAGAAGGCCTGGCTATTTAAACACTTCTGCTGTTGAGGGGGATCTGCCAGGTGAGGCTCTCATCTCTTTGATTTGCCATGCAGCTTACAGAACAGTGATAAGGTTTAGGTTTGGGTTTCAGGTAATAAAGAGGCCTAGAAATTGGAAAACATTCCCTGGCTCAGCATACCAGAGAGCTTTGGTATTGTGTTTCAACATAAAGCCCAGCTAATTCTATAAAGATACCAGAATTAGGAATAGAAACCACTATTTCCAGCACTGCTAGGGCACATCTCTCTGTAAACATTAAGAACCTGTCAGAGGGTGGAATCATACTGAACAGCCTTTGTTGACCTGAGAAGCATTTTTCTCTACAAGAAGTTATGCTATCAAAACGTGGATGAAAATCTCCTCTAGGGGCAAAGAGATAGCAACAAATTCAAGTGGAGTCTGGGCATGATGGCTCATGCCTGTAAACCCAGCACTTTGGGAGGCCAAGGTGGGCGGATCACTTGAGGTCAGGGGTTCAAGATCAGCCTGGTCAACATGGTAAAACCCCGTCTCTACTAAAAATACAAAAATCAGCTGGGCGTGGTGGCACGTGCCTGTAATCCCAGCTACTAGGGAGGCTGAGGCAGGAGAATCACTTGAGCCCAGGAGGCAGAGATTGCAGTGAACCGAGATTGCGCCACTGCACTCCAGCCTGGGAGAGAGAGTGAGACTCCACCTCAAAAAAAAAAAAAAAAAAAAAAAAAAATCAAGTGGATCCTTCTCTGAAAGTATGTTTTTCTCAGACCAAGGAAGACAAATAAAGAAAGACTAGAGATGTCATTGTCTTGGTACCAACACCTACAAGATAGCAGGAGCCTTGCCTAATGAGTAAAACCAATATAATCTTCCATCTTTTGCTTAGAATTGTGCAATGGTAACTGTAAGAAACTTCATCGGCTCTAATTTTTTTTCTCTCTGATGAGTAAACTCAAGCCCAGGAAAACTGGGCAACTTGCTCAAGGTCACCCAGAAGTGGAGTTTCCTGAGATCCTGGCAGAGGCCCTTTTCCTGCACATCGCAGTGCTCGTCCAGCTCCTTCCATTCCTAAGTGACCTGTATCAGTCATTTTGCATTCAGTGCCTTGGTGTAGCCAGTGTGTTCCTTTTCCTGATCCCTTCCTTATATCCTTTTCCTATGTGACTACAACGTGGAAAAGGAAATCAAACAAAGAATACAAGTGCCCAAGAATGTAATGCACAATTGCATCTAGATTGATTACCTTGCATCAGCCACCAAGCCAGTCAAAAAGAATCCCAGGAGCAGATGCTGCTTCCAAAACTAATCCTCAAAGAGATTAAAAGGGCACGTTTGCACTGTAAACTCAACCTGTTTGCCATATAGACAAAGAAAACACGAAAACGTGCTTGCCATTTGACAGGTTTGGGTTATGTGAACATTCTCCTGAATTTTCAAATAGCCCGTCCTATTTTATGTCTGTTGTAACTTTTCTCTTTTTACCCAACATACTGACAGTTAAAAAGATAGTTCTTATTCTCGTTATTCCCGCTTTACAAATGTTGCTCCCCTGCCCCTTTAGGCTTACACTCTCTCTAGCAAATTCAGTGTCCCTGCAAGTGTTACCACTGTTTTTAATACAGTGAGATAAAGAAATTGTACCCTAGTCAAATGTGTTTTGGATAAAATACTACTCAGCTTTCATTCCTCATGACAAGTCTTATGTTATGTATCTGTGAATAAAGCTTGCCTGGAACTCTCTATTTACTGACAGATTGTAATGTTGCTAAGCTTACCTACTTCCTTATTTTTGTGCCAGGTAAGCAACAAAAGCACTTGCAATTTTGTACAAAACCTAATAAAATCATGGAAAATGACAGCAAAACTGTGTTTAACATACAGTTTACAGTCATCTACTCCCCAAAGGCAAAACAAGGAAAATGGAAAAATAAATAAGAATAAGAATAAAGATAGGACATGAGGAATAAGGGTACAGTCTAAAATATAATAAGTAACACAGATATTGAGACCAGACAATGCCCCCGTGCACATAATCATGCCGTGGGCTGCCTCTAACCTATTGGAAATTAAGTGAAGTTCAACGTGAGGTTTCCGTAAAAAGTCTCTTGTGTTCTCACCTAAATCCATGGAAGACAGTAGTCCTCATCACTAAAACCACACATAAATCAGAAAGTTGGCAGAGCTTGCTCTGGAGAGTCCAGAAACTTAAGCTTTTTGGAGACTGAACTTCCTTTCACCCTAAAAAGGATGAATCCTGCCCGATCAGGATGAAGCAATGAGAGTGGACTTTAAAAGCTGAGAGAAAGACATTTTATTTCCAGAACCATTTAATATAGCTCTTATTAAAATGCATATATGGATTCCCATTCCAACACATTTAAGCCAAAAAGAGAAAACCTAGATGTATTTTTAAAAGTAGATTTTTAAGAAAGAACAGAAAAAAAAAAAAAAAAAACAGGTACAAATAAACAGTATCTGGAAATTTCACTGACTTTGTATTGCATATTGTTAAGGAGATTTATTTTTCTTACTAATCATAAATTTTCCCCCATAGAAGTTTATGAAAAGAAAAAGAAAATCTTTTCCTCTTATAACATAAGTTGACTTTCTTAATTGAGGCAGTTGTTTTCCAGGCCATAGGATGTCAGATAGCACAGTAACAGAAGACAGCTTGATTTTTATGTCAGCCATAAACTAAGTTTGGATAACTTTCCCCGTTCGCTCATCTTGACAATGAAAATAGATTATATCAAATCACCTTTAATGTCTCCAGCAACTCAAAAGAAAGACGGGGACAGAATTACAGAATGCTTGATAGCACATGTTCTAGAATGATCTTTCCTAATTGTGTAACCTTGGGTAAGATATCTAGTTTCCATGTGTCTCATTCATTTGGAAAAAAGAGGATAAAAATACCTATTTTACAGAGTGCATGTAAGAGGTAAAGGCATTTAGAATAGTACCTGGCACATAAATGCTCAAGAAATATTGGCTATTATTGTTATGAGTGTTTAATAAATGTGTTTTAATGAAACAATCTGGAATGTTTGGTGCAAAAAAAAAAAAAAAAAAAAAAGTTGTTGAAACCCAAAATATTAAAGAAGAAATCTGGAGCATTTTGAAAGGCTATCAGAAAGCAAGAAACAGAATCATGGTTAAGAGGAGAGGACCCCTATCTAAATAAGACTATCCAAAAATTGGAAAAGGCTTTTCCTTGGGGATCCTTCTTTGTTCAAATACTAAATATTCACCAAGTTGCTTTCTTGTCTTGATTTATAGCTCTTGTTATTTCTGGTCTTATGTAAACTTCCCTTGTAGGAAGACGTATTTCCTATTTTAGATTATTAAACTAGTTTCTAACTAAAACCAGAATTTGGTCATTGTGAGTGCATTTTCCCTAGGGCTTAATCACTCTTCAGATTAAATGAATGGTCAGTTCCCAGACTGCAAAGTTGGAAGTGCAAACCTCAGAGAATACAGAGTCCTTAACCTACCTTTCCTGAATGCTCACATTTAATGGAGTATTCTCTGCTTGGGCCCTCCAGTGTCTTGCCTATGTAAATAAATTAGTAGCTTCTTAACCTGCTATTCCACTTCCATGTTTCCTTGTCTAGTCCACAGAGCCTGACACTTCTACTTAACAGAGTTGTAGAGCACACAGAGGGCAGAACCCTTCTCTGAATCATTTCAAGGTCTAGCCCTATTGGACCTGGTGCATAGCAGACCTCTTAAAGTCTAAGGTAATTGTACAAGGTACTACTGTAACGTGAAAAAACACAATTATTTCTCAGGTTTGGTGTAATAAGAGTCCAAGGAAATTTTTGGTCAGCTTGTAATGACAGAAAATGTTCCTTCTTAAGACCAGACACTGTAATTTTTATAAATATATCTGAGGCTTTATGAGATACAGGCTATTCCACAAGAAAAAAAAGAATCAAACCAGTTATCCTTCCTTAATCTCAGAAGTTAAGAACAATTCATGATTGACAAAAAAGGAGTAAATTACAACTAAAGAATAACATGAAGATGAAAGAAGGATATAAAACAAAAGCATTTTAGCAACTTCCAAGGGTTGTATTGGGATGCCTTCTTGATGATTACATGTATTGGAAAGTTCCATCTGGCCCTGTTCAAAAACATTCAAGTAAGGGTGCAAAAGCTTTTCTCTACCCACATCTCCATCACTCCTTTAGGGTACAGGCTCATATTCTTTATCTCTGGCGACTGGCCTGAGATGAGCTATGACTATTGAAGGACCCTGAAAGTGGGGTCTCATTACTTAAGTAAGATACAAAGTAAGCAAAATGCATAAGCACAGAAATCCAACACATCAGCAAAAAGTCAATAGAAATACTCTGGTAGGTGGTTAGATCCTCACCAAATGCCAGTTAGAAGAGCAGTTTATGCACTGCTCCTGTCACAGAAGTTCTCGTCACAGGAGACACATTAATAAATGATGCTGAGATGGAGACAGAAGTTGGCTCTCATGAAGATATACTCTTCATGAAGAGTATATATCCTCTTAACTAAAAATAGAACTATCACTCAATCCAGCAAAGCCATTAATGAGTATCTACCCCAAGGGAAAGAAATCATTATATTAAAAAGATACATGCACTTGCATGTTCTCACCATGTGACCTGCCTGCTCCTCCTTTGCCTTCAGTCAGGATTGTAAGCTTCCCTCACTAGAAGCAGATGCTGTTGTCATGCTTCTTGTACAGCTTGGAGAATCATAATCCAAACAAACCTATTTTCTTTATATAATACCTAGCCTCACTTATTCCTTTATAGCAATGCAAACAGACTAATAAATTCACCATACTAACAGGAATAAAGAAGAAAATCCATATTATCATCTCAATTGATGAGAAAAAGCATTTAATAAAATTCAACCCAATTTATGAATTAAGAAAAAAAACTTAGCGAACTGGAAATAGAAGACTTTCTCAGTCTGATAGATAAAATCTATTTATTTTTATTTTTATTATGATTATTTTTTGAGATGGAGTTTTGCTGTGTCGCCAGGCTGGAGTGCAGTGGCACAATCTTGGCTCACTGCAACCTCTGCCCCCTGGGTTCAAGCAATTCTCATGCCTCAGCCTCCCAAGTAGCTGGGATTACAGCCCCACACCACCACACCCAGCTAATTTTTGTAGAAAAATCTTTAAAAAAAAAAAAAAAAAAAAAAAAAAACCCTACAACTACCACTATAATGGTGAAACACTAAACCATTTTTCTATAATATCAAGAGTAATATAGTGATGTGCTCTTACCCTTTCTGTTCAGCATTGTACTAGGGGTACTAGCCAGTGCAATGAAGCCAGAAAAAGAAATTAATGACATACAGATTGGAAAGTAAAATAAGCTAATATGCTCATTTCATTATCCAGCCCTTTGTTTGGAGACAGACACATGAGCCAAATCAGGCTAATAAGACCCAAGGAGAAACAATTCCTAAATTTTGGTACAAACTCTCTTTCCTGTTGTATCTTTTATTGTGGTGAGGAAACTCTCAATCTCCTGGTGACCACCCTGCTCTATTAGAAGCTGGTTCTAAAAATGATCCTAGTGACACTGAACCATGAATCAAGCTGGTCTGAGAGTAGTTCTATGCCTGGACCTTCTAGTTACATAAAATAATAAATTCTCTTTTTGGCTGAAGCCAATTTGGGTTAGATTTTTTGTCCCTTATCACCTAAGAGTCTTAATTTCTTCCTCATATTTTTAATATCTTAATCCTCTCAGGGGTTAGACTTTTAAATTTCTTTCCTTCTGACATTTTTTTCCTTTGCTTTCTAATAAGAAATTAGTGTAAATACCATCCTGCCACACATTAAATTTTGTTTTTTAAAAAAAATTTCCTGATTGATGAATCAAAATCAGTCTTTTGTAAATCTCTTCACTAGTGCAGGAGGGTGATAATGTATATTCATCTATTATACTACTTCTAGATTCACTTTCCACATTGCAGTGGCAGTGAAACAGCAATCAGACATGTCAGATGTGTGGAGTGAAGTTATAAAACATGTTGATTTTATTTATACTGATAATGGACAAAGTCAACAGCAGATATGAGAAGTATGTAGTACACATTTGATTTTCAAGCATGGCAGCTCAATGCAATCACTTTTATCTACTTCCCAAGGTCATCCTTCGTATAATTCCATCCTTTGTTCACCGCACAAATCCCTTCCAGACCCCTCCAAAAATTCTTCTCCAAAATCATGCTAAATAAATTATATTTTTCTCACTCTCATTACTCTGTGGTTCTTTTACCTCTAGCTGTTGTGATTATGACATCACTAACAAAAGAATGGGCCTTATAACAGGACTAATTTATTTTTTGCCAAGTCTTCAGCTACACTTGATTAGAATGTACTAGAATGAGCTGATCCAAAACAAGACCCTATTTGATACATGATCCTCGCAAGCATAATTTAGAGAAATATAACAAGAAAATTAGAAAAAAAGAAAAGCCAATAAAGTGTTACTGATGAGGTTACTGATCTGGCCAACTGAGATGCAATCCTACCGGGGCTTTCTGATGAATTATGTATGATATAGCTCGGAATTGTCTTATTAAGAAATAGAGAATGTGGGGCCAGGCATGGTGGTTCACACCTGTAATCCCAGCACTTTGGAAGGTCCAGGCAGGTGGATCACTTGAGGTCAGGAGTTCAAGACCAGCCTGGCCAACATGGCAAAACCCCATCTCTACTAAAAATACAAAAATTAGCTGGTCATGGTGGCATGTGCCTGTAATCCCAGCTACTCAGGAGGCTGAGGCAGAAGAATTGCTTGAATCCAGGAGGTGGAGGTTGCAGTGAGCCGAGATCATGCCACTGCACTCCAGCTTGATGACAGAGCCAGACCCTGTCTCAAAAAAAAAAAGAAGAAAGAAAGAAAAGAAAAAGAAAGAAAGAAAGAAAGAAAGAAAGAAAGAAAGAAAGAAAGAAAGAAAGAAAGAAAGAAAGAGATAACGTGGAATATTCAACCCTCTGACCCCCACACCTCACTGGTTGATGGTTGCCCATGGAGACATAAAAACTCTGGCATTTCAGAACTTCCCTGTGTTAGGTAAGCTAGAACCTGTGATATGAAAGCAAGACCTCAGTCAGAGATTGAGGAGAGACAGATATTTGAAGTGGGCAGTCATCAGTGAGTACAGGGCTATCTCAGAAGGAAAGAAGGAAAACTCAGAGGGGACGGAAAGGATATGGAATGGACCATCAACAGCATCAGTTACACTGCCCAAAACAGCTTGCAAGTCACCTCATCTTCATGAACACAAGAATACCAGCAAGCTCTTTCTCCTCCACATTACCTCATGGATTTCTCTGCAGTCTCTATATACATTTTCATTCACCTACTTAACATATTGTATTACATACTTGAACATAGGTACAATCCCCTTATTAAATATAATAGATTCTCCTTTGATGAATACTATCCAAAAGACAAAAGCAACTTAGACTGGATACAATGTCCCTTCTCTAACCAGTCTGTCTTTACTCTCCTCCACAGTGATCTTCGTGAGGAAATAGGAGCATTAACTTTCAAGAGTTTCAAGAATAAAGTCCCTGCTGTCCAGAAGTCGAAGTCACAAATAACTAAAACATAAGGCAAAATAAGCTAAGTGCCATAAGAGAGGTAAATACAAAGTGCTTTGAGGGCTCAAAGGAGATAAATATCACATCCAGTTGGCAGGATCAGGAAGGATATGTGAATGAAGAGGCTTGAGAGCTGAGCTTTGAAGGATGGATGGAATTTTGTCAGTAAAAGGTGGCTAGAGGGCTTTCTAAATATAGAGAATATTATAAGCAAAGTTCCAACCACAGAAAAATGCATGCTCCTTTGAGATACAGTCTGCTTTGGCTGGAGCATAATGTACACATCACAGAAGTATCCTGGGAGGTATCGCTGGAAAGGACCACTCTGCCTGCATTTTTAACCATTTCAGTAATCTATCATCAGAGTTTTCAACTCTTAAAAGTGGCATGACATTAATGCCTCTGGTGGTAAGGTCTATCCAATATATATTATTTCTAAAGACCAGTATAGTATTCATATTTTAAATTTTCTACAAGATCAAACTTGTTAAAATGGAATGTAGGAATTCAGAAGGGGGTCATTCCCTCTTGGTCATATAAAGATAGAGTAAAAGTTTAAGAGCCCATGATCTTTTGTCTTGCTTTGTCCAGTGACTGCTTAAAGAAAGAAGTGATGGTTTGTATTTTACAAAAGAGGGAGAATGAGGTAATTAAAAAAAGATGAATAAACAAAATAAGTCAATGCTTAATACACTCTTCAACAGGTGCCTGAATCCACATATATATGCGAATTTAAAGGAAATTAGCCAAAATAAATAACGTGGGAAATCAATGTTAAACACATTTGTATGCATGTGGTTTCTCTACACATCCTGGGGGATTAACATTTTACTCTTGCTGCAGTCCCATTATTAATCTTACTCTTACCAGAGTCAAATGGGAAGTAAATCGGCAAAAATGTAATAACTGAAGCTAGAAGGAAATTGTTTCTTTCTTACAGGACGAGTACTTCAGTTCAACCTGAGGACTGTTTTAGACAATCCTAAAGGTTGTTTTGTCAGCCCACAAATGCACAGTCTTAGTCAAACTCTTTTAAACACACAGAAGCATGGCTTATTCTACTTCTGAACATACATGAGTACTTTTCAGAGCAAATTATCATATATTTAATATTCATAATTCTCAAAAAAATTAGTCCAAAAACATTATCTGCATTTTACAGATGATAAAACTAAGGTTCAAAAAAAGTTTGACTTCCCCATGTCAGAGTTGTATTAAGGCATTTTAAATACCACTTTCTTCCAATTTATCTAAAATAAGTTATCTTATTTCCTAAATAATTCACTTTTTGAATCTCAAAAATGCAAAAAATGGGGACACTTATTTCACTAAGTCTCACTCTGAGTATCCATGCTAGTTATTATATATTTAATATTCTTCTATGGTATCCTATCAGAGAGCAAAGCTAAAACTATCTCTTACATTCTCTTGGCTTTAGTTCTCAGGAGTCTCAAAAAAAGTCCTTATAGAGGCTTTTGAATAAATTCAAGGTGTCTCTTAAAGGAAAGTTTGGTTCTCCCTCTAAGAATCTTAGTATGCCCATTCTGTAAAAGGAACAGTCTATAGTTGCCAGAATATAAATTAAACTCTTCATTTTTTTAGGAGAACGATAACTTTCCACTTGGATTTCTAGAACCAAAAGCAAGACTATCCAAATGGTTAAGCAACTCAGAACACCTGGATGACAGCCTGTTGCCACAGTTTTCCTTCAAAGCTCTCATGCCTCCATTAAAAGGTCCGTGAGACAACAGAAGAAATGATGAGGCTCCTATATTTTCTGAGCTGAGTGGGAATGGGGGAATATGCCTTAGAGCAGATAAGTAATTCTCACACTTGAATCTGCATATAAATCACGTTAATCTTGTTAAAATGTAGATTCTGACTCAGTACAGCAGGGGTGAGGCTCAACATTGAATTTTTTTTTTTTTTTGAGACAGAGTTTCACTTTTGTACCCCAAGCTGGAGTGCAATGGCAAGATCTCGGCTCATTGCAACCTCCGCCTCCTGGGTTCAAGCAATTCTCGTGCCTCAGCCTCCCAAGTAGCTGGGATTACAGGCACCAGACACCATACCCAGCTAATTTTTGTATTTTTAGTAGAGACGGTGTTTCACCATGTTGGCCAGGCTAGTCTCAAACTCCTGACCTCAGGCGATCCACCTGCCTCGGCCTCCCAAAGTGCTGGGATTACAGGTATGAGTCACCTCACCTGACCTCAAAATTGAATTTTTAATTAGCTCCCAGGTCATGCCTATCCTGTGAGTTCAGGACCACGCTGAGTAGCAGCCAAGGATTCAGAGCAAACTGCACCCTATGTCTACTTGGCCTATGAGATAAAAATGGTTTTTGCATTTTCTAATGGTTGGGAGTAAAATTAAAAGAATAATAATATTTCACAACATTTAAAAATTATAAGGAATTCAAATTTATGTCCATAAATAAAAGCTTTCTTGCATTATTTGAAATAGCCAAGATATAGAATCAACTTAAGTGTCCATAAAGAAAATGTGTTATATGTATAAACAACGGAATATTATTCAGCCTTAAAAAGAAGGAAATCCTGTTATGTGCAACAGCAGGGATGAATCTGGAGGACGGTGTGTTAAGTAAAAGAAGCCAGGCATAAAAAATAAAATAGAAATAACTGCATCACCTCACTTATATATAAATGTGAAAAAGTCAAACTCATAGAAGCAGAAGATAGAATGGTGGTTACCAGGAGCTGGTGGAGGAAGCAGAGGAAGCACTGGGGAAATGTTGGTCAAAAGATACAAAATTTTAGTTAGAAGGAATAAGATCAAGAGATCTATTGTAGAACATGGTGACTACAGTTAACATTGCATGTGAGGTAATGCATAGGTTAACTGACTTGGCCATTCTACAATGTAAACATATTTCATAACATGTTGCATAGCATAAATCTATATAATTTATATTTGTCAATTAAATAAGTCATAATAAAATGTCAAAGAAAATTTTACTGGAAGACGGGCATATTTATTTATTATCTCTGTTCCTTTTGCAGTGTGAGTTAAGTAGTTGCAACAGGGACTGTATAGACCACAAAGCCTAAAATATTTACTATCTGGTCTTCTACAAAAAAATAAAAACCATTTGCTAACCACTGGTCTACAGCAGTGGTACTTAATCATGGTTACACAGTCAAATCACCTGGGGAGATTTTAAAAATATTGATGATGCAGAATTTCTGAGAGTGACTTTGGCATCATTTTTTTTAAAAGTTCAACAAATAACACCTGTGAGAAGTCAAGTTTCAAAACCACTGGTCTAAAGGAAATATTCTCATCCTACCCATGTCTCAGCAACTATAGACAAAGTCACCAAAGTCAAAGAATAAAGTTCAGGTCTTCAACTATTCATAGATTATTTCTGCACAACCTCTACATTTTTGTCACTACAGGCTAAGACACAATCCCTAGAACAATTCTTTGGTTGCTTTTGTTGTTGTTGTTTTTAATTCTAGCAACTCAAACCAGTATAATTTTTCACTACTCTCTTTTGTGTCTCACCACATTCATTTTCAAGAGTTGTCACTGCTTCCTTCTTCCTCCAGATGGCTGAAACCAGCTGTGTAATCACTGGACTGTCTAAACATATGATCCACACATGCTCTAAAAGTACAACCATCTTCATTCCTTTCCTTCAGGAAAGAAATGGTTCTGTAGACCCGTGCAAAGCCCACCCTCTACTTAGCTCTTTATTCCAGACTTTGGACTCACTGGGGACCTATGCATTGGTCATACTCCCTCTTCTATCTTCTGCACCTCCCTCTCAATAGCCTTCTTTCCCACAACCTAGAAACCTGCTAAATTCTACCATCTCAACCCCCCAAAAAAACTCCACCTGTATCTACCTCTTAATCTTCTCCCTTTATCATCCACAATATGTGAAAGAGGATTCCCTACTTGCTGCCTCAAGTCCCAATCCAACATTTACTTCTAAACCCAATATGTCATGACTTCTGTCAAGATCATTCTATCAAATCTCTTCTTGCAAAAGTCACCAGTTGTCTCCATTGCCTAATTTAGTGGACATTTTTCAACCCTTATCTCATAAGACCTCTACATAGCACTGCACACTGTTGAACATTTTCCTGAAATTGTGTCTGTTTCTCTGATACCACATACCGCTGGTTCTCATCATACATCTGATTATTCCTGTTCTGTGTCTTCTGCAGGTTTTCCATTCTTCAATGAACCTAGGTACCCCAGTAATCCATCTACAACCCACTATTCCCACATGCACCATGACTCAGTTACTATAATAATGGCACCTACCACAGATAATAACAATTCCTCAACTGTTTCCACCCCAAATCTCTGCCCACAAGGTCAGACTCATATGGTCAATTTCTGTTGACTATCACCATTTGACTATACCAAACACAATGTGCCCCAAACCAAACTCACTATATCTTCTGTCTGACCCTCTTCCTGCATTTCACTGTCTTAATTGGTGACTCTACAATCCACCCAGTTTTACAGGCTTAAGCCTGGCACTTTTTTTTTAACCCCTCTCTGCTTCACCACTCAAAGCTAAGCATCATTAGGTCCTGCAAATTTATTTTTCAAACTACATCTCAAATAGATCCCTTGTTACCACTGACTTAATCCAAAGTCTTACTCATCTTTCACATGGAAGATTAAATCTGGCTTCCCTGCCTCCAGTTTTGTCTCTCCTAAAACCATCTCCTCATCCATTCAAGACTAATTTATCTAAAACACAAATATTACAATGTCATTGATATGCATGAAACCTATCAGTATCTCTGTATCATACAAGATTATGCCCAAGCTTTTTAACACAGATACTCAAAAATTTGGACCTCACCTTTGCTGCATCATGCAAACCTCACTTGATATTCATAGTAACAAGTAACAATAATAAGATGTGCTACTTTCCGAACCCTCTACCTGGAATTCATTTCTTCTCCCCATCCATTCCCTCTACCTGCCTCTATATCTTTGGCTAATCCATATACTTTAAGACTCATGACTCCCAGGCTTGGCTACCTGTCCACCTCTCTATGTCCATAATAGCCTGTGCATTTCCATATTATCCATATCAGAGTGCAGTAGTTAGGAGCAGTGCATAATCACAGAGAACTGGATTGAAATTCCTTTGCCACTATTTATCAACTCTCTTAATTGGGAAAATCGTAACTTCTCTAATTCCTTAGTTCCTTTATATGCGAAATAGAAATAATATTCACCTTATTGCTTTGTCATTGACAATGAGATAAAGTGCTTAGGATATAAACTGACACTGGGTAAGAACCCAATAAGTTAGAATTGTAGTTGTTATTTATGTTTGTTGCTGACTTTGAAGTCAGAACACAAAACAGTAATGTATATGTTTGGTAACTCTTCTTCTTCTTCTTTTCTTCTTCTTCTTCTTCTTCTTCTTCTTCTTCTTCTTCTTCTTCTTCTTCTTCTTCTTCTCCTTCTCCTTCTCCTTCTCCTTCTCCTTCTCCTTCTCCTTCTCCTTCTCCTTCTTCTTCTTTTCTTCTCCTTCTTCTCCTTCTTCTCCTTCTCCTTCTTCTTCTTCTTCTTCTTCTTCTTCTTCTTCTTCTTCTTCTTCTTCTTTTCTTCTCCTTCTTCTCCTTCTTCTCCTTCTTCTCCTTCTTCTCCTTCTTCTCCTTCTTCTCCTTCTTCTCCTTCTTCTTCTTCTCCTTCTCCTTCTTCCTTCTTCCTTCTTCCTTCTTCCTTCTTCCTTCTTTTCCTTCTCCTTCTTTTCCTTCTCCTTCTTTCTTTCTTCTTTCTTCTTTCTTCTTCTTTTTTTTTTTTTGAGACAGGGGCACCCAGGCTGGAGTATAGTGGTGCAGTCACAGCTCATTGCAACCTCTGCCTCCTGGGCTCAATTGATTCTCCCACCTCAGTCTTCCGAGTAGCTGGGACTACAGGTGTGTGCCACCATGCCCAGCTCATTTTTGTATTCTTGTAAAGATGGGGTTTCTCCAGATTGCCCAGGCTGGTCTCAAACTCCTAAGCTTAAGCAATCCACCTGCCTTGGCCTCCCAAAATGCTAGAATTACAGGCATCAGCCACCCCATCTGGCCTCAGTAATTCTTCTTTAAATGTCTTACTTTGGCAAAGAAATCTTTGTAAAACATTCTTATAGTTTATCTGAGTTAGTCTTTTTAGTGCTTACAAACAAATACCTCTTTCTTACAAACAGAAATAATCTTGATACATATTAAAACAATAACAAGCAAATTTTGACAATGACTTGCCAATGGAAAGAAGAGCAGAAAGTTTTCTCACAATAAATGAATATCTCAAACTTTTTTTTAAGTTCTTAAGTGGTAAAACATGAATACTATGAACCATGGATGACTCTTTCTGAGAAAAAAACAAGATCCCTTTTATCTAAATTATTATGAATTACCCAAATCCAAAATAATAGGAGATTGTGCTTTTATTTTACTTCAGAGCATGATCATGTGAAAATATAAAACATTAAGTTCACAAGAACATCTGCTAATATTTTAAATGTTAAATGTTCTGCCCGGGCGTAGTGGCTCATGCCTGTAATCTTGGCACTTTGGGAAGCCACGGCAGGCAGATCACTTTAAGTCAGGAGTTCAAGACCAGCCTGAGCAACATGGTGAAACCCATCTCTACTAAAAATGCAAAAATGAATCAGGCATGTTGGCACACGCCTGTAATCCCAGCTACTTGGGAGGCTGAGGCAGTAGAATCGCTTGAATTTGGGTGGTGGAGGTTGCAGTGAGCCAAGATCGTACCACTGCACTCCAGCCTGGGTTACAAAGCGAGACTCTGTCTCTAAAAATAAATAAATAAATAAAATGCTCTGATATCAGTTGCTTTCAATGACTTGTATTAAAACTAAGTTAAGGTGAGGAAGTCGAAATTTCCTCATTATGTTATAAGTCTGTTCATTATCTTAAGGAAAAGAAAATGCAACCTATTACAAAAGTGCCCAGTAGCTTGCTTCATTAAATGCCTGTAATTACAGCATATTTTTTTAGCAGTTTATGAAGGGGATCAAAGAAATATGTTCCAGGTGTAGGCTCTGTACTCAACACATTTAGACAAAGATTCATTTTCAGTCTTAACATTGTGGTAATGTTTATTAGATCTTTATTTCATTTTTCTACTTTCAATTAAAAGTAGTGTGCAGACATGTAAGGGACAAATTCAGCATAACACTGACTGAGGCTTTAACAATTAGGTGAGCCCAAGCATCTCTCTGCCCCACATTGGGGAGAGGATACTTCCTTCCAAACTTGCATCCGATTCTAACTCATCTGCTTACAGGCTGTGTTTCCTCAGGCAAGTAACAAACTCTCTAAGCCTCCTATTCCTCAGCTGTGAAATGGGAATAATAGTATTTATCTCAGGAACAGTTAGAGGAGCATGAAATGAGAAAACACCAAGATGTAAAGTACTTAAGCATAGTGGCTGGACCCATTAACATTATTCCCTTACATAGCACTCACTGAGGGCCAGGCAGCGTACTAAGCACTCTACAGACAATAGTAATCCCTTTGATAGTACCTACATGGTAGGTACTATTATCATCCTCCTTTAACAGAGGAGAACTCGTTTGTACACCACACTTCTGATTATTTCACAGGATAACAGGACCAGAAAAACAAGGATTAGCACTAATCACTCCAAAGGGTTCAGCAAGAAAAATAAACTCGAATGCCCTGAGATAACCATTCCATGTAACAATCTAACTTCTTTCCTATTAAACTAGAAGGTAGCATCCACAAGAGAAATGAGAAAAATAGTGACTCAGATAGTTTCCTGTGTTCTGTTGTTCAGTTCAAAAACCCAAATAGAAAGTAAGTACAGCACTGAACCCTGTCCATAGATTACCTGCCTTTGCGTCAGCCTTACATGTGGGCCACATACCGGATCTGCCCAAGTTACAGAGCTCTAGTTCCCCATGGTAAAGAAATCAGACCGTAGAGATAGGGCAAGATCACTCATTTTTGAAGGGAAGATGAATAATACCTACGTTTGGGTGCAAGGTAAGTTACTAAGATATTAATGAGCTTCGTAGTTTTGTTGCCATGGAATAACCCAAAAGATTGAAATCACATTTAGTAATCTGCATTCCCTATTTTGCCTTTTGATACCTCACCCTATCTCCTGAGAAAAGAGCCAGGTCTTGTACGCTTCCTCACCACAGGGTAGCCCAGCTACCACAGAAGTGGCCTAAGACAATTTACTTTACTGGCTGTTGTTTTCCAAAAGCTCAGTACTATGGACACAAAAAGAAGCCACTGCATTGGTGTGAGAGTGAGGGATGATGCGGGGGACAGGTCTGGCACAAGCAGCAAGAGAAAGAAAAAGATTACCCCAAGCTTGAGGAAGGGCTGGTCTGTGGCACCTACAAGTAAATGCATCCAAAAGCTTCCTCCTGCAGAGCTCCAGGAAAGAGGTTGGATCCCCATGGGAAAAAAAGTAAAGTGGCCACACAAGGCTCCATTCAGAGCACCTGGCCCCACTACTTTCTCACCCGCTGAGTGACACAACAGTCCCAACCCCATCACAGTCCAAGGGATCGGCTGGGGGATAAAAGTAGGTATATTATGGTACTCAAGTAAGGAGCTTTGGAAAGGTAGAAAAGGCTTTTTCTCAGTTGTCACAATGAATCAAAGCCATGGATGCTAAAAACATCCTGCAATGCCCACACCACAAGAACTATCCCAAAACTCCAGTACGCCTCTGTTGAGAGAAACTAATTAGCTAACCAATTAGGAAATTAACAAACTAATTTGAACTAAAAACTCAAGGGTCTCACCTGAATACTTTGTTCTATGCACCATCACAGGACCTCAGCCCCATAACTTTGTGAGTGAGGGAGCCCCATTATAACTGAGATTCCCATCAAGATGGTGGAATGAGGGTTCAGTGTTGGATTTAGTTGATTTAAAAGAAATACATGTAGAGACATTTCTTGCACAACAAGGCTTATTGAGAAGATGTGCTTTCTAGATATTTCAGATTAACAGCTGAGTGTCGGGGCTTTCTGAAAATATGCAAAGCTCTTGTTCTATCTTCTGTGCACTCCTGGGGATGCACCAGCCTTTTCTACAGTAACAGTTCTGAGATGGCTTTCCGGATTGCATCTGTGTCCTAGTACAATGAAGACAAAACCAGGCCATCCTTCTGTCCCCAAGACAACACCACGTATTTCTTTACTCTTACTTCTTTGTGTGTAAAAATGGCAGCAGTAATTATATTTTTAAAGCTTTATTTTTAAGCTATTTTATTTATAATCAATAAAATCTGCTTAAGCATCTGGATATGCATCCATTCCCCCTAACAATTGTTACATGTCACAACAAAATTGGCAAGAAAGGACTTTTGCAATGCTATATAAAGTGACACAAATTATTGGTTTTATAAGAAATGTCCACACATCACCTTAAAAGCTAACTAAACAGCAATATGCATTTAAAAAATAGAAAGAGACTTGAAGCATTTTCAACTTTAGTACAAAAATAGATTTGAGGAAAGGAATGAAACACATCTATGTACCACCTTTCCCTAAAAATGAAAAGACCATTCTGTGATGTAATTAATCTTTATACTTCTTTTCTAAAAAGAAAAAAGGAGAAACATTGTCCTTTTGCATATGGGGGAAGCAACACAAGGAATTCAGATTTCTTGCCTGAGGACAGGGATCAGTGAAGATCACGTCAAAATCCTACATAAAGACTAGGACACTAAATCCATTCTCTTACGAACAATTATACCTTTTTTAGAAAATAGTACTCACTGGATACTTACTATATACCAGGCACTATACTTAAAGCACTCATCTCACTTAAATCTTATTATAACCCTGATAGGTAAATATAATTTTCCCCATTTTACAGTGGAAGAAGCCGAGAGCAGTGACATTAACTTGCTTATACAAGATCACCTAGCCAACACGTACTGACAGAATTTCAGCTAGAACTGTCCCTGACTCCAACCATGAACTCCAAAGCCCGTGATCCTAACCCATGAATCCTCCTTTTCTCTTCACCCCTCACATGGTATGATTTCATTAATTTTAGAATATGAATCTTTCCTAGTGGCCATCATCGATTCTGACAGTGCCAAATTAAAATATGAACAAATAAGACTATTTTCAATTTCCTAGAATGTTATGATCATTGACAATCGTTCTGCCTTTATCTTCCATACTACTCTATCATTAATACTAATAACATTTTATTTTAATTACTTAATGTGCCTTGCCTCCCAGACTACAAGGCCCTTGAGGACAAGAAAAGAGCCTATATTTGTTTACCACAAGACTCAGAACCTAGCACAGTGACTGACACATAGTAGGCTCTCAATACACCTTTATTGAATGAATGACTGAGGGAGCCAGGCACGGTGGCTCACACCTGTAATCTTAGCACTTTGGGAGGCCAAGGTGGGTGGATCACTTAAGGTCAAGCATTCAAAACCAGCCTGGCCAACATGCTGAAACCTCGTCTCTACCAAAAATACAAAAAAATTCGCCAGGTGTAGTAGCAATCACCTGTAATCCCAGCTACTTGGGAGGCTAAGGCAGGAGAATCACTTGAAGGCAGAGGTTGCAGTGAGCCAAGATCACGCCACTGCACTCCAGCATGGGAAACAGAGCAAGACTGTCTCAAAAAATATATATATATATATTGACTAAGGGAGTCAGGGTATGTGTTGGCACCTAGCAGCAAGACCTCCTTGTCAACTACTGGATGATAACAAACCATAGGGAACCTGTGATCTAAGAAGACAAAACATGAAGACATTAAAAGTAACTAAAGGCCCACGTATCCATGAAGGCACTCAAAACTCTTCACAGGAGAACTAATTGCTTCACTTTCTTACACGCTGGGCATGATTTGTCTCACACCAGATTTTCATCATGTTTTGAGCATCATACTTACACATATTCAACTTCGTATCCCCAACACCCCATAGAGCAACTTCACATTCAACCTTTCTTTATCCGCCACCCAATGCTCTTACCATTGAACAACAACTGCAGTACTTTGTTCTCCTTTTTAAAAGAAAATTAAGGGCTACCCCTTATCTAAAGTATTTACCCACAATCATGTGTAAATATACATTTCAAATCTATTTCCCACTATCTCTGCCTTCACACATTTTAGTGCCATCTAAAAGAGCTACCTGCTGATGCCCTGACAAACTTCTTGCTTTGATCATACAGTCCACTCTGTACCAAATGCCTTTCATTTTCATGCTTAAACCCAGCTCAATTATCATTTCCTCCAGGAAGCCACCCCAAACTTAGTCCCAATGGACATAATATCTTCCTTATCAGAATTCCCACATTTTATCTAATATTTTTCTATTGACATCTATCATGTTACTCTCTAAATTCAGATTATGCTTTATATTTCCCAATAGACGGGAAGTTCTCTGAAAGCAAACGCCGCATATCATTTACTTCCTCATCTTTCACATCAAGTAGCATAGTCCTTTCTATATAGTAAGTACTTTGAAATTTAAGACTAATAAATAAATGACTGAATAAAGAGTTAAGTCCCTTTCTGTTCAGATGTTCCTACATCTTGAACCCATCCTAATAGAAATGGGATGAATCATAAAACACAGTGCTACTTCAATTTTTATCACAGGCTAGCTATGAAACAGGCAAGTTACTTAAAATTAATGGATTCTAGTTTCTTCATCTGAAAAGGAACATGAATTAGAGCAAATCTCTCAGGCCATTACTAATACATAGATGTAGTGTATATCATAATATATGTATATAATTTCAAACAGAGGAAACACAAGTCCCCATACCCCTTGCTCAGTAACTCTTAGTCTATCTTCAGAACTCAACTCTTCATCACTTCCACAGAGAACTTTCCCAGAGGGCCGTGACTACATCAAATCCCTTCATGTAATGCTCTTATAGCGCCATAAATCTCCACTTTGCAGGGTGTGTCATACTTATAATTTCTATTTATTTCTGACAATTTAATTTATGTCTATAGAAGCTTCTTATCATACATTCAATAAAAATGAATTAATGAATGTAATCTGTCTTAAATATGAAACCTTGCAAAGCAGACACATTTTTATTAGTTCTCTATGTAATATTATCACGTTTCCACACTAAATACTTTCTAAAGATAATGGATATGAGTACATCATCTCACAACTTCATAGAGTTTATGAAGTTTTCAAAGCATCTAAATTGTCATTTCACCAAAATGTATATATTCAATGAATATTATCTCAAATAGACTTATTTATAAGTGTGCAATACAAATTAAGTTTTCTTTTTTGTTTTAGGTCAGTTCCTTGCTATTTAACACAAATATATTTGCTTTAATAAGCTGTTCCATTTTATTCATCACCAACTCCTTCCTAAACGTAAGACATTACAGTTAGCACTGTAATTATGAGTTAAAGGTAAGAGCTTACATCACAAAGCGAAAGACTTCAATCTTCTTTCACGTCCTCCTTTCTGTACCCTTGGGGAGTATTTCCTTTCATAAAAAGGAGATACTAAATAAGACTAGTGACCCATGACCTCTTCCTATCCAATAAAGTGGAGTGGAAGTGCCAAATCCTGAGACTCATGTGCTCTCAAGGGACTACATAAGATGAGCTAAGCTCACTTCCAATTTAAAATAGCTTTCCCCTTTTTTAGTCACATGTATAAATGTGTGAAAAGTAAACCTACAAGCAATAAAATTGTATTCCTGACAACATAATTGTGACAGTCACTAGATTATGCAAGATTTTGAAAAACCTATTAGTCTATCAGAAAAGCCACATGTCCATAAAACTCTTAAAAGAGGCTACACAGGGACACATGAAAATGAATGTACTAAAGAGCAATGACTATATTTTTAAATATAGGTGTTTTTTGAAAAACAAAAACAGCTCTGTTTAGTAAAAGTCCATATACCACACTCAAGAAATTCCTAGAGTTACACACACACACACGTCCTTTGATTGTAGGAATCACATTTACTCCAGATCTGTGTCATCAGCACTGGCATGGTGCACTGAATGAAGTGAAATGTATCAACTCCATTTGAAGTAATTGTCCAGTAGAAAAAACATATATGAAATAAACAGAAAATGATTAACATAAAAAAATACTAATCATTTGCTCATGTATCCCAAACTAACACTTTGCCAAATGGTACATAGTTAATTGGTTTCACAGGTTTGTAGGTGTGTGTTTGTGATTTTTTTAATGCCTAGGTTTCTGGTACAATGAGAGAGATAAGGAGGAGTTGGGAAATGATATGATATGAACTGCCAACATATTCCTTAGTAATGTAGTGAGTTTCATTACATCCACACTACTACAACATGATTGAATCTAGGTTGTCTCCTGAGACAAGGAAAAAGTCTTTTCACTATGATTAGGAGGTTACTGAATTTTACAGTTTTTTCTGGAACCACAAGTCAACAGATTTAGGGTTTTTTGCTGTTGTTACGAAACAAAAACAGTAATGCTCTGAAGACAGTTTTAAGATTGGAGTTTTAAAGAACATAAAATTATAGTAGTTTCATAATACTTTTTACTATTTACAAAATAGTTTCATAATACTTTTTACTATTTACAAAATACTTTTTTTCTTTGAAATACTTTTGTTCTTCAAACAAAAGAACAAAGTACTGTGAGATGTGGGTAAAGAAAATTTAAAAAATACCAGTGTCTTGTAATAGTCCTGTAAAAGTGAGCTAAAAATATAATTTTCTTATTATTAAAAATTTATTATTGTTACTGCTCTTATCACTCCTGCTATTACTACTACTACTAATTTTTCTATTACTTATATATTATGTCGTCAGCCATATTCAGGGTAATACTTATCTGTACCATAACACTACTATGAGAATCAAGTTGAGTCTTAAAGAATCAAATCACTACTGAGGAATTTAAAGAGAGAAAACAAAATGGATTCTCTCATTCTTCTCAACACTTTTTACTGCTCTCCACCTATTGAAAATAGATATTAATAATACGACAAATGATGGTATTATTTCAGTATTACAAACTAGATATGGTCACAGACAGAAACTAGCCTTACTAATTATAGCCACAAAGAAAAAGCTACACATTTCATTTTTCAAATCAAAGTTTTCATTTGATTTCACAGTGAATAATCCTATATGATTTCAAAAAAAGACAACAAACAGAAAATACATAATTATGCAGGCTCTAACCCCCAAAACCTAACAAAATAAATACAGAAAGGAAAATACACAGGCAGCAATCAAATTAAGAAAGTTAGCAAACTATACCACAAATTTTGACAAATGCCATTCAGAGACAAGAGAGTAAGAATTTCCAACATCAACTTTCAGTTCCTCTCATGACTATCAATACGTATTACAGAGATGAAAGAAACTGAATCCAGAAAATTCTGATAATTCTTGGTGAAATCCCCCAATTCGGATGGAAGTAGAATCTAGGGGATGCGATGTAACCCAAAAGAAAAGCAAAGAATGCTGCTTCAAAGCAGAATAAGCCATAAATACAGTAAACAGCAACTCAGAGGACGCAAGCTGCACAGAGTTCAAAAGCCATATGCTGGAGTGACATCAGCATGAATGTCAAGATACAGACCTCCGCCGGGCGCGGTGGCTCACGCCTGTAATCCCAGCACTTTGGGAGGCCGAGGCGGGCGGATCACAAGGTCAGGAGATCGAGACCACAGTGAAACCCCGTCTCTACCAAAAATACAAAAAATTAGCCGGGCGCGGTTGTGGGCGCCTGTAGTCCCAGCTACTCGGGAGGCTGAGCCAGGAGAATGGTGGGAATCCGGGAGGCGGAGCTTGCAGTGAGCTGAGATCGCGCCACTGCACTCCAGCCTGGGGGAGAGAGGGAGACTCCGTCTCAAAAAAAAAAAAAAAAAAAAAAAAAAAAAAAAAAAAAAGACCTCCGAAAATCCTCTCCTCCACAAAACAATGAAAAGATGAGCAAAAATAGTTAATAAAAACTTTTTCAGAACTATGAGAATTAAGTAATGGCTTGTAGCAATCCAGGGAGCATGTGTTTAAAAAACAGCTGAATCATGGTAAAAACAGTTGAATTTATGGCATTTTAGCTTGTCCTATTTCCATCTCCCTATCCCCAGCCACACACTAGCCTTGAAAAATAGTAAGTTGCAATCACAGTGAAAACCAGCAGCTAACAGCCACTAGAAGACACTGAACTGGGTTGGAACTCCTTGGAATCACCATTAACACAGAATTGTCATTATTTGACCTATGGAAAAATACCTCATTTTCAAGGCTTCCCTTCATTTGACCTAACTCAGGGCTCACCCACTGTTAACAACCATCTCCTTATGGGCATTTGCCAATTGTCTAACATCTCAGCTGCCTGAGACAGTGGATAATAGTTGGGGTAAACAATAGACTAAGCAAAAAATGTATCAAGGAACATCTGAGGAAAGAATATTCATAAGGAGCTTTGAGAAGCTCCCACCATATTCCTGGTAACCTACAAGACCCATGAACACATGAAACGTTTGCATGCCCAGGGCTGTGCACAGCTCAGGAATAACCTGAAAAGGGCCTACATTTTCACTTCTTACTAACCTTGAGGCTCTGTGCAATAAAGAGGTAAAGACTGAGGCCGAATTGTCAATGGCCTGGCTGAGCACGAAGGGCAAGCCTCAGCAAAGACAGAGCCCTTCGGCAAATATTTGAAGACAGGAAATCTCTGCCAAATCATTAGCTGACTACTAAGCTAACTGAGTAGACACTCAGTAGTCACACACAACAAAGAATATAAATTTTACGTTTAGTTCAGAAAACTGACTAGGAAAACAACAAATCCTGAAAAAGAGCCAGCATATGATTTCCAGAATTGTCACTAATTTTATTTAAAATGTTTAATATTCAGCAACAACAAAAATACAAGGCATGCAAAAATATTAAAAACTTATAGGACTCGAAAAAGTAAGCAGTCAATAGAAATTGTCCCTGAGGCGGGCCAGATGTTAGACTTACTAGACAAAGACTAGACTAGACTGCATTCGTTTTGTAAGGTTGCCATAACAAATAATCACAGACTAACTAGGTGGCTTACAATAACAGGAATTTATCCTCTCACAGTTTTGGAGATCAGAAGTTTAAACACAAGGTGTGCGCAGCAGCATGCATCCCTCTAAAAGCTATAGGACAGATTCAGTTCCTTGCTCTTTCTACCTTCTGGTAGCTTCCAGCATTCCTTGCCTCAAGGCTTCATTACTCTAATCTTTCTGCACAATGCCTTCTCCTTTTCTGTATGTCTCAAGACATCCTCTGCCTCTCTCTGGTAAGAACGTATGTAATTACATTCAGGGCCCACCAAGATAATCCAGGATAACCTCCACCTCTCAATATCCTTAACTTAATCACATCTTTACATATGTGATAATAGTTACGCTTTTCTCATATAAGCCAGGCTCCAATGATAAGGACATGGACATATCTTAGGGGCCAACCTTCAGCCCAATACACAGTTTCAATCAGCTATGTAAAATATGTTCAGATAATTAAAGAAAAGCATGTCCTAAAGAACTAAAGAAAAGTATGAGAAAGGTCAGGCATGGTGGTTCATACCTGTAATCCTAGCATTTTGGGAGGCTGAGGCAGGCAGATCACCTGAGGTCAGGAGTTCCAGAACAGCCTGGCCAATGTGGCAAAACCCCATCTCTACTAAAAATAGAAAAATTAGCTGGGCATGGTGGCACATGCCTGTAGTCCCAGCTACTCTGGAGGCTGAGGTGGGAGGATTGCTTGAACCTGGGAGGTAGGAGTTGTAGTGAGCTGAGACAGTGCCACAGCACTCCTGCCTAGGTGACAAAGCAAGACTCCATCTTAAAAGAAAAAAAAAGGTATGAGAAAGATGCCTCAGTAAAAAGAATATCTGGAGTTGAAAAGTACAATAACAGAAATGTTAAAATCACGAGAAAGGCTCAACAGCAGATTTGCAGTGGCAGAAGAATCAGTAACTTTGAAGGTAGGTCAACTGGGATTATCCAGTCTGAATAGTAGAAAGAAAAAAGGATAAAGAAAAACTGACAGATCCTCAGAGAGTTGTGGAACATAATCAAAAGCACTAACATGTGCACAACAGGAGTCCCAAAAAAAAGAGGAGAAGAGAGAAAGAGGAGAAGAGGAGGACAGGTGATTGAGAAGTGGGGGCAGAAAGAATATTTAAGGTAACAGACAAATGTCTCATCTTTGTTGGAAAAAAAAAAATCCTACACATCAAAGCAGCTCAATTAACTCCAAGGTGGATCCATACTGAGACAAACAATCAAAACCTACACAAACACCTAAACCAAACAATCAAAAGACAAAGAGAGAATCCTGAAAGCAGCAGGAGAAAAGCAATTCATTACATACAACAGACCATCAATAAGATTAACCACTGATTTCTGATTAGAAACCATGGAGGCCAGAAGACAGTGGAATGGCATATTATATCTAAAGTGCTGAAACAGAAAACACAAACAAAAACATATGCCAAGAATTCTACATTGACAAAACTATTCTTCATAAATAAAGGACAAATTAAAATTATAAAATAATTAATTGCAAGCAAACCCGCACTACAAGTGACATTAAAGAGAATCCCTAAGACTGAAATGAAAGGGCACTATATAGTAACTCAAATCCACATAAATAAATAAAGAATACTTGTAGGATAACTGCATAGGTAAATATAAAAGACAACCAAAATGTATTTTGGTTTGTAACTCTTTTGTCCTCCAATCTCATTTTAAAAATAACTGCATAAAGCAATGATTTTAAGACTGCATGAATGGACATTCACATATACAAATATGATTTGTATGATAACCACAGCACAAAGGGAGTGAAATGAAGTTGCAGAAACAAAGTTTTTGTATAACATTGAAATTAAGTTGATATTAACTTGAATTAGATTGTTGAACATTAAAATATTAATTATAATCCCCAGAGCAACCACCATGAAACAAATAAGGGATTAAACTGATACACAAGAAAATATATACTTAACAAAAGTTATATGTTTAGGAAACATCTTTTCTCCCCTGAGATGGAAAGGTCTAGAAACAGCTGTTAGGTAAAGTAGGGAATTTTAGGAAATAAAAATGTACAGCTGATTTTCTCTATACAAAATAAAGGGGCAAGGGAATAAAAAATCTTGAAGGTGCCCTCAATAAATTATCCTATTAAATACCTTAGGAATTCCATAGGCTCCATAGACATCCAGGGAATTTAGCAAAAAGAAAAAAACAAAACAGCAGACACTAAATTCATCAGCTGTGCCAATTCACACCTCCAAAGTCATTACTCTTTTTTTTTTTTTTTTTTTTTTGAGACAGAGTCTTACTCTGTCGCCCAGGCTGGAGTGCAATGGCACGATCTTGGCTCGCTGCAACCTCCGCCTCCCAGGTTCAAACGATTCTCCTGCCTCAGCCTCTTGAGTAGCTGAGATTACAGGTGCCTGGCAATATGCCCAGCGAAGTTTTGTGTGTTTAGTAGAGACAGGGTTTCACCATGTTGGTCAGGCTGGTCTCAAACTCTGGACCTCAGGTGATCTGCCTGCCTCGGCCTCCCAAAGTGCTGGGATTACAGGCATGAGCCACCGCACCCGGCCTAGTTATTACCCTTTCTGTTATATCACTTTCTCCCCTCTCTACTCAGCCCACAGGAAACAGAAGAACAAATAGAAGATAAGTAATTAATATTTCATCCTTAAACATTAACAATGACAAAAAGACACTATCAGGGCCCATGTAAAGTGAAAAAAAGAAGTTGATGGGAATTTATTCACACTATATTTGAGAAAATAGCTGATAACTAATATCTCATGTTAAAATTATATAAAATTTTAAAAATTATATGGCACTGATATAAAAATGGTGCTTAAAAAAAAGCAAGTTAGAAAAGAACATGGTAGGTAAAGAAAGACGAAGAATCCATTCTGGAAGAAGATGTACCATAAGAAATTTTCCTATACTTTCTTGAACAAAGTAAAGAGAAGTAAAACCTTTAAAACAAGATCAGAGATAGAATAAGAAAGCTAAACAAAATGATAAGGGAGAAAAGAAGGACTAAGCAATAAATTGAGAGTAAAAAGTACATAGTTAATAGATACTATCAATGAAGAACAGGATGGAGTTACAGCTCCAGTTAAGATGAAATAAACACAAGCCAATTTTCTCTCCCTGTGAATGCTATCCATGGTGAAGCTATTTGACTGAAAAGTAAATAGAACCAGGTGGTTCCTCAAAGAAAACTAGAATGTAAGGTACACAAAACTGACTATGAGTTTGCAATTGTGTTTTCCTCTAATACCATCTGGTCTGAACCCAATACAGCCTAAAACCTAAAAGTAAATGCTGTGGTGCGGACAAATAGAGATCCAGGAGTAAACCTCTACTTCTGACTCAAGGAGCAGAAAAGAGAAATCCTAAAAGCTCAGAAAGTAAGAAAAATTCCCCTAGGTATCCTTTCTCTTCTTATTTGGGGGGATTGGGTGGGTGGAGTTGTTCATACCCTAGTCATGAGACAATCTACGAAGGAGCAGAGGAGAGGGTTGGAGTGAAGGCAAACAGCAACATGAAAGTAGAAGCCAAAACTATACAGAAGGGGACCCTTTCTCTCTATTTGGTTTGCTTGGCTTCCCACCACTTGGCCCCAGAGGCAGTGCAACTAGAGAAGTGAGAAGTTTATGGCCTGAAGACCATAAAGAGGAGCCCAGGAACCAGAAAGAACTGGGGAGGTAAGTAAGAGGAAAGAAGTCTGCAAAGTGCCTCCATAAAATTGTTTATGAACTCCTGGGCTCACCGTCTACCTACACCTGTGAGGATCTGACATTTTTAGTATATCAAAGATTTTGAAAACTGACCTAACAGGGACCTCAGCCCAGGATAGATTTGAGTAGCATGGCCAAGACTTTGAAATTGAAGTGACATTAGAACAAAAGCCAACAGAAGGCAGTGTGAACTTAAAGGCTGACCCTAACCGGCTGAAGTGTCTGCTAAAGTGAAAACATCAACATTCTCCGTTTGATATAAATAAGATACAAAGTCTCATAACATTATATTCAAGACATCAAGGATATAATCCAAAATTACTCAGTACCTGAAGAGCTATGAAAACATTAGGAAGATGGTCAACATACACCAAGTATGAAATAAAACAAGTCAGAATTATCTGACAGTCTATAAAGCAGCTATTATAAAAATACTTAAATAATAATAAACACTCTCGAAACAATATTGAAATAGAAAGAAGAAAAATATTTTTTTTAAAACATATAAAAAAGAATAAAATAGAAATTTTAGGGCTGAAAAATGTAATAACCAAAATAATTCACTGATGGACTCCATAGCAGAATGTAGATGACAGAGGAAGGAGTCAGTGAATTTGAATATAGATCAATAGAAATTATCCATCTGAACAAAAGAGAGAAAAACATTGAAGAAAAAATTAACAGGAACATGTTGGACAGTAACAAAAGGTCTAACATTTGTATTGTCAAGAGTTTCAGAATTAAAAGGAAAAGGATCACTGATGAATAAACTTTTCAAAGAAAGGCTGAAGGCCGGGCATGGTAGCTCACATCTGTAATTCCAGCACTTTGGGAGGCCAAGGCAGGTGGATCACCTGAGGTGAGGAGATTGAGACCAGCCTGACCAGCATGGTGAAACCCCATCTCTATTAAAAATACAAAAATTAGCTGAGTGTGGTGGCTCATGCCTGTAATCCCAGCTACTCGGGAGGCTGAGGCACAAGAATCACTTGAACCCAGGAGGTGGAGGTTGCAGTGAGCCGAGATCACGCCACTACTGCACTCCAGCCTGGGCAACAGAGTGAGACTAGATCTCAAAAAAAAAAAAAAAAAAGAAAAGAAAAAGAAAGAATGGCTGAAAATTTCCTTCCCAAGTTAACATGCTGGGGGGAAAAAAAACTATAAACTGGAGTTCTATATGCAGTGAAAATACCCTTCAGAAATGCAAATAAAATAATGACATTTTCAGATGAATGAAAACTAAGGAATTTGTAGCAGCAGACCTGTTCTAAAAGAATGGAAGTTTTCATACAGAAGGAAAATGATAACAGAAGGAAACTTCAACAGGGTAGTATGCAACTGTTAAAACAAACAAACAAAAATAAACAAAATAAAAAAAACAGTGATTATATCTTTATGTGTTGACAGAAGACATTCAAGATATATTAGATAGGCCAGGCACAGTAGCTCATATCTGTAATCCCAGCACTTTGGGAGGCCCAGGAAGGTGGATCACCTGAGGTCAGGAGTTTCAGACCAGCCTGGCCAACATGGTGAAACCCTGTCTCTACTGCATATAGAAAAATTAACCGGGCGTGGTGGCACGCAACTGTAGTCCCAGCTACTCAGGAGGCTGAGGCAGGAGAATCGCTTAAAACCGGAAGGCAGAGGTTGCAGTGAGTGGAGATCATATGCCACTGCACTCCAGCCTGGGTGACAGAGCAAGAGTCTATCTCAAAAAAAAAAGATACATTAGATGAAAGTTGCAAATAGCGAAACTATATTAATTTTGTGATCACAATGGTTTAAATAATAAGTAGATAACTATTTAATTACAGAAAGATAAATAAATTAATGCTATATACATATATACATAAAATTTGCAAAAAGACATGTAAGACTGTATTAATAGTGATTAGTGAAAGGAATTGAAAAAAGGCCAAATTTTACCTTCCCTTCATAGCTTTTTCTGTCATTTAAACTTTTACATCCAGAATATACCAATCCTATAACTTTTTAAAAGAATGAATCAATGTTCTAATTTAGCATTATGAAATTTTCATACCTATACATATAAGGTCCCCTGTTGCTATTACATACTGAATTTCTGTTATAACACACATTAGAAAAGCATATGCTACATCCTCCATCTGAAACAAGTATCTATGGTACACTTTCTCATGAATACCCACGGTATTTTTCTTCTCAGCTATATTCTAACCATTCCTCCATTCATTCACAAACACAGAGCATCCATTCTGGCATGAAACAAGACTCTGAATTCAAACTCCCTGCCCTATGAAATGTACATTCCCTGAGAGTACTATGGGGCACATTATTAGGAGGGTATGTTACTGTAAACATAATTTAGGGGGGCGGAGCAAGATGGCCGAATAGGAAGAGCTCCAGTCTCCAAATCCCAGCGCGAGCGACACAGAAGACCCGTGATTTCTGGATTTTCAACTGAGGTACTGGGGTCATCTCACTAGGGAGTGCCAGACAATCGGTGCTGGTCAGCTGCTGCAGCCAGACCAGGCAGAGCTGAAGCAGGGCGAGGCATCACCTTACCTGGGAAGCGCAAGGGGGAAGGGAATCCCTTTTCCTAACCAGGGGAACTGAGACAAACAACACCTGGAAAATCGGGTAACTCCCACCCCAATACTGTGCTTTAAGCAAACGGGCACACCAGGAGATTATATCCCACACCTGGCCGGGAGGGTCCCACGCCCACGGAGCCTCCCTCATTGCTAGCACAGCAGTCTGCGATCTCGCAGCAAGGCAGCAGCCAGGCTGGGGGAGGGGCGCCCGCCATTGCTGAGGCTTAAGTAGGTAAACAAAGCTGCTGGGAAGCTCGAACTGGGTGGAGCTCACAGCAGCTCAAGGAAACCTGCCTGTCTCTGTAGACACCACCTCTGGGGACAAGGCGCAGTAAACAACAAAAGCAGCAGAAACCTCTTCAGACGCAAACGACTCTGTCTGACAGCTTTGAAGAGTGCAGTGGATCTCCCAACACGGAGGTTGAGATGTGAGAAAGGACAGACTGCCTGCTCAAGTGGGTCCCTGACCCCTGAGTAGCATAACTGGGAGACATCCCCCACTAGGGGCAGTCTGACAACCCACACCTCACAGGGTGGAGTATACCCCTGAGAGGAAGCTTCCAAAGCAAGAATCAGACAGGTACACTCGCTGTTCAGCAATATTCTATCTTCTGCAGCCTCTGCTGCTGACACCCAGGCAAACAGGGTCTGGAGTGGACCTCACGCAATCTCTAACAGACCTACAGCTGAGGGTCCTTACTGTTAGAAGGAAAACTATCAAACAGGAAGGACACCTACACCAAAACCCCATCAGTACATCACCATCATCATCAAAGACCAGAGGCAGATAAAACCACAAAGATGGGGAAAAAGCAGGGCAGAAAAGCTGGAAATTCAAAAAATAAGAGCGCATCTCCCCCGGCAAAGGAGCGCAGCTCATCGCCAGCAACGGATCAAAGCTGGACGGAGAATGACTTTGACGAGATGAGAGAAGAAGGCTTCAGTCCATCAAACTTCTCAGAGCTCAAGGAGGAATTACGTACCCAGCGCAAAGAAACTAAAAATCTTGAAAAAAAAGTGGAAGAATTGATGGCTAGAGTAATTAATGCAGAGAAGGTCATAAATGAAATGAAAGAGATGAAAACCATGACACGAGAAATACGTGACAAATGCACAAGCTTCAGTAACCGACTCGATCAACTGGAAGAAAGAGTATCAGCGATTGAGGATCAAATGAACGAAATGAAGCGAGAAGAGAAACCAAAAGAAAAAAGAAGAAAAAGAAATGAACAAAGCCTGCAAGAAGTATGGGATTATGTAAAAAGACCAAATCTACGTCTGATTGGGGTGCCTGAAAGTGAGGGGGAAAATGGAACCAACTTGGAAAACACTCTTCAGGATATCATCCAGGAGAACCTCCCCAACCTAGTAGGGCAGGCCAACACTCAAATCCAGGAAATACAGAGAACGCCACAAAGATACTCCTCGAGAAGAGCAACTCCAAGACGCATAATTGCCAGATTCACCAAAGTTGAAATGAAGAAAAAAATCTTAAGGCAGCCAGAGAGAAAGGTCGGGTTACCCACAAAGGGAAGCCCATCACACTAACAGCAGATCTCTCGGCAGAAACTCTACAAGCCAGAAGAGAGTGGGGGCCAATATTCAACATTCTTAAAGAAAAGAATTTTCAACCCAGAATTTCATATCCAGCCAAACTAAGTTTCATCAGTGAAGGAGAAATAAAATCCTTTACAGATAAGCAAATGCTTAGAGATTTTGTCACCACTAGGCCTGCCTTACAAGAGACCCTGAAGGAAGCACTCAACATGGAAAGGAACAACCGGTACCAGCCATTGCAAAAACATGCCAAATGTAAAGACCATTTAGGCTAGGAAGAAACTGCATCAACTAACGAGCAAAATAACCAGATAATATCATAATGGCAGGATCAAGTTCACACATAACAATCTTAACCTTAAATGTAAATGGACTAAATGCTCCAATTAAAAGACACAGACTGGCAAACTGGATAAAGAGTCAAGACCCATCAGTCTGCTGTATTCAGGAGACCCATCTCACACACAGAGACATACATAGGCTCAAAATAAAGGGATGGAGGAAGATTTACCAAGCAAATGGAGAACAAAAGAAAGCAGGGGTTGCAAGACTAGTCTCTGATAAAACAGACTTTAAACCATCAAAGATCAAAAGAGACAAAGAAGGCCATTACATAATGGTAAAAGGATCAATTCAACAGGAAGAGCTAACTATCCTAAATATATATGCACCCAATACAGGAGCACCCAGATTCATAAAGCAAGTCCTTAGAGACTTACAAAGAGACTTAGACTCCCATACAATAATAATGGGAGACTTCAACACTCCACTGTCAACATTAGACAGATCAACAAGACAGAAAGTTAACAAGGATATCCAGGAATTGAACTCATCTCTGCAGCAAGCAGACCTAATAGACATCTATAGAACTCTCCACCCCAAATCAACAGAATATACATTCTTCTCAGGACCACATAGCACTTATTCCAAAATTGACCACTTAATTGGAAGTAAAGCACTCCTCAAAAAATGTACAAGAACAGAAATTATAACAAACTGTCTCTCAGACCACAGTGCAATCAAACTAGAACTCAGTACTAAGAAACTCAATCAAAACCGCTCAACTACATGGTAACTGAACAACCTGCTCCTGAATGACTACTGGATACATAACGAAAGGAAGGCAGAAATAAAGATGTTCTTTGAAACCAATGAGAACAAAGATACAACATACCAGAATCTCTGGGACACATTTAAAGCAGTGTGTAGAGGGAAATTTATAGCACTAAATGCCCACAAGAGAAAGCAGGAAAGATCTAAAATTGACACTCTAACATCACAATTAAAAGAACTAGAGAAGCAAGAGCAAACACATTCAAAAGCTAGCAGAAGGAAAGAAATAACTAAGATCAGAGCAGAACTGAAGGAGATAGAGACACAAAAAACCCTCCAAAAAATCAATGAATCCAGGAGTTGGTTTTTTGAAAAGATCAACAAAATTGACAGACCGCTAGCAATACTAATAAAGAAGAAAAGAGAGAAGAATCAAATAGATGCAATAAAAAATGATAAAGGGGATATCACCACCGACCCCACAGAAATACAAACTACCATCAGAGAATACTATAAACACCTCTACGCAAATAAACTAGAAAATCTAGAAGAAATGGATAATTTCCTGGACACTTACACTCTTCCAAGACTAAACCAGGAAGAAGTTGAATCCCTGAATAGACCAATAGCAGGCTCTGAAATTGAGGCAATAATTAATAGCCTACCAACGAAAAAAGTCCAGGGCCAGATGGATTCACAGCTGAATTCTACCAGAGGTACAAGGAGGAGCTGGTACCATTCCTTCTGAAACTATTCCAATCAATAGAAAAAGAGGGAATCCTCCCTAACTCATTTTATGAGGCCAACATCATCCTGATACCAAAGCCTGGCAGAGACACAACAAAAAAAGAGAATTTTAGACCAATATCCCTGATGAACATCGATGCAAAAATCCTCAATAAAATACTGGCAAACCGGATTCAGCAGCACATCAAAAAGCTTATCCACCATGATCAAGTGGGCTTCATCCCTGGGATGCAAGGCTGGTTCAACATTCGCAAATCAATAAACATAATCCAGCATATAAACAGAACCAAAGACAAGAACCACATGATTATCTCAATAGATGCAGAAAAGGCTTTTGACAAAATTCAACAGCCCTTCATGCTAAAAACGCTCAATAAATTCGGTATTGATGGAACGTACCTCAAAATCATAAGAGCTATTTATGACAAACCCACAGCCAATATCATACTGAATGGGCAAAAACTGGAAAAATTCCCTTTGAAAACTGGCACAAGACAGGGATGCCCTCTCTCACCACTCCTATTCAACATAGTGTTGGAAGTTCTGGCTAGGGCAATCAGGCAAGAGAAAGAAATCAAGGGTATTCAGTTAGGAAACGAAGAAGTCAAATTGTCCCTGTTTGCAGATGACATGATTGTATATTTAGAAAATCCCATTGTCTCAGCCCAAAATCTGCTTAAGCTGATAAGCAACTTCAGCAAAGTCTCAGGATACAAAATTAATGTGCAAAAATCACAAGCATTCGTATACACCAGTAACAGACAAACAGAGAGCCAAATCATGAATGAACTTCCATTCACAATTGCTTCAAAGAGAATAAAATACCTAGGAATCCAACTTACAAGAGATGTAAAGGACCTCTTCAAGGAGAACTACAAACCACTGCTCAGTGAAATAAAAGAGGACACAAACAAATGGAAGAACATACCATGCTCATAGATACGAAGAATCAATATCGTGAAAATGGCCATACTGCCCAAGGTTTTTTATAGATTCAATGCCATCCCCATCAAGCTACCAATGAGTTTCTTCACAGAATTGGAAAAAACTGCTTTAAAGTTCATATGGAACCAAAAAAGAGCCCGCATTGCCAAGACAATCCTAAGTCAAAAGAACAAAGCTGGAGGCATCATGCTACCTGACTTCAAACTATACTACAAGGCTACAGTAACCAAAACAGCATGGTGCTGGTAGCAAAACAGAGATATAGACCAATGGAACAGAACGGAGTCCTCAGAAATAATACCACACATCTGCAGCCATCTGATCTTTGACAAACCTGAGAGAAACAAGAAATGGGGAAAGGATTCCCTATTTAATAAATGGTGCTGGGAAAATTGGCTAGCCATAAGTAGAAAGCTGAAACTGGATCCTTTCCTTACTCCTTATATGAAAATTAATTCAAGATGGATTAGAGACTTAAATGTTAGACCTAATACCATAAAAATCCTAGAGGAAAACCTAGGTAGTACCATTCAGGACATAGGCATGGGCAAAGACTTCATGTCTAAAACACCAAAAGCAACGGCAGCAAAAGCCAAAATTGACAAATGGGATCTCATTAAACTAAAGAGCTTCTGCACAGCAAAAGAAACTACCATCAGAGTGAACAGGCAACCTACAGAATGGGAGAAAATTTTTGCAATCTACTCATCTGACAAAGGGCTAATATCCAGAACCTACAAAGAACTCAAACAAATTTACAAGAAAAAAACAAACAACCCCATCAAAAAGTGGGCAAAGGATATGAACAGACATTTCTCAAAAGAAGACATTCATACAGCCAACAGACACATGAAAAAATGCTCATCATCACTGGCCATCAGAGAAATGCAAATCAAAACCACAATGAGATACCATCTCACACCAGTTAGAATGGTGATCATTAAAAAGTCAGGAAACAACAGGTGCTGGAGAGGATGTGGAGAAATAGGAACACTTTTACACTGTTGGTGGGACTGTAAACTAATTCAACCATTATGGAAAACAGTATGGCGATTCCTCAAGGATCTAGAACTAGATGTACCATATGACCCAGCCATCCCATTACTGGGTATATACCCAAGGGATTATAAATCATGCTGCTATAAAGCCACATGCACATGTATGTTTATTGTGGCACTATTCACAATAGCAAAGACTTGGAATCAACCCAAATGTCCATCAGTGACAGACTGGATTAAGAAAATGTGGCACATTTACACCATGGAATGCTATGCAGCCATAAAAAAGGATGAGTTTGTGTCCTTTGTAGGGACATGGATGCAGCTGGAAACCATCATTCTTAGCAAACTATCACAAGAACAGAAAACCAAACACCGCATGTTCTCACTCATAGGTGGGAACTGAACAATGAGATCACTTGGACTCGGGAAGGGGAATATCACACACCAGGGCCTATCACAGGGAGGGGGAGGGGGGAGGGATGGCATTGGGAGTTATATCTGATGTAAATGATGAGTTGATGGGTGCTGATGAGTTGATGGGTGCAGCACAGCAACATGGCACAAGTATACATATGTAACAAACCTGCACATTATGCACATGTACCCTAGAACTTAAAGTATAATAATAATAAAAAAAGAAGAAAAAACATAATTTATATATCTATTTATATGTCCATAATTTATCTATTTAAGACAAAATAATTATATATTGATAAATATTGTGGTAAAAATTAATACAGGACTAAAGAACAGAATACAGGTAGAAGGAACTTCTTTTTAGATAGGGTTGTCTGGGACAATCTCTCAAAGGAGGGATAGTTGTGCTAATAGGTAAAGAGTCTAAAAGGTAAGAAAGAATCAGCTCCACTGACAGTTGGGGAAGAACATTCCATGAAGGAAATAAAGCATGTGCCAAGGCCATGAGATGGGGAGTAGGAGAGAAACCCATAATTTCAAATCTTGATATGATAATTTTTTATAACCTTATTTCTCCTCCAAATCATCCAAAGACTCAAAGGTCCACTGGACTTAGACAAGTCCTCCCACTCAAAGTTTCCAAACAAAGGGACTTGCCTTAATTAGATGTCTCACAAAAGAATCTTCTACATACACAAAGAAACTTGATTGTATCTTTCTAAACTTGCCTGACCCTTAAAATTTTGTTATTGATAAAACATCATTCTTCCACTGACCCTCAAAAGTGTAGTACTAGTATTAGCCAGTATTCACAGCAATACTCAGTACGTTTCCTCACTTAACCGCAACTGCACGATGATTCCTTCTCCCAGCTCAGAACATGTAGCTTTGTGACACTGTCTGTACTAATGGTTTCCCACAGAATTGGACATATATCATTTATGGTCAAAGTTTCAGGACCTCCTTTCTGAAGACTAGCCCACACATGACAACCTTTATTCCTATTCACTTGTACGTTGGCAAATTCAACTAATACGGAGTTCATGAAAGAAGTAGTGGAGTTGGGGAACAAAGAGGGCCAGATAGCATCCATAATCTGATCTCTAACAACTTTCCACCAGAGTCCCCTTCATGAAAACCTCGGCTCAGGCCAGATAAAAATGCTCTCTGACTTAAATGTTAGACCTAAAACCATAAAAACCCTAAAAGAAAACCTAGGCAATACTATTCAGGACATAGGCATGAGCAAGGACTTCATGTCTAAAACACCTAAGGCAACGGCAACAAAAGCCAAAATTGACAAATGGGATCTAATTAAACTAAAGAGCTTCTGCACAGCAAAAGAAACTACCATCAGAGTGAAGAGGCAACCTACAGAATGAGAGGAAATTTTTACAATCTACTCATCTGACAAAGAGCTAATATCCAGAACCTACAAAGAACTCAAACAAATTTACAAGAAAAAAACAAACAACCCCATCAAAAAGTGGGCAAAGGATATGAACAGACACTTCTCAAAAGAAAACATTTATGCAGCCAACAGATACATGAAAAAATGCTCATCATCACTCACCATCAGAGAAATGAAAATCAAAACCACAATGAGATACCATCTCACACCAGTTAGAATGGCGATCATTACAAAGTCAGGAAACAGCAGATGCTGGAGAGGATGTGCAGAAATAGGAACACTTTTATATTGTTGGTGGAACTGTAAACTAGTTCAACCATTGTGGAAGACAGTGTGACGATTCCTCAAGGATCAGAACTAAAAATACCATTTGACCCAGCCATCCCATTACTGGGTATATACCCAAAGGATTATAAATCATGCTGCTATAAAGACACATGCACACATATGTTTATTGTGGCACTATTCACAATAGCAAAGACTTGGAACCAACCCAAATGTCCATCAATGACAGACTGGATTAAGAAAATGTGGCACATATACACCATGGAATGCTATGCAGCCATAAAAAAGGATGAGTTCATGTCCTTGGTAGGGACATGGATGCAGCTGGAAACCATCATTCTCAGCAAAATATCGCAAGAAAAGAAAACCAAACATTGCATGTTCTCACTCACCAGTGGGAACTGAAAATGAGAACACTTGGACACAGGAAGGGGAACATCACACACCGGGGCTTGTAGTGGGGTGGGGGGAGGGGGGAGGGATAGCATTAGGAGATATACCTAATGCAAATGATGAGTTAATGGATGCAGCACACCAACATGGCACATGTATACATATGTAACAAACCTGCACGTTGTCCACGTGTACCGTAGAACATAAAGTATAATAAAAAAAAATTATGTGAAAAAAAAATTGCTCTCTGCACTAACACCCACATATGTCTCACCACGTTCTTGTTTGAGTGATTCAGTCAGCCCAGGATTACATGTTCATACAACATCAGAACACAAGAAGATGATATAAATGAGTCAGCTGAGAACAGCAGAGTGGTGAACACTGAGAAAAAAAGGAAAATCTTTTTAGACCTAAGGCACTCAAATTCATACCCTTTGGAAACGCAGAGCTAGTTATACCTAACTCATAGGCAGGATGAATTCAGTCCATGAACCGTTCAGTTTGAGACAGCCCTAGTTCCATATATGTCTAGATTTTACCTTTCCTCTGTCTTGCAAGAAAGATTCCTCCCAGAAAATTTGTGCTGATACCCTTAATTTGGATTAATATCTTGCCTGTGTCTCCACTTGATGGAAAGGGAAAACATGGAAGTGGAGCTTGAACGCTCAGGTTAAATCCACTTATTTACTTATGACTTAAGGGAATTAATATTTCTGAACCTCAGCTTCCTCATCTGTAAAATGAGGATGATGCCACTATCTCATAGGGTCATTTTGAAAATCAAAACAGAAAGTATGTGCAAAAACCAACATACAAATATTAATTCAAACTGCAATTGTGGATTTTTTAAATCTTCATTCCAGAAATAGCTATTGCTCAAGGTTATATTAATATTCCTCCTTCCTCAACCCTATATATGCATGTGCCCAGCAAAGTTGCTGAAACATGTTAATATTTTGCCTTATGGGTTCATATAGTTAGTATTGTGCAACTTTAAGGTGCCATGTAACTCAGTAGATTCACTGAAAACTTCAAGTCTTGTTTCACAGCCAAACAAAACAACAACAACAACAAAAATTAACCAGAGTATTTTTCCACTTAACCAGATATGATAGGGGTTCTAGTAACTGACGCCAAAGTAAACTGGGGACAAAAGAAAATTAATATAGGCATTATGTAACTCTTTATGATAATAAATTCAACTTGCATTTTTTTATTATAAAGCATTTGAAACATTCTTACAGATTTCTATCACTCCTGTTATTGATTCATTTATATTAAAACAGTTATCTTGTCAAAACTCCTGAAAGTACGGTGCAAAATAAATTTGGCACAAACATAATGAGTCAATCATACATAAGTCACCTGTTCATCTTGTTGTTTCTTACCAAAATAAACTTGCATGTGACTTCCAGTAATATCAAGGACAATCAAAAATATGCACTTGGGAACAGAATGAAGTCCACAGACACTTAGCATTGTCCTAATATGAATTTGAGGACTTCTTTGAACTGTATTTCTTCTTCAGGAGTATATAGTCTCAGATTGAACATACTCACATGTCAAAATGAGTACCCTCAAATTATGAGGGCACTATTACTTTGGAATTCACTTTTCTAAATCTTATAATGCTGTTCAAAAATAAAATTTATAAAGTTTTAGGATACTTTTCACTGATCTAAATTCTATACATTAATTATAGATTCTAAATATTCTAGAATCTATAGATTCTAAATTCTATATATTATTATAACTAAGTGGAAAACCCAGAGAATTAAATAGGCATTATTTCTAGAACCACTTAACTTCTTCATAGTAAAAGAAGAGAAATTTAACTTTCTAACTTGAACTTTAAATCACATATTCTAGGAATTTTAGTATGATAGTGTTACTTCCTGTGACTTCACTAGCAACAATATTCACCTATGAATTCCCAAAAATTGTTTAGTAATAATTACTACTATGATACACAAGCCATATTATATAATTTTTACATATAGCACAAATCTTAATACTTAGAGTTGGCTCTTGAAACCTAATAATCTTCTGTCTGTATATATTTGTCTTACAATTTCTTTTTTATGACAAATCAATATGGATTTGAATTGTAAATTATTAGAGGACAAAATGTGTGGTTATTTGCATTGAATTTTTTCCATTATTTGAGCAAGAATGCACCTACTCCTCAGTCATATTTGTTTTAGATAAAATTTACCTTTGCTTGTTAGAAAGCATTATCTTAGAATAGTCCATTCTCTTAGAGAACATTCTCTGTGATCTTTACGTTCCTCTTTTCAAAGTTTCTATCAATGTATGATTTATTTGCCTGCAAAATTTTAGACATTTTTCCACTGACATAAAAGATTAATCCTATTAATAACTAACACAACGTTGGGATGGTGTTTTTCAGTTGAGAAATTAATTTATAGCCTACAGGAGTATATATTTCCCAGTAAAATCAGAGGCAAAACTACAGAAGATATTTCTCTGTCAACTATATGTAAATAACAAACAGCTCAAAAGAAAAAAGTGCTTAGGGGTATCCACAGCACAATTTTTAAAAATCAAATTAAGGTATTTGGTGTGAAAATAGAAAAATAAAAGAGAGCAAACCATTCAGTACATTTTTACAACTAGTTTCATTCATCGATTGCAAAGTGCTTTGCTAACAGTAGTTAATTAAAGCTGTAGGGTCTAAGAGCTGCAGTACATTTTGTAATGGCCTCAATCAGTCTTCAGAATTCTAGATGACTAATAAAGACACAGACACCTGACATATGAAGTCACAGAGGTCATCTCCATATGAAATTTTCAGCTTTTCAACTCTTATTCCATTACTGGACTTGGAAGAAAAGAGGAAGAGCGTCAAAAAATATATAATACAAAAACAAACCTTAAAAAAAATAAACCTTGGCCGGGAGCGGTGGCTCACGCCTGTAATCCCAGCACTTTCGGAGGCCGAGGCGGGCAGATCACGAGGTCAGAAGATGGAGACCATCCTGGCTAACACGGTGAAACCCCGTCTCTAGGGAAAATACAAAAAACTAGCCAGGCGAGGTGGCGGGCGCCTGTAGCCCCAGCTACTTGGGAGGCTGAAGCAGGAGAATGGCATGAACCTGGGAGGTGGAGCTTGCAGTGAGCCGAGATGGCGCCACTGCACTCCAGTCTGGGGGACAGAGCGAGACTCCATCTCAAAAAAATAATAATAAAATAAAAAATAAATAAACTTCAAACAAGTCTCAAACAATGACAAAACATGTCAAAAACACACAGACAACCCTGGCTCTCATTTGGAGTATGTGTTTCGTAATCCTGATTTTTTAAAAAACACACTGTCCTCCCCAGCCTAGACTATTTTTACACGTGTGTGTGTACTCGAGATGTATATACATACATCCAAAGCAATAATTATACCTTTTGTTTACTTAAAAGGATTAGGAAGAATTTCCTGTGAACATAATTTTTAAATTAGACAGGAGAAAATCAGAAGATTCTCTCCTTCCTATATCAGGAAATGAAGTGAAAGTTTCTCTGTAATCTTTTTGAAGATCAGAACAATATTGATGTTAACTGTAATTGAACAGTGACAATTAAGACAATAACGAAATAATACCAAAAGTCTTTAATGACTGAAAATATCTTCTAAAAATGCTAAATTTAATGAATCTCTGGTGCAAAGCTAAGATTTCTTTGTAATATTTTTACACAATATATATTTTTGAAAGCTCCCAAATCTGTTCAGTTAGTAGCAGTATAAAAACCACAATGTAATGAATTTGTTTTCTCTGTTATTTAAAAATATTTTTAGGAACTTGACGTGTACAAAAAAGAATGTGTTGCCTTAACCGGACTTCACAGCTGCATTTCCTGATGGTTAGTAACCAATTTTCTATTGCACAGTCAATCTTTCCAACTCTTCCCTCACCTGACACCACCAATTACCATGTGTTCACCAGCTATAGGAGTAATAAAAATGAGAAATCAAACAAACAAAACACAAACACAAAGCTTTTATTATTATTATTATTATTGTTTCTGGCTCATCCTGTACTCTATGTAACTTTTGTAGTCACGGAAAGCAACCAATCTGAGCATTTATACGGCCAAAAAAAACTCTTTTCAATAACTAAGAAAAAAGAGAGAAAGTGAAAGAAAATTGGTTTAGAAACAGATGAGAACTGGTCAAAATGGACTCTTCCTTTCTGGCATTTTTTTCTGAATGTTCATATGAGTAAAAACATTTAGCATGAAAGAAACACTTATGGTCTTTGGAATTGGGACTATCTAGCTCTGGGCCATTAGTTACATGAGTCTAGCCAGGTCATGTAATATCCCTGAGCATTAGTTCCTCCAGCTATATATCCTGCACAACAGTACTGAGAGTTAACTAAGATGAAGGGCTTGAGACACCATAGGTACTCAATAAATGAACACTAAACCTATTGTTATTAGTTTAAAGCACATAGCACTCATATTTTTCCACAAATGCAAATAGCAGTTAAAGTGCTTTATAAAAATACTTTTCTCTTACTAAGAAGTAATACATAAAAAATATAGAAATATTTAGAAAACCCTGTAAAGCAAAAAAAAAAAAAGAGGAAATCCTTCCAAATCTTAAAACCAAGAGATACCAGATTTAACATTTAAATGTCTCTCTGCCTCCATCTCTCTCTCTCTGTTCCCCATTCTCTCTCTTCCCCACTCTCTCTCTCTCCTTTGCCCTCCAAACCCATCCTAAACATTGTGAAAAGAACCTCTGCAAGTGAGGATCTCTAGGTATGTTTTTCCTTCTATAGCCTCAGTTACACACAAAGCAACCAACTTCATATGAGGGGATCAGCAATTACACCTTTTGGGGGAAATCACTCCTGATCCTCCAGGTTCGGCAGTTAAGAAAATACAAGTGTAGAGAGGAGCAGCTACAGCGCAGGGCCCCACAGATCTCCCGTGAAGACTCATTCTCCCTCAAAACTGATCCTTCCCTGGCTTTAGCAAAACTTATTTTTATTTTCTTCCTTCTTTTTTGCCTCCCTTTTCTAGGAGTTCTTTACTAATTAAACTGAGAGAAAAGGAACACAGATATGATGAGACAACTTTAGTAGAAAGTTATGCTTCGGTCATGGATTGACAGTGAGAACTGACCCTGGCAGTAGATCAAAATGCACATTCCCACTAGTGGGTAAACTTGGATATTTACATACTGCCCTAAACCAAGGATCCAACATACCCAGAGTGTCTCATTTTTCTCTAATACAAAGTAACTGCAATACCATCTATGGCATGAACCATGAGACCTCGAACTGGAAGTCTTCTCTCCAGCATCATACTCCCATTCCCCACCAGCACTACAGCCTGACCATAAACCTCACTAATCTTGCCAGAGCCCTGAAATGCTGCTAGATGCTACCAGTTTCTTTTCTCCTTTCCATGACCTATCAAAATACTCACTCACACATTCAGTAGGGGCCTAGGATCTATTGCAACTGAATAAACTTTGCTTGGACTCCTAATCCACAGGCCCACTTTATTCTCTGTGGCTTCCATCCAATAATTCTACTGCCATTTCCTGCCCATGTCAACTGGAATCTCTGATATTAATCCTAATCCCAATTGGATTTAACCTTTATATGCCTCTTAAGTGGTATAATTGGGACTGATGCCTGCACCCTCCCCCTTCTTAGGAACCAGAGCTGGGGCAGAATCACTGTTGTACTCAACTTCCTTCCTTCTTGCAACAGCCCATTATAATATTCCATAAGGGGCCAGACATAAATGTATATGTTTTAAGCTGTTATACATCAAGCTCCTGCAGTCATGGGTGTGGGAAGTCAGAAGTAGAATAGAATATTTGATGTGTGAAAAGGAAAAAATGATAGAAAAACAATGGTAGACATAACTAGGAGTCCGTTTCTTCAAGAAAAACTCAATTTAGAAGCCATCTTCTTCCCAGAAAAGCCAGAAAAATCTATAATAATAGTCTACTTCATTGCCAACTTCCACTCCACTTCCAAAGCAGAGGGAAGACAGTTACAAGAATTTTGCCAAATTTGTTGAAGTATTCGTTCCCAAATGCCTCTCTGCCATCTATTTAGTACTAATCTCACTACATGTGAACCACCTGGAAAACTAATTAAAAATACACTCGATCCCCACTCAAAAGTTATAATTTTTTGAGGGGGGAGGAAGATAAGAGTCTCACTCTGTTACCCAGGCTGGAGTGCAATGGTGTGATCTCAGCTCACTGCAACCTCCGTCTCCTGTGTTCAAGCGATTCTTCTGCGTCAGCCTCCCGAGTAGCTGGGATTACAGGCACCCGCCACCATGCCCAGCTATTTTTTTTATTTTTAGTAGAGATGCGGTTTTGCCATGTTGGCCAGGCTGCTCTCGAACTCCTGACCTCAGGTGATTCACCCTGCTCGGCCTCCCAAAGTGCTGGAATTACAGGTGTCATCCACCACCCCTGGCCAAAAGTTGTAATTGAATAAGCCTAAAGCCTAGGAATTTGCATGTTGAAAGGGCCTCCAGATGATTCTGAAAATCAGCCAAATTTGAAAATCAGTACATCCTAGGAACATGGACTTCATTTCATGAGGTTTCACTCCTAGTTCAGAGTAGTGGTGACTTAGAGTCAAAACTAGTTTCAAACCTAGGTATACGTTCAATGAAGATGCTTTGTACTTGAAATCTGAGCTTGAGGCAACTGCAGACAAAAGATTCCAAGTCTATGCAGTGATCATATCAGCCTCTGTGTAAGAGAAGAACTTTCAGATATTAATAATGAACAATAGTCGGGGTGCAGTGGCTCATGCCTATAATCCTAGCACTTTGGGAGGGCAAGGCGGAGGAATCACAAGGTCAAAAGTTCGAGACCAGTCTGGCCAACATAGTGAAACCATGTATCTACAAAAAATACAAAAAATTAGCCGGGTGTGGTTGTATGCACCTGTAATCCTAGCTACTAGGGAGGCTGAAGAAGGAGAATCATGTGAACCTGGGAGGCAGAGGTTGCAGTGAGCCAAGACTGGCTACTGTGCTCCAGCCCAGGCAATAGTGCGAGATTCTATCTCAAAAAAAAAAAAAAAAGAAAAGAAAGAAAAAGAACAATAAACAATCAAACACAAAAAAAATAAGTATAGACTAAAAGGTTATAATGTGAGATCTGACTTAGGAGGGAAAAGCAGGAAGTATGAGGTCAAGGAAGATTTTCAGAGGTGACAATAGAGACAAAATCTGGAGGATAAGTAGGTGTTGCCTAGGTGAAGGGGTGCTGGAAGTGCTCTAGGGAGATGGAAATGTGGCAGGAGCAAAGGCTTAGGGGCTAGAAGAGGAGTGACTCATTTAGGAAATGAAAGCAGGTGGTTTGCCTGGAGTGCCATGAAGGAGGAGGAGAATTGTGGGAGGCAGGGATGGAGAGGCTGTGAGGACAGATGGCAAGGGCCAGGAAGGCCAGGTTAAGGACTGGGTCTTCATTCTTGAATCATTTGGGTGACATGACGCTTGAGAGGCAAGAGTGGAAGCAGAGAGAAAGAATGAGAGTCTGCAGTATTCTCTAGATAACAGAACGTGGTCGGGCAGCAGAGATGGAAAAAAGAGGAAATAAAAAGAGAGATTTGAGAGATGAGGCCGGGCGCGGTGGCTCAAGCCTGTAATCCCAGCACTTTGGGAGGCCGAGACGGGCGGATCATGAGGTCAGGAGATCGAGACCATCCTGGCTAACACGGTGAAACCCCGTCTCTACTAAAAAAATACAAAAAACCAGCTGGGCGAGGTGGCGAGCGCCTGTAGCCCCAGCTACTCGGGAGGCTGAGGCAGGAGAATGGCGTAAACCCGGGAGGCGGAGCTTGCAGTGAGCAGAGATACAGCCACCGCACTCCAGCCTGGGTTACAGAGGGAGACTCCGTCTCAAAAAAAAAAAAAGAAAAGAAAAAGAGAGATGAGGACAGATGTGTTTGCCTTAGTTAAATATCGCATTAATTTCTATTATATTTCTTTTTGCTCTTACCTACTATTTATGGCAAGTGGTGCTGGTTTTCCTTTAAGTAGTAAAATTATTTTAAGAAGTAAAATAACATTTCTTTTTTTAGAAAAAAACATAAGTGTTTTTTGAGGGGGACAGGGTGTTGTTTAGTAAGTTCATATACTTTTAGTGAATATCTCAGTGCCAGCCATTTTAAAAATGGGTTGTTATTTGGGGTTTTGGTATTGAGGGATTTTCTGTTAGCATTTTTCCTTCTGATTTTTAAAATTAGATCATGTCATATACTATGAGACAAAATTGCACTTTACAAATAAAATGGCTAAAAGCCACATTCTAATAATACCATATAGATCAAGACTACATTTTTTTCCAAAATTAGATAGTAGAGATAGCGGTACAAACTTGTGAATTTACAAAAAACCACTGAGTTGTACATTTCAAAGGACTAATTTTTATAATATATAAATTGTATCATTTTATTTCAATTTTTAAAATTATATTATTGTTTCCAAACTTACACTTCCAATTTCAACTTTCCTTCTATGTTGGATATAATCATTATTAATATTTACAGCTATATAGTACTGTCAAAGAGAAAAATAACTATGTATACCTATATCTTTACCCAAACCTCCTTCTCTAGCATGCAGACTTACACCAGAACCTTTAATCACAGCAAGCTGATGGTGCTGGAGACACTGAAAGATTATATTGATTGGCTGGTTGGCTGGTTGAACTACCTTTTTTTTTTTTTTTTTTTTTTTTTGAGCGGGGATGGAATCTCGCTCTGTCACCCAGGTTGGAGTGCAGGGGCACCATCTCGGCTCACTGCAACTTCTGCCTCCTGGGTTCAAGTGATTCTCCTATCTCAGCCTCCTGAGTAGCTAAGACTACAGGCATGTGCCACCACACCTAGCTAATTTTTGTATTTTTAGTAGAAACGGTTTTGTCACGTTGGTCAGACTGGTCTCAAACTCCTGACCTCAGGTCATCCGCCCACCTCGGCCTCTCAAAGTGCTGGGATTACAGACAATAGCCACTGCGCCAGGCATGGTTGAACTTCTTAATTATCTGAATCAAGAACATGCAGCTACACCTGATGTTCTAAAGAGTTTTCTTTCCTCGAACTCCTTGGCAGCCTACCTGTATTACATTCCTCTCTGGATTGACACTTAAATATTGTGATCCCCCCACATTCTTTCCTGTAATTTCTTCTCGCTCTAAGCCAGTGCTTCTCAAACTTTGCCCCAGGCTACCCTAAAGCAATTAAATCAGAATCTCTGGGGACGGGGCTCAGGTATCAGGATATTTCATAAGATCCCCATGTGATTCCAGTGTGCCGTGAGGAAAAAAAAAAAAAAGAAAAAGAAAAAGAAAAAAACATGACTGCTCTTTGATCCCTGCCTGAGATCTCACTCAATCACTTCAATTGTTATCTTTATGCCAGTGACTCCCAAGTCTGTATCTCCAGTTACCACTGCCTTTATCATTCAAAAATCCAAATACCAAAACAATACAGTAAACCACAAAATGTTACTTTTTAAATTAAAACAACACGAAAATTTTGTTGAAATTTGAATCACTTCTTCCTAGAGTGTTTGATTTTTCTTTTTCTTTTTTTTTTTTTTCTCTGCTCACTGCAAGTTCCGCCTCCTGGGTTCACTCCATTCTCCTGCCTCAGCCTCCCGAGTAGCTGGGACTACAGGTGCCCGCCACCACGCCCAGCTAATTTTTTGTATTTTTAGTAGAGACGGGGTTTCACAGTGTTAGCCAGGATGGTCTCAATCTCCTGATCTCATGATCTACTACCCACCTTGGCCTCCCAAAGCGCTGAGATTACCGGGGTGAGCCACCGCACCCGGCCGAATTTTCTCTCTTTTTGAGGACTGAGCTGCCTGTGCTTTGTTGGTATCCTAAAGGGCAGACTGCTGACTGGGAAACTGAACTCATACAAGAACACCTTTCCTAAACTGCAGACATTTAAGAGGATCTCCATTTGAAGCGCCCATAGCACTAGAAAAATCAAAGTCTACAAGTCAAGTCATCATTCCCTCATTTCTCCAGACACAACCTACTCCTCCTCTAGTCTTTCCTAATAACATCTCCCCCAGCAGCTGAGGTAAAACACCTGAGAATCATCGTCTACTCCTTCAACATTCACACTAATAATTATTGACCAAGCAATATCAATTCTAACTCCTTAACAGATCTTGAACCTGTTTGCTGTCTCTTCATCCCCATAACCACCATTTCCTTGCACCTGGAGTACTGTAACAGCCCCTTAACTGGTCTCCTGGCCCACAATCTTTGCTTGTTCCACACTATTGTCAAATTTTTATTAATATTTCTAAACACAAATGTCTTTGAGTACCTAAAACATTTCAGAGGCTCTCTCCTGCCCTTAGGATAGTGTTTGCATTTCATAACATGGTTTACAAAGCCCTTAGAAACCTCTCCAGTTACATTCACTGCTCCCTCTCATGCTAGTCCAATCCCTTCATCTCTGCCTCACCTGCTTTCAATGGAGATTTTACTTCTAAGAAATCTCAAGTCTCCCAAAACGGGGTTAGGAGTGCCTTCCATGCATGGCCATATCACAGTGCACTTACTCTGTTACTGCATCCATCACCACCTTCACTTTCTCCCTAGGTGCACATGAGCTGCTTAGGGCAGAGGCAATTTCTTGTTCTTCACTGTGGACCCACCGCTTGGCACACTGTTGGTGCTCAGCATTTGTTGAAATCATGAATCAATAAATCAATGAATGAATTGTATTCCTTCTCACAAATCTCAACGAAATTTGCATTAACCCTCTTCAAACAAAGGCAGAATAGAAGAAAAATGGTACTTTCAAAAAAAACTTAGGCCTGGTGCAGTGGCTCATGCCTGTTATCCCAACACTCTAGGAGGCCAAGGAGGGCGGTTCACATGAAATCAGGAGTTCTAGACCAGCCTGGGCAACATGGCGAAACCCTGTCTCTACTGAAAATACAAAAATTAGCCAGGTATGGTGGTGGGTGCCTGTAATCCCAGCTACTTGGCAGACTGAGGCAGGAGAATCACTTGAACCTGGCAGGCAGAGGTTGCAGTGAGCTGAGATCGTGCCACCGCACTCCAGCCTGGATGACAGAGACTGTCTCAAAAAAAAAAAAAAATCTTGCACACACATGCACAGCAGACTCATGGGCTATACAGTGGGTCATAAAAGGCTGCAGGTCATCTCTCTAACATTTGTAAGTAGTTACCAATAAAACTGCCCATAATGAAATTGTATTATGCAGAGACAACAGTCATCTCATCATTTTAAATTTTTAAATATTAAAGTATAAAATATGTCATTTTAATGTAAATAATAGCTACCATTTCCATTCTCCAACACTGTACTAAGCAGTTGACACATGTTGTCTCATTTAATCTCCACAATCTAGCTCTAAAGTAAATCATATTACAACTTTTCAGGGGAAGAAATGAAGGTTCAGACTACAACAACACAGTTAGGACATGAGAAAGGCAGTTTGACAATCATTCTCTTTATACCCTTCCTTTGGGTGGGTGTACCTCTACTCTTACATCCTGGGGGAAAACAAGAGTTATCATGAGACTTGTACTGATATTGCCATGTCAGGTCCAACCTTACTCTACTAAATGACAGAACAGGCTGGGCGCGGTGGCTTACGCCTGTAATCCCAGCACTTTGGGAGGCCGAGGTGGACAGATCACCTGAGGTCAGGAGTTTGAGACCAGCCTGACCAACATGATGAAACCCCATCTGTACTAAAAATATAAAAATTAGCCAGGCGTGGCAGCACCTGTCTGTAAACCCAGCTACTCGGGGGCTTAGACAGGAGAATGGCTTGAACCCAGGAGGCAGAGGTTGTAGTGAGGTGAGATAGCACCATTGCACTCCAGCCTGGGCAACAAGAATAAAACTCTGTCTCAAAAACATACACACATACATACATACATACATAAATGACAGAACATGAAATTAAGGCTGCTGGAATAAGAAATGCCTCTGAGTTGATAAAACAGTGCATATCCAGGGAACAGCCCCATGCCAAAAGTGATGACTAAAAGCTTGCCAAATTCTTTATTTGTATGCAATCTAAGTGAGTTTATAAACATAGTGTAAAATGTATCTTTGGCTAACAATCATATTTCCCACAGTTACCTATACCTGAGAGATATAACACATGCCTGGAAGTATACATAACTTGGGGGATGTTGTATAAACAGTCTAGCCTGTTAAATAGTTAAAATACCCTAACATGGAGTTCACCCTCCTGGAAAATGCAATTGGCTACTAGCTTCTTTGGCTTTAAGTTATTTCTTTGTTGAAAACCCTGTCATTTTCTATGAATAGCCTTGTTGGGTTTTGGTTTTTTGGGTTTTTTTTGTTTTTTGTTTGTTTGTTTTTGGTGTGTGTTTTTCTTATTTGTTTGTTTGGAGATGGAATTTTACTATTGTTGCCCAGGTTGGAGTGCAGTGGCACAATCTTGGCTCACTGCAACCTCCGCCTCTCAGGTTCAAGCAATTCTCCTGCCTCAACCTCCCAAGTAGCTGGGATTACAGGCGTGTGCCACCACACCCGACTAATTTTTTGTATTTTTAGTAGAGACGGCGTTTCACCATGTTGGCCAGGCTAGTCTTGAACTCCTGACCTCAGGTGATCCACCCACCTCGGCCTCCCAAAGTGTTGGCATTACAGGTGTGAGCCACTGCACCCGGCCCTCTGAATAACTTTTCAAAGTAATTTAGTTACAAAGAGCCTCATAGAAATAGCCTACAGAGGGTTGTGTTTGTCTCTATACTCCTCTCACATCTTAATTACCCAAAATAATGTGCTCTCCAGCTATTATTATTTAATAACCTGGCCATAATGATTCCCAGCTACTAAACACTTCATGCTTTCCAGGGATAACCTCTCCCTATTTTTGAACTCTCTCAGATTAAACAATTTATTTTTAACCCATCATCTTTAAGCTCTCATGTATTGTGTAGGACAGACAGCAAATCATTCATTCATTTCATTCACAGAACAGATCTTTTAGTTTTATTATGTGCCAGAAGTTTTCTATAACTGGCCTTATTCAAAACTACTTATTGGGCATCTATGTGCTAAGGATTTAATGGGAAACAAGATAGCCAAGTCTCCTATTCTTATGTGCCAAGTCTTAAAGCAGGACCTATTTTTGGGTGTCTTTGACATTCTGCTGATCATAGATCAATGATTCTCAACAGTAGGGGTCAGCAAACAATGCCCTGTTGGCCAAATTCAGCCTGCTGCCCATTTTTGGATGACCCATAAGCTAAGAATGTTCTTTACATGTTTAAATGATTAAAAAAATCAAAAGAAGATTTTTAAAAAAGATTTTAAAAAGACAAAGAAGAAAAAGGAAAAATGGAAAAAGAAAAATTTTTAAAAATCAAAAGAAAAATATCTCATGATACACGAAAATTACATGCAATTGAAATGTCAGTGTCCGTAAATAAAGTTTTATTGAAACACAGCCACATTCATCTGTTTACATCTATGGCTACTTTTGCCCTACACATCAGCAGAAGTGAGTAGTTGTGACCGAGACCACATGTCGCATTCTCATGCTCATTGCTTTGCGCATCTTTTTGGTGCACCACAAATCACAGTGACACAATCATAACTCAACAAAATCGACAGTGTCACCCATGTTGTCGGGTCACTTTTTTTTAATCTTCCCAATATATACCAATCATGTCAAAAGAAGAAAAGGGAAGACAAATGGACTCCATCATGCCAGATTTTGGCATATGTTGGAAAATGAATTTTTTTAGATTAAATTAGATGACAAACCATTTTGGTTATTATGTAATGACATTATAGCTGTGCTAAAGGGAGACAGTAACTGCCAAATTGGGTACTGATAAAAATATTCCCAACTCATAGGAAAGCAATAGTCAGAAAAATTATAAAATTTAAAATAGAGTATCTTAAAACAGCAGAATTTAATCACAAAAATTAAAAAATAAAAACGAGACTGCAATGAAAGTGAGTTTCTGAGTGCCTCATTTCTGAGCCAAGCAAACAAAACCATTTACCAGTGATGAGTTATTTTAAATTGTGTCTGATGACAGCAGCTAAAGAAATGTGTCCAGAGAAAATAAATTTGTTTAGAAGTATTAATCTTTCGGTAAAAACAGTTGTTCAAAGAGTTGAAGACATTGGGAGCAATATCAATAGTCAATTTGAAACTAAGGCAAATGATTTTGTGTGGTTTTCCTCGGCTTTTGATAAGCTAACAGATGTGATGGGTACTGCTCAGTTGTTCTTTCAAGGAGTCGGTACCGACTTTGAAGAGGCTGAAGAATTAGTTTCTATGAATAGACTGCACAGAACAACTACAAACAAGTATTTTCAAAGAAACTAAGGAAACACTAATTCAAAACAACTTAAGTGGAATCTACTAAAATGTGTTACAATTTAGAGTGGCAAAAAGTTATGTGTGGAGCAGAGAGTGACTTGGACAAATTTACAGAGGAAGGTGTTCAAAGCTTATCGTTATTCATCGTATTATTCATCAGCAGGTACTTTTCAGAAAATATTTTTTGCTCTGATAGGCTTAGCTAGTTAGTCCCAGAAGTTTTCTCAGAAATAGAAGTTTAATATTCTGACTCACCCCACCACACAGCACTTTCATGCCTGTAATAGGGATAAACTTAGGTGTGGTGTTTGAGCTCAGGATCAAGAATGAAATTTTTCTGAGTAAAAAAATCCATCCTCAACCACTATCACTGAGCACTAAATAGCTTTGGAAATTAGATTTTCCTGTGGATTTGACAATATGTTTAATGAATTCAATCTAAAATTTCAAGGCAAAACAGCATTTACATGCAAAACTTTTATGACGGTAAAGTCATTTTGATGACAACTAATGTTGTTTCAATCACAAGTTATGCCAAGCTGTTTTATATACTTCCTGTGCTGTCAGAAGATAAAACAAAAAGTGAGATTTCCATTCCCACATGAATCTGGAGCGGATATATTTTCTGAGCTCAAGCTACAACAGTGTTCTTCAGACCTTGATGCAAGCGCAAAGGAAATTTCCATATTTCAAAATCCATTTAATGGAGCAATTGAGGAATTTCCACCTAATTTTCAATTGGAAGTGATTAATCTGCAATGTAATGACATGTAAAAGGAAAATATCAAGAGAAAAGTCTAATAAATTCTAGAAATGCCTTCCAGGCAATGAATATGCTTAATTTAAATCATATGCTGTGGATTGATATCACTACTTGGCAGCACCTTTCTGTGTGAAAAGACATTTTCAAAGATGAAATATGTAAATTCTTATTACAGATCAGCATTAAGAGATAAACATTTGAAATCAATTCTAATTACAGGGAACACTAATTTTACACCTGAATGAAGTGAAATATAATCCTCCCCAAAAAAGAATTCCATTCTTCTCATTAGTAAATCTGTTTTATTATTTTTATATTTTTTAATTTAATCACTTAAAATTTTGTGAGATGTTTTCCTCCCTTATTGCTTAAATATTTGCATAATATCTTCAGTTTTGCCTCTTGGCCTGCAAAGCCTAAATTCTTGACTATATGGCTGCTTACCAAAAAAGTTTGCCAACTCCTGCTCAAAAGGGTTGATTGTAAAAGGGAACATCTCACAATCTCTAAGGAGCACACATGGTTAATATTGCCCAAAAGTAGAATAGGTTACAAAACATAATAGTAAGAAATTGTAATAGGTTGTGATTGACATAAATGTCTGAAAGATTAATGAGATATTATAAACCTCCTAAGTAAATTATGAAAAGATTCTGACAAGTTTATGACATTAGGAATGATAAACCAAAACGTACAAAGGGAGTGGACACCTAACCCACTGGGGCTCACAGCCTTCGAAAATACTCCAATGTCCTTCCCATGGCTCAAGAATCCAGGAATTTCAAGTGACCAATCAGTAACGAAGAAGAGGTAGGCAGAATCTGGTGGCCTAGGGATTAGAGTCCTTCCCTGTTTATCTGGTCACCCTGCAAATCTGGAGTTTTACAGAACTCTATGGAGAAGGCAGGAGCCAAACCAATGACTGAGGTACAATTTCCCAATATGAGGTAAAGGCTCAGAATGACATGAGAGTCAATGTAAGAAAAAAAAATTGCATATGCATTTGTGGACAAAAGTCATAATTGCTACATGATAGGGCCAACCTCATAATAATGTGTAGACTGAAATTATGTAAACTATTTAGCCAAGTGCTTGGCACCAAAGCATTAACTATTATTATTATCATGTATCCAGCCTCATCTCCTGCTACTACTTTGCTTTCACATTTCCCCTTCCTATATTCCTCATTATTCCCACAGCTACCACTCTTTGGCATTTCTGTGCATACACATAATATTCATTCTCTTCAGAATTGCATTCCACTCTGATCTCCTGGTTATTTCATTTTATACCCCCAAACTCCATCCATCTTCAGCCTTCTCTAGTCTGTTCAGTGCTCTTGACAGTGACCGCACAAACTGCAACACCCAGCCAACTTTTCATTAGATTTCACCTCTGGGAAGAAAAAGAGATAGAAGAATTTATTTGTGGCTCCCTCTCATGTAGGCACTGTATCTCAAGAAGCAGTCAGGTAGGTTCCTCCATGACTATAGCTTTAACCAGGTGGCCTCTCCTCCACAGTTCCCTTACTGGGCTCCAGGAAGTACATTTCCTTCTTGTCCCTTTGGCTCTATGGCAACGTGATAGATCCCTGCTTTTCCCACCTTTCCATCCATCCCTTCTTTGCCCTCTGCCCACACTGTTGTACGTAATAACCTCAATTTGAACTATCGGCACTGAATTCTGTATTCTACTGCCCTGCAACCAATAAATCCACCTCACAAATTCTTATTTAGCCTTCTGCACCTCTTTGAAGCCTTATTTAACAATACTCTTCCCCTGGGTAAACCAGAAACTCCATTGACCTTACTCAGTGTGAAAAGAAGGGAGGGAAGAAGATAAAGAATTATAAATGTGTTCATTTATTACTCGTTGGCGTGGGGGAGGCAAAACAGAATTGGAAAATAGCCGAAACTAATACATCTATCTATTAAAAAGGCTACTTCCTTGTCTCTTGTCTGTTTTTCTCAATGTTGCACTTTTTCTTTAAAATTCTTTCTCAGACTCTCAAACCAAATGCCGTAAAAATGAAAGCAGAAAATAATGATAGTTACCAAATGAACTACAACAGCAACCTGAAACCCAGTATATCCAATTTCATCAGAAGTAAGTGACAAGTGGAAAAAAAAGTTGAGGAAAAAATTCAGACACATTTAAGTTTGATGTTGATGAAACTGATGATACTTGTCATATTTTCGGTACTTAAGATGGTGTAATATTAATACTAATTGATAGAAAATATCAACTTGCATATCTATATGGTTTCTTTAAGAATCCAACTCCATCAGCAAAAAATCACAGCATAATGACCCTAAAATGAGATGTAAACCACAGAAAATGATATTAGTTTTGCTTAAACACTAAAATTATCTTTATTAAAAGACAAATTATCTTCACTATGAAAGGTATTTACTGTGAGAATAAATATTTGAACCCAATTTTGGAAAACTGATTTAGTTGTTTTTGTTTGCTTGCTTTTTTTTTAACCCTTAGTCAGGTACCCTTCAACTTCAATATGCACACACATTATCTGAGGATACTGTTAAAATGTGAATTCTCATTCATTAGGTCCAAGATGGGACCTAAGTTTCTATGGTAATATGAAGCTCCTGGATGAGATCTATGCTGCTAGTCTATGAGTACCCTTTGCGTATTTAGACTAACCCTTTTGGGGGAAAAAAGTCTGTTCCTGCTCTTCTAGTCTTATTTTTTAAATAGTTCTCAAACCTTAGCCATACCAGTCACCTGAAAACTTGGTGAAACACAGATTGTTGTTGTATCCCGTATCTTGACTTTAGTGATAGTAGACATCTGAAAACAACTCCATTAAAAAGTGGGCAAAGGACACAGACACTTTTCAAAAGAAGACATATGTGTGGCCAATAAGCATATGAAAAAGTGCTAAACAACACTAATCATTAGAGAAATGCAAATCAAAACCACAATGAGTTACCATCTCACACCAGTCAGAATGGCTATTATTAAAAAGTCAAAAACTAACAGATGCTGACAAAGTTGTAGAGAAAAGGGAACACTTATACACTGTTTATGAGAATGCAAGTTAGTTCAGCCAGTGTGGAAAGCAGTTTGGCAATTTCTCAAAGAACACAAAACAGAAATACCATTCAACCCACCGATCACACTATTAGGTATACACCCAAAGGAATACATATGTCATTCTACCATAAAGACACATGCACGTATATGTTCATCGCATTACTCACAATAACAAAGACATGGAATCAACCTAAATGCCCATCAATGATAGACTGGATAAAGCATGGAATATTTCACAGCCATAAAAAAGAATGAATCATGTACTTATGGAACTACAGACCATCATCCGAAGCAAACTAACACAGAAACAGAAAACCAAACACCGCCATGTTCTCACTTATATGTGGGAGCTAAACATTGAGTACATATGGATACAAGAAAGGGAACAAAAGACACCAGGGCACACTTGAGAGTAGAGGGAAGGAGGAGGGAGAGGACTGAAAAAATACCTATTGGGTACCTGGGTGGCGAAATACTCTGTACTCCAAACCCCAGTGACACACAACTTACCTATATAACAAACCTGCACATGTACTGCTGAATCTAAAATAAAACATTAAAAAAAAAAAAAAGATTGTAGTGCTCACTTTGGCAGCACATATACTAAAAAAAAGAAAAAGACTGTATATAAGTAAATATACACACACAAACACACAAGTGCATGCAAAACTGGTGAAAATGGATCTCTGTATTATTTCTTCCAATTGCATGTGAATCCACAATTATCTCTGAACAAAAAATTCTTATGAAAAAAAGCAGACAGATTGAGACGTTGTCTGATAATTTACATTTCATTACATCTCAAGTTCTCATGTGATGCAGCAAATCTGGGGATCACACTTTGAAAACCATTGATGCAAAATAATAGCTTTCTACCACAGGTGCATAATGAAGCTTTTTCAAAACTCTTAATGCCCAGCAACACCAAAGAACAGTTAAATATTAATTTCTGGAGGTGAAACTTGAACATTAACTTTGCATTAAAAGCTTCTCAGGTAATTCTAATGTGCAGCTAGGGTTGAGAACCACTAATCTAAAATTTAAACTCTTCTCTGTTTCTCCAATAATAATCCACCCATATCATTGAGAAAGCCATAGAAAAGTAGCAAATTTTCCACAGATTAAAAAATGAAGACAAAACCATAGATAAGTTGGCAAAGTTGCCATTAAATACAACTGTTTTTAACCAAACTCTAAATGTGATGTCAGCTAGTCATTAAAGAGTGCTTATAAATGTTTTATTGACAAAATTAAGCTTTATTCATTCTAGAGATTTTCTAAAAACATTATGTGGAACCCTGATCACAATTATTACCTAACCCAAAAAGGTATTATGTGAATTAATGGGATAATGCTTATAAAGGCTTTGAAAATCTTAAAAGAGTAGTGAAAACAATACAATCACACTCTTATAAGTATATTTTGCTAAATTCCTAAATAAATAATCCACTCAAGGAATTAGGAACATAATTTGTTTTATTAAAAAGAGGAGAAATAAAAATATAAAATAATTTAATGTGAAATCATAAAAATTCATCCAAAAGAGATCCATTTTTAGATTTTAGGATGGCAAATACTTTTAAAGCAGAAACACAACAAAAGAGGTCATGAAAGAAAAATTATTAATTTTGATACTTAAACATAATATTTGACACAGTAAAAACAAAATTAAAACACAGAGAAAGACTAGTCAAAACAAATATAAGTTGGGCATAATGTTATCAATCTACAAAGAACTCTTAAGATGGCTCACACAGCCATAAAGAACATATATACAACTCACTATATACAAATATTTAAGAAATTAGAACAAACATTCAAAACCATTAAGAACCAACCCAAATGCCCATCAAAGATAGACTGGATAAAGAAAATATGGCACATATACACCATGGAATACTATGCAGCCATAAAAAAGGATGAGTTCATGTCCTTTGCTGGGACATGGATGAAGCTGGAACCCATCATTCTCAGCAAACTATCACAAGAACAGAAAAACAAACACCACACATTCTCACTCATACATTAGAGTTGAACAATGAGAACACATGAACACAGGGAGGGGAACATCACATACCAGGGCCTGTCAGGGGGGTTGTGGAGGAGCGATAACATTAGGAGAAATAATGTAGATGATGGGTTGATGCGTGCAGCAAACCGCCATGGTACCTGTATACCTATGTAACAAACCTGCACATTCTGCACATGTACCTCAGAACTTAAAGTATAATTTTAAAAAAATCTAAATATAATAGGCCAGGCACAGTGGCTCATGCCTGTAATCCCAGCATTTTGTGGGGCCAAGGTGGGTGGATCACCTAAAGTCAAGAGTTTGAGACCAGCCTGGTCAACATGGTGAAACCCTGACTCTACTAAAAAAAAAAAAAAAAAAAATAGCCAGGTATGGCAGTAGGCACCTGTAGTTCCAGCTACTTGGGAGGCTGAGGCAGAAAAATCGCTTGAACCCAGGAGGCAGAGGCTGCAATGAACTGAGATCATGCCACCGCACTGCTGCCTGGGCAACACAGACTCTCTTATAAATAAATAAATAAATAAATAAATAAATAAATAAATAAGACATAGTAATGAGTATGATTCACTTACAAAACAGGAAAAGTTTTAAAAATCAATTTGTAATAAGTACACAGATGACATAAAAAGTATTATCTGTTATTCTTCATAGATCTCCATTAAAATTGACATATAAATTATATATATGAAATTACTTCAAAAAGAACAATATTAGAATAAAGGATATTAGAAATGCTGAAGATTTTCTGCTAGATATATTCTAACTGAACCAAAATAAATGAAATCACCAGAGGTCCACTGATAACTCACACAAGTAAAAAATCTATGTTGACAAAAACATAGGAAAGGCCAGGTGCAGTGGCTCACGCCTGTAAATCCCAGCACTTTGGGAAGCCAAGGCAGGAGGATTGTTTGAACTCAGAAGTTCAAGACCAGACTGAACATGTAGCATTAATAGAGCACCCTCATCTCTACTAAAAATATAAATAAAAACAAATCACCTGGGTGTGGTGGCATGCCTTTAGTCCTGGCTACTCAGGAGGCGGAAGTAAAAGGATCGCTTAAGCCCGAGAGATAGAGATTGCTGTGAGCCAAGATCGTGCCACTGCACTACAGCCTGGGCAACAGAGTGAATCTCTGCCTCCAAAAAAAACCATATAAGAAGAACTTCTTAGAGGAATGAGTGATGGTACACCAGGTGAGGAGCAAGCAGCAAAGCCTCTATTTTGTAACTGAGAATGAGTAGTTGAACACAGGGATCTTAGAGAGAACCCCAGAATTTGTGCACTGACAACACCAAGTAGGAAACAGAATGACAAAGACGAGACTCAACTATTTCAGACAGAAGACAAGTTTGTACTAGGAAATAAGGACTATTATAGTGTCAAGTATAGAAATTTAGTCACTGAAGTTGAGCTGAGATTGTGCCACTGCACGCCAGCCTGGGCAACAGAGTCAAGACTCTGTCACAAAAAAAGAGAAAAAAAAAAAAAAAGAAAGTAAGTTAGTCACTGAAGCAATGGCCAAATCAAATGTATCAAAAGGGAAGGAAACATCAAGAGACATAGTTCCTCTGATGAGCCTGCACACTCCTGTAAACCTTTCTGAATCTAAATTTGTGTCAATGAGTATTTCACATTAAGATTTAAGAGAAGCACTTTGAACAGCAACCAAATAGTGATGAGTATTAAAGAGAAGCAAAGCTATTATTACCTACCGTTGTTTGCCAGCAAACACCAGCCAATATACGTGAGAATTCATTCAGTGAGGATATACAGAAGTGGGATGGAAAAGACCTATAGAAATATCTCACAATATAAAAGAAAGAGAACAGAGTTCTCCAGGTGCAGCAAAAAAACAAGAATTTCAAAACCATCTATGTAGGGAAAGAAGCCAATTTTAAAAAGTGTCTGCTTATCCACTCAAAACAACTCAGGGAAATATAGTCTTCCTTAAATATGAAATCAAACATGAGATTATGAAACAACAGCACTAACTGAGAAGTCAAAAGAAATTACAATAGAGATAGATAAGAATACTATGGATTTCAAGGGTAAAAGAGAAAAATTCAGCATTAAAGAAAATGGGGTAAGTTATATACAGGACAAATCTGAAAACTTCTTCCAGAATGAAGAAGAAGAGAAGGAGCAAAAATAAAATTGATGAGGCATAATAAATATGAAAGGATGAAAGGACAGACAGAGACCTAAAATAAAGATGCCTAATCAAACTAACCCAAATAAAAAAGGTGGGGAAGTGGAGAGGCTTACAATACACTTGTGAGTCAAGTGCACTGGCTCACAGACTTGATGAGTTCAAAGGTATTCCAGCTCCTGTCACGGATGGATCCAGACAATCAGCTGAGATCATATGCCTATGCCCACACCAATCATCTGACCCTAGGAAGGACTGGATTCTAATGAGACTCATTCACAAGACCTGCTTGGCATAGAAAGTCAGCGGTGTTAGCCCAACCTGTGCCATTTTGTAAACCTTACCATTTCACAGACCCTGGTCAGAGCAGAAAATTCCACTAGAGCTCCGGCCATGAGAAATATCCTGCCAGACAAGTGCCAGGCCTAACCACCTGACTGCAAGAAATTCCTCCTTTATCAGCAGCTAACCACACCACGCAACCCAGTTCCCAAAAAGCCCAGACCTCTCCCGCCTGGACCTATAATTACCCCAGTCTGTAAGTGGGGTTGGGCTCCAGCGCTAGCTGGTATCTCCCCGCTACGCCACTGCAGGTCTTTGTTCAATAAACCTGTGTTGCTGTTGAGCCACCAACTCTCTCTTTCTTTTACCCTTCCCTTCCCCTCAAAACCTTACAATGGGTAGGGTCATTCCCATCCCTTGAAACACATGTACCAAGTGATATGGTTATAAAATGGAGGAGGGAAAAGTACCTCCCTAGAAAAGAATGCTAGGCAGACATAATTTTTACATTCACTCTAGTAAATTACATACTAATTTATGGAATGCAAGTAACAACATGAGTAACTAGAACAAGGAAGTATCATAAATGATCTGAACAGATTTTCAAGAGGTGTTTGTATATGTCTATTGCAATATCCTGCAGTGCAATATATAGGGTGTGTAAGTTGATTAATAAAGTTAGCAAATGGATTCACAGTGGGATCAACAGCTATAACTCAACTATGTTGATTAACGGAAAGATGGCAGATAAACTAGAGGTTGGAAATAAGTCACAATAACGCTAGCCTCTTCTGAACGTGCTTTCTCATTTGTTGGAATAGGGACAGACTGAGAATTTTTCAAATCTCTAACTCTAGTTATCTTTGTGCTTAACAATTTTTCTTCAATTCATCTCTCTTGTCTCCCATTTTACTATAAGCATTCAGGAGGACATGGGCCACACTTTGAACATTTTGTTTTGACATCTCTCCAGCTAAATAACCAGTTTCATGTCTTGCAAGTTCTGTCTTAAAAACAAACAAACAAACAAAAACACTAGAAGACAACCCAGCCAAGTTCTCTGCCACTTTACAAGAAGGGTTGCCTTTTCTCCAATTGCCAACAACCTGTTCCTCATTTACTTGTGAGGCCTCATCACAATGGATTTTACATTCCACCAACATTCAGTTCAGGATTATGTATGTATTCTCTAAGAAAATGAAGGCATAATCTCCAGCTCTCCTCATTCTTTCTGAGCCTTCAGCAGAAGTGTCTTTAATATCCATACTTCTACCAACAATTGTTTCATGGCAATCTTGGCTTTTTCTTTCATGCACCTCAAACTCTTCCAGCCTCTACCCATCAACCAGTTCCAAAGCCACTTCTAGATGCTTAGGTATTTGTTACAGCAACACTCTGCTTCTCAGTATCATAATCTGTGTTAGTGTACTTGGGCTGCTGTAACAAAATACCATAGGCTGGGTGCTTTTCAAAACAGAAATTTATTTCTCATAGTTCTGAAGGTTAGAAGTCCAAGAATCAGGTTCCAGTTGATTGGCAAATGGTGAGGGCACTTTTCCAGGTTTGCAGATGGCTGCCATCTCACTGTCCCCACGTGGTCTTTCCTCAGTAAATGTACAAGGAGAAAGAAAGAACTCTCTGAGTGTCTCTTCTTGGAAGAACACTAATCCTATCAGATTAGGGCTCCACCCTTATGGCATCATTTAACCATAATTACTTCCTTAGAAACCCATCTCCAAATACAGGCTACAGTATGTGAATTTTGGGGGACACATATAGTCCGTAACAATAGTGTGTGTGTATGTCTTTATACATATATTTATGTTTATAAAATTCTAAGTTCAGCCAATAAGGTAGATGTTATTTTATTGTCATTTTAACAATTGAGGACCTAAGGCACAGAAAAGTTATGTAACTTTCTCAAGATCACACAACCAGAAAACTGTGAAGGCTAGATTCAAACCCAGATAACGTGGCTACAGAGTCTGTACCTATATTCCCTATCCTGCTGTAATTTTCTCTCTGTTAGGAATGAAACGAAAACAATAATGAATATAACAGGGTTTTTTTTAGTTATGGAAGGATACTTAACTTTATGAAAAAGAAAAAAAATACTTTATGATAAATTTAAATACATAAATACGTTCATAGATTAAGTGGGCAAATTTCTAGAACAACAGTCAATAAAATTGACTTAGAAATGGAAAGCCTGTATAATTTTTAAACTTGAAAATAAATAGACCTATAATTTAAAATCTATCCATTCAAAACCCACCATGCCTATATGGTTTAACAGATTATCAAGCTTTTGATATACAGATAATTTCAATCTTCTAGAGAATAGAAAAGGGATGGTTATTCTCCATCTCATTTTATAAAACTAAACTAACATGAAAAGCAGAGTTTAAGTCTTCGGGTGCACCAAACTCTCAGAAATCAACACTAAAGAACTTTACATGTACAAAAAATTAATTAATTAAAAAAAAAACACAGGAACAATATAGGAAAAGAAAGATCTGAGCCAGTTTCTTTTTGAAAGTAGATGTAAAAGTCCTACATAAAATAATAGGAAAAAATGAATCTACAAACATGTAAAAACAATACATTATAACTTGGAACAATACATAATCCTTGGAATGGAAGAACAATGTAATATTAGAAAATCTAGTGATATAATTTACTTTCTATCAATATCAGGCAAAATTGAATATATACATACCTATGATGCAGCAATTCTACTCTCAGATATAGATTTCTGATCATTTAAGACAAATGAATTAAAAAAACACATACAAAAATGTGCATAGCAACCTTACAGAAATAAAAATTGGGAAACAACCTAAAAATTGTTCAACAGGTGAATGGCAAACAAATGGTGCAATACTGAATGAATGGAATAATGTGAGACATAACAAAGAATGTATTAGAACTATATATATAAACATACATAAAACTCATAAAAATGAGATTGAAAGAAATAAAGGCATTTTTCAGACTGATGTTTCAGTATGGTACTATGTAAGTCAAGTTTAAAAACATATAAAATGATATCATGTATTGTTTAAAGATACACACATATGTAATATAAGAATAAAAGTATTTGTGATATTGACAACACCAGATTTAGGACAGTGTTTATCCCTCCGCAGGGGAGGAAAGTGACTAAGAGGTCACCCAGATACATTATTCCCTCCATACCTTGTACACTCAAACCCGCTTTGACTGGAATGCTCAAACCCTCTTTCCCTTCTCCCCTTTTTCCTCTCAAACTTTTATTCTCCCTTCAAGATTTAGATCAAATTTCACTTCCTATGCTCATCTGGGCTCCCAGAGTTCTCTGTACAAACCACAATTAAGGCAGCTAATTATTTGTATATGGTAATATTCTGTTCTTGATTGTGGCTCCTTAAATGAACTCTGGGAAACCCCACATAAAGGAATTCCATTAAATTCAGCAAGTACCTAGTGAGAATCAAATACTATGTGCCTAATCCTTGGCTGAGTGCTGGGTTGCTAAACACTTTATATGGTTCCTGCTTTCAAAAATATTACATTTTTTAATCACAAAATTTAATATACATAAAACTATTAGAGAACTATACAATCAATCGAATGCTAGTATGTGTTAGATAAAGAGGAAAGGGAAATTTCTCAAAATCATAAAAGAAGTAGAATTCAAGCAAAACCTCTGAGGAGGAAAAAGCCCAAGAAGGGATATAGAGTGATGTTTTTTGGGTCTTTGAAGATACTCTAAAGCATGGGTCAGCAAACGTTTTCTGTAAACAGTTCATGATAAATACGTTCAGCTTTGCAGGTCATACAATCTCTGTTGCAACTGCTCAACTCCGTTATTTTAGCACAAAAGCAGCTAGACAATATATAATCAAATGAGCATGGCTGTGGTTAAATAAAACTTTATTTATGGACTTTTAAATTTGAATTTCACATGTCAAAAACTTTTATTCTTCATTTCATTTTTTTCAGCCATTTAAAAGTGGGAAAACTATTCTTAGCTCATGGGTCACATAAAATCATCACAGATCCATGGGCTCTAGTTTGCCCTCCTCTGCAATATCGAAAATGAAATAAATAAGCCCAAGGACAGGATTGGTACTAAAAGCTCAAATGAATGCTACACAATGCAAGGTCAAGATGGGTCTGGATGTTAAGAGACTTAAAAATACCAAGATAAAATAAACATACTAATAAATAATGCAAACAAAAATATTAATAAGGCATCATTCTATGAACTCATGTGGTTGGAAACACATCCTGAGCTAACAGTTTAAATCCATAATTTCACAAGTTTGAGGGAGGAAGAAATAGAATAAAATGGCACCACGGAACCCAGAATGTACCTCACCATCTGGAGCCAACACAGTTACCTAGGGGATACTAAAGTATGTTGAATGTCCAATACTCTACCTCTTGGAAACAGGCCTAAGGTTTGCATGGAAGGCAGTGAGGAAAAGGAGGTAAGAGTTTCAACTAATACAGTGGCTCACGTCTGTAATCCCAGCACTTTGGGAGGCCAAGATAGGCAGATCACGAGGTCAGGAGATCGAGACCATTCTGGCTAACAAGGTGAAACTCTGCCTCTACTAAAATTTCAAAAAATTAGCCGGGCGTGGTGGCGGGTGCCTGTAGTCCCAGCTACTCAGGAGGCTGAGGCAGGAGAATGGCGTGAAGCCGGGGAGGCAGAGCTTGCAGTGAGCCGAGATCACGCCACAGCACTCCAGCCTGGGCAACAGAGCAAGACTCCATCTCAAAAATAAAATGAAATAAAAATTTAAAAAAAGAGTTTCAACTAATAAAAATGTTCAAAGGAAGAGAAGGGGTACAGGGGTGAGAATGAAAAAATAATTGTTTTCAAGTTTGGAGATCGGCCAAAGGGATTCTGTTCTTGGTGGAGTTTTGAGGAAATAACATCTATCGAGATATCTAGAGTTCCTTTTTCTTATTTTTTACTAAAACAGTCCATAACTGAAACACCAGATACAGTTTCAATGGGATTTCTATCTCCTGAGCCTTAAAAAGACCTGGGTGCAAGTTCCAAGTCTGATTAATTTGCTCTATAAACTTGGCCAGTACATGCTATGAGGTGGTATGCTGGTAATTATTTACAAATAAATATCAGAAACTATTAGGATGGCATTTGATTTACATCATATAAGTAATTATAATAGTTTTGAGTTAATGAGTTAATAATTTCTAATAACTCTAACAATAATAACCCCAGGAATAAACAGATAAATTAGGATGACATTTTAAGATAAAGCTGAGGGTGGAAGGCTGATAGAGACGTGTGTATTAGAGTATGACTATGGAACTTCCTCCATAGCATAGCGTTCAGATTAATTTTTTTTTTTTAAACATCACGCAAAGTTTGCCAACAGTCATTACTTCACATAGAAACCTTCTCATATGCCATGTGCCTAAAAACAGAAAAATATTCCAGACCAGATTTATTTCAGGCTGAGGAAGACCAACTTCTAAGATATTGGAGACAAGCCAGACGCAGCAGCCCATGCCTGTAATCCCAGCACTTTGGGAGACCAAGGCAAGCAGATCACTTGAGGTCATGAGTTCAAGACATGCCTGGCCAACATGGCGAAACTCCGCCTCTACTGAAAATACAAAAATTAGCCAGGTGTGGTGGCAGGTGCCTGTAATCCCAGCTACTTGGGAGGCTGAGACAGGACAGTCTCTTGAACCTGGGAGACAGAGGTTGCAGTAAGCCAAGATTATGCAATTGCTGCATTCCAGCCTAGGCAACAGAGCATGACTCTGTCTCAAAAAAAAAGTACACATTTAGAAATTTGACACAGTAATTTTAGGATATTGGAGATTCAATTAACTTCTAATATGCTGGAAATGGAAAATGTCAATATTGATAACAGGTATTTCCTTAAAGACTCAAAAATGAAATACCAAGTATTCTATGTACTTTCCACAGAGTCCCCTACTCTGAATTAACCAATATTTAATAATATGAACTAAACAGGGGTGTGTAGCTTTGTCTAGAGGAAACATTATGGTTGATTACTTTGTTGAAAGATCAGAGTTCACAAATCAGTAATTTGTCTCTCATTTGCTTTTCTGAGCTTCGATTTTACCTATATATTGCTCATACTCATCCATAAGAACAAGGTTTCTGAGTAATCTCTCAAGTCCCCTTTCGTCCCTGTATTCTGTTGTTCTATGAATTACAAAAAGTTAGCTTTCTACTAAGTCACTAATGACAATTAGAGAGGTTCAAAAATCAAGTTGTCTCCCTTTTTTAGAGGTGAACTCCTTGTAGCTGAGTTGGAGAGAAGATGGATCAGCATCTGCCATAGACTTTCTCGGGGGCTTCCAGTGCCAGGTAAGAGATTGATTAATTTCCTCCAACGAGGAGGATAACTTCATCATGGCCATTCTGAGATGCTGCATTCAAGACTTGCTGTGTACCACTGCACCACATGTGCAGGCACATTCATGTGCATTTAATTTGGTCCTCAGAATATCACTTTGAGGACTGAGTCAGGATCTGAAACCAGGTCCTTCTCATACCCCATTCTTTTTTTTAATAGTTGCCCATCAAAATCAAAAGAATGCACAGGCACAATGGTTTTGCTTCAACTGTACTTTTGTTTTCAGAACCTTCCAGTATTCTGCTGGCCTACTCAGAAGGATGCATCTACAATGCCCCTGAACTCCTTTCCTAGTTCCTAAATGAAACCAGGTTTCTAACTAATTCACAGCCCACAACTTTACAAGTTTAGTCTGGTTTCTTTTTCTCTAAATAGGTAGCACTTCTCACAATACTGGATTCTCCCTGCCACTTTCTTGTCCACTTATGCCATCTTTCAAAAGCTTATTCCAGTTGATTTATAATTTTACTGGCCAAAAGAGCTTAAGTCCCATACCTTTAGAAATTTCATTGTGTGCCTGCCCTTTCAGATTATCTATAAACATGTTTAATAAACAGGCCCAGCAGAAATCCCTAGAGGGACCTCATTGTTTACACATCTCCATCAACAGCAGGCTCATACATGCTACATTTTTTTTCTCTATTAATACCTACCTGTGGTGAAAGTTTCCCCCTAATACCATGGTAACACAATTTGGAATAGCACTGTGAAACTTTCTGACTCCTTGAAAGTGTAAATAAATTGTTTCTTGCCTTTTTCCTGGTGTTTGTTTACCCTTTCAAATAGCTCAAGCATATTATAAAAACCAGGGTGCTTTTCTCCATTCATTATACAAAGTGGTCAATGATCCTACAATTTCTGGAGTTTACTAATACGAATGAGATTCAACAGTCAACAGATTGTAGGGTCTCCTCAGTAGGTTTCATTAGAATGTAAACAAGAATTCACTAATACTGAAGAGTGAGTGCAATAACTTATTTCACATTTAGATCCATTTATTCCCTTGAGTTTCTTCAGACCCTCATAATGGATGTCATAAAGTTTCAGCAATTTACTTATATCCATCAGGCCAATCAGGCAGAACATCCTGTTCCCTTATCACTATTTGATCTAATACTACATATCTCACCTCCTTGCTTCAAAAGACATGATGACAGTGGAAAGTTCTACATTTCAACAAAGACCAAAGCAAAGAATTCATTGAGTTTCCAGATCTCCTTTCTTTCCCGTGAGCGCCCTGATCATCAAGCAGTCTCATTGATTCTCCAGTCGACCTTCTGCCTTTCATGTATAAAAACACTTTTATTTCTGAATTGCAGTCCTTTTTGTGCTGTGTCTTGAATTCCTTTATAGCCTGACTGGCTCCTTATTTACACCTGACCTGTCACACTTTGAGGTCTTCCCTGTTCTCACTTGAACAATCTTTTGCCTACTTTTCCCCCTTACTTTTGCTTCTCTTACTTTATGAAATGGATGCAAAAGTCTTTATATGAGCTCCTAATCTTTGATATGACATATTTCCCTGCCCTTCTATTAATGTATTTAAAGCATTTCCAGATTTCTTACAAGTTACACACTTTTAAAAATATTACTTTCATTTTTTAACTTAATGTACACGTTGATTTGATCATAGTTCCATTCTCTAAAATTGAGTAATAATGTGATGGGGTTTTTGTTTTGTTTTGGCCTTTATTTCCCTTTAGAAGGTTAAATGTAATTGAGTTGTAAGCATTATTACGATAGTCACAGATTATTTCCTGTACCAATCCCTGTACAGTCCTAAGCCCAAGTCCAGTATAATTCCATTCCTTATGTAATTCTAACACTTCTTGCCCTATGTGGCAGATACTTGTGTGCGATCTTCTTTCAGTCGCATAGTGTGATTTCTCTCATACTACTTACTACTATTTAGTCTAATTTTCCAGTGTTCTTAATGTAATTTCACTATCCTTACCCTATTCAGTTGGTCTCTGGAAGATAATCTTAACCTAGGGTCCAGGAATGAGTTCTAGGAAGTCTGAGAAGCTCCTGATATCACAGGAAAAATCATGCATGTATAGGCAAAATCATGCATGTATATCTGTAAAAGATGTACATGCATGTATATCTCTAAGTATGTGTACTTCTCTAAGAAAGGCTTTCATAGTCTTCATCAGTTCCTCAAAAGAATTACAGGCAACAAGAAAGTTTAAGAGCCACTGATCGATGCTGTCACTAAATTGTATATATACACACACACACACACCCGTGTGTGTGTCACAATTTAGTGACAGCATCGATCAGTGGCTCTTAAACTTTCTTGTTGCCTGTACTTCTTTTGAGGAACTGATGAAGACTATGAAAAGACTATGAAAATATACATATATATGTCTTTTCTTTTTTTTGTGTGGTGAGTCTCACCCTGTCACCAAGGCTGGAGTGCAGTGGCGTGATCTTGGCTCACTGCAACCTCCACCTCCCAGGATCAAGCGATTCTCCTGCCTCACCCTCCCAAGTAACTGGGGTTACAGATCCATGCCACCACACTGGGCTAATTTTCTTAATTTTAGTAGAGATGTGGCTTCGTCATGTTGGCCAGGCTGGTCTCGAACTCCTGACCTCAAGTGATCCACCTGCCTCGGCCTCCCAAAGTGCTGGAATGACAGGTGTGAGCCACCACACCCGGCCACTAAATGTATTATTACATACTGACCATGTGTTACCTCATTCACAGAGAATATACTTGTCCAGTATCAATTTATACATTTTGTTTACTGTTTTCATTATACTTAATCTGTTTTCATCATTCTGTATATAAAATGTTATAATCCCACCATTTCATCCATCCCTGATGCTCCTAAAGATTTCCTAATCCAACAGTAGCAGTTTCCATTAGTTTCTACTAATTTACTCCTTCTACCAAGACTATGAAAGGAAAATGGAATCAGGATACTTACTTGCCACCAATCATTCTATCCATTCTGTTTTTATGCTTTTAGCATTTATATATCTAATATGCATATAAATATTTATATTTATAACACTTTTCTGCAAAACTGTTAATTTCATTCTAGAGGGATGGATGATTTGGCCATGCCCAACACACCATCTTCATCCAGTACACCATTAAATCCTCTTCTCCTGTCACTACTCCCTCCACTGCCTGCCACCATAACCCTACCAAGGTCTGTGTCAAATTGGGTCTCATGCTTCCTCTGTACTTATCAACTTTCTCCCAGTTTTTAGGTTAAACCCTAAACTGCCACTTAACAGATTCACTACACACAGAGCTCATTTTCTGGCCCCCCACATTAACGCAACACCTCAATGCACCATTATGTTTGCTGAACAAATCTCAGATTCTTTTGCAGTCTACACAGTAACACCATTATAAGTTTTATTCCCCACCCCCCAGCTTCTTTGAACTAGGACTGAACTTACTGATTTGATTCCTACAATGGAAACAGGAATGACATGGTAGGGAAAAAAGAACAATCCACACCCCTTCTAAAGTTTTTGAGATGCATTTTAAACAATGACCAAAAATAGATCTTAAATTTAACTATGTAAAAAAACAAAACAAAAAATAATCCAATGCTGGATTCCAAAAGTCTAACAAGAAAGATGAGTTTATTTTTAAGACACATAATGCTCTTAATTCTTTAATATTGTATTCTTCTATTTGAGACAGCACACTAATACAGGTGATGTCACATCAGAATCTAGATCATTCTTCATCAATGGGATATTATCAAATGAAACCATGGGGCTGTTTACGATGGAAGTGCAAAGATTCTTACTAGCATGTTTTCAGGATGAGAGATCTCTTCAGACTTCCTTGAAGTAATTTTCTAAGGCTGTTGCTAACCAAGTAATGTTCTGATGACCCCAAGGTATGAGTCATAGCTATTCAAAGCCTAGAGGTCCTCTCTGAACCAAAAATGGTCATTCCAAGGCAATAAAGATAATAAATAGCAGACAATCTGGAATTTATGTGGCAAACATTCAATTAGAATTTGGCAGTTTGCTTCTCAGTTTGTTTCTCTTTAGAAATAAAGCTTAAATCAGTGACTATGCCATTTACAGTTTAAATGGCCCAGCCTGTAAGATGGCTATACTAACAATACTAATGGTGCTAACAATTCTGTTGAGTTTGATCACCATTTATAACACTGAGGGAAATTTTCATTGAGAATCTCAGTGTGGAACTTCTCTCCCAGTTCCTGTTCTAGGATCCACATGTTTCCCTGCCCCTCTATCAGACTACCAGTCACTCACCCACGCCCTTGTCATGAATACATTGGCGAGGCAGAGGAGAAGGAAGACTTCTCCATGACCTGGAGCTCTCCTCTGGTGGACAAAACCTGTAGAAACAAGGACTCCTGGCAGTTGATGAACTGGGTTATCAGCTGGGAAATAAAGAGAACAGCAGCAGGTCTGCGGTCTCTGAGCTCGTGTACCACTGGCAGTCACAGCTACCGGCTACTGAACATAAGTTATGTGCCAGACTCTATGCCACATATTTTAAATGCACTGTCTTGTGACTTGTCACCAGGTAGCATTATACCTATTTTATACATGAAGAAATTAAAGATCAGTGAAATGAAGCAATGTGCCAAGGTCTGTCTGACTCTAAAGCTCAGACATGCTTTTAAACACTACACCTAAATGTGCTGCAATCTCTAGCAAGTTGAGTCTCGGCAGGGCAGCAATAAATGAAAAGAAAAAGGGAAAAAAAATTCATCATAAAGGAGATGCGTGTGTAAAATACTATCACTGAAGAAGTAGATGTTTAGACTGTGCCTAAGAATAGGAATGGGCGGCCGGGCGCGGTGGCTCAAGCCTGTAATACCAGCACTTTGGGAGGCCGAGACGGGCGGATCACGAGGTCAGGAGATCGAGACCATCCTGGCTAACACAGTGAAACCCCGTCTCTACTAAAAAATACAAAAAACTAGCCGGGCGAGGTGGCTGGCGCCTGTAGTCCCAGCTACTCGGGAGGCTGAGGCAGGAGAATAGCGTAAACCCGGGAGGCGGAGCTTGCAGTGAGCTGAGATCCAGCCACTGCACACTGCACTCCAGTCTGGGCGACAGAGCGAGACTCCGTCTCAAAAAAAAAAAAAAAAAAAAGAATAAGAATGGGCATTTTAGGCTTGTTTCCCATGATTTAGATCAAGCTTGTCCAACCCGCAGCCCCCAAGCCGCATGCGGCCCAGGACACTTTGAATGCCCAATATAAATTCATGAATTTTCTTACAATATTATGAGATTTTTTTCTGATTTTCTTGTTTAGCTCATCAGCTATCATTGGTGTTGCTGTATTTTATGTGTGGCCCAAGACAATTCTTCTTCATTCAATGTGGTGCAGGGAAGTCAAAAAATTATCTAAATTTTAGATAATTCTTTAGAAAAATAAAATTGATTTTCACTAAAACGCTTCAAAATTAATTCTGTTTCTGGTCATAAGGAAACACATCAGAATAAATGACATTAGAAAAAGGACCCTAAAGCTTAGAAGTAATTACTATGGTGACCTTAATTATTTGAACAAAAGAAAATTATATATAAGCTAAAAGTGTATTGTTTTTACATCAATAAAAGCATTTCCTTGGCTGAAATTACCCAAACCAAGTATATGCCATACATTTAGTGACATAAAGTAAATGCCCCCCCCCATCCAGAAGAGGAAATACACACACTCCCAAAATACACTCAAGCACACACAAACACCTGCTACTTTATGACTTGTTTGCTACCCTTGTTAACTGAAACAGCAGAAAAACCACATCGGACTTAGTGGGAGGAGCGTTTTGCAAGTAGGTAATTTCTTTCAAGAACTAACTTTTCTCAAGCTAAGCATCCGGCAAATAAATAAAAATAAAAATCGAATCTTCTCAAGCATAGTCCTTACCCTCTTCACCCTTCTTTCCTAAAATGCAGACCTAACCAGTTGTTAACAGGACCTTTCCTAGTAACCTCATACATCTCTAAATGTATATCTTCTCCCTCAGGATATTACTTTACCTGTAAATGTCCCCATATTCATCTTCATGGCTGAAACTAACTCCCCACAAGATTACATTTGGGACATTATTTTGTAGGCAGACTCAATCTTCTTTATAAAACTACCCTTGAGACACCTTAAACACTCAGAAAGATCAGCACTTCCTCCAACAATCACATCTTAGAGGCTGATGCTAATTTCAGGATACAGCCTTGCTTCCTTTCTGTTCTCAGTAATTTCTACAGAGATCAAATCTGTATGTTTATTCTGTGTTGCTGTGCTCAGAAGCCCAGGATGCTGTTCTCTCAGTGAGCCTGTCACAGCATCTGCAGCATATTCTCTGCTGAGGTTATATAATGACAGACTAATCCATGCAACAGGGAAGACAGTAGGCAGGAGTGCCAATCCAACAAAATGGAAATTATTCCCAGGAATCTCTCTCCAGGACTTTGAACCACAGAGAAAGATAGTTTTACCTTAAATAATCAATGTGTATATCAGTAACTCTAAGGATGGGGAGGAAATCATTTAATAATAATATGATCACATTCAGGGATTCTTGCAAATCCCCATTGAAAAATCCTGTCCCATTACCAGGTTCCAAGAGTGACATCTAGTGGACTCATATTAGAATGACAACAAGGGTCTAACGAAAACAAATCACCTGCACACGTATCTTGTTAAAATGCAGATTCTGGTTCATTAGAATGAATTCATTACTTCCAACGTCCAGGTGATGCCAATGCTGCCACTCCATAGACCACTCAGAGTCACTAGGACCTAGAGCATTTTGCACCTGCTTTAACCCTCAGGAGAGAAGGAGGAAGGGGCACTTGAGAATAATTTCTAGTTGAAAAATAGGCCAAATGGATTATTAATATAATTTTGTATAATGTTCCTATTTCACTAGCCCCACTCAGCATGCACATGTACTATCTCCTGTCTGGGCAGGGTCCCTGAAGCAGTAGTCTTTTTCCTAAATGCCAGAAGCAAACTTAAGAAGGAAACAGCCTACTTCACAGCCATACTTATACATGAATATGATTTGTTCAAGTCTCCAGTACAGATTCACTTCAGTACTTAACATCTTACAAGCTTTCTCCCATTGTTATATTATTTGCCTAATACTAAATTATATTATAATAGTAACTGGTACCATATCAGAACTCAGTTACTTTCCCCCGAGGCAGTCTGCACCTGAACTGAGATCTATCAGGGTACTGTATTGGTGCTAAGCACAGCTACTCAGAATTTCAACAAGATTTGCACTGGACCCCACTAGGAACAAACCAGGACATGTAACTACATCCGAATCCAACTGTTTCCAGAATCTAGTCCTGTGTGATTTATTTGAGCTGAAGAGCCCTGACCTCCACACAGAGCCACCAGGCTAGACTCTTAGCTGTGAGGTAATGTCTGTGCCCCTTCAAAGAGGAGCTATGCCAGGCCTCACCCAAACTCCTCCAACCAAGGCCTCCATCTTGGGTCAATTTGAACCCGTTCTTTGGTTTTATGTCCACGGTTCTAGGAACTACAACAATGATTTCCAGCACTGAAGGAAATCAGTCTCTTTTCTCCAAAACACATACACATACACACACATACGCACACACACACACATACAAAACCCACTTTCTAGTTCAATAAAGTCCTTCAATACAAGATGATCGATCTAGGACAAGTAACAAGTTTTAAGCAGTGGAACCTCTGTTTCAAAAAACTACCAGAAGGTGGAATTGTTCTGGCTGAAATGGGGTGGGAATACTTAGAAAACTGTATAACTGGTTTCTACCCAGGCTATCCCCCACCTAGGCCCTGGAATACTCCTCCTCATGTCCCAAATATTCCTTCCCACCCTAGCTCTGTCCCCACCCTACCAACCTCACAGAAATACAGTTTTAAAACCAGAAACGATGAGTCTCACAACAGCTAAAACGATCCCCAACTCCTATATTGCTCAAGGACAGTACTGTTCTCATTAAATAGATGGAACTATTAATAAGTAGAGTTGCTTCACTATACCATCACTTACTTATGATCCTAATGCAATTTTAGCATATGCGACCAAAGGATTTATTCGAAAGATGTACAACCTGATTTCCTGAAGGAAATTTGCTTTTAAGCATAATTAAGGATCCCTATGATAAGTAAACAACAGAATTGTTTATACCTCTTCAGTTGCTCTTGGAAGTCCTAAAGGGGAAATTATGTAGAAGAAAAGGTCACATAATTATTTCTCAAAAGTAGGATGAAGATAGAAAATGAAACTAAACATGCAGCATTGTATCATCTGCCTATACAGTACAACGGGCTCGAGTCCCCCTGCCTCAGTTAGAATCCCACTTACACCACAGACTTGTGACCTTGCACAGTTCTCTAAACCTCTATGCCTCAGTTTCCACACCTGAAAGTGGAGATAATAGCAATAACTATTGTAAGGGCTGTTGTAAATATTTAATATATGTAAGGTATTTAAAAACATAGTAATCATTCATAAATGTTACATCTGATAATTATTATAATGATTAAGATAGTATTACTAGGACTAATGACTGAATATTCAAAATGGCCTTTGATTCTTTTAGACAATTTTAGCCAAATATGATAGGCATAGAAAATATAAAAACACATTAGTTCTGCACATATATTAAGAATACAAGAAAAGCTGAAAAGATCCTAAAGGAATTAGAGATTTATTACTTTTACTTTCTTTGTACCACCTTCTATTTTACCTCTTAGCGAAATACATTTAAAACACTATATGTCAATTAGAGGGAATTCTGAGTTTAAAAAATCATTAATAGTCTTTGAACAGTTCTAAGTGCTTTTATTCTTTGTGCAATAGTTACCCTTGGACATTATGTTACCTTATTTATGTTAACTTTAGAAATTTTGTTTTAAATCAAAGACTGCCAAATCTTTTCTAAGAAGTGGCCCAGAGGATGGCAGCTATTACGCCAGTAGCTGGCACATCTGCCTTAATTTTATCTGCTCTTGGACTGCCCAGTGACCTATATTCTTCAGACTGTGGCAACCTCCTGGCCAACTGGTTCCAAAGTAACCAGGATCTTCAAACAAAAATTTTGTTTTGCTTTAACAAGAACCCCAAATCCGTAAGGATCAAGGCATACACAAGCATTAAGGCAAATATTCAAAAGCTACCTAGCCAAAAACTTTAGAACTAAAGGGGCTGGGGGTTCATACAATCCATGCCTTAATTTACCAGAAAACCAACTTTTCAATATTCTAGCTTGTCAGTGCTAATTAATCAAAAGTTTGGAGAAGCCTCTGAAATGTAATCTAATGTATTTGCTATCACCTACTCTTTCGTTCCCAATAAATCTCCAAGCATTTTTTAATGGGTAAGCATTATCAACATTCTTTGCAATTTTAAGGTTATAAAAACAAGCATTTAAAATATTCTATTTCCTTTACTTTTTAAAACCAAAAGAGAAATCTCCACAATTTTTTGCTCTTACAAGGGTGAGTATACATATTTTTATAAAGGTAGGCCCCATTTTGTGGGCTTCTCAGAGATTACTCCTGAAAATCATTTTTGTCATTGTTCCTTTTGTTAAATATGAATCTATACCCAATCTAAATTAATTAAACCATTCAATAAACTAGAAGCCTTATACTCCCTTTAACAACTGAGTGATGTTGCCATACAAGATTCTCCTCAAACTCTATTAATTTTAATAATGCTATATTTAGATAATGAGCTGAAGGCTACAATTTCCGAAAAAGTTCTAAGAAGAGTTTTTTTAAAACAAAATTACCACAGCATGTTGCCCTCTTTTCCTCTCTAAAAAATGGAAAGAAATTAAGCTAAAAATCCCATAAAGTTTAAGAAAGAAATTCAGCTCTGTTTATTTATTTACTCTGCCCCTAAGCTTCTATGGGTAGTTTTCATAGAGACTATTTCATATTTTCATAGAAACTATTATTCACAAAAGCTATAACTATTAGTTCAACACACCAATAATAACAGGAGCCACCTTTTATTGAGGGCTTACTAGAGTCAGATACTGCACGAAACACTTAGTACAATGATCTCTTTTAATTCTCCAGGTCTGTCTGACCCCAAAGCTCAAGTTCTCCCAAATTTGCCTGCTATATTGCCTTTGAGTCCCTTGAAATCAAGGGCCAGTTCTTCCTCATCTGGAGGCTTTCAGGACTAAAACACTGCCTACCCCACAGGGGACTCAATTAATTATTTTTTAATTGGTTTGTCAAGAGTCATTTGAAAGCAATGGACTGAAACCATGGTAGGGGGAAACCTACACTTGCCCTACAGCTCATAATTCAAAAATACTTCTGAAGCAAGGCCAGCTATTAGGTTTGGTACCCACCAGAATAATAGCAAACTTGACATTTGTTAAAGAGATAATGGAAACAGATTAGAAGAATTCTAGAATCTGCCCAAAAAAAAAAAAAAAAAAAAAAAAAGACACACATCCACGACGTATCCAGCTTAGTTTGGATACAGTCAGAAAAGAAATGTTTGTTTCAGTTTTTTGTTGTTGTTTGTTTTGTTTTGTTTTGAGACAGAGTTTTGCTCTTGTTGCCCAGGCTGGAGTGCAATGTGCAATCCTGGCTCACTCCAACCACCACCTCCCAGTTTCAAGCGATTCTCCTGCCTCAGCCCCCCCAGTAGCTGGGAATACAGGCACGCACCACCACGCCCAGTTAATTTTTGTATTTTTTAGTAGAGATGGGGTTTCACCAGGTTGGCCAGGCTGGTCACAAACAGAAACAAGTTTTAAAACCTTAAATCCATGGTTCCTATTTATTCTAGAACATAACTGCTTAATGTCTCTAGGCTTCCTTTTCATCAAACTAAAAGAAGAATAAGCAAAAATTTTATAAATACATATATACATGTATGTATACATATATCTCCCAGTTACATAGTACGTGTCCAGCATGATTATTATTACTGTTATTACTAATACAACAATTATATTAAGCATGTGATAGAATCATATGCCTGTTTATACCTTCACATTTTAGTGCTTTAGTGTGACTATGGTAAAATAAATAAATACAAAGTCACACAGGAAGAGACAGATATATATCATTTACATTTTGACTTTTTAAAAAAAATCCTTGACATGGGTTTAAGGGAAAAAAAAGAAAAAGATTCCCAATGTTACCTAATATGCCATGATTTAACAGCACTTTGACATTTTTCTAAGGAATGATAGCAAAGTACTGCATATCTTCAAACTTGGAATTTACTGCCTGTCTGAGTCTCTGCTTCTGCCAAATTAAATATACAGTATAATGTCCCTACCAGAAATAACATAGCACAGCTTCCTGCTCTACTCCTTGGTTGAATAAGCCCAAACTGGAACAAGGAAGATGTTATTTTATTTAATCATATAAATAATTGTTTCCTTCAACCTCTTGAGTTAGAAGCTACTTCAGAAGAAAAGTTTAGAAGAAATTATCATGTGAATTATCAGCCCATTTAAAGGAAAATTCCCATTGAAAGGCTCATGAAAGAGCATAAAAAAAGAATTCTCATTAATGAACTACTCAGAAAGTCAACTACCCCGAGCTATTGCATACCACCTGAACTCCTGGGGTCTCCCATTGGTCTGCAAAGCACAGACCACATCATAGAATAGACAGCAGAGGGCTTCCATCCAGCAAACATCACCCAAATTTTTTTGGAAGAGTCCTGTATAGTAGCACATACAGAAATAGGATAGTATTTGAAAAAGACATTGCTTGGGAATCAAAGAAAGGTTGGTGGGCTTTTTAAGGTAAAAACTATGATCTGGCTATGTGCGGTGGCTCATGCCTGTAATCCCAGCACTTTGGGAGGCTGAGGCAGGTGGATCACCTGAGGTCAGGAGTTCAAGACCAGCCCGGCCAACATGGTGAAACACCATCTCTATTAAAAATACAAAAATTAGCCGAACGTGGTGGCGTACATCTGTAATCCCAGCTACTTGGGAGGCTGAGGCACAAGAATTGCTTGAACCTGGGAGATGGAGGTTGAAGTGAGCCAAGATCGCGCCACTGCACTCCAGCATGGGCAACAGAGCAAGACTCTGTCTCAAAAACAAAATATGTATATGTCTTACACATATATATATATAATCGTCTGCTTATCCTATGAAGTATAATACAGGTGATAGAGGACATAAAATGCAGATGCAATGCCCTTAGGCAAAATATGGAAAGGGACACTTTCTCTCTTGTGACAGGAAGGAATGTAGTGATCTATACATAGGTTCAAATGCAAGAGTTTGGGAGGTACAGTAGAGAAAAGATAAGGTAGTTCTCTTCTGGTTGCATTACTTTTAAGTGGAATAAGAAACAAAGTCTTTAAGGATGAGGAGAGATGGAAAGATCTTAGAGAAGACAAGACATGAGGTAGTTATCTCAGAGGGGGAGAAAATAAATTACCTAGGTGAAGGTGGCAGGATTTCTGGGTAAGCCTGAGAGGCCACTTGAGAGAGATGGCCATTGGGAGGGAGATCATCAGCATAGTAGCATATTTTCTTCTGGCCATATCCACCACTTGACTGCAGGCCAGGAATAGATAAACTATTAAGTCTATCTGCACTGGGATTTTGCCAGTTAAGCATAAAGGTAAAGGTGTAGTCATTGATAATAATAGTCTAAGACCGGAAGCAATGGCTCACAGCTGTAATCTCAGCACTTTGGGAGGTCAAGGTGGGAGAATCACTTGAGTCCAGGAGTTCAAGACCAGCCTGGGCAAGATTATGAGACCCTGTCTCTAAAAAAAATTTAAAAATAGCTAGGCATGGTGGTGTGTGCCTGTGGTCCCAGCTATTACTTGGGAGGCTGAGATGGGAGGTTCACTTGAGTTTGAGGCTGCAGTGAGCTATGATCACACCACCACTCCAGCCTGGACAACAGAGAGAAACTCTGTCTCTAAAAAAATAATGATAATAATACATTCTAGATCTGGAAACTGAGTGCCCCTACTAACAGCATCAACATCACCATGAAACAGAATCTGTATCTTAACAAGACATCCAAATGATTCACATGCACTTTAAACTTTGAGAAATACCAACTGAATGGGAGTGGGAGCCAAGTGAGAACAGAAAAGGATCATTACAAGAGAGGAGAGGTTAAAGAAAGGAGAGGGTGGACTGTTGCAAGGTCCTCTATATGGATTTTACAGACACCAAGACTGATGACAGGAGAAATGACTGGGTCAAAAGAAGAGAGATTAACAAAGCCATATGGGAAAATTGATAACAGATGGCCAAAAGGCTTGGAGTCCTGGTCATAATTGAGGCAAATGGGTATAAGGAGTGATGGGACTCATTCTGGTAGTACTCTATTTTATTTATTTTATTTTATTTTATTTTATTTTATTTTATTTGAGACAGGGTCTCACTCTGTCATTCAGACTAGAGTACAGTGGTGCCATCACAGCTCACTGTAGCCTCAACCTCCCAAGTCAGGTGGGAGGCTCAAGCAATCCTCCCACCTCAGCCTCCAGAGTAGCTGGAACCACAGACTTGTGCCATCACACCTGGTTTCTTCTTCTTTTTAATTTGAAAGACAGGGTCTCACTATGTTGCCCAGACTGGTCTCAAACTCCTGAGTTCAAACAATCCTCATGCATAAGTAGTGCTGGGATTACAGGTGTGAGCCACCACGAATGGCTCTGGTAGTCTTTTTAAGGAAAGGTTATAGTCTTATTCTCAAGACTGGCCTCTCAGGCAATTCACCCTGTCATGAGGGCAACACTATAGCTGAAGGAGCTGTGGTTTTACCAGGAGCAGAATAAACTGTGAGCTCCTTCAATTCCTGCTGCAGAAGGAATGAGCTGGCGGACTGTGTTTCTCGTCAGAAACACAGTCTGGTGGGCTTCTATTAGATCTTCACATCAGCTTGCCCCTTGGGAAGGGATTCACTGTATATCAAAACTAAATAATTAAGCACTTAGTATAGTGGTAGCTACCCAAAGCTCTGTGGGCACAAAGACTGTGCCTGCACTAGAGAGCACAAAAACTCATAGAAGACTAGAGAAATTCATTGCTCTTGAAAAGAAGAAGAGAGAGACAAGGGACCTCTGAAGGCAGAAAGGAGAAGGGAGAGAGAGAGAGAGAGAGAGAGAGAGAGAGAGAGAAGATGGGGAGATTCTTATGCTATTCAGGACAGTGAAACTCCCTGGTAACAATCAAAGGATGTGGTTAGAAAGGTGAGGTCTCCTGTTGTAAGACTGGGTACATTTCATCTATAAAAAAATACTGCTCTTAAAATATAAGAACAGATGGTGAGGACATGGAGAAAAGAGAGTGCTTATACCCTGCTGGTGTGAATGTAAATTAGTACGACTTCTATGGAAAACAGTATAGAGATTTCTCAAAGAACTAAAAAATAGAACAACCATTCAATCCAGCAATCCCACTACTGGATACCTGCCCAAAGGGAAAAAAAATTATGATATCAAAAAGATACTTGCATTCATATGTTTACCACAGCACTACTCACAATAACAAAATGATGGAATAAACCTAAGTGCCTGTCAACAATGGACTGGATAAAGAAAATGTGGTATATCTATACCATGGAATACTACTCAGACATAAAACAAGAGTAAAATCATATTGTCTGCAGCAACATGGATGGAATTGGAGGCCACGATCTTACGTGAAATAACTCAGAAACAACAAGTCAGGCTGGGCGTGGTGGCTCTCACCTGGAATCCCAGCACTTTGGGAGGCTGAGGTGGATGGATCACCTGAGGTCAGGCGTTCGACACCAGCCTGGCTAACATGGCAAAACCCCATCTCTACTAAAAATACAAAAATTATCCAGGCATGGTGGCACAGGTCTATAGTCCCAGCTACTCAGGAGGCTGAGGCAGGACAATCACTTGAACTCAGTAGGCAGAGGTTGCAGTGAGCTGAGATAGCACCACTGCACTCCAGCCTGGGCAATAGAGCAAGACTCTGTCAAAAAAAAAATGGCTGGGCACGATGGCTCATGCCCATAATCCCAGCACTTTGGGAGGCCAAAGTGGGTGGATCACTTGAGGTTAGGAGTCCGAGACCAGCCTGGTCAACATGGCGAAACCCTGTCTCTACTAAAAATACAAAAAAATTAGCCAGGCATGGTGGTGTTTGCCTGTAATTCCAGCTACTCAGGAGGCCGAGGTGTGGAATCACTTGAACCAGGGAGGCAGAGGTTGCAGTGAGCCGAGATCGCACCACTGCACTCCAGCCTGGGCGACAGAGTGAGACTCCACCTCAAAAAAAAAAAAAAAGAAAGAAAAAAGAAACAGCAAGTGAAATATCACATGTTCTCACTTATAAGTGGCAGCTAAATAACATGTACCCATGGACATAGAGAGTGGAATAATAGACACTGGAGACTCGAAAACGTGGGAGGTGGGAGGGGAGTAAGAGAGGAGAAAGTACTTATTAGATATGACATACACTATTTAGGTGATGACTGCACTAAAAGCCCAGGCTTCACCACTACATAATATTTCCATGTAACAAACTTGCACTTGTATGCTCTAAAATCTAATTTTAAAAGAAGTAAATAAAAACTCCATTTTTTTTTCCACTATATTCAGTATTGCCCGTCCTTGTGAGTGTATTCATGAATGGATCTTCTATGACATTGGAGACAGGTAGAGGTCAGTGTGGGTCACAAGCAAAGGAGGACATGCAAATGAAGTTTCCTAGAAGGTTGAAGAAATTTGGGCAAGAGTTTTAGATAGATGCAGGTGATGAAATTAAGAGAATTACTGTGTTAGGCATGTATCTAAAGGACAGTGGCCCAACTGACAACTATGTTACATAATAAAATATATTCTTTTTGAAGACCAGCTATCTGCTTTCTCTGCACCCTCCTCTCCCATCTCTAGAAGCCTACTGTCTTTAAGTATAATTGTTTAAGGACTGGGAAACATACCTATGCATTAAAAATATTACAGGTTCATACCTGTAATCCCAGCACTTTGGGAGGCCGAGGCAGCCGTATCACTTGAGGTCAGGCATTGGAGACTATCCTGGCCAACATGGAGAAACCCCATCTCTACTAAAAATACAAAAACTAGCCGTGCCTGTTGGCTTATGCCTATAATCCCAGCTACTCAGGAGACTGAGGCAGGAGAATGGCTTGAACCTAGGAGGCGGAGGTTGCAGTAAGCCAAGATCGCGCCACTGCACTCCAGCCTGGGTGACAGAACAAGACTCTACCTCAAAAAAATAAATAAATAATTAACAAACATTATGTAACTATTAATCCCTTAAGCTAAGTGCTTCTCTGTGGCAGGGTCCACTAGAAATGGGAACAAAAGAAGCAGTGAAATCTAAAACTTCTTTTTAAAAATCTGAAACCTGCCAGACACTGAGGTTCGTGTCTGTAGTCTCCGCTACTCAGGATCCCAGCTACTAGGAACACCTGAGCCCAGCGGGTTAAAGCTGCAGTAAGCTATGATCACACCACTGCACTCCAGCCTGGACGACAAAGTGAGAATCAGTTTCTTAAATAAACAAATAACTGAATTATCAGAAAAGCATCCACCAATATGTTCAACAAGTAGCAAAATGATTATCTCAGCTCTGTCTATGTTTGTATAACTTACTTAATCTTAAAAAAGCTGGCAGCCAAAGAATAGGGAAGAAAAGGGCGTGAGTGGATAATCAATCTGAGAAGTTAAGAACTGCATGCTTATAAAATAACACACAAACAAGGATCACTACTTTTCTGAAATTTACATTCCATGCATTGGAGGTATATAATCTTTCAGATAGGGTTCAATAAGAATGGAAGAGAGTGAGCTAGGCACTTTAAGTAACTCCTGTGACCATCAGAGTTTTCCATTATAGAGAGGCAACCCAAAAGTCAGACAACTCAACTTAGATGCAAAGCTGTAATTATTACAGAAAACTGAATTATAATTATCCTGGCATTCACCCACAAAAATATTCCCCCAATCTATTTTTAAAATTGAAAACAGACCGGAGTCTCTAAGCATATCTAGGACCCATCTTGGTATGCTAGTTTCATTTCAGCTAAATTTGCATTTATTCCTTAATCACAGTGCTGAACTAGTTTTTGGGAAGAGGAAACAAATTAATTCTGGGCTCTTGAGGAAATACCTTGGTAGATTTCTTATTTCTTACAGATAATAAAGCTGCAATCAACTAAAATCAAATAAGCATACTATCCATTTTATGTGAATGGCACAATTCAACAGGAAAAGTACATTTCTATCATTGAAGAACAGACAAACACAGACACAGACACACAGAGAGAGAGAGAAAAAAAAAATCCTGTGTCTTTTACTTTCCAAAATAAAAGCCAAGATTCTGAATTTCTTTTCACCACATAGTGAAATAATTGAGGGCATACCCAGGGTGCCAGAACTCTAGGTGCACATGCCCAGAAGGGACAGCTGAGGTCTATATAAAGCTTTTTAAAATGACACTCCATCTTTTAAATGAGCAAAAAATAAACTATAAACTTTATGCTTGAATGTAGTGAACACCTACCTATGTGATAGGATTTGGAATTACACTAGAGAACCTTTCAACTCAGGAATGCTTTCTTCACATACATCACAGGCTGAAGGCCAGGCCAGGCATGGTGGCTCATGCCTGTAATCCCAGAACTTTGGGAGGACAAGGCAGGTGGATCACTTGAGGTCAGGAGTTCGAGGCCAGCCTAGCCAACATGGTGAAATCCTGTCTCTACTAAAAATACAAAAATTAGCCAGGCGTGGTGGCACACGCTGGTAGTCTCAGTTACTCAGGAGGCTGAGAGAGAAGAATCACTTGAACCTGGGAGGTGGAGGTTGCAGTGAGCTGAGATCGTGCCACTGCACTCCCACCTAGGCAACAGAGAAAGATTCCATCTCTAAATAAATAAATGACTGAAGGCCAGATTTCCATTATTTGAGATGATTTCACATAGATTCCAACATTGTTCTCTGTTAAAATACCCTTGAGAAAGACCTCCATTATCAATGATGAGTATAAATTTAGCTGATCAGACCCTTGACCTAGAAGCAAGTTTGATGGAGACCCTTGATAGGGGTAGAGTTGATGAAGGAAATTGAAATCACCTTTTCTTGTCAAAGGTAGCAGTATCTGAAAGAATATTCAACAAGGAGGCAGGGGACCACAGTTGGAGTCCATCTGCCCAATCTAGGTATCATATTTCTTATCTGAAAAACACGAAGACTAAATCTGGTGATCTCTAACCAATTCAAAAATGTAATAACTTCTGTGAAATGAAGCAAGTCTGGTTAGAAGTATAGGGTCAGTCACAAAGGGCTAGGAAGTGGGGAAGCAAAATGTCATTAATGGTGGTCATAAAACCAATGGTGGAGACAAAGGGGAAGAAGTGGAGAAAACACCTCCACAATTGTAATTACACCTAAACATCAACTCAATGTGTTGAAAAGCAATTCTACAGTGAAATCATAGTAACGCCTCAAGTAAGGGGCCATGAATATAAACAGAGAGGAAATAATCCTAGGTTCATATTGGGTCACTGCTTTCCTCAAATTCTGATTTTAAAAAATTGAAAGGAAACTAGTTTTGCCTAAGGAAATAATGTCTTAAAGCTAAAAGGATGATTAGCAGGGTTGATTAATTTCCTGGCAAATGAAAAATGCTGACGTTTTTGTTTTCTCCCAAGAGCACTAGCATTGAAATGACTCCAGTAAAATTCACTCATTCACTCCACAGATATGTATACAGTACCTAACATGTGCTTCCATTGATTGTGAGAAGACATACAATGAAGAAAAAGTCACCTCTACTCTTAAGAGCTTGCAATAGAGTACAGAAGATATGCAGATACATTAATAAATAGAACAACATACGGTGCAACTGGACCAAGCAAAGGTTAGGGATTGGAAGAAGAGCTAGGTTTTGTTTTAAATTTTATTTTTGAAAGACCACAGTTACTTCACATATTCATTTACACTAGCCAAAGTCAAGAATTCCTAAGGACAAGTTTAGACACTTAATAAAGAACAGCAGCTCCTGAGCCATCTGCTTTGTTCCAAAAATGAAGAACCATCACACGCAAATTTTCATTTTACTTCAATCCTGAGAGAATATTATTGTCAGATGGGGTAGGTAACATTTGTTTTATAACTGACATGGTTAACAAATCATGCTTTATAAAATGGCTATAGTCAGTGCCTCTTTTAGGTGGGGAAAAAAAAAAAAGAAAACCATCATCTGAGCCCAAAAGTCACTTATTTTCAATGAGTTCCTTTGATCTGTTTAGGGGTCCTGTTACTAATCTCTTTTTGATGAAGAAATATGCACAACAGAACTTAATGTGAACGACAGAACCTTGTTATAGCCAGACACAGATACATTACAAAAAAAAAAAAAAAAAAAAAAAAAAAAAAAAAAAAAACCTTAAGGATTTGTGTATAGAAAGAAATCATTTTCCAAAAACACATCATATGAAACTGCAAATTGCAATAGCCCAACCCTAGACTGCTGTAGTCTTACCTGGTAAGGAACAATACTGCCATGAGCTGTACCCCAACGTTTTGCTTCCTTTCGAACAATAAGATAATTTGCAGCTATGTGGGACAAACACGCCACCTACCAGGAAAAAAAGTAAATAAATAAAATAGAACAGCTAGTTTATCTATACTCATAAAGAGAATGTTGTATTATGAAAGTAATTTCACTTCATCTCATTGTAGAAGAAAAAAAAAACTGTCCATCAAGTTAGAAAATATACAGGCATTTGTACTTTTATCCCACAAATGAAGAACGGTATTACATTATTGCGTGAGACTAAATAACAGTCAACTGAGAAATACAAATACATAAACGTTCAACCCCTAAAAAGATTATCTAAAAGCAGAGGTTGACCAAGCAGATGAAACTGTGGTCCAGCCTTTATCACCAAACCCACAGCAATATACATCAGCAACTCGTACATTTTTTTTCCCCTCTGCATGTGTCTCCTTTTATTTTGCACCAAGATAACACAAAAAGAACCTGTGTCATCACTGAGTAGATGAACCAAAGCCAGGAGCCACATTCTCTACATTTCTGATGATCTAAAAAAGCAGTAATAATAAACCTCCATTATATTTAAGTCAGTTTAGCCAGGTTTTCTGTTACTTTCTGCCCAAAGCATTCTGACACAAAAGATCAAGATTATTTGACTTTTAAAAATTAATTAGTGGATCATCCTCATTTAAAGAAACATGACTATACCTCTCCCAATCTGTTCCTAGTCCCGCGTGCTCATTGTCATACTCAATTCAGTTTTTGAGAACTGCAGATTAAAGGGGTCATCAAAAATCTTACAGTCAATTTCTGACTACTGTGGTATTTCATGGACAGATCTTGACAAATCTACAATAGCTCAACTCAATATGACGATAATATGAGGATAATGAATTGATTCCTGGTGATCTGCCACAAGGATCTTATGTTCCAATGAATACGTATGGCTCCACCACCACAGAACTATGGAAAGGAGGCGATCAAACGATTTTCCATGGATTCCAGAAAAGAATAAAAAGTGGTTCTGGCCACACAACATCATCATGATGCATCAGCTTGCTTTTCCCTTTCTAGATCGTCAGATGCAACTGGAAAACCTAGCAAGCCAGTCATTAAAACATACCCCAAAATGAGATTGGCTCCTGGAACAACTCAAGGCATGATTTTTCAGGCCTTTTCTTGCCCCCTACCTAGCACAGCAGCTGTGCTTCCTACAAGAAATATCAATACGACTCAGCCTGGATGAATCTCCTTACTGCTGCAGCCATTCTCCTTTACTTTATTCTTGGGACTTAAACTCACTTTTATGTTCATTTACTGCTCTGTCAAAATTAGAACTGCCTTGTGGCAGCTGGTTTGGCTGTACAGCCCAGGTGGCAAAACTAATAAACTTTGAGTCATCCACTTCTGGACTTCCATCTGGTCTTGGGCATTTGAACCATGGAGCATTCCAGGGCTGCCTGGGGCCGCCTAGTGCTAATCACCATTTCACAGATCACTTCTGTGTCTTTCAAAATGGAAAATCAAATCAACATTTTGTAGCAAAAATGCCCTGGATAGGAAGTCCAGACATGGACAGTTGAAACCTGGATGGTTTCTCTCTGTCGACCTCTAAATAGTTCCATGACTGTGGGTATATAATTTACTTCTTTGATCTTCTGATACATTCTCTATAAAGTCTTGGGCATTTCAGCTAAACCAAAGGTTTTCAAATTTTTTTTAAAAGCAGAACTCTTGTATTCAACTAAATAATACATGAAATCCTAATATATAAATATGTAAGCAGATAATATTTCAAGTGCTCTGGATGAAGCAGAAGCAGTCCTGCACCACCACCCAAGCAGCATGAACACAAAACACAATTTGCAAAATAGTAAGTAATCTTCAATGTGCTTACAAGGCAAATTTGGTGTACACTTCGGGCTCTATTATTCCTCTTAACAATCTGGCAGATAAAAAGACACGAGGGGCCGGGAGCAGTGGCTCACACCTGTAATCCCAGCACTTTGGGAGGCCGAGGCAGGTGGATCACCTGAGATTGGGAGTTCGAGACCAGCCTGACCAACATGGAGAAACTCCATCTCTACTAAAAATACAAAATTAGCCAGGCATGGTGGCACATGTCTGTAATCCCAGCTACTTAGGAGGCTGAGACAGGAGAATTGCTTGAACCCAGGAGGCAGAGGTTGCAGTGAGCTGAGATCACACCATTGCACTCCAGCCTGGGCAACAAGAGCAAAACTCTGTCTTAAAAAAAAAAAAGACACAAGGGATGCAATAGCAGTTATTTTCCCATGACACCCCTTCCTGAAATTGGAGACATTTTCTGAATTTTGAGGTCTCTTTTCAGATCTAGCTATGTTATTATTCTTTTTATTTATTTTTTCATTCAAATAAATCATGGTGAATGTCACTCTCTAAGGGGCTCTGTTGCTACCAAAGGCCAAGAATTTAAATTAGTAAAGGTTATTCTGTGCAAGTAGTCAATCACAAAAGGCTTGTTATTTCTACTTCTCTAATTTCAAAGTCAATAGATCAACATCATCAAGGGCTGCACGAGGTGGTGAGGTGGCTGGATGATCACAGGCCAACTTATAAATCCTAAATTGATCTAAGATAGTTGCCAGGGATAGGGAAGGACCGGATTCCTAGCTGGATATCAGCTTGGCTGCCCCATTCCTTACCCACTATCTTATTCTTTCTTTTCAATTTTTGACTTCTGTGTTTCTGACCCTGCCCCATTTAGAATGAGTTTGAATGAAGAATCAAAACCCATCTCTCAAACTGTTTGCAAGTAGAATACTATATACATTGCCTCCTCCATACAGTGGTAGTTAATGAAAACAAAAAGCATTTCAGAATTAGCAGCTCACGTTGGGCAGAAGGATTAAATAAAATTTTAAGCCAATTGCCATGAAAAAACAAACTGTGGGCCAGGCGTGGTGGCTCATGCCTGTAATCCTAGCACTTTGGGAGGCTGAGGCAGGTGGATCACTTGAGCCCAGGAGTTTGAGACCTGCCTGGGCAACATAGCAAAATCCTGTCTCTACTAAAAATACAAAACAAACAAACAAAAAAAAGGTGGGAGGATCACCTGAGCCTGGGGAGGTCAAGGCTGCAGTAAGCGGTGATCACACCACTGCACTCCAGCCTCAGCAACAGAGTCTCAAAAAAAAAACAAAACCAAAAAACAAACAAAAAAAAACAAAATGTGATTTGTCAGCAACAACTCAAAGGCAAAGTTGGGGAAAAAAGAATTCTATATTTTAAGAAAGAGAGCAACATGGCTAAACTTAGCAACTCAATGTTTAAAGGCGGTATTACCAATCTGAAAGTAATCTACTATTTACAGGGATGTATTTTAAGGCAGGAGAAGGGAGAGAAAGTCAATAGCTATGATGTGATTATGTATGAAAAAAATCAGAGGTTTCCTGGGCAATTAATGACAAATTTTGCACAAATTAAAAGAATGCAGGATGTGACTTTTTGGTTAATAACTATATACTGTATGCCCATTCTAAATACTGCATTAGATCATTACTTTCATTCCCTAAACTTAGGCTTATTATTTCATCAAGTGGACGCTATGTAATTTACTCAGAATGTTGCCTTTTTATGGTTTCATCTAAACAAAAAAGCCAACTTTGGTTTAATAATAATCATTCTGACAGCAAACTATTATTTTAGATAACAGAGTGGGTCCTGATATTCTTTGTTTCTAACCAGAAAACCAATCGGGGGGTCAAAATGGATCTCAAAGAGCACAGCCCCAAAAGGCTTGAGGAAGAATATGCCCAAATATTTCCCAAAGCAGTCCCATGCTGTCTGTCACCACATGCTCCACTTCCACCGAATGAGGATCAAGCTGCAATAATACAATCTTTCAAATTCAAAAGGACAACCAAGTGTGACAGGTAAAATGAGAAAAACAAGACTAGAACCATGGTCCATTGCATCAAAACAGGTCATTTCCCCCCGCTTCCCTTGTGTGTCTTCTGGCCTACAGCTAAGTTGAACTCAACACCAACCATGCAATCATCCACCTGCCCACATTTCCACCTATTCCTCAAAGTCCATTTCAACATCATCTTTTCCATTAAGCCCCAATCCCAGCCAGCAAGCAAGAGATTATATTCCCTGTCCCTGAATGAATACAACACTTAATTTATCTGATTTCTGCTGCACTTTCACAGTCTTCCTTGTACTACAACTAGAATATAAGATGTCAAAACTGGAAGGAGTTAGGTCACTACTTCCTTAACCTACCCACGCATCCCAATCACCTATGGGATTCCTAGAACCCACCCCATAACAAATGAATCAGGTTTTTCAGGGATGGAAACCTGAAAAAAAATAATTTCACCAGTGTAGTATTAATGGCACACCAGAGTTGAGAAGCAAAGCCTTACAAGAGTCTAGTCAAACTCCTTAATATCCAAACGGACACATAAAGGAACATAGAAGAAAAATAACTTGGTCAGGTACAGTGGCTCATGCCTGTAATCCCAACACTTTGGGAGGCCGAGGCAGGTGGATCACCTGAGGTCGGGAGTTTGAGACCAACCTACCCAACATGGAGAAACTCCGTCTCTACTAAAAATATAAAAAATTAGCCGGGCGTGGTGGGGCATGCCTGTAATCCCAGCTACTCGGGAGGCTGAGGCAGGAGAATCACTTGAACCCAGGAGGCGGAGGTTGCAGTGAGCCGAGATGGATCATGCTATTGCACTCCAGCCTGGGCAACAAGACCAAAACTCTGTCTCAAAAAAAAAAAAAAAAAAAACAAACTTATGTGAGGACATACAGCTGGTTAGTAACAGAACTTTACTCCAACAACACTGCCTTCCTCCATGCTACAATATTATTTATATATTCTCCTATCCCTCCTTTTAAATTAGGAGCTCTTTCAAGGTAAGACTTATTTATTTTAAACCCTTTGTATGTTTCCATAGCACTTAACACAGATCCTGAACACTATTTTTAACAAATGAATGAAAATGGTAATTACTACTTGTTTAATTATTCAGCAACTCCTGAGTGTTGCTATGTGTAAGGCTTTATGCTAGGTACTGAGTATACATAAGGAAATGAAAAAGATATGGTTTTGCCTTCTTTGAAATAGTGGGGAAAATAACTAAACAAAGAATTATAGGACCTGCCATGGGGAAAGAGGATGGAAGACAAAACTGGAAAACAAAGAGTAACATGTGTGAAAGCTCAAAGGCAGGAAACGGGTTGAAAGAACAAAACTGAAAGAAGACCAATATAACTAAACCATGGTGAGAAAGAGACTGAAATGAAATGAAAGAGAAAGGCAGACAGAGGTCAGTCATTGTAGTAATGGCAAGGAACCATTCTTTGCACATCTTGCAGAATGATCATTTCAGAACAATCACAAATTGTATCGTCATTCTTCTATTTAAAACCCATAGGGATCCCCCGACATTTGTAATTATATTCAAAGAGTGAACTAAAAAGAGGCAAGACAGAAAGGGGATTGTTAAGGATATTATAAAGGTCCAGGCATAATTTGATGATAGATAGCTCAGAGAAGGTTGGTAGCAGTGGACATGGGAAATCCTGGGTTTAAGATACATTTTAAGAGCAGAACAGGCAGAGCATGTGAAAGACTGTATGGGCAGAGGATGCAGATAGAATGGTGACAGAGAGGAGAAACCAAACTTAACTCCCACAGTCCTGCTGAATATCTGGGTAAACTATGACAGCATTAACAGAAAAAGGGAAATCAGAGAGAGAAGTAATTGAAGGGGAAAGAAAATAAAAGCCCATCTCTGAATGTGTTGAATTTGAGATGCCTGTGATATAATCAATTAGGCAGGACTCATTAGCATATAGAAAGTATTTAAAGTTCTAACCCAGGGGGAAACAGAGATAAAATAAGAGAAGAAATCGGAAATAATCCCAAACAAGAGAAGATAAAGTTTCCATGCAAAAACAGTCCTTCCTCTATCACCAAAGGGATGATCAAAGATGTAGGTACAAACTACTAGAACCAATTTAAATGCCCAAGAATGGGTGTTTTAAATAAGCTATGACATCTGTATATAACAATAGAAGATGAATAGGCACTTAAATGACACAACAAAACAATATAGCATCATGTGAAAAAATATTCATAACATTTTGTTTGAATTTTATCTGAAACAAACTTTTTAGTTCAGAACAGTGTTCAATTTATAGAAAAACCAAGATAGTACAGAGAATTCCCATCTATTCCATATCCAGTATCCCTGTTATTACCATCCTACATTAGTGGAGTGCCTTCTTAACAATTACAGAGCCAATATTGACACTTATTATTAACTAAAACCCATACACTCGGATTTCCTGACTTTTCACTTCATATACTTTTCCTATTCCAAGATCCTACCCAGGATACCATATTGTATTTAGTCATTCTATGTCCGTATTTAGTCATCCTGGCTTCTCTTCGCTCTGACAGTTCCTCATACATTCCTTATTTTTTATGCACTGAAAGTTTTGATGAAACTGATCAGGTATTTTGTAGAATTTTTCTCGACTGGGATTTTTGTGATGTTTTACTCATAATTATACTGGAGTTATGAGGTTTTAAAAGAAAGACCATAAAAGAAAAGCACCATTTTCAACATATCATATCAAAGATATACAGTGTCAACAATCAATCTTGATCACCTGGCTGAGGTAGTGTTTATTAGTTTTCTCTGCTGTAAGATTATTCTTTTTTCCTCTCCCTTTCCATACTGTACTCTTTGGAAGAATGTCACTACATGCAGCCTATACTTAAGGGATAGAAAGTGATGGTCCTGCTTCTGGAGGGTGGAGTATCTACATAATTATTTAGAATTTGGCACACATTTGTCTCCCTTTATTTATTTATTCAATCATTTATTTAAATCAGCATGGTCATGCGGTTTTTTTTAAAAAAATACTTTTTTGGTTATAATTCAATACCACTTTTTTGTTTTTGATCAAATTATTCCAGTTTTGGCCACTGGGACCTCTATCCATGGGTACCTGTGTCCCTTTCACATACCACACGTCGTTTTAGCACTTTGTTTTTAGTACTCCCTTACTTTGTGACAATATAAGATGCTCTGGGCTCACCTTCCTATTTCCTTTCCCAGTCATATAGGAAAGCATAAAGAGAATAGGAGTTTTAGGGTAAAGAGCAAATATTTATTTCAGTGTCAATCAGCACCTTATTCATTCCATACTTTATTGAAATAACGCTGACATAAGCCAGGTGCAGTGGCTCATGCCTGTAATCCCAGCACTTTGGGAGGCCAAGGCAGGTGGATCACTTGAGGTCAGGAGTTCAAGAATAGCCTGGCCAACATGATGAAACCCCATCTCTACTAAAAATACAAAAATTAGCTGGGTGTGGCGGTGGGTGCCTATAATCCCAGCTACATGGGAGGCTGAGGTAGGAGAATCACTTGAGGCGGAGGTTGCAGTGAGCCGAGATAGAGCCATTGCACTACACTCTGAGCAACAGAGTGAGACTCCGTCTCAAAAAAAAAAAACACTGATATCACACCTACTATGTGCCAGGAATTGCTCTAGATACTGGGATACAGCAGAGAAGGAGAAAGACATAGTCCTACTCTCATGAAGCTTACATTCTAGGGTAAGCTACATTCAGACATAAACATACAGAAAAATACCAAGAAATGATTCATGCTATGAAAAAAATGCAACAGAATCACAGAGAGTGCTCTTTTAAACTAATGGGTTTAGTAGAGGCCTCTTTGAAGATGTTATATTTAATTTAAGGCCTGGAGAAGGCATGCTAAAACCTGGGAGAAATTTTTCCTTTGGTTTGAGACAGAGTCTCACTCTGTTGGCCAGGCTGGAGTACAGTGGCACAATCTCAGCTCATTGACCTCCACCTACGAAGTTCAAGCAATTCTTCTGACTCAACCTCCCAAGTAGCTGGGATTACAGGTGCACAACACCATGCCCAGCTAATTTTTGCATTTTTATTAGAGACACGGTTTCACCAGGTTGGCCAGGCTGGTCTCGAACTCCTGACCTCAAATGATCTGCCTGCTTGGGCCTCCCAAATGCTGGCATTACATGCATGAGCCACTGTGCCTGGCCTAGAAAAAATCTTTCTAGGCAGTGAGATCAACTAGGTAGAAGACTTTAATATGCTAAAAAGCATACATACAGTGAAGAACAGAAAGAGGGCCATTGTAGTTGGAACTCACTAAGTAAAAGAGACAGTAGTACAAGAAGGGGTCAGGAAAGTATACAAGGGCCATATCATATGGGTCCTTGCAGGCCTGGGTAAGGATCTCAGATATTATTCCAAGTGTAATAGGAAGGCATTGATTTCTATAATTAAATCACCTGGTCACTATGGCGTATGTACAGGCAATGAATGAAAGCAAATTAAGTCACATTACAACTCCCATTTTGTAAGAAAAAACTAAAGACCAAGGAGATTAAATATGCTGTCTAGGTCTCACAGTTGACAACGGAAAAATCCTGACCCAAACCCAGGTCACTGTACTCTGTACACCATCCCTAAGCCACTACCTCCTCTCTGTTCAGCCTTTCTTCTCCCTGCCCCTTTCACCCAGGTAGTGAGTAGCTTTACCTTTATATCTTTGGTTGTATCCTTGGCTTCACATTTTATATTCCAGGCAAGTCCCCCTATATCAATGGAATGGACTGGAAGTCCTCTACTGTCCCCTGTACTTAGAAAACACACTGTTAACTAAACCAATAAATTCTCACATCCTTCTGCTCAACCTCACTCATCTACTAACTATAAAATGTCTTACAGGGAAAAAATTGCTAAAAGAGAAATGAAGGGGCTAGCATTCGTAGAAAACATAACTTTCAAGAAGAAAAATTGGACCTCGCCTGAGGAAGAGATTTCGAGTTTCTGGCATCTCCCTTTTTAACCTAATACTGTTACTTTACATGTCAAACTCCCTTTGCAATTTAACTTGCTTCACTTAGTCCCTCACACCTTAAGGTGAACAAATTTGTTCAGAATAACTAGGGTCGAGAAGGAAAAAAGACCCCAGAGTACACAAGGTATATTGGCCATGCCATGTTAAAAAGAGAATCAGTATTCTACCCATCGGTGCCACATTTATCATTGTTTCTAGTATTGATGACTGATCAGAGCTAACACTTACTGTATACTGTTCTAAGCATTTTACATGAATTATCTCATTTAATCCTCATAACTTTATGGGAGAGGTACTATGATAACCCCATTTTAGAGATGAGAAAACTGAAGCACTGAGGAGTCTGATAATCTGCTCAAGGTTATATGCCTAGTAAGTGGACAAGCCAGGATCTGAACTCACCTAGCCTGGTTTCTGGCATTCTATACTAAATTAGATACAGAATCAGACTTCTCAAAATTTCTGAGTGGCCCTGATCCTGGAAAAGTTTAGTTGGAATTTACTACTTGGTAAAGAAAAAATAGTGATTGAGCATCCTTTCCAATTAGGTGAACCTCTACAGATAAATTTGACCTTAATTATTACGTAATACATGATGCAGTACTTATTCAAAGTTTTCTGCTTTGCTGCAAATATGGTTTGGCTTCTACTGCAATGTAATTAGAAATAAACTTCAAACCATAAATATTTTACCTGTAAACATTGAAAACCAGTAGAGTTGTTACATAATTTTAAAATCTCTACTTTTATTTACTTACCAGAGAAAAAACACATAATGGAATTACTCTCTTCATAGTCATTTCTTAACTTAATGAAAGGAACATAACTATTACCCATTCCTCTGAATTGTCATTAACAACAGTCAAATCATATTGATATGTATATTACTTATGAACTCAAAAGAAAAACAGATCATATTATACTGAGAATAATTTTCCCAATCCATATGAATCAAAATCAGACATATGAGGAAACTGGGTATCAAATGCCAGAGGTAAGACCAGACAGCAAAGAGAGACAGAATTTCAAAAGCGTGTTGAGAATAATACATCAAACATATTTCTTACCATGAACCACTGACCCAGTCAATCACATGACTCAAAGAGCAGTTATGAACAACTAAACAAAATGTGATGAGTAAGTGGAAATGTAGAAAAACAACATTTAATGACAGGGTGTGCTTATTTATTCCTGTGATAGCAAGTCTTCAGTTTCAAGTGTCTTCTTCAAATACTCTTTTACATTTTAGATAACAGATATAAAATATAATATATAAATATATTATATAAATATAAAATATTACATTATTCTACAACTCTAGTTTTGAAAGTTCTAAAAATGACATGAAACTTACTTGTGTTTATTACTTTCTTCATGCATTTAACAGTTATTTAATAAATAATTATTATATGCAAGGCAATCTGTTAAGTGTAGTGGGAGATCCCAAAATCAATAAAACAATTTCATCTCTCAGAAAGGTTAATTTGTTATTTATAATTCAGAATAGAAATGATCAATGCTACAAGAGACGTTTTTAAAAAATTAAGAAGGGATAAAAAGTGGCATTCAAGCTAACATTTTTTGATAAAGAGAATTTAGTCAGGCAAAAACAAGGGAAAGGGCCTTCCCAGTAAGAAAATATCGTGGTCACAGTCACATGTTTGGAAAAGTATTGAGAATAAAAACTGAGACAAGCCATTAAATTTAATGACCAGGAGATCACAGATGATTCTTAAAATGCAGTGTCAACAAAGCAGCAAGGACAAAATCCAGATTAACAGGGGCAAAGGAATGAATGAAAACAATATGAGAGCCACAGGGGTATCTCAGAGGCTCATGTAAAAAGGAGAGGAGAGATACTGGACCATAGCTTACGTTGGTGAGCAGAAAAAATAAAGGTTTTATTTTTGAGGATGTAAAAAAATAAAATAAAATAACTGACCAGGCACAGTGGCTCATGCCTATAATCCCATCATTTTGGGAGGCCAAGGCAGGAGGACCGTTTGAGCTCAGGAGTTCAAGATCAGTCAGGGCAATATAGTAAGACCTCTTCTCGGCTAAGGAAAAAAAGAAAAAATTTAACTGGACGTGGTGGTGTGCACCTGGAGAAGCAGCTACTTAGGAGATTGAGAAGGGAGGACTGTTTGAGGCCAGAATATTGAGGCTGCAAAGAACTATGATCATGCCACTGCACTCCAGCCTAGGACACACAGCAAGACTCTGTCTCAAAAAAATAAAAATAAAAAAATAACTGGAGTTCATCTATATATACAAGAGAAAAGAATAATTGAAGATGTGGAGTTCTAAGCACGATGGAGACAATGAGAAAAAAAGTAGAAGAGGAGGGTTTATGGTTTGAAATGTCATCTCTCAGTCAACTCTTCCCTCATTCACTCAGATGGGTCATTTTGTCTTCTGAATCTCTCTGTCTGCTAGAATGCAAGCTTCAGGAAGCAAAGGATTTGTTTCCTGCTCTCTCTCCACAACAGGAACACTCCCAAAACACACTGTAGGCAATCAGTAACTATTAGTTAAACTCAAAAATAAATGAATGAATAACATCCCTTTCCTCTCATTTGAAGAATTTAAAGAAGAAATGCTTTAAGAGAAAAGGAGGAAAGTTAGGTACAATTCCCACAGAAAGCTACAATAGTAGAAAAGCATCTCCACAGAATGAGAAGGTCAGGCTGAAATTTGCCTCGTTTAGTGGCTCTGCCCACTGAAGTGACAAAGCCCAAGTCCACTTGTTCCTTCCCCACATACCAGATGGATAAACATAGAGGCTGGGTTAGGAAACAATGTCAGGCACTGAGGCCCCATATTCAGGGTGAAGAAAGGAGGAAAGGTGGCTTAGGGAACAATGAGGGAATCTTCAAGGAGCAAGACCCTGTGGGGCTAAAATTGAGTGCATGGTGATGCTAAAGACCCATGGATGGGTAGAGAAAAGAAATAGCAAACCTTCCCTGACGTCAGAATTGGCTTGGGGTTTTAATCATAATTATAAAGGGATGCTGGATTTTGTCAAATGCTTTTTCTGTGCCTATTGAGGCAATCATGTGATTTTTGTTTTTAATTCTGTTTATGTGGTGTACTACTCAGCCATAAAAAAGAATGAAATAATGGTATTAATAGCAACCTGGATGATGATGATGATGATGATGATGATGATGATGATGATGATTGTTATTATTATTATTATTCTAAGTGAAGTAACTCAGGAATGGAAAACCAAATATCCTATGTTCTGACTCATATGTGGGAGTTAAGCTATGAGGATGCAAAGACATAAGAATGATACTTCGGACTTTGGGGACTTGCAGGAAAGGATGGGGGGTAGTGAGGGATAAAATATTACATGTTGGTACAGTGTACAGTGCTCAGGTGATGGGTGCACCAAAATCTCAGAAATCACTACTGAAGAACTTATTCATATAACCAAACACATCTGTTCCCCCAAAACCTATTGAAATAAAAAAATAAAAAATTTAAATATGAAAAATTTAAAATTTAAATTTAAAAAAAGAATTGGCCTAGGAATAGGGAGTGGGGTGAGTCTGTTGTAACTGGGGTGACCAATGGGTTCCATGAGATAGCACTAAGCACGTCAAAAGCAAACAAGTTGAATAAAGGCTACTTCCCTCTAACTTCAGTAGATTTATTTCATTGTTTCATGCAGCCCAAGTGGCTGTTTCTTCCACAGGAGTGATTCATTCTGGGAAGAGCTTCACATGCTTTGTTTAGTTATTCTAGTACCTTCTCCAATTCTCTATTTGTCACATTTTCCTCCAGTTCTGACTACCATTGCCTTTATGTCCTGGTGCTCTTTTGTTACTGTTTCTTCAACATCATTCTTTTTTTTTTCAGTACTACTCCATTGCCAAGGCTGGAGTGCAATGGCACAATCTCAATTTACTGCAACCTCCACCTCCCATGTTCAAACTCCTGACCTCAAGTGATCCACCAGCGTCAGCCTCCCAAAGTGCTAAGATTACAGGCATGAGCCGCCTGTAATATCATTCAATAATGTATTTTCCCCTTCAAAACGGGGAGAAAGGTGGCACAAAACTATGGAAGTATGGAATATAGTGCATGTAGGCATTCCTTAGACTGTTGCCCCTTCTCACAGGTAGTAAGCTACCTTGCACAGGTCTTTGTAAGGTACGGATAGTATGAAAGAGAAGAAATGGGCCAGGCACAGTGGCTCACACCTGTAATCCCAGCTACTCAGGAGGCTGAGGCAGGAGGATCCCTTGAACCTGGGAGGCGAAGGCTGCAGTGAGTTTAGATGGCGCCACTGCACTCCAGCCTGGGCAACAGAGCAAGACACCGTCTCAAAAAAAAAAAAAAGAAGAAGAAGAAATGGCAAATCTGAGAGACATTTAAAGGATGGAATCACAAGTCCTGGGAACAGACTATAGGGAATAAATAAGAAGTCACAAAGAGGGTTCCAATGTTTTTAGCCCAGAACTTATAAGAAATGTGAATTTACTTTATAGAAATGGCTTTTTTGGGCGGGCAAGGTGGCTCACGCCTGCAATCCTAGCACTTTGGGAGGCTGAGGCGGGCAGATCACCTGAGGTCAGGAGTCCAAGACCAGCCTGGTCAACATGGTGAAACCCCATCTCTACTAAAAACACAAAAATTAGTTGGGCAAGGTGGCAGGCGCCTGTAATCCCAGCTACTCGGGAGGCTGAGGCAGGAGAATACGGTGGAGGTTGCAAGGAGGCGGAGGTTGCAGTGAGCTGAGATTGCACCACTGTACTCCAGCCTGGGTGACAGGGCAAGATTCCATCTCAAAAAAAAGAAAAAGAAAAAAAATGGCTTTCTTGGTGAAGAAATATGCTAGGTTAGAGTGGGATTGTTTGTTTAGGGAAGGGGTATTTATTTAAAGGTGTCAATGGAATGTCCAGCTGAAGAGGCCCATGAGTAGTTGCCATCCAGCCACTGGAGCCCTGAATAATGATGAGAGATAGTCATGAATACTTAGTGGCCATCTACACTGAGGTTTAGGGGAGGCAGGATTCTAAGATGGCCACTAAGAGTCCCATCCTCTGGCATATACATCCTGTACAATGCAATGTCACTCCCATAATTAGGTCTGTAATCAGTTAATAATGAATTCATCAAAAAAGAGATTATCTTGAGTGGGCCTGGTCTAACCTTTAAAAGAAGGTGAAGCTCAGAGAGTCATGCTCCTGCTGGCCTCGAAAACCACAACCTCCATGAGCTCTAGAGCCACAGGAACTGTATTCTGCCAACAATCTAAATGAGCTTGGAAAAGACCTCTGAGGTCCTGCTGAGGAATTCAGTCCAGCAGATACCTGGATGGCAGCCTTTTAAGACCTGAGCAGAGACTCCATCTAAGCCATTATCAGACAACAGACACATAGAAACTATAAAATCATACTTTGTGTTGTTAGAAGGCACTTTTCATATTGCATTTCTGATAATCTGTTATGCAGCAATAGAAAACTAACACAAGGGTGAAGCCACTGAAGTGGATGACTAGCCTGGATAATTGGAGGGAAAGCACAGGACAAGGGCAGACCACTGGAGTCAACCAAGGAGGGGACAAAAAAACAGGTGAGAAGAATAACAGGTGGTGTGGTGTCTAAAGGCCAAAGGAGGAGAGTGTTAGAAGGAAGAGTGTTGAATGTATATCAAAGGTATTATCAGTAGCAGGATGGGAGTACAATCTAATGCAAAGCATTAAGAAAATAATTAGTGGGTAGGAAGCAGAAACCTCAAATACTAATAACATATGAAGTTTGGCACTGAAAGAGGAAAGAAATAGAACAACAGTGGGAATGTACAGCCACATCACCAAAAATGGAATCAAGTAAAGGTTATTCATGATGTTACCCTTTCCAAGGCTACCCAGACTTTAATAAAAAATTAATAAAGGTTCAAAAGCTTTCCCTACAGCTAAAGGAATGAAGCTCTCTTGGTGGAATTTCAGGCATTTTCTTAGAACTATTAAGTAACAGAGCTACCCCACATATGACAAGCTCATGAACCAAGCCCCAGCATGAAAACAAAATAAATTGACTTAGACACTCTCCCTACATCTGATCATTCTGATTAACCAAAATCCAAGAATGTAATGGTGAATCTGATAATTACTTGTATGATCCACTGCACAGCTGGCACAGTCCTTCTCTGGCCATGTCGTACTGCACTGCTCTCTTGAGCTTCTGTGGAATGGTTCCCAAAATAACAGGGGAGACTCACTAGACTACACAGCACATGACAAAGTTCTTTAGTGATGATTCTTCTTAAAGTGATCTATCTCATGGGAGTTCCAGGGAAAGGTGCAAAGCCAAGCACGGAATAGGACAAGAAATGCAGGATCTCAGTGACCAAATGATCCAGCAGGTAAAGTACATGTTATGTGTTTACACTTCAAGCAAAAATTCATGCAAAGAATACAGGTACATAATGCCAAGGATTGCTATATTAATTAAACAAACCCAGTGATTTAAAAAACAACCTGAAGAATAGCAAGTGAGAGAAAACACATTTTATATTCTCATATATTAATGCTGTTTTATTTGAAAGTTTTAAAAATCTCGTATGCACATTTCATTGGTTTCATTCAGCAAATATTTGTTACTTCATTCAGGCACCATGCTAGGTGCTGAGATAGAATGGTGAAAAGAAATGAATTTTCTGTCCTCGTGGAAAAACAGTCTGGTGTAAAAGACACACACTAAACACTATAAAACCCAGTGACTTAGAGGGATGATGTGCTAAGATTATAATAATAATACCCAGTGACATGAGGAGTTGAGAGACACAGTCTGATTGAAAACAGGCCTAGAAGACTTACTTCAAACATGAGTTTGCATGACAATTGTGTTATTTTCACACCTCCTTGCCCCCTCCCCAAACTCATATAAAATGCTTTTGTTAAATATAACTGCCATTTTATGGCCATCATTTCACAGGAACAGGAACACTGAGAATATCCCACGACACACAACTAACACCTGGATAATCGTTCCTCTGTTCTTACTAATGCATCTCACCAGAGAATAAAATCAAGGAAACTGATTTCAGAAATTCACTAACTTACATCACAGTCAGAACTCCTCATCAACAGACCACATGGCACAAACTGGATGGCTTTTAAGATCTAAGCTGCAAGCTGTAGACATGTTTGGACTTTTCAACATCACCCCTAAGAGACCTCAAAGGTACACTAACACAATCAGCCTTTGATGACATAGTATATCATATATCCATATACTCATATGTCCCTAATTCAGCAGATTTGCATATGATCTGCATTCTAACATACCCACAACTATGTTTTATATGTGAGAAGACTGTAATATGATAAAACCTTTAAGGAGCCACTGCTTTGTTGTGTCAATTCTTATATTCATCCAACAACGATCGTTATCTTAGCTATATCCTCCATTCACCCTTTAACCACAATTGAAGGGCTAGACAGTTCTGAAGAGGGCAGAATTTTTTAATCTTTTTTACATCCTCAGCAGTCTAGTGAAAAGGAATTTGGACCCTGATTCAACAGGCCTGAGACCCAGTCTCAGCTCAGCCCTCATTATACTCTCTTGGACAGCAAAGTCCTGTACCCTGAGTCAAGTTTACAAAATAGCACTAACCTCCTCACAGGCTTGTCTGTATGACTTCAGGGTAACATTGTAAAAAGTGCTTCAAAAATACTCAAAAGTAAGAAGAATTGCAAAACATAATTTGAAAAAATATCACCCAAGGGAATACACACAAACAGCTTACTTAGGGTTTTGCTATATGACAATTTTGTAATTTCAATAAATTAGACTGATATTTTCCATCTTTTACTAATACAAATAATGAATCTAGGAAAAACAACTCCCCCAGATGGCAAGCCAGGTTTAGTCAGTTTTAGAAATTCCAAGTATACTGGCTGTTCTAATTAATCAAAGAATAATTTCTGAATTGCTAATTTTTACCTTATACCAATATTAAACATACATTAGAACACCGTTGATAGCTGTACATTTTCATGTGTAAAAAAATAAAAATAAAAAAATTGTTGATTCAAAAAAATACCAGTGGAACCATTGATTAGACATCTGCAGTTTGACTATAAAATAGCAAAATTGATTTCTAATAAGATTTCCAAAAGTATTATCCATTTACTGTCAGAGATTATAAATTGGCAACTGATAAGCATGATTTAGTTCATTAATTTTTTTTTTTTTTTTTTGGCCTACATAGTATTTTAAAACCCAAGAGATTTTATATAAGAAAATTAGTTTTCTTCAAAAATTGCAAACCTGGCTACACTGGGGCTAGCAGTGTGCTGGAGCTAGCTTGTACTTGCTCATTGAGCCAATTATTAGTATTCCTTCTAAACATGTTCAGTGACAATCATAGTAGAGGCTTGAAATTAGCTATCTGGGAGTGTTTACACCATGAGAATTGGCAAATGCAACATGTGACAGTTTGTTGTTGTTGTTCTTGTTTTAATGAACCAGTTGTTAAACATTTACCAGCACACCTCTGCACTGGGATCACAATGTCACATGGTAGCACAGGCTGGCGAGAGTAGTGACTCCTTCCTCAGACAGGATGTGGGCTCTTTAGTCCATATCCATCACCATTTCCTATTGTTTTTCGTCTGACTCAGTTCACTTACTTTAATTACCCGTCTAGCATAGTTAAGCATTTGACTTTGCAACTCCTGGTTTACGGTCAAAACACACATTCAAAACACACTCTTAGACGATAACATAGGGGAAAAAAAATCAAGTCACTGTGCTTATTTGAAATTTTAAAAAATAAAAGGCTTAAATTGAACACTGTTGGACAAATTGAAATATCATCTTTAGATTCCTTTTTGTTCCTTTTCAAACCATTGTTATTTAAGCACCAAAGAAGACTGTAACATACATTTCAAGTCACAAAGTAAGAAGTCAGCAAAAAAAAAAAAAAGTTTTTAAAGAGAAGATAATTATTTAACCATATATTTTTAAGAAACAAACTATAAAACCTGGAATTTTTTATTTCTAGTGAAAAAGCCATCATTGCTTCTCAAAAGCAGGCTTCCTTCATTTGTTTAAAAACCTTACACAGATATTTGACGGAACTCTTGAAAACCTGGACAAAAAAAAATTCCTTCACAAGAGAAACCTCTGATTAAATGAGTATTTCAGTAAGAATGTCTGAACATGAAGCCAGACATGATAGTGGTCAGGAAAGTTCCCTTTCAAGTCACATTAAGTGGATTCCTACACAAATGACTGCAGTGTATCCTGTTCTAATACATAGATCTGTGTTTCCCACGACAGTAATGATTGCATGTATCAGTCTCTTCCCCTGGGGCATGAACTTCACAGTCCTACCCACTAAAAGAAAATCATTGTTCAAAAACCACTTCCAAGGTCCTAAGAAAAAATACAGAGGACAAAATTGAGGAAAGAACAAAGACCAATGGAAGTTCCTAAAACAGTTCCCATCAATGGGTTTTGTATTTCTTGACACTCTCCTAACAGTAATCACTTCCGCCATTACAACTATGCAATATGAGCAACTATGAGAAGTCTCTATCCCAATGCACTCCTTTAAAAAATCTATCTTCCTTCCTTTCCCCTCACTAACCTCACTTCCAGCCTCAGGCCTACTTTAGCAAGGTGACTGATCTTTTTTTTTTTATCAAGATACTCAAAAATAACAAGTATCTGGAATTCTATCCTAGTCCCCAAATTATAAGGTCAACATTACTTAGCCATGCATGGCTTATAGCTAACTTCAAGAAAAAAAGAAAGTTAAGGAAACACAAAGGAGGCAAGGAAGAGAGGGAGGATGGTAAGGGAAGGAAGGGAAAGGAAAGGAAGAACATGAACATGTTTTGAGGTTACATGAGGCAAAAAAAAAAAAAAAGGGATATGTTTAAAAAACAGAAGGAGGAAAACAATGTCATGTGTCTTCTTACATTGTTGTTAATATAAATTTTGTGCAGGGACAAAAGTCAAATGCCATTGTTATGAATCACCTTGAAAAAAATTTTGTCTCTGAGTTTTGACATCCTTCATGTATGTAGGACATGCTTGAGAGTACATTGGAAAGTTCAGGAAATGATGCAGTTTAGAGTCAAGAGGAGTTTGTTGATAGAACCAAAAACAAAACAAGACACAAAAAAGAGAATAACAGTTTTACCTGTAGTGAGTAATATGTGCTGGCTATACTAATTCATATTGAGCTTTGTTTCACTGTACTGATTTTCACCAATTTAATGCTAAAGGTCTAGACCTCAGTTACCTCAAGATCTCTTTTAGTGAAAGAGGTCTATGTGCACTGGAGTACTTTTCCTCAAAATGATCAGATTTGCATCACAGCTGACTACCAGAGAGGTCATTCCTGAACGTTCAAGTTATCTCACTTCTCTGCCTAGTCTAAGAACCAGCCAGAATCCAGAAGCTTCACGTGGATGTTTACAATAAGAAATATGCCATCAGCATGTTTCATTTAATTTTGGTTGAAGTATTTTAACATGCACATTACCCTAATTGAAATTAAAAAAAAAAAAAAAGCAGTAGCAAAGTAAGACTCTTACTTCATAATGGAAGACATCATAATTGCAAGACTATCAAAAAGTAAACGCTTTAGGTAAAAATCAGTCTTTGCTGCAACCAATGGGCTCCTAGGGCAGGACGTGCATAGCTAAGGAAAGTAGTAATAAGGTGAAAATGGACAGAAGAGGGATTGAAGGAAAGAGAACAAAAAGGAGAAACTAAGGTATTGGTAATAATAATATAGTCATAAAGCTAACACTTATTTAGTGCTTACTATGTAATGGGCACTGCCATAAGCACTTAACAAAAATTAATTCATTTTAATTCTCAGCAATCCTTGGAGGCAAACACTATTTTAATTCCCATTTAGTGAATGAGGAAACTAAAGCATAGAGCATTTCATGACCGGCTTGAGGGTCACAGCTATTTAGTAGTATATTGAGGATTTAAATCAATGTAGTTTGGCTCCAGAGTCCATGCTCCTAACCACTACACTAGAGGCCTATATAGGATGGTTACCAAATGGAAAGTGGGTTCAACAATAAGCTTGAAATCAACTACACACACACAAACACACACACACGAGAGAGAGACTGAGGGTTTCCTAACCACTACCCTAGAGGCCTATACAGGAAGGTTACCAAATGGAGAGAGAATTTAATTCAACAATAAGCTTAAAATTAATTACACACACACACACACACACACACACACACGAGTCACTCTGTCTCTCTCCCTTCCCCATCTCTCTGAGATTTTCCCTTATAAGGGGAAAAAAAAAATTTGCATTGCATTGAAATTAACATATTCTCCTACTAATAAGTACAACATAAAATGTAATATGTACTTGGCAACAAGTAACACGTGCTATTACAAACATTAGAAAAGAATACAAAAAGCCTTCTCCAGAAACATGAGTACATAACACTTTAACCACGAAAGAGATCCCATTCGTAGGGCAGCCCAAGAACACACAGTGCCATCCAGTGATAAAGTAGGTGAAGCACGCATGTATCCTCTTCTGCAAGGGAATCGAATATTAAACCTTAGTCTTTTCAATAAGCAATTCAGAATTTTCACATAAAAAATGGAAACTAGCATAAGTAATAACGTATCTTTTATTTTTCTATGACTTGTGCCAAATTACCTTACATTTAAATTCTCCACTATTTCTTAATTAAGTGTATAAATTCAGACAAGACCAACCCAAACTATTAACTTGAGAGTTAAGAGGAGTCGCGGATAATTTAATAGAGTACTTCATTTTCCTCAAGAAATCATTCAAACTATTAACAGCATCTCAGTCACCCAACAAGGATATATTATCATCATATAGGGTACTTCGATCCTACCTAACATGACTTTTCAGTTAGTGTATTTTGCAGAGTTCAAAAGCAGTCAGTGATTAAGGCTGAAAGCACCTGCCCTATACATGGCAAAGTAAATTATGGCTAGTTCTGCCTTCAGCAGCACCCACACTACAGAACCTCCAAAAAGAAACGGATGCAGCAATTAAGCATATGGTAAAGGAGAGACAAGGAGAGATACGGAGAGGAACTGGGCAAGCATCAAACAATGTAAAATTTATCTATGCACCTAAATAGGCAATTATTTTTACAAAACTCTCATACAGACAAGGTTTACATAATGATGTAACTAAATTCTAAAGTTTAGTTTTCATCCGAAGCCACAACGTTATGGCTGATTTTACCACTAAGAGAAAATATTTATTTATGTCCCTGGAAGAAATTTAAGAAACATTCATTAGTGCATTTTTTTCTTTAATTTACTTATTTGTTTATTTTTGGAGACAGAGTCTTGCTTTATCACCCAGGCTGGAGTGCAGTGGCACAATCTCAGTTCACTGCAAACTCCATCTCCCCGGTTCAAGTGATTTGCCTGCCTCAGCTTCCCCAGTAGCTGGGATTACAGGCGTGTGCCACCATGCTCAGCTAATTTTTGTATTTTTAGTAGAGATAGGGTTTCACCATGCTGGCCAGGCTGGTCTCGAACTCCTGACCTCAGGTGATCTACCCGCCCTGACCTCCCAAAGTCTTGGGATTACAGGCATGAGCCACCACACCCAGCCCATGAGTTCCTTAAATATAATTTCTTTTCTAAAACACTTACCAAACATTTTTTTTATTATTATGGTACTTTAAGTTCTAGGGTACATGTGCACAATGTGCAGGTTTGTTACATATGTATACTTGTGCCATGTTGGTGTACTGCACCCATCAACCCGTCATTCACATTAGGTATATTTCCTAATGCTATCCCTCCCCACCCCCAACAATAGGACCCGGTGTGTGATGTTCCCCTTCCTGTGTCCAAGTGATCTCATTGTTCAATTCCTACCTATGAGTGAGAACATGCGGTATTTGGTTTTCTGTTCTTGCAACAGTTTGCTGAGAATGATGGTTTCCAGCTGCATCCATGTCCCTAAAAAGGACACAAACTCATCCTTTTTTATGGCTGCATAGTATTACATGGTGTATATGTGCCACATTTTCTTAATCCAGTCTGTCACTGATGGACATTTGGGTTGATTCCAAGTCTTTGCTATTGTGAATAGTGCCGCAATAAACATACGTGTGCATGTGTCTTTACAGCAGCGTGACTTATAATCCTTTGGGTATATCCCCAGTAATGGAATGGCTGGGTCAAATGGTATTTCTAGTTCTAGATCCTTGAGGAATCGCCACACTATTTTCCACAATGGTTGAACTAGTTTACAATCCCACCAACATTGTAAAAGTGTTCCTATTTCTCCACATCCTCTCCAGCACCTGTTGTTTCCTTACTTTTTAATGATTGCCATTCTAACTGGTGTGAGATGGTATCTCATTGTGGTTTTGATTTGCATTTCTCTGATGGCGAGTGATGATGAGCATTTTTTCATGTGTCTGTCGGCTGTATGAATGTCTTCTTTTGAGAAATGTCTGTTCATATCCTTTGCCCACTTGTTGATGGGGTTGTTTGTTTTCTTCTTGTAAATTTGATTGAGTTATTTATAGGTTCTGGATATTAGCCCTTTGTCAGACGAGTAGATTGCAAAAATTTTCTCCCATTCTGTAGGTTGCCTGTTCACTCTGATGGTAGTTTCTTTTGCTGTGCAGAAGCCCTTTAGTTTAATTAGATCCCATTTGTTAATTTTGGCTTTTGTTGCTGGTGCTTTTGGTGTTTTAGACATGAAGTGCTTGCCCATGCCTATGTCCTGAAAGGTATTACCTAGGTTTTCTTCTAGGGTTTTTATGGTGTTAGGTCTAACATTTAAGTCTCTAATCCATCTTGAATTAATTTTTGTATAAGGAGTAAGGAAAGGATCCAGTTTCAGCTTTCTACTTATGGCTAGCCAATTTTCCCAGCACCATATATTAAATAGGGAATCCTTTCCCCATTTCTAGTTTTAGTCAGGTTTGTCAAAGATCAGATGGCTGTAGATGTGTGGTATTATTTCTGAGGGCTCTGTTCTGTTCCATTGGTCTATATCTCTGTTTTGGTACCAGTACCATGCTGTTTTGGTTACTATAGCTTTGTAGTATAGTTTGAAGTCAGGTAGCATGATGCCTCCAGCTTTGTTCTTTTGGCTTAGGATTGTCTTGGCAATGTGGGGTCTTTTTTGGTTCCATATAAACTTTAAAGCAGTTTTTTCCAATTCTGTGAAGAAAGTCATTGGTACCTTAATGGGGATGGCATTGAATCTATAAATTACCTTGGGCAGTATGGCCATTTTCACAATATTTATTCTTCCTATCCATGCACATGGTATGTTCTTCCATTTGTTTGTGCCCTCTTTTATTTCACTGAGCAGTGGTTTGTAGTTCTCCTTGAAGAGGTCCTTTACATCCCTTATAAGTTAGATTCCTAGGTATTTTATTCTCTTTGAAGCTATTGTGAATGGGAGTTCATTCATGATTTGGCTCTCTGTTTGTCTGTTACTGGTGTATAAGAATGCTTGTGATTTTTGCACATTGATTTTGTATCCTGAGATTTTGCTGAAGTTGCTTATCAGCTTAAGGAGATTTTGGGCTGAGACGATGGGGTTTTCTAAATATACAGTCATGTCATCTGCAAACAGGGACAATTTGACTTCTTCTTTTCCTAACTGAATACCCTTTCTTTCTCTTGCCTGATTGCCCTAGCCAGAACTTCCAACACTATGTTGAATAGAAGTGGTGAGAGAGGGCATCCCTGTCTTGTGCCAGTTTTCAAAGGGAATTTTTCCAGTTTTTGCCCATTCAGTATGATATTGGCTGTGGGTTTGTCATAAATAGCTCTTATGATTTTGAGATACGATCCATCAATACCAAATTTACTGAGAGTTTTTAGCATGAAGGGCTGTTGAATTTTGTCAAAGGCCTTTTCTGCATCTATTGAGATAATCATGTGGTTTTTGTCTTTGGTTCTGTTTATATGCTGGATTACGTTTATTGATTTGCGTATGTTGAACCAGCCTTGCATCCCAGGGATGAAGCCCACTTGATCATGGTGCATAAGCTTTTTGATGTGCTGCTGGATCCGGTTTGCCAGTATTTTATTGAGGATTTTTGCATTGATGTTCATCAGGGATATTGGTCTAAAATTCTCTTTTTTTGTTGTGTCTCTGCCAGGCTTTGGTATCAGGATGATGCTGGCCTCATAAAATGAGTTAGGGAGGATTCCCTCTTTTTCTATCGATTGGAATAGTTTCAGAAGGAATGGTACCAGCTCCTCCTTGTACCTCTGGTAGAATTCAGCTGTGAATGCATCTGGTCCTGGACTTTTTTTCGTTGGTAGGCTATCAATTATTGCCTCAATTTCAGAGCCTGCTATTGGTCTATTCAGGGATTCAGCTTCTTCCTGGTTTAGTCCTGGGAGAGTGTAAGTGTCCAGGAAATTATCCATTTCTTCTAGGTTTTCTAGTTTATTTGCATAGAGGTGTTTATAGTATTCTCTGATGGTAGTTTGTATTTCTGTGGGGTCGGTGGTGATATCCCCTTTATCATTTTTTATTGCATCTATTTGATTCTTCTCTCTTTTCTTCTTTATTAGACTTGCTAGCAGTTCATCAATTTTGTTGATCTTTTCAAAAAACCAGCTCCTGGATTTACTGATTTTTTGGAGGGCTTTTTGTGTCTCTATCTCCTTCAGTTCTGCTCTGATCTTAGTTATTTCTTGCCTTCTGCTAGCTTTTGAATGTGTTTGCTCTTGCTTCTCTAGTTCTTTTAATTGTGATGTTAGAGTGTCAATTTTAGATCTTTCCTGCTTTCTCTTGTGGGCATTTAGTGCTATAAATTTCCCTCTACACACTGCTTTAAATGTGTCCCAGAGATTCTGGTATGTTGTATCTTTGTTCTCATTGATTTCAAAGAACATCTTTATTTCTGCCTTCATTTCATTATGTACTCAGTAGTCATTCAGGAGTATGTTGTTCAGTTTCCATATAGTTGATTTAGTTTCTTAGTACTGAGTTCTAGTTTGATTGTACTGTGGTCTGAGAGACAGTTTCTTATAATTTCTGTTCTTTTACATTTGCTGAAGAGTGCTTTACTTCCAACTATGTGGTCAATTTTGGAATTAGTGTGATGTGGTGCTGAGAAGAATGTATATTCTTTTGATTTGGGGTGGAGAGTTCTGTAGATGTCTATTAGGTTCGCTTGGTGCAGAGTTGAGTTCAATTCCTGGATATCCTTGTTAACCTCCTGTCTCCTTGATCTGTCTAATGTTGACAGTGGGGTGTTAAAGTCTCCCATTATTATTGTCTAAGTTTTTTTGTAAGTCTCTAAGGACTTGCTTTATGAATCTGGGTGCTCCTGTATTGAGTGCATGTATATTTGGGATAATTAGCTCCTCCTGATGAACTGATCCCTTTACCATTATGTAATGGCCTTCTGTGTCTCTTTTGATCTTTGACGGTTTAAAGTCTGTTTTATCAGAGACTAGGATTGCAACCCCTGCTTTTTTGTTTTCCATTTGCTTGGTAGATCTTCCTCCATCCCTTTATTTTGAGCCTATGTGCGTCTCTGCATGTGAGATGCGTCTCCTAAATACAGCAAACTGATGGGTCTTGACTCTTTATCCAATTTTCCAGTCTGTGTCATTTAATTGGACCATTTAGTCCATTTACATTTAAGGTTAATATTGTTATGTGTGAACTTGATCCTGTCATTATGATATAAGCTGGTTATTTTGCTCGCTAGTTGATGCAGTTTCTTACTATCATCGATGGACTTTACATTTTGACATGTTTTTGCAATGGCTGGTACCTGTTGTTCCTTTCCATGTTTAGTGCTTCCTTCAGGATCTCTTGTAGGGCAGGCCTGGTGGTGACAAAATCTCTAAGCATTTGTAAAGGATTTTATTTCTCCTTCACTTATGAAACTTAGTTTGGCTGGATATGAAATTCTGGGTTGAAAATTCTTTTCTTTAAGAATGTTGAATATTGGCCCCCACTCTCTTCTGGCTTGGAGAGTTTCTGTCAAGAGATCTGCTGTTAGTCTGATGGGCTTCCCTTTGTGTGTAACTCGACCTTTCTCTCTGGCTGCCCTTAACATTTTTTCCTTCATTTCAACTTTGGTGAATCTGACAATTACGTGTCTTGGAGTTGCTCTTCTCGAGGAGTATCTTTGTGGCATTCTCTGTATTTCCTGAATTTGAATGTTGGCCTGCCTTACTAGGTTGGGGAAGTTCTCCTGGATGATATCCTGCAGAGTGTTTTCCAACTAGGTTCCATTCTCTCCGTCACTTTCAGGCACACCAATCAGACGTAGATTTGGTCTTTTCACATAATCCCATATTTCTTGGAGGCTTTGTTCGTTTCTTTTTACTCTTTTTTCTCTACACTTCTCTTCTCGCTTCATTTCATTCATTTGATCTTCAATCGCTGATACTCTTTCTTCCAGATGATCGAGTCGGTTACTGAAGCTTGTGCATTTGTCACATAGTTCTCGTGTTATGGTTTTCATCTCTATCAGTTCTTTTAAGGTCTTCTCTGCATTGATTATTCTAGTTATCCATTCATCCATTCTTTTTTTAAGGTTTTTAGTTTCTTTGTACTGATTACATAGTTCCTCCTTTAGCTCTGAGAAGTTTGATCAACTGAAGCCTTCTTCTCTCAACTCGTCAAAGTCATTCTCCGTCCAGCTTTGTTCCATTGCTGGCGATGAGCTGTGTTCCTTTGGAGGGGGAGATGCGCTCTTATTTTTTGAATTTCCAGCTTTTCTGAACTGCTTTTTCCCCATCTTTGTGGTTTTATCTGCCTCTGGTCTTTGATGATGGTGATGTACTGATGGGGTTTTGGTGTGGGTGTCCTTTCTGTTTGTTAGTTTTCCTTCTAACAGTCAGGACCCTCAGCTGTAGGTCTGTTGGAGTTTGCTTGAGGTTCAGTCCAGACCCTGTTTGCCTGGGTATCAGCAACGGAGGCTGCAGAAGATAGAATATTGCTGAACAGCTAGTGTTGCTGTCTGATTCTTGCTCTGGAAGCTTTGTCTCAGGGGTGTACCCCACCCTGTGAGATGTGAGGTGTCAGTCTGCACCTAGTGGGGGGATGTCTCCCAGTTAGGCTACTCAGGAGTCAGGGACCCACTTGAGCAGGCAATCTGTCCATTCTCCCATCTCAACCTCCATGCTGGCAGATCCACTGCTCTCTTCCAAGCTGTCAGACAGGGGCATTTACCTCTGCCGAGGTTTCTGCTGCTTTTTGTTTAGCTATGCCCTGTCCCCAGAGGAGGAGTCTACAGAAGCAGACCAGCCTCCTTGAGCTGTGGTGAGCTCCACCCAATTTGAGCTTCCGGGCAGCTTTGTTTACCTACTTAAGCCTCAGCAATGGTGGGTGCCCCTCCCCTAGCCTCGCTGCTGCCTTGCAGTTAGATCTCAGACTGCTGTGCTAGCAATGAGGGAGGCTCCGTGGGTGTGGGACCCTCTGGGCCAAGTGTGGGATATAATCTCCTGGTGTGCTGTTTGCTAAGACCCTTGGTAAAACGCAGTATTAGGGTGGGAGTTACCCGATTTTCCAGGTGTTGTGTGTCTCAATTTCCTTTGGCTACGAAAAGGAATTCCCTTCCCCCTTCCACTTCCCAGGTGAGGCGATGCCCCAGCCTGCTTCAGCTCTCGCTGGTCGGGCTGCACCCATGGACCAGCGCCAACTGTCCGACATGCCCCAGTGAGATGAACCCAGTACCTCAGTTGAAAATGCAGAAATCACCCATCTTCTGTGTCGTTCACTCTGGGAGCTGGAGGCTGGAGTTATTCCTATTCGGCCATCTTGGGTGCACGCCCCCTAAACTTTTAATAGTAGTTATCACTAAGGAGTGGAATTGCAAAAAACAATTTACTTATTAAATCATACATTTGTATCATTTTGGCATTTTTTTCTAATATGAATTTCTTTGTTAAAGATGTGAAAAAAGTACTATGCACCATACTTTTACAGTCATAACGAAGAAACACTGAAAGATAAGACTTTGTCTCTATTTTCTACATATCTCTTACACATTTCAATCATTTGTGTAAATGATTTGCACATACACTAATAAAACACAGCTTCTGGTTAATTTAACAAATGTCCTTCACCACAGAACTACTTCAGAATCTAAGCATTTTGCACAGCATATTTTCCAACTGACAGCTAAGTTAACTTTTAAATTTTCATTTTTTAAAGTGCCGTGATTAACAATGCATCAACAGGGCCAGGCATGGTGGCTCACGCCTGTAATCCCAGTACTTCGGGAGGCTGAGGTGTGTGGATCACCTGAGGTCAGGAGTCTGAGACCAGCCTGACCAACATGGTGAAACCCAAAATACAAAAACTGGCCGGGCGTGGTGGTGGGTGCCTGTGATCCCAGCTACTTGGGAGGCAGAGGCAGGAGAATCGCTTGAACCTGGGAAGCAGAGGTTGTGGTGAGCCAAGATCACACCACTGCACTCCAGCCTGGGTGACAGAGCGAAACTCCATCTCAAATCATCATCATCATCATCATAATTATGCATTTATGGGAAGTGAATATGATTTAAAAGACTGGTATGTAAACTGTGACCAGTGGAGTAGAACTTGAGGTTCATGTCTATGGCCACTGGAATGTCCCTCTCTGCTGTTGCTTCCCTTCTGGACAAGTGCTTCACATGAAGAGCTCCTAAACACTCCTAAAGACTACCAGTTACAAAGGTATTTTGTAACTACCAGTTACAAAAGTGCAAAGCTGCTGTTATGCACTTAGTCCATATCCTTGTTGCCTCAGTTGTGGTCATTGTGTCCACACAGTCATCAAGTCTTAAAGTTCTGTCCAGGGCGGACGCAGTGGCTCACGCCTGTAATCCCAGCCCTTTGGGAGGCTGATGCAGGCGGATCACCTGAGGTCAGGAGTAGGCAAGACCAGCCTGGCCCGCACGGTGAAACCCCATCTTTACTAAAAATACAAAAAATAGCCAGGTGCCATAGTACGTGCCTGTAATCCCAGGTACTAAGGCTGAGGCAGGAGAATTGCTTGCACCCGGGAGGCGGAGGTTGCAGTGAACCAAGATTGCGCCATTGCACTTCCGTCTGAGTGACCGAGTGAGACTCCATCTCAAAAAAACAAAAAAAGTTCTTTCTAAATCACTGTATGTTCTTTTAGTCCCCTGTCCTGAGGTAGCCTGTAGAGCAAAGACATTAAGTATAGAACTATCCCCCAGACCAGTCAAGAAAGTTGCTACAACTTCAGTTTTGATTAAAAATTATTTGGGGAACTAAGATGCCATTTAATTTTAGGAGTATCAAATGATAATATTAGTGGGACCATCCAAGAAGTCTCTCTATATAAGAGACACACCTTGCAGGTTTACCCTAAAACACACTTTCTTTTTAAATTGTAACCCCCAGGTCTACTGCATCAGAGTTATCTGGGGTGCTGCTCCAAAATGCAGATTCCTGAATCCTGCCCCAGACTGAGTGGATTTCAATGCTTGCGTGTGAGGCCCAGGAATCGTTTTTTCAAAAAGCTCACTGGTACTTTTATATATCGTAAGTTCATTAAGTATTCTGTGGGACAGCAGTTTTCAAATTTTGCTGCACATCAGAATCATCTGGAGAGATTTTTAAAACCTCAGTACACAGGCCATGCCCTATACCAGTTAAATTAGAATCTCTGGGGATGGGAAAGAGGCAGCAGAAGTTCTGAAAACTCCACAGGTGATTTCAGTGGGCAGCCAACTTTAAGCACTGGTGTTGTAAAGGACCAAGGTACAGCTTAGATACCAAATTGAGTCCTCCTGAGTGTCAAAGCACACTCAACTTGAGACTTTTAGCAGTAACAACAACGACAAAATGGTTAATACTCACTTTTTCACAGTGACAACAAGACCTAACAAGCTGCCATAAAAATCTTAAGTATGGTTTAAACACAGAAAAATTCTCATTACCAAATATGACTACATACAATTTAAAAAAAAGTTTTCAACACTTTTAAACAAACAAAAATGTGACTCATTAATTCCAGCCTCCATTGAAAGAAAACTTATGCTCTAAATACAGCTCTGAACCTATCTTCTAAATCGGTTTCATTAAATAATATGATGAAGTGACCAATATGCTTTTTTTTCATGCTGTTACATATCAATCTGCAACAGCTTGAGGACAGTTAGAAAATACAGAAGTAGAATGTGTATCAGAATAAACTAAATTTCAGATTCATTGAGCTGATATCTCAAGTCAAGAGCTTCTGTAGTTAAAAGACTGAAAGATGGATGCACCCTGATTTTCCCTCAGGGGCTTACAAGATAAGATAGTGCATTACTAAACCTGACAAAATATATCTGACTATACTGCACCAGAAACTACAGTCACAGAATTTTAAAAGCATGTCTTTACTTAATGAAGTACAAATTTCAAAATCAAACTGGGCCTATAGACTTAGCAGAAGGCAAAAGGAGAATGTACTCATTTTACTATTGTGACCTGGCTTGAATTCAACAGAATCAAAGATATAAAAGAATTGCAGAGCTGTCTGGTGGAAAGGAAATCATCATTTCATAAAGGACTCAATGACTTACATGATTTCAAATCATGCTTTAAGTGTCTACAGCTTACTTTAAAGAAAACCTCAAAATGCATCTGAATTATCGTCTATCCTATAAGTGTGGTTCAGTTTCAGGAAGAACTGATTGAACTGAAAATAACTATCCCACCAAGAAGACAGTGTTCCTGGAAATTTAAAAAATACAGACTATAGAGCTAGGCTGAAATTTCTTACAATTGTCTCAACAATGTGTTAATCCCCTGTCCCTATGAAAATCCACCTAAAATATAAAATCGCTGACATTAAAAATGAATACCACTCCATCAGCAATGAAAGCTTGAATCAGAACTGATACAGACCTTCATTTGTACAGAATGTATGTTCTTTAATAGTAACAACACAATGGTATATAAAACCAAAACTGTCTGTAGCCACCTCCACCTGCTAAGGTGGTGAACTGGTTTCCCATTGTTGCTGTAACAAATTGCCCCTAAACTTAGTGGCTTCTAATAAGACAAATTTAATATTTTATAATCCTGGAGGTCAGAAGTCTGAAACCACTCCACATGGGCTAATGTGAAGGTGTCGACAAAGCTGGTTCCTTCTGGAGGCTCTCAAGTGAGAATCTGTTTCCTTGCCTCTTTAAGCTTCTAGAGTCTGAGTGCATTTGTTAGATGTGTGATCTCATTCACCAAATCACTTCAACTTCTTGCTACCATTATCACACCTCAAACTATAGTAGTCCCCTCTACTTTGTGGTTTCACTTTCCACTTTCAACTGCAATCTAGAAATAGTTGAGTACAGTACATATTGTAATGATATATTGGGACAGACCACATTCACATAACTTTTATTACAGTATATTATTACGATTGCTCTATTTTACCATATTGTTCATCTCTTATGGTGCCTAATTTATTCATAGTTATGCATGTATAGGAAAAAAACACAGTATTTATAGGGCTTGGTACTAACCATGGTTTCACGCATCCACTGGGGATCTTAAAATGTATCCCCCACAGGTAAGGAGAGACTATTGTAATGACTCTGATACTCTCGCCTCTCTCTTACAAGAACCCCTTTTTTTTTTAGTTTCATTAGGCCCACATGGATAATTCAGGATAATCTCCCACCTCAAGATCTTTAATTTAATCACATCTATGATGTTCCCTTTACCATGTAAGGTGACATATTCATAGGTTCTGGGGATAAGGACGTGGACATCTTCGGAGACTACTTTCAATTCACCACAGGTGGTAATACGGAAGGAGGAAAGAGGAGACATAGTAGCGGTTAAACATTATTTTTCACTTTCAACATGAGTGGGGAAGGAAGAAAGAAAAGACCCAAATTTCAAAGCATCAGCCCATTCTTCTGTGTTCTAAGACTATTCTAACCATTACAATAGCTACTGCCCACATGTGGCTATTGAGACTTTGATGGCAATATTCCAAATTAAGATGTGCTGTAAATGTACAACTACATATAAAACTTGAAAGACATCATATAAGAAAAAAGTAAAATGTCTAATGATTAATTTTAAACAAATTTTACATTTTGAAAGGAAAATATTTTGGACATATTTGGTTGAATAAAATATATAATCAAAATTAATCTCATCTGTTACTCTTTATTTTTTTAACAGGGCTAATAGGGAATTTTAAATTACAGATGTGGGGAATAAGCACACTCAAAAAAGATGAAATAAAGTCTTTTGCCATAAAAGCAACAAGAACACTGGCAAAAATTCTCAAAATCAAATTTTTGAAAACTCTGGAAATTAACTAAAGCCTTGCAATAACTGATGAGTTTTTATCCAAGGAAAAAAAAAAAAAACACCTGAATTTTAATAAGACCAGCAAGCTTTGTGACATCTTAACTTGCCATATTATCATCCACTTCTACCAGGCTTGAGAACCAACAGCCTCATCAGAAACTAAATACTAGCAGCCTGGCAACCACAAAAGACAGCAGAATGAGTTTAAAGTTTAGTGGGGGAAAACCCAGGCTTTCTTTTCTTTTTTTTTTTTTTTTTTTCCAGCTTCACTGATGAATTCTACCAAACAATAAAAGAAAAATTAGTACTAATTCTTCACAAACTCTTCCAAAAGCCAGGAGAGGAAGGAATACTTTTCAACTCTTTCTATGAAGCAAATGTTACTCAGGCACCAAAAACTAACAAAAACATCATCAGAAAACTACAGACCATAAAAACCAATATCCCTTATGAATATAAACCTAAGAATCCTCAGCAACATACTAGCATACTGAGTACAGCAATACATACAAAGGATCATACAACTTGACCAACTGAAAATTTTCCAAGGGTTGAAAGATTGGTTCAATATACAAAAATCAATGTCAACTGTTAATCAATCAATAATCAAATAACATATAAATGGGATAAGTGACACAAAACAAATCATCATGTCAGTAGTCACAGAAATAGCATTTGCCAAAATTCAACACTCTTTCATGATAAAAACAGTCAGTAAACTAGGAACAGAGGGTACTTCCTTCACCTGTTAAAGCATAACAAGGAAGGCCAGGCACTATGGCTCATGCCTGTAATCCCAGCACGTTGGAAGGCCAAGATAGGAGGATCACTTGAGCTCAGGAGTTTGAGACCAGCATGGGCAACATAGTGAGAGCTCATCTCTACTAAAATTCAAAAAAATTTAGCTAAGCATGATGGCATATGCCTGTAGTCCCAGATACTCAGCGGGCTGAGGTGGGGGAATGCTTGAGCCTGGGAGTTCAAGACTGCAGTGAGCCATGATCATGCCACTGCATTCCAGCCTGGGTGCCAGAGAGAGACCTTGACTTAAAAAAAAAAAAAAAAAAAAGAGTATCACAGAAAAAAACACAGCTAACATCATACATAATGGTGAAAGACTGAAATGTTTTGCCTTGAGATCAAGAACAAGAAAAGGATGCCTGCTCTTGCCACTTCCATTCAACATTGTACTGGAATTCTGTCCAGGGCAGTTAGGCAAGAAAAAGAAATACAGTGCACTCAGATTGGAAAGGAAAAAAGCAAAACTATCTTATTTTGCAGATGATGTAATCTCACACTGGAAAAATCCTACGGAATCCACTAAAATACTCTTAGAACTAAATAATGAGCCCAGCAAGGTTGTAAGATTAAAAAAAATTAAATATATGATCATCACATTAAGTTCTATTGCTCAATGCTGATCACAATAATTCAACTTTAGAGAATATAAACAGCCTATGTAATGCAGCACCTATGCCAAGATCAGCAAACTTATAGCACCCTCCCAGTGAGTGTTGTACCTTGGCAGACAAGGATAATAATCACAGCACTCTTTTCCAGAAGTCATGTCAACCTTCTCAATACCACCCTCCAGTCCAGGTCCAAGTGACAGAAAGATTAAAGCTGTCTGCAGTCTTGTGTTGCTTCTACTACCATTCCACCAAAACAGCACTAGTAGTCAACTCCTGCTCTACAGGCTTGGCCCAATGTCCTGCCAAGAAAGTCCTTCTTTCCCAGCCAAACAAACAAGCAAACAAAAAACAGCCTGTTACTGACTCTTTACTTTGAATGGACCTACTAACTATATAGGACATAGGGTTATTATTTGAAATGTCACACCCGATGTTTATTCTTCACAAGAGTATGAAGAAATGGCCAGATTTAGTACCAATCACAACTGCTAGGAGAAGGCTTTCAGTCAGTCACACCAAACAATAAATGCAACGGCCTGAAGCAGGAGAAAGCTTGACATGTTCTACAATGTTTAACCACTACTATGTCTACTCTTTCCTCCTTCCATATTACCACCCGTGGTTGGCTGAAAATAGTCTCCAAAAGATGTCAACGTCCTTATCCCCAGAACCTATGAATATGCCACCTTATATGGTAAGGGGAACATCATAGATGTGATTAAATTAAATATCTTGAGATGGGAGATTATCCTGGATTATCCACGTGGGCCTAATGAAACCATGACGCTTGATGCAGGTGGTTTATTTATCATTTAGCTACAATGATACCATAATAGTTGGGACCAAAGAGACATGATCTAGTTTACAGACATGGTCCATAAATTAAGATGGGTAAATAGTCACCATTGATTAGCCAACAAACAAGGACATGATGGCAACATTTCATTCTAAATAAAATTCCTGCCCCCTACAAAAAAAAGAAAAAAAAAAACAAGAAAATAAATAAATAAGTAAATAAAATAAAAAATTCCCTGACCTGAGAAAATGCAAAGATAAAGGTGAAATTAATTAACTTAGTAACAAAAACAAATTGTTCTAACTCTAAAAGTAGACAACAAAGATGATTCTGATATCATTAAACACAGCTTTAGGAATAGTCCATTAAATTCATGATTCTACTAGGTTCTGCAAGGACAAAATCTAAATTCAGGAAATACATATTAACATCAATAGATCTTTCTATTCCTATTTCTTTTATATCTTGAACTCAACTATTTTTCTATTGTTTTACAACATTTGAAAGCTCCAAAGTGTTTTTAAGTATCTAATAAGAAAATTAAGCTACATCACCATAAAATATGTCTCCCCATTGTATTATTTTTTCCTTTAGGGTACCCTCCCACTAGTAATTATCAATTATTACAAGTTGAAGACCTGACTTTCCTTTTTAGTTCATATCATATAAAAATATGCAATGCCCATGAATATAACTAATGACTTCAGTATACAAAACCAGAGCATGTTCCCAATTCACTTACATTTCACTCAGTTTTCCTCAAGAAGACAACAAACCATATTTTGTATTGAAGTCAATTTGCATTTAACCTAACCAATAGCATTACAGCAACATAAAATGATAGAGTATCAAAAATTCTTTAGAGCTTTCTTTGTAAATAATCTGATTTTTCCTTTTTTGGTTTAACTTCCTAATTACTCATCTTCATAACAGATCCTTTTTTTTCAATATTTTAAATTGATGATTTTTGATTTAATTGAAAATAAAATTATAAATATTGATAGTACATATAATGTTTTGATCTATGAATACACTGCGAGATGATTAAATCAAGCTAGTTAACATACACATCTCCTCTTTTTTTTTTTTTTTTTTTTTTTGGAGATGGAGTCTTGCTCTATTATCTAGGCTGGAGTACAGTGGTGCAATCTCGGCTAATGCAACTGCTGTCTCCTGGGTTCAAGCAATTCTCCTGCCTCAGCCTCCAGAGTAGGTGGGATTACAGGTGCCCGCCACCACAACTGGCTAATTTTTGTATTTTTAGTAGAGATGGGGTTTCACCATGTTGGCCAGGCTGGTCTCGAACTCCTGACCTCAAGTGATCCATCCTCCTCAGCCTCCCAAAGCATTAGGATTACAGGCATAAGCCACCATGTCTGTCCTTCATCACCTCATATATTTGTGTTTTTATGATAAGAACATTTAAGATCTAATCTCTTAGGAAATTTAAAGCATACATTATTATTAACTCTAGTCACCTTGCTGTAAAATAGATCTCCAGAACTTATTTATCTCATCTAACTGAAACTTTGCCCTCTTTGACCATCATCTCCCCCTGCCCCCACCTCCAACCCCCAGCCCCTGGCAACCACCATTCTAGTCTCTGCCTCTATGACTTCAACTTTTTCAGATTCCACATATATACAAGACCATGTGATATTTTTCTTTCTGTGCCTGACTTATATCACTTAGTGCTGCAGGTTCATATGCCTTGTTGCAAATGATAGGATTTTCTTCATTTTTAAGACTAAACCATATTACATTGTGTATATATAACACATTTCTTTATCCATTCATCTGATGATTTACGTTTAGATTGATTCCAATGCTGCAGTGAACATGGGAATGCATATATTTATTCAACACACTGATTTTCTCACCTTTGATATATTCTCAGAAGTGGGATTGTTAGATCATATGGTAGTTCTACTTTTAATTCTTTTAAGGAACCCCCATACTGCTTTCCATAATGGCTATACTCATTTACATTCCCACTAATAGTGTGTAAGTGTTCCTTTTTCTCCACACTCTCGCCAACACTTATTATCTGTCTTGCTGATAATAGCAATTCTAACAAGTTTGAGGTTGTGGTTTTAATTTGCATTTTCCCTGATGTTTCATGGTGTTGGACATTTTTTCAAATACTTGTTGGCCACTTGTATGTCCTGTTTCAAGAAATGTCTGGCCAGGGGCGGTGGCTCACACCTACAATCCCAGCATTTTGGGAGGCCAAGGCGGGTGGATCACCTGAGCTCAGGAGTTTAAAACCAGCCTGGTCAACATGGTGAAACCCCATCTCTACCAAAAATACAAAAATTAACTGGGCATGGTGGCCCGCAGCTCTAATCCCAGCTACTTTGGAGGCTGAGGCAGAAGAATTTCTTGAACCCGGGAGGCGGAGGTTGCAGTGAGCTGAGATGGCACCCCTGCACACCGGCCTGGGTGACAGAGCAAGACTCCATCTCAAAAAAAAAAAGAAAGAAAGAAATGTCTATTCAGGTCGTTTGCCCAATTTTTAATGGGGTTATTTGTTTTCCTTGTTATTGAACTGTTTGGGTTCCTTATATATTTTGGATAATAACCCCTTATCAGATATATGCTTTGCAAAAATTTTCTCCCATTCTTTAAGTTGTCTCTTCACTCTGTTGATTGTTTTCTTTGCTGTGCAGAAACTGTTTAGTTTGATGCAATCTCATTTGTCTAGTTTTGCTTTCATTGCCTGTGCTTTTTGGGCTCATATCCAAATACCTTCACCAAAAAAAAATGTCAAGAAGCTATTTCCCTATGTTTTATTCTCGTAGTCTAACAGTTTAGGTCTTATGTTTCAGTCTCTAATCCATATTATCTATGTATTTACATTTAGAGACAGGGTCTCGCTCTGTCACCCAGGCTGGAGTTCAGTGGCACGCTCATAATTCTATGTAACCTCTAATTCCTGGGCTCAAGCAATTCTCCTACCTCAGCCTCCCAAGTAGGTGGGATTGCAGGTGCTCACAACCATGCCCGGGTAATTTTTATATTTTTTTTGTACAGACAGGGTCTCATTATTATTGGCCAGGCTGGTCCCAAACTCCTGGCCTCAAGTGATACTCCTGCATACTGGGATTACAGGCCACTGCACTGGCCCTTTTAATCCATTTTAAGTTGATTTTTGCATATAGTGTAAGATAACGGTCCAACCTCATTCTTCTGCATCTGAATATCCAGTTTGTTTTTTTGTTTGTTTGGTTTTTTGTTTGTTTGTTTTGGTATTTTTGAGAGAGTCTAGCTCTGTCACCCAGGCTGGAGTGCACTGGCACAACCTCGGCTCACTGCAACCTCCACATCCTGGGTTCAAGAGATTCTTCTGCCTCAGTCTCCCAAGTAGCTGGGACTATAGGCACATGCCACCACGCCCAGCTAATTTTTTTATTTTTAGTAGAGATGGAGTTTCACTAGGTTGGCCAGGCTGCTCTCAAACTTCTGACCTCAAATGATTCCCCCACCTTAGCCTCCCAAAGTGCTGGGATTACATGCATGAGCCAGTGCGCCTGGCCAGTCAATTGATCTTTGACAAAGGTGCCACAATATACAATAGGGAAAGTACAGCCTCGCCAATAAATTGTATTGGTAAAACTGGATATTCAGGCTGGGTGGGGTGGCTCGTGCCTGTAATCCCAGCAGTCTTGAGGTCAGGAGTTCAAGAACAGCCTAGCCAGCATGGTGAAACCCTGTCTCTACTAAAAATACGAAAAGTAGCTGGGCATGGCGGTTCGTGCCTATAATCCCAGCTACTTGGGAGGCTGAGGCAGCAGAGTCATTTGAACCTGGGAGGCAGAGGTTGCAGTGAGATTGTGCTGCTAAACTGGACAGCCTAGGTGACAGATTGAGACCCTGTCTGCAAAAAACAACAAAAACAAACAAACAAAAAATCAATTGACTGTAACTGTGTGTATTTATTTCTGAGCTTTCTGTGCTGTTCCTTTGGTCTACACGTCTGTCTTTATGCCAACAGCATGCCGTTTTGATTACAATAGCTTTGTATTATATTTTGAAATCAAGAAGTATGACACCTCCAGCTTTGTGTTTTTTACTTGAGACTGCTTTGGATTCATTAACAGAATGAAGGATAAAAATTATATGATTGTCTCAGGGAATACAGAAAAAGCATTTAGCAATATTCAACATCTTCTCATGATAAAAACTTACAATAAATTAGGTATAGAAGGAATGTACCTCAACAAAATAAAAACTACATATTACAAGCCCACAGTTAGTATCATACCCAACTTTCTGCTATAACCTTCTATTTTTCCTTCTCCCTCAAAGGAAGAAAAAACAAAACTCCCTTTGAAGAGTTCTCTTAATTTCCTTAGTCATAGACTGTGCTGCCTCTCTACTTTTTCCTCCTATACTCATGCTTCAACACAATCTCAGCTTTTAGCTCTACTTCCTTCCTGAATACACAACTGCTTTCCTCACAGATTTGTACATTCACGGGCTTTTCTCAAGGAAATTCTTCTAGAGCTGATCTATCAATTAGGCACAGTAGGCACAATGCTTAAGACCCAAAATACTTTAAGGATACACAAAATGTTGCAATTTTCATTTCATTTAAAATCAGAAAAAAAAAGTGTAATAATAATAAATGTAGAATAATGAATTATCTTCATCGTTATACCAATGCAGTTATAGAATATAATTTTTAATATTTTTATGAAGGAAAGGACCCACAAAGGCAAAAGTTCCCAGGGCCCAAAGAAGTCATAATGGGCCCCTTCTTCTAAGTCAGCCTAGTCCCAGATCTCTCCCCAGTCAAAACTTGTCCATTCTAGCCTCATAGGCAAGACCTGCACCAGAAGTAACAATACGGGTACTTATCAAAACTTGATTAATAGTGATGGTTACGTAACTCACTAAACTTACTAAAATCATTAAGTTATAATATTTATGATATGTAATATATACCTCAATAAAATTATTTAAAAAAAGATATAGAGTTGTTTTAAAAAGCTAGAAACACAGGTATATCTAAGGACACAAAACAATGAATTTTAGATTACTATACTTGTTTGAGATTCAAAAGTTTATCAGTCAAAATGATAAGAATTAAAATTGTATCTACTTGAATATGTTCATATAATATGATCAATGTACATATGTGAGTAAAGGATAGTGACATCAAAAGTGACAAAACATTCTGTATGTGAAAATAATTATGGTGCTAAAAAAACTAACTCATTGTAGTAGTAATTAAGGGAGCCTGGTTGCAATTAAGTACAGGAAGGATATTAAAACTTCCAAAAGATATTTCTGTAAGCCACAACAGAAGAATAGAGCAACAGAATAAGTAGAACCACATCCAAACCCACTTCCTTGTTATTTACCAATGTCATCTAAAGAACACTGTTTAGATGCTGATGTTAGTTGTCTTGACTGGACAAATTTAAATCATATTCAGACTAAAAAAAAAATCAAAAGAATTTTTGAAAAGGGTTAAAAGTTATAGCCTTAAAACTATAAAAAATGTAGTGCCCACTACAAACCACATCCTGGCAATTGTCATGTCTCTATAATGAACTACTTGAAATGGTTTTGTTGTGGCTGAGGCAATCGTTTCTGAGTTAATAATCAGCTACTATTCCAATCGGGTGTAAATTGTCTTTTTTACACTAGATCACTTTTAAGAGGATTATAACAATTTAATTTTTAGCAACTAATGTTCAATGTTATAATCATTCGTCATTCCATATAATATAATCAAAATGAGTAGAAAAGTATGTTTTTTACTACTGCATGAAATTGTATTCATTTTCCAGGCAGCTGAAATTAAGTTCAAATGTTATCTGCTTAATGCAGGTGAACATTTATATCCAAAAAAAGAATTTTTTTTTTTAATTTAAAAAAAGGTGAAGTTTCCTGTTATGCTTTTTAAAAAGTACCTAGAAATAGCACTCCTTATTTACATAAAGTAGATTTTAACCATGTTGTGGTTGGTTTTTGGATCTAGAATTTATAAGTGTTATCTTAAATTGAAAGACAAATTGAAGTCAGTCAAGGTTTATCTATTATGAAAAGTTATAATAATTATGATAAAATAATTATGTTGTTAGTCAACTTTTTAATCTCAACACATTACTAACAGTGAATTATTTTTTCAATAACCGAATAAAATTAATGCTTGTCATCATCATATTTTCTGATTTACAAAGTATTTTTCACATCCTTTATTGCATTAGATCCTAAAAACAACCCTCTACTTTAGGAGAGTAAATATTTGTGGATTGCTTCCCCAGCATCCATTTCCCTCTCTTCTGGCCAAAAAATAACCATACCATTCTTTGGAGGAATCACCTGTCCCCCAGTCTCAGCCATACGGTTTGGGTGGAGTTAACCCCATCTCTAGTACCAGGAATCGCTTAAGCCGCTCAGTGTGTTCTATCTTTCAGGCCCCATTTATCAGTTTAGGAATGGTCACTTAAACCAGTGAAATTATGTTCTTGCTTTCTGGAACTTCTAGGAAAAGGGAACTTCCTTTTTCTCTCATAGGAACTACTGTAAGATTCTGAAACTTTTCGGAATAATATGGTGTAAGAATGTAAGATCTGGCTGGATGCAGTGACTCACACCTGTAATACCAGCATGTTGGGAGGCCAAGGCAGGAAGATCCCTTAAGGCTAAGAGTTCGAGACTAGCCTGGACAACACAGTCAGACCCCCTGATCTCTAAAAATATATATATATATATAAATTAGCCAGGCATAATGCCATACACCTGTAGTCCCAACTACTACGGAGGCTGAGGAAGGAGGATTGTTTGAGTCCAGGAGTTCGAGGTTGCAGTGAGCTATCATCGCACCACTGCATACCAACCTAGACAAAAGCACGAGACCGTATCTCCTTAAAAAAAAAAAAAATGCAAGATCTGAAACCAAAACGGCTACAACCTTAGTTCCACATAAGGAAGGAGGGATAAAAAGGAGGGAGAGGGAAGAAGGTCGACAGCATAGAGGAGAAAGGAAAACAGGAAAGTAAAGATAGACGAGAGAGACAAAGAAGAGAAAAGAGATGCCCAAGCTAGAGAAGGGCACATGAGAAGAAAGGGAGGACAGAGACAAGGAATAAAGCAGAGGCAAACAGAGAAAAACAGAGCTCAGGATGCAGTGAATCCAGAGAGTGAAAAAGTTCTTACCACGCATTGCCTTGCACTTCAGGTAAGCTGTAGAATAAATTATCTGTTACAACTGCCTTTTGAAGGTCTCTAACCACTACTCACAGTCCAGAAGCTATTCTGAATGGCGCAGCTGTAGCAAGTCTATGAAGAGACATATTCTTTGCCTTAAAAGACCATCACCTATTAGAATTTATGCATAAAGAAACAGAACTCTTGCTCAGCACAGTGGCCCTGGCCGGGTGCAGTGGCTCACACCTATAATCCCAGCATTTTGGAAAGCCAAGGCAGGTGATGAGGTCAGGAGTTCAAGACCAGCCTGGCCAACATGGTGAAACCCCGTCTCTACCAAAAAATACAAAAAAAAAAAAAAAAAAAAAAAATTAGCCAGGAGTTTTGACACACGCCTGTAGTCCCCGTTACTCAGGAGGCTAAGGCACAAGAAGCGCTTGAACCTGGGAGTCGTAGGTTGCAGTGAGCTGAGATCACGTCACTGCACTCCAGCTTAGCTTACAGAAAAAGAAAAAAAGATAGTTAATGTGACTGAAATACACTAATTTTAGCAATCTGAGTTAACTGTAGTACAATAGGCCAAATCACTGCTACTGTGTTTGCCAAAAGCAAATAATCTCATCATTAGCTGTTTATTGAGTACTTATCGTAATTCTAATGGTTTACCATCTTTTCTCATCTTCTCTGGCAAACCTAAGGGTTACGAGACATTCCCATTGGTAACAGTAGTTCTCACATTGATCTCAAAGAATTGGAAAAACCAATTTTTGACAAAGGCTGGGCTGGGCATTGAGGATACCATTGTAAGCAAAAACATTGTCCCAGCCATCATAGAATTTACCGTCTCAGGGAGAAACATGGACAATAAAAATAGACACAGACACGCACACACATACACACACCCCAAAAATGACTGACTATATACCTGTATGTATATGCATGAGTTTGCCCTCACTGTGCCCTCACTTTGAAGGGGCCCTGCGGTGATTCCACCTTCCCCACCCTTACTCCCAGGGAAATACACACCTTCACATGGTGAACCACTAGTTACATGCTAGAAGCGAATTAAACTCTACGATACTCATCTAAACAATACAATACTCTTTACACATTAGAGTAAAGTAGTCTAGGTAAAAATTAGGAGACTTAAGTAGAGTCCCAACTCCATGACCTGCTACATGATCTGTGAGTCCTGATGTAAAAAAAAACTGTAGGGCCTCCTGTGGAAGTTATTAACAAATTCAAGACAGTGACAGCAGAACATTGAACTAAGCCCAGGGCTACCCATGACTGCACAGGTTACACACCCATGAAACCTTCATGGCTTCCAAACTTATTGGATGTGCAACTTTTATTCATTGCTTACCCTACCTCAGGTTCCTTACAGCTTAGAATTAGGGGAAGAAAAGACTTTCTGCACCCTCCCATAACTAACATCTGTAGTTCTTTATTAAGGAGTGAAACCATTCATTTGAACAGAGTTCTTTCACCTTTTTATAGAAACATTAAAATTCTGACTGTGACTTGAAGCTACTGTTATGTAAAAACCCATACGTAGTATTTCATTTTCAACTATATTGATGTTTTTTATTTCTATATACCTCCTTAATTTTGCCTAAGAGGAAAAAATATCCAAAGCAGTGTTCCAAGTTTACTATTTTCCCATGTATGCCTTTTAAATCTGAAATTCCCAACTGGGGTCTCTATGTCTAGAAAGTAGTTTTTCCCACAGTAAAATGTCTCCATGCACAAATCAGATATTTTCTTTTTCTATCACGGAAAAATTATCTATTCAGAATCAACTTCCACATATGGTACAGCATCTGGGTCTGATCCAGTGAAAAGAAGGCAAAATGTCATTTTGACAGTGAGTTAACCCTTTTATTCCCCTAGTTTAGTATTTAGCACAACATAACTGATAAGTATGGAAACCAGGAATTCTTTATCTGGGGTCTATAAACAGATTTCTGGGAGTTCATCAACTCGAGTGAAAAAAAAAGTATATCTTTATTTTCATCAACCTCTAACTAAAATTTAGCATTTTCTTCTATTATAAATGTAGGTGACAAACCACAAGAGTACCTATGACTTGATCACGAATAAATATTATCATATTACAATTGTATCATATTACAATTACTACAGATACCATGAAATACCATTTATCTTCAACACGACTTCAAAATTGTAATAGTGTTATACCCACTATTAGATATTGTGGCTTAATGTGTTAGAAAAAATTATATTTTTAATAATAGAAAATTGATTTTTCCATTGAATATATTTCAACATAACTGGCTTCTTTTGTAATCCTAAGTACCTCATTTTATGTGTTCAAAAACACAATTGCAAGGAAAAGTCCAGACTTCACCAGACTACCAAAGGGGTTCATGGCACATAAAAGGTGAAGAAACAAGTCAAAAGAAGTTATAGGGTACATATGAAGCAACTATATCTCTTGTCTTACAAGAAGCAACAGACACATTCTAGTAAAAACAGCCTGGAAAATTTGAGTTCAACAATGATGTCTACATTACAACAAAATCTTCATGGTCCGTGTATTTTAATATGAAAACAAGTACATGAGCCGGGCGCAGTGGCTCATGCCTGTAATCCCAGCACTTTGGGAGGCCAAGGTGGGCGAATCACATGAGGTCAGGAATTCGAGACCAGCCTGACCAACATGGAGAAACCCCATCTCCACTAAAAATATGAAATTAGCTGAGCGTGGTGGCACATGCCTTAACCCCAGGTACTCAGGAGGCTGAGGCAGGAGAATTGCTTGAACCCAGGAGGTGGAGGTTGCAGTGAGCCGAGATCGCGCCATTGCACTCTAGCCTGGGCAACAAGAGTGAAATTCCGTCAAAAAGAAAGAAAGAAAGACACAGAGAGAGAGAGAGAGAGAGAAAGTATATCAAAACAAAACAGTTTTTGTTGTTGTTGTGTTAGTTTTTGTATTGTTTTTGTACATGTGACCACAGAATTTGATCTGAAAAGGTATAACCCAGACACAGTTTTTATAACATTATCTGAAATATTATTTGGATTGTTACCTGGGATGACAGTAGGTTACAATCAATGAACAGTCCTTTTCCGGTTTTGTATTTTCGTATCAATCCAGCCATAATAGCTCCATATGCATACAGGCCAGTGGCAAGATCAGTCATGGCTACTCCTGGGCGAACTGGATCTCCATCCTGATTTGAAGGTTGGGTTGAGAAAGAAGAAATAATTAAACATTAAAAGAACTATATGATTTCTCAAATCTTCTAATGTGAAATAGAAAAAAGAATTGTCTATGAAATGTGCAGACACACACAAAAAAGTTAATAAAATAAATTGCTATTGTGAGTATCTGTTGGTAATAGGAAAATATTTATATTTGCTATATAATTCTCAGTGTATTTCTCTCCGCCATGCCTACTAACCTAACTAACCCAAACTAAAAATAAAAGATTTTTTAGAAACCGATCTGATGTTTCAAATGTTTTAAATTCTTTCTTGATATATTTTATCTTGTTTATACTAAAAAAAATTAATTGAATTTAAATGGGTTAATTTATTGGGGAGAAAGAGTTAAAGCAGTGTTTTTCTCCTATTGGGTGAGAGGCTCTCTCACAAAAAAAAAAAAAGAAAGAAAGTAAAAAATCTGATCAAACCTCCTTATAAGCATGCCAATAGCTGGCAAAAATACTAACGGTGTTTGCATAATAATTTTAAAAAAGACTACTTACCCATAAAAAGCTTTCAGCAGACTGCCCCTGGATTAGGATTACTATGATAAACTGAGAATCTACAGATTTATGGGACATGGAGCACGGGGCACAGGACATGAGCTTTGCAACTATCTGGGTACAAAATGGAGATGTTTCACAGCCTGTAACACTGCCTGCTAATAACTCATATATTTCATTAAGGACTTCATCTACTGCTCTGGGCCGCAGAGTTTTGTCTATTGCAGTAAGAAAGGATCTGGGGGCCTCTCTCAATGTCCTGGACCTGTCTCTGCTTTTCCTGAACCTTTTGATTGCTTGTATTCTTGAAATTATAAGGAAAGCTTAACATTGATTAACATCTCCACTTCACGTCAGTCTGATTTGATAATCCAATTCTTGGCCCATATGTAAACATGTTAGAACAGTACTTGACATAAAATAAAAATCACCTACCAAAATTATCATCAACATTATTATTAATCATTGATATATCAGACAGTTTCTACTTGTCACTACCTTTAATTCTGATAAGCCTTAAATGGCACAGAATACCTAAAAAAACTCACATTTCACATTTCATCTGGTTGATGCAGTCATTCAATTACCTCCTTATTAATTAATTCTAGCTTCCGTTGAGTCATTTTCAGAAGTTAATTTGTCCTTTTTCTGTATCCCATCATAAACCATGTTAATTGTTTTGAAAAGTATTGTTTTCCAAAATTATGTTTAAAGCAAGTAACTGAGACTGTAGAGTAGCTAAACTTATTTTTTCCCTGCTTTTCAATACAATTTCAAGGACGATATTGCCATGAAACTTGGAAATGTCTGGCAGTTTACTATTACCATTATTGTCAAAAGTTGTAATGTAATGCCTTAAATCAATATATTTAAAATTAAATTTGTCATTAGAATTTAAAATTATTTAATGTCTTAAAAGCGAGAGACAAGTTCAAAGTTACGTAGACCCTTGAACAACAAAGTTCTGAACTGCCTGGATCCACTCATATATGGATTTTTTTTTTTTTCAATAAAAGCTACACTAAAGGCTGGGCACGGTGGCTCACACCTGTAATCTCATCACTTTGGGAGGCCATGGCGGGTGGATCGCCTGAGGTCAGGAGTTCGAGAACAGCCTGTCCAATACGGTGAAACCCCATTTCTACTGAAAATACAAAAATTAGCCAGGTGTGGTGGCACATACATGTAATCCCAGCTACTCACGAGGCTGAGGCAGGAGAATTTCTTGAACCCAGGAGGCGGAGGCTGCAGTGAGCTGAGATCGCACCACTGCACTCCAGCATAGGTAACAGAGCGAGACTCCATCTCAAAAAATAATAATAATAATACTACCATATGACCCAGCAATTCCACAACTGGGTAGATATCCAAGAAAGAAGAAAATCAATAACGAACAGGTAAGTGCATTCCCATGTTTATTGCAGCACTACTGACAACAGCGGAAATATGGAATCAACCCAAATGTCCATCAGTGGATGAATGGATAAAGAAAATGTGTTCATGTACAGTGGCTCATGCCTATAAATCCCAATACTTTGGAGGCCAAGCAGGAGGATCACTTGAGGCTACGAGTTCAAGATCAGCCTGGGTGACAGAGTAAGATGCTGTCTCTACCAAAAAACACAAAAATTAGTTGGGCATGGTGACACACACTTCTCGTACCAGCTACTTGGGAGTCTGAGGTGCAAAGATCACTTGAGTGCAGGAGTTCCAGGCTGGAATGAGCTATGATCATGCCACTGCACTCCAGTCTGGGCAAAAGACTGAGACCCTGTTTCAAAAACAACTGCAATGAGATAGATAGATAGATAGATAGATAGATAGATAGATAGATAGATAGATAGAAAGAAAGAAAGAAATATTATTCAGCCATAAAAAATTAGCTGGGCAAAGAATAAATTCCTGTCATTTGCAACAATATGGATGTAACTGGAGGACATTATGTTAAGTGAAAGAAGCCAAGCACAGAAAGACAAATATCACATATTCTGACTCGGATGTGGAAACTAACAAAGTAGATCTCATGAAGATAGACAGCAGACTAGTGGTTACTAGAGACTGGGAAGGGTAGGGGGAGGAGAGATGAAGAGAGGTTGATTAGTGGAACAAACATACACTTAGATGGAAGAAATAAGAATTGTTATTCAGTAGATCAGTAGGGTGACTATAGCTAACATCAAAAGGCTGTACATTTCAAAATAGTTCACAGGGAATAATTTGAATGTTCCTAGAATAGAGAAATGGTAAATATTTAAGGTGATGATGGGTATATCAACAGCCCTGATCTGATTATATTAATGTATGGAATGATCACATGAACCCTGAAAACATGTACACCTACTATGTATCGATTTTTTAAAAAGCTAAAAAAAAAAAAATGAAGCTTCTCAACCTGATAAAGGGCATCTATTAAAAAATCATAACCCAGATCACACTTGAAGGTAAAGAACGGAATGCTTTCCCCTAAAATCAAGAACAAGATAAGAGGCCAGGCACGATGGCTCATTCCTGTAATCCCACACTTTGGGAGACTGAAGGGAAGATCACTTAAGCTCAGGAGTTAAAGCCCAGACTGCACAACATAGTGAGACCCCCACCTATATATTTTACAAAAGAAAAAAATTTTTTAACTAATCACTTTTTTAATGGAATAAGACAAGGATGTCCACTCTAACTGCTTCAATTCAACATTACACTGGAGGTTTTGGCCAGTGCAGTTAGGGTACAAAAAGAAATAAAATGAATTTAGATTGCAAAGAAAGAAGTAAAACTATCTCAATTTGCAGATGACCCAGTCTTACGTATCAAAAGTCCTAAGGAATCCACTAAAACACTCTTAGAACTAGTAATCGAGTTAAGCAAGATTGCAAGATAAAAGCCAATAAACAAACATCAGCTGTATTCTATACAGTAGCAATAAACAAACAAAAAATGAAATAAAACAATTCAATTTATAATAGAATCAAAAAGAATAAAACACTTAGAAATAAATTTAACAAAAGAAGTACAAATTTATACTTTTAAAATAATAAAATATTGTTGAAAGAAATTAAGACAAAAATAAACCAAAAGTCATGGAGCAGAAGATTTAATATTGTTAATATGGCAATGCTTCCCAAACTCCTCTGCATGTTCAAGGAAATTCTACCTACCAAAATCCTAGATGCCTTTTTTGCAGAAATAAAATCTGATCCTAAAAATCATATGGAAATACCATAAACAAAGAATAGCCAATATAGAAAAAGACAAAGTTAGAAGACTCATAACTTCTAATTTCAAAACTTATTACAAAGCTACTGTAGTAAAGGCAGCATGGTACTGTTGGAAGGCAGACATATAAACAATAAAAATTCTCACATTTACATCCAATTACTTTTTGACAAGTATGCCAACACAATTCAGTTGTAAGAGTCTTTACAAAAAATGGTGAAAATAATAAAGTTGGATCCCCTCCTTGTAGTACATACAAAAATTGACTCTAAATGGATCAAAAATTGTAACAATAAGAGCTACAACTATGTAACAGAAGAAAATATACACGTAAATCTTTACGATCTTGGATTTGGCAATAATTTCTTTGATATGACATCAAAAACAGTAGCAACAAAAGAAAAAATAGATAAATGGGACATAATTGAAATTAAAACCATGTGTTTCAAAGGACACTATCAAGAAAGTGAAAAGACAACCCACAGAATAAGAGAAACTTTAACAAATTATGTACTTGATAAGAAATTTGTACAAAATTTCCTTTTTTTTTTTTTTTTTTTTTGAGAGTCTTGCTCCCTCACCCAGGCCGAAATCCAATGGTGTAATCTCGGCTCACTGCAACTTCCACCTCCTGCACTCATGCAATTCTCCTATCTCAGCCTCCCATGTAACGGGACCACAGGCACACACCACCACAACCAGTTAATTTTTGTAGAGACAAGGTCTCGCCACATTGCCCAAGCTGGTCTTTAACTCCTGGACTCAAGTGATCCACTGGCCTGGGCCTCCTAAAGTGCTGGGATTAAAGGCATGAGCGATCACACCCAGCCTGGAATTTTTAAAGAACACTTACAATGCAAAAATAACAAGAAAAGTGACCTACTTTAAATATGGGCAAAAGATCTCAATAGACATTTCTCCAAAGAAAATATACAAATGGTCACTAAACACATGTAAAGATGCTTAACATCATTAGACACCAGAGAAATGCAAATGAAAACACAATGAGTTTACAACTCAACAATAAAAAGACAAATAATCCATTTTTTTTAAATGGGTAGGTTAGGTGCAATGGTGCACACCTGCAATCCCAGCACTTTGGGAGGCCAAAGCTGGAAGATTCCTAGAGCTCAGGAGTTTGAAACCAGCCTAGGCAAAAAAAAAAGCAAGTCTGCGTCTCTACAATAAATACAAAAATTAGCCAGACATAGTGGTGCACACCTGTGGTCCCAGCTACTAGGGACACTGAGGCAAAAGGATTGCTTGAACCCGGGAGGTGGATGTTGCAGTGAGCTGAGATTTCACTACTGCACTCCAGCCTAGGTAACAGAGCAAGACTCTGTTAAAAAAAAAAAAAAAAAAAAAAAAAATTAAAAATTGAAGTTAAATGGGCAGAGGTTTTAAGGACACATTTCTCCAAAGAACATAGATACAAAATGATGAATGGGCACATGAAAAGATATTCAACATCATTAGTTGTCAGAGAAATGTAAATTAAAACCACAATGAAACACTACTTCACACTCTCAAGGATGACTATATGACTACCATAAAAAAAGAGAGATAATAACAAGTGTCAACAAGGATGTGAAGAACTAGAGCCATCATGTACTGTTGGTGGGACCGTGAAATGTGGTAGTCACTGTGATAAACAGTCTGGCAGTTCCTCAAAAAGTTAAATATAGAGTTAGCATATGACCCAGCAATTTCACTAGTAGGTATGTACCCAAGAAAATGAAAGCATGGGCTGGAAGCATTGGCTCATGCCTGTAATCCCAGCACTTTGGGAGGCTGAGGCAGGTGGATCACGAGGTCAGGAGTTGGAGACCAGTCTGACCAACATGGTGAAACTCCATCCCCCCTAAAATTACAAAAATTAGCCGGGTGTGGTGGCGCATACCTGTAATCCTAACTACTCAGGAGGCTGAAGCTCGAACCTGGGAGACGGAGGTTGCAGTGGGCCAAGACTGCACCACTGCACTCCAACCTAGGGGACAGAGCAAGACTCCAACTTGGGGAAGAAAAAAAAATTTTTTTTTAAATTAAAGCATGTGTCCTCACAAAAAGCTAAGACACAAATTTTTACAGCAGCATTATTCACAATAGCCTAAGAATAGAAATAACCCAAATGTCCATCAAATTATAACAGATAAATAAAGTGTGGACTAGCCATACGGTGAGATATTTTAGGCAACAAAAAAGAAATAAACTATTATACTAATACACAAAAGCACTTTAACAAATATTATGCTAAATGAGAGAAAGGCTGCATATTATATAATTCCATTTATGCGAACTATCTAGAACAGACAAATCCATAGAGATAGAAAGTAGATTAGCCAGGGGCTGGGAGGAGGCAGGAATAGGGAATGACCACAAATACATAAAAGGTTTCTTTATGGGGTGATGAAAATGTTCTAAAATTGACCGTAGTAAGGTTGCAAAACCTGTTGAAGTATACAAAAAGCCACTGAATTGTATGCTTTAAATGGGTGAGTTGTATAGTATATGAATTATATCTCCATAAAGCTGTTATATTTTTAAACTCCATAATTCTGATAATTAAATGAAGCAGAAAAAATAAAGTTTAAAAAAAACTCTTTAAAGTCCTGCTTAAAATCATGTATTTAGTAAAAATTCTATAAGTTTTCTTTCATTCAAGGCTATTGTTTTATTTCACTTATTTATTTCAATGAAGTTTTATTTCATTCAAGGGTAACAATAACTAAAGAAGGGGTACCATTCACTCCTTAGTACAATTCTGAGGTGGCTATGCTTATACTGTGAAAATATCTTATAAATATATTCCTGTCATTGAAAAGTTGTCAAAATGCCAGAGAAATAAGGAAGTAAAAATAAATTACCATTTAGTGAGTAGAAATCCCCACAGAGAACAACACTGTGGCTGTGAAGTGCCTAAGTATTCCCAGGTGCAATAAGACAAAATCAGAGAAGAAGCTGTGTAATCTACAAGGTACAACCCCATTCCACATCTGGAACTCCACAGAGCCCTGCTACTACGACAGTACAAAACAACGTCTCCCTTCTCCTTAACTCTGGGATGAATGGGGTGGTATTTTCTCTATCATGGGTAAAGGGATTCGTTACTCAACATCTTTATTAAAAATATATTGAAAAAAATGGGTAATTAACAAACTTTGTTAAGCAATATGCCTGAGAATCTCACCATAATTTATTAGAAGTGGACTTAAACTCATATATAGACTTTTAAACATCAAGTAATATTTTATTTTGTTAAATTATAGCTTTAGAAATTGATAGTACAATTTTTATTTTGTTCATGGTCTCTTAGAAACAGCTTTACATGTATTTAGCTTTTTTAATGAATTAATGTAACCCTTTTGTCAGAGAGATTTATGATAATTTTCCTGTAAAAGTAACAGATATGCCTGTTATCAATAAAGACAAGAAAGGGAAGAGTATCTAGTTAACACTTCAGACATGCAATTATAGTGGGAGGACAAAGTATTAAATAAAAATATTAAAAGTCTTCTGATTATTCACTTTCCATATGTGTTCATGTATTTCTCTGTTTTCACTATTCCCAATGTTATTTTCTTTTCTTCTTCTTCTTTTTTTTTTTTAGATGGAGTCTTGCTGTCTCCCAGACTGGAGTGCAGTAACACGATCTCGGCTCCCTGCAACCTCCACCTCCTGGGTTCAAGCAATTCGTCTGTATCAGCCTCCTGAGTAGCTGGGACTACAGATGCATGCCACCATGCTTGGCTAATTTTTGTATTTTTAGTAGAGATGGGCTTTCACCATATCAGCCAGGCTGGTCTCAAACTCCTGACCTCGTGATCTGACCGCCTTGGCCTCCCAAAGTGCTGGGATTACAGGCGTGAGTCATCATGCCCAGCCCCCAATGGGTTATTTTCTTATACTTTGTCATCCCCCATTCATTCATATATTCAAAAACTCACTAAAAGTAGAAGTTGACCAATAGTGGAAAAACCAGTCAAATGCGAATAAGGCACAGTTTAGATAAAAGAATTGTATCAGTGATAATTTCTTAGTTTTGATCATAGCTCTACAGTTTTGAAAACATTAACATTAAAGGAAATGGGGTGAAGAATATAGGCACTCTATTATTTGTGCAATTTTTTTGATAGGTATAAAACTATTTCAGGCCAGGTGCAGTGCTCACGCCTGTAATCCCAGCACTTTGGGAGGCTGAGGTGGGCGGATCACCTGAGGTTGGGAGCTCGAGACCAGCTTGACCAACATAGAGAAACTCCGTCTCTAATAAAAGTACAAAATTAGCTGGGCATGGTAGCGAGCGCCTGTAATCCCAGCTACTCAGGAGGCTGAAGCAGGAGAATCACTTGAATCCGGGAGGTGGAGGTTGCAGTGAGCCAAGGTCGTGCCATTGCACTCCAGCCTGAGAAACAAGAGCAAAACTCCACCTTAAAAAAAGAAAGAAAGAAAAAAAGAAACTATTTCAAAATTAAAAAGTCAAAAAGTAAAACCTGAAATTCTTTCTTTAAAAAATGATAATTTTGAAATGGCAGAAATGGTTTAGTGGTTTTTATTTATTTATTTATTTATTTATTTATTTATTTATTTTGATTATGCAATCTAGAGATTTAAGGGGGAAAACCACACCACTACCTGTGAAGGTTTTTGTTTTTTGTGTTTTGTGTTGTTTTTTGTTTTTTTTGGCGGGGGGTCAGAGTCTTGCTCTGTTGCTCAAGCTGCAGTGCAGGGGCATGATCTCAGCTCATTGCAGCCTCCACCTCCTAGGTTCAAGGGACTCTCTGGCCTCAGTCTCGCAAGTATCTGGGATTACAGGTACATGCCACCATGCCCTGCTAATTTTTATATTTTTAGTAGAGACAGAGTTTCATCCTGTTGGCCTGGTCTCGAACTCATGGCTTCAAGTGATCCAGCCACCTTGCCCTCCCAAAGTATTGGGATAACAGATGTGAGCCACCATGCTTGGCCCGTCTCAACTTCCCAAAGTGGTGGCATTACAGGCCTGAGTCACTGCTCCCAGCCAAAGGTTTTTTTGTTGTTGTTTCCTTTACATCCCGATCTCTTAAATCACAAAATTAAGTATTTTTAAAAATTACTTTCACACACAATTTAAGAATTTTTTAACATTTTTACTCATTTCTCTATGCTCTTCTCACTACATTCAGAGCTTGTCAAATGAAATAGGGAAAGAAAAAGGAAAGAAATGAGAGAAGGAAGAAAAGAAGGAGGGGGAGGGAGGGACAGCATGAAAAAAAATCATGTGTTTTTCTAAGTTTCTAAAATCTTGTTTTGTTAAAAAGTACATCGAAGCTGTAAATCAATTTGGGCATATGTTCAATAAAGAAGCATGAATTTGAAAAGTCGCCAAGCATTTTTCTCTTGTTACATTACTGAACCTAATTACTTCATAAAACAACAAAAGTGTTAAAATTTTTTTAAGTAGTTGGCTTCATTTCTAAAATAAAAAATCATTCTTAAATGTATCTGTGTCCCTATGTCATATCTTTATTTCATACTGAGTCATTCATTATACTAATGTAATCTACAGAAATTTTGTTTATGTCCTGGGGCACACAAACTTTTTAATAAACTACTTTCCAAAATATAAATTTTTCTACCATTTACTAACCACATAACCTTTGGAGAAGTTCTTGGCCTTTCTTAGTTTTTTTCTCAGTTGTCAAATATGAGTAATGACAAAACCTACTTCAGCATTTGGTATGAGAATTAAGTAAGAAAAGGTGTATAAAAGCACTTTATGAAGGTAAAAGGCTGCACAAATGAGACTTTTTATAAGATACTTGGTGTGATGACGGGACACCCGTCAGAATGACTTCGCAATAGTGCAGGGCAGAGAGATGAGATGAGAATCTCAATCAAGGACAAGTGGAGGTCATGGATTCAAGAGATACTTAGAAACTTGAATTCAGAGACTTTGATTATTGATCAGTTGGGAAGAGTAAAAAATAAAATAAATTTGGGGAAACAATCAACAGGAAATTAAGTTTCTTAATATGAAGGTAGTATTTTCATTGTTAAAACCACCATTCTCAAGACTTGTAGCCCTAACGAGTGGAAAACGGTCTTTAGTGGAATTGCAAGCATAGAGAACAAAGAACGGAATATTCAGATCAAATGAAGGTTTCCGTGCACATAGAACACGAGTCCTCACAGTCACTGCATTCACACTTCATGGGCACAGACTCTGCAACTACACAGCATCTGAACCTTCTGTTCTAAACACACACTCTACTTGAACCACTAATTGATACTAAAAATACGCTTACAGACATTCACATACAAATTTCCACAAACTAACATTCCCCTACTTGAAGGAAATTCCATTTACTAACTCAAAACACTGAACTCCACTCCTTTCACTGCCTCATCTATAAATAGGCATAACAAAGTCTGTTACTTATGTACCTCAGTAACACTATGGAGTCCTCCAGTCTAAATCACACTATTTTAGAACTTGAAAGGATCCTGTAGTTCAATCCTCTTATCAGTAAAGGTAAACAAACAGGAAACTACACGAGTTGTTTAGAGATCAGCATCTACTAATTACTGACTAACAGAGCCCTAATAAGACAGAGAAAAGAGTCTTAACACTACAAGGCACTAAATTTAGGCTATAAGTGGTGAATAATCCCAACAAGAGAAAGGTCTTTACATTGCAGACTAGAATAGGCAGATCATTTTTCTTCATTACACCCTGAAAGACTCGAAGCTCCCAGCTCACTCCTCACCCATACACCTCCAGCTAAATCTCAACAAACCACAAGCCAGAAAGAAAAAAAAATGACAAATTGAGACCCCAGAAGAAAGGAAGAAAAAAGAAAGACTGAGAGGAAAGGGAAAGAAGAAAGCAAAAATTCTCTCTGATCTTCATCGCAGGTGGACTCACCATATTAGCCAGGCAACTCAAGGGAAAATGTAACAAAGTGATTTGTGTCATTCTCTGGATCCCTTGTAAGTGCCTGATTATCTAATATTATTAATGTCTTTGTGATACTATACTAAAATTTTCTGCCATTCCAAACATGAAAAGTATAACTTGGAGGTACTGAACTTATAGATCATAACATCATATAGTCAAGTTTTAAAAGCAGCATCTAATTTACTCTACACAAGGCTTACAAGCAAGCAATCCTTGTTACAGATGAGGAGCTAAGGAAGAGTCAATTTAAGTAAATACTGTGAGATGTTAAGTAGCAAAGTCAAGATGAGACCCCAGATCAACTGATCCAAAAACTGCTGTCTATACCACATTGCTGGATTCAAATGCCTTCCTCAAGCCTTCATGATCGGTTTGGATTAAATATTTTGTATTTAGTAAACTAGTAAGAAGCTGTATTCGGATCTCTTTCACATCTGTAACGTATATGCTTCCAACATCATGTTTTTCAAAGTGCTTTAACACATGATGTCACATTTAACACTAAAAGATAATTTTATAACTACCAGTATTATCACCATTTTACAATTCATGAAAAAAATATTTAGGCTGGGCACCGTGGCTCATGCCTGGAATCCCAACATTTTGGGAGGCCAAGGTGGGCACATCACTTAAAGTCAGGAGTTCAGGACAAGCCTAGCCAACATGGTGAAACCCCATCTCTTCTAAAAATACAAAAATTAGACAGATATGGTGGCACGCACCTGTGATTTCAGCTACTGGGGAGGCTGAGGCAGCAGAATTGCCTGAAACCAGGAGGCGGAGTTTGCAGTGAGCTGAGATGGCACCACTGCACTTCAGGCTGGATGACAGAGCAAGACTCTGTCTCAAAACAAAGAAATATTTAGACAATAAATTAACTTGCC